>NC_086098.1:202858073-203565573 GCF_963921235.1 Mobula hypostoma | reverse complement strand
ATCATATCTGCCTCCACCACCATTGCCAGCAGCCCATTCCATGCGCTCACCAATCTCTGCGTAAAAAAAACTTACCCCTGAAATCTCGTCTGTACCTACTCCCCAGCACCTTAAACCTGTGTTCTCTTGTGGCAACCATTTCAGCCCTGGGAAAAAGGGTCTGACTATCCACACAATCAATGCCTCTCATCATCTTATACACCTCTATCAGGTCACCTCTCATCCTCTGTCACTCCAAGGAGAAAAGGCCAAGTTCACTCAACTTTGTACTTGTCTGCATTAAATTCCATCTGCCATTTTTCTGCCCATTTTTCCAGCTGGTTGAGATCCTGCTGCAGGCCATGATAGCCTTCCTCGCTGTCCACTACGTCTCCAACTTTGGTATCGTCCACAAACTCGCTGATCCAGTTAACCAAGTTATCATCCAGACCCAGCACCAATCCCCCCAGCACTCCACTAGTCAGACAGCCAACCGTCTACTACCACTCTCTGGCTTCTCCCACACAGCCAATGTCTAATCCAGTTTCCAAGCTCATCTTGAATGCTGAGCAATGGAACCTTCTTGACCAACCTCCCATATGGGGATCTTGTCAAATGTCTTACTAAAGTCCATATAGACAATTCTAATATTCTTTTCTGACCCAGCATTACCTTTCAACCATGTTTGGAACTTTTGAACTTTGGTCCTCAAATACTCATTGTCCTCTAATTTTTACACAGATGGGTACCTTTATGTGACCCTTGAAGGCTGACATTGAAAAATAGATATCTGCTGCATGGGATGAAATGATATCATGTATGTCTATACTGTTAGATAGGCACATGGATGAAAGAGAAATGGACAGAAGCATTAGATTGATCTCAGTGTAGATTAAAAGGTTGACACAACATCATGGGCTGAAGGACCTCTACTGTGGTGTCTTGTTCTATGTTCTAATCTTGGGTTAATCATACGAAGCAAATTACATGCCAATATTCAAAAGATAGGAAGCATGGAAACTCTTAAAAACAGGTATTTTCTCCACTATGCCAAAAATCAGACATAAAAACATGATAAGTAGAAGTAGGCCACTTGGCTTATCAAGGCTCCTCTGCCATTCAAAGTTTCAGAGATTCATTTATTATCAATGTATACAACTCTAAGATTCTTCTTCTCCATGTATCCACGAAATCAAGAAAAAAAAGGATGTCAATGCGATCATCAACCTTCAACACTCACCCCCCCACCCCCACAGGAAATGCAACAAGAACATCGGCCCCCAAATACCTCTCACCCAAACACAAAAAAACGAACACAAACACAACAAGAACATTGACCCCAAAACCTCCTTTCCCTGCACAAAATGCAAAAAAAGAACATTGGCTTCCAAATATCCAGCTCCCTGCACAAGAAACTAACAAAGAAATGCAACAAAAACATCGACCCCCAGATTCCCCTCCCCCACACAAAATGGCACAAGAACATCAACCTCCAAATCCATGCCCCTCCCCCCCACCACCACCATCATCATCATCATCAAGTGCTGTGCCCAATTTGAGCTTTGACTGCTATGGCCCACACACTCCTGTTTCGGGTCAAGTGGATCAATCAATTGGTATTCATTTCCAAATCTCTGGCTGCTGTCTCCATCATTATTTGTCTTTGTCTTCCTCTTGCTTTCTTCCCTTCAGTCTTTCCCATAATTACTGTGCATTCTAGCCCCCCTTCCCTAATCACATGTCCAATGAAGTTACGTTGCCTTTTCATGATCGCATACATTATTTCTCTTTTTGTGTTTGCTCTCTTCATGACATCCTCGTTAGATATTTGTTTCATCCATGATATTCTTTGCATCCTCCTCAAAAACCACATCTCCACTGCTACAATTCATTTCTTCATGTTACTAGATGTTGTCCAATATTCTGAGTCATATAACATAACTGGATAAACATAACATTTCAGTACTCTGAGGCAGGTTGTCATGCCTAGTTTAGTATTGGTCAGTATACTCTTCATTCTCATAAGGTGTCTTTTGCCATCCCTATTCTTCTTTTGATGCCCATGTCGCACCTGCCATCTGATGTTACCCAGCTTCCTAAGTAGCAAAAGTTCTGTACTTATTTTATGTCTTTCCCGTTTATTATCAGCCTGCAGATAGGATTCTCCTTCTTTTTGCATATCACCATACATTCTGTCTTTTTGCAGTTGATAGATAGACTCATTTTTGCACTTTCTTCAACAACTATATCAATTAAGTTTTGTAGTTCTTCCTCCGTACTTGCAGTTAACACAGTGTCATCCGCATATCTGAAATTATTGATGTTTTCACCGCCAACTTTGATTCCCAAGATGTCTCTTATTTTTTGTAATATTGTTTCACTGTACACATTAAATAAATCAAGGGAGAAAATGCACCCTTGTCTAATGCCTCTCTCGATTTTCGTAAACTTACTCAGTTCTCCATTTATTCTTACAGCGGCAGTTTGTTCCCAGTACAGATTTCTGATTAGGCGGAGGTCTTTCGAATCTAGATCTAGAGCTCCCCCCCCCCACCACTGCACAAAAAAATGAGAAAGAACAGGAGAAAACACAGAGTATAAAAAAAAGCACTGAAAGAAAATTCCACAGTCCATCGTCCAAATCCATATCCCTATCCAAAACGCAGAAAACCTTGGTGACATCCTCCGGGCACAATGGCAGGGCACACAGGCTCCCCTTTCTGGCAGTGGAGCAATCTCAACAGCGATCAGGAGGCAGCAGCTGGCACTCCCCTTCTGCATTTGCCTCAATATTGCAATCTCCCTTGTCATCAAGGCATTGGCTAATCTTCAGTCTCAGTGGCATTTTCCTGTAGCCTTAACACCACTGAGTTTCTTAATGCCCAGAAATCTATCGACTTCTGTTCTGAATATTTAATATCCTGTTTATCTCCTGAATTAAAATACATTTTCATACTTTTCAAAGTGAATATAGCCATTAACAAACACATGTACAAAAGTAGTCCATAAGGCTGATCCAGTGGAATGGAAGTAAGGTTTATATAATGAAAGGTCAACAAATCAAAACAAAAACATTTGGAATTTACTGACAACGCACACAAAAGTTGCTGGTGAACGCAGCAGGCCGGGCAGCATCTATAGGAAGAGGTACAGTTGACGTTTCGGGTCGAGACCCTTTGTCAGGACTAACTTCGTTAGCCTCGGCCCGAAACATCGACTGTACCTCTTCCTATAGATGCTGCCCGGCCTGCTGCGTTCACCAGCATTTTTTTGTGTGTGTTGCTTGAAATTCCAGCATCTGCAGATTTCCTTGTGTTTGTGAAATTTACTGATGGCTCTTTGACAACATTTGTATGAACAGGGTCCAAGTTCCATGTCGTGTAGACCAGTTTTCTGAAAGGACCTTTAACCAGAAGAGAAAAGAACTCCACTTACATGTTTAATACAAGATTGATTGGAATATATTATCAGTAAAAACGTCTAACACAGCACATTAGCACACTATCTACAGAAGGCAAGAATTTGAATCATTAGAATAAGGTGTGTGCTGAAAGAATAGCAACATAAAATGCAGTAGTCAAGGTGCAATTCACCTGTAATGCAGATAATGTTATCATACAAATCCTTAGAACAAAGGTCAAATGCATTTTTAAAATCAATTTCTTATCTACAGAAGTTCATATTGAATTAATAGAAATGAGTACTGTTATTCAAATGGTTTTTATTTAACAATACTGTACATTTATCACATATCTTATTTCTATATAAAGCACAATTTTGCTAGAGCTGTGATAAATTTTGGCATCAGTCAAAACTAGTATTAAATGGTTGGTTAACTAGCGTTATATCTTGTAGTTAACAGCACAGTAAAGACAATCTAATGACATTTTGGGCAGTGATACAAGATGTCAGCCTGAACTTGGATTAATACATGAACATTTAGTACCGTCTTTAACAGAATAATTTTTATAAGGTTTTCCATTTTGAGGAACTTTACTACACTTAAGTTTGGAAGCATGATTATTAGTATTTTTATGACTAATAATTCCATTCATGTTATGACTAATATTTTGTAATGATGTGACCATAAACATTGCAACACAAAAGCAATGCTGGAGGAACTCAGCAGGCCAGGCAGAATCTATGGAGAGAAGTACAGTTGTTGTTTTGGGCTGAAACCCTTCGGCAGAACTGGAGAAAAAAGGCTGAGGAGTAGATTTAAAAGGTGAGGGGAGGGGAGAGAGAACCACCAGGTGATAGGTGAAAACAGGAGGGGGATGGACGAAGTAAAGAGCTGGGAAGTTGATTGGTAAGATGAGGTGAAAGAGGGAAAAGGGGATGGGAAATAGAGGGGGGTGGGGTGGGTTGGGGGGGCATTACCAGAAGCTTGAGAAATCGATGTTTATGCCATCAGGTTGGAGGCTATCCAAATGGAATATAAGGTGTTGTTCCTTCAACCTGAATGTGGCTTCATCTCAACAGTGGAGGAGGCCATGGATGGACATATCAAAATGGGAATGGGAAGTGGAATTAAAATGGGTGGCCACTGGGAGATCCCACTTGTTCTGGCAGAAGGAGTGTAGATGCTCAACGAAGCAGTCTCCCAATCTACGTTGGGTCTCACCGATGTACAGGAGGCCACACCAGGAGCACCAAACACAGTAAATGACCCCAACAGACTCACAGGTGAAATGTCGCCTCACCTGGAAGGACTGTTTAGGGCCCTGGATGATAGTGAAGGTGGAGATGTAGCACTTGTTCTGCTTGCAAAGATAAGTGCCAGGAGAGAGATCAGTGAGGAGGGATGAATGGACAAGGGAGTCATGTAGGGAGCAATACCTGCAGAAAGCAGAAAGTTTTTACAAGTAACGGTGAGAAGAGATATAGTACAGGTAGCTGTGAGAGTCCGTGGGTTTATAATAGATATCATTAGATAAGCTGTCTCTGGAGATAGAGACAGTGAGATTGAGAAAGGGAAGGGAGATGTTGGAAATGGACCAGGTGAATTGAGTGAGGGCAGGGTGGATGTTGAAGGAAAAATGGATGAAATCGACGAGTTCAGCATGGGTGCAGGAAGAAGCACCAAAGCAGTTGTCGATGTAGCTTAGAAAAAGTGTGTGACGGTCATCAGTGCAGGCTTGGAACATAGTGGTTCCACGTAGCCGACAAACAGGCGGGCATTGCTGAGACACATGCGAGTGCCCATGGGTACCCCTTTTGTTTGAAGGAAGTGGGAGGAGCCAAAGGTAAATTACTAAGAGTGAGAACAGGTTCCGCTAGGCAGAGGAGAGTGGTGGTGGAGGGGAACTGGTTAGGTCTGTGTCTAGAAGAAAATGGAGAGCTTTGAGGCCTTCCTGGTGGTGGATGGTGGTGTATAGGGACTGGACATCCATGGTAAAAATGAGATGATGGGAGCCATGTGACTTGAAATCCTTGAAAAGATCAATAACCATAAACATTTAAGTTTCCTACCAGTTTGTGTCTGTAACTACAGATATTTCCCTTATGGTGTAGGTATTGTATCAAGCATCAAGGAGTTAATAATTGATCACATTGCACACATTTTTTGGAATAATGTTTGAGTGTAAGGTTCCCACCCTGGGGTCCACAGTCCCTTGGTTGCATAAAAAAAGGTTGGCAACCCCTGTTCTAGTGATAGTTTGAGTACAAATATCTCCCAGCTCACAAGACAGCCCTTTTGCTTAACTCAAATGATATAAGGGAATACATCATGGAATCTGAATATTTCTAAGGTGATGATATCCTGTGATGATTTAAATTAACTTACTCATTATCCTCTTTTTTTAATGAATAAATGATACCAATAGGAAAAAAATATCACTGTAAAGGAACACTCACAACATGCTGGAGGAACTCAGCAGGTTGGGAAGGATCTGTGGAAATGGTCAGTCAACATTTCGGGCCAGAACCCTTCGTCAGGACTGTCCTAATCACATGGTACTGGAGACACAAAGAGTTAATCACGAATCAGCATAAATTGAATCTGGGTTTAGTGGAGGGACATACCGCCATCAGTTTTGGCCATGTGTACCAGCTAAACCAAAGCACTAGCTAGGTTCAGCTAGAACAAAGTCCAGAAATTAAGAGTGGCTGAACATGGTTTTGCATTCCAAATTTCTAAATCTGATTGTATCACCTCAGAGTTGTTTGAACTGCTAATGGAAAAGAACACAAAGAATCCAAAGTAGCAGATTAATTCTCTGAGATCCTTAAGTGGGATCATCTTTTGATTGAATTATCTGATTCACTCCCTCTGATATGACATTCTGGAGGTGGTGGTGTGGGTGTAGGTAGGTTGATCAGGTGTCTCTATAACCAGGAGGCCACAGTTGTTGGTGCAGTGGTCATAACAAACATTTATTTGACAAGTCTTGATTCACAAGGAGACAGATTACCTTTCTGGCCAGGGCTTTCTTTAGATCCAAGTTGCCCTTATGTATGGCTTTATAACATCTGGTTTAAATCGCTCATTCAAGTCTCTTAGTGTTAATGTTCATTACACTGCTTGTGTTTAGGGCAGCTATGAAGATCCTCCATCTCTGGTGGGGTTCAGGGATTCCTTCCAGGTTTTCACTATTGTCAGTCATGCAAATCCAGAGTGGAGACTCCGGAGTATCATCGCACTTAGATGTAAAAGGATTCTTCATTGCTGTTTCCATAACAATTTTGTTCTACCAGTTAGGGTTGTTAGCCCTGAGCTGACACCCCCCCCCCCCCAACCTGGAGGACTGGTGGATCGTTGGTAGTCTGTCCTCTATGCTTTGACCTGTATGGCAAGGGTGGCCCTACCAAGAGCCAGCCAAAATGGCTCTCCGTGTTATTGAGGCAACCCACGACTAGGTTGTGGTACTCTTGGAGGCTATTTATATACTCGTGGCATAATTATCACGTTTACAGTAAAGTAGGGGCTTGTCTTTTTTTTGCTGGTGCCCTGCTCCCGGCTACGATGAGCAACTTAAAATGGCAATGTGCCTAAAGGCAACATGTTCCAAGTGAGTGACTGTATGACCATTTGACCTGCACTCCGCGCGCCATTGTTCGAGCAGGGTTAAAATTGCTTTTTCCGGGGTGTAAATTGCACGTAGGTTTAAGTTTGGTGTATAAGCCAAGCCATACATTCCCAGGATATAAATATCATGACAATTAGCCTTTTTGCAGCATAGCAATAAACGTTATACAGTACGGAGATTATATATTCAGGACCCATCGGCTAGTGGGAAGGGGCAAAAAAAGAGAAACAACTGGCTCCGGAATCCAAGCGCTGTTCACCGGTAGGGGGTGGGGGGAATCAGTGGAACGGGTCATGAGTTTCAAACATACACTGGCATTACTCGCGGAAAAGCGGTCTGAACTGTTTAACACTGACATAAGCAGATTCACGCTCTGATGTAACAGTGGTAGCCAGGGATACGTTTCCTGCTAATCCTTTAATTCCCATTGTGAGCCAGTTTTAACTTTACTTCGGCTCGTTCTCGCTGGAACTCCCCATTTGTTAACTGCACCGTCGGCGTGTCCGCGGGAAATAGCAGAGCACCAGAATTCCTGAACCAAGGCGGGACTAACAAAGTCTATAAAATGGCCCTAGGTGACCGGAGGCTGGGCTGTTGGTTGTATAAGAGGAAATAACTCGACTTTACGTCTCCGAAATTGTTTGGTTCACGGGAAGCACTCGCCTCAGCATGGCACAGAACTCGACAAACAACAGACAGATATTTAACAAACCCAGGGTAAGACGAACAGATTTGTTGCTTTGCCAGCGGGGCAGTTGCAAGTTATTTTAAACCGCTTAACCGAAACTGGATATGTAACAATAGACACTAGGCTAAAGAGAAAGATCCTGGTCAAGAATGATTGATTGGTTTGACTGCTTATTGTTTTTATTTACTTGTCTGCTAAATTCAATTTATTTCGATTGTTCACGTGTACTTCCGGGCGGTATAAAACTGGGGTTTGGAGTGGCTGCTTGTTTGGTCTCGGAACAGGACAGATTATTGGTGCTGTAATCCTAAAGGAGATTAATTGCTAGCTAAAACAATTGAAATTTTAGGGATTATTGCCATTATTAAAATTGCATATTTTGGTATTAGTATAAAACGAGCTTTGCAAGCTGAAATCATGTCCAAGGTTTTGAGAACCTTTTGCAATTATTACTGTAAATCCTAAAAGAAATTAGATGTTGTCGTGGTTTCTCGTTTCTCACAAATGACAAGGAGACGCAGAAAATCTTTCAAGTAGTTTTAAACTTTAATTTGCAAATCAAAACTGAGACAATCAGAAAGCTAGATGCTGACTGCCCGTCGAACCTTGTACATAGCACTTTTTATAGCAATTTTCCTATCTTAGCTACATTATCATATCCAATCGGCCTGTGATTACATATCATCAATATATCCACTCTTGACTTCACACTGTTGTTTTACTCCCCAATTTAATTATGTCCTAGTTTACATTTTTGGACCATATGTCTTCTCATCCCTAACCACAGTTATTTCTTAATTAATCTTGCATTGATATACTGCCACATATTTCATCATCTTACCTGCCACCGTTATCTCTCTACTTGGTTTCATTCTAGTTCTCTTAATGAATTAATAGTGAACAGGTCAAAAGTCATGGCTACATAATGAATACCTTCTAATGAGCTCATAGTGGTTACATAGTAAATATTGTAGAAAATACAATCTGTGCCATTTGAGTAAATACAGGTTTCCCCTGCCATCCGAAGGTAGAGCGTTCCTATGAAACGGTTCGTAAGCCGAAATGTCGTAAAGTGAAGAAGCAATTACCATTTATGTATATGGGAAAATTTTGTGAGCATTCGCAGACCCAAAAATAACCTACCAAATCATGCCAAATAACACACAAAACCTAAAATAACACTAACATATAGTAAAAGCAGGAATGATATGATAAATACACAGCCTATACAAAGTAGAAATACTTCTCTACGACGATTGCCTGCACAGATCTCCGTAGCGAAAATCTCACGCAAGCGCTCTTGGCAGAAAATCTCACGCAAGCGCTGTTGGCATAAACGCGCTCTCCAGTAACTTTTAAACTATGAAGCTGCCAAATCTATCAAATAACACGTAAAAATACACAGCCTATATAAAGTAGAAATAATGTATGTACTGTGTAGTATCACTTACGGGAATTGGGAACACATCGAGCACACTGATGATTGTGTGTTAGACTGAGTCGTCGCAGGTTGGGGTGGTGCAGTGGCACCCACCCTCTAGGCCGCTGACTGATACATTGCCGCGAAGCACGTAGGGGTAGCCGGGTTGCACACAGCACATCTTTAAGAAAAAAGCTGAAATAAACATGCTAATTAATTAGGTGCTGCCCGGCACATAAATGTCGGCGCAGATCAGAAGTGATTGCCGATTGCAAACCATGAGCACAGTAAAAAAAAAGTCTCAAAAATCCCCGAGTCGATCGATTCCCGAGTCCCCGATAGCAGGCGGCAAAAGGGAGAAACTCCCTGCCATAAACCTCCAGGGACTGTCAACTTGTCGATGCTTTGGAAGCAGCCGACCACAGCCGACGCTGAGTCCATCCGTCTGAAAACTTCGAGCCTCCGACCAGCCCCTCCGATACAGCCTCCCGAGTGCCTTTGACCTAGCCCCGGCCGCTGAAACAAGCAAAGCCGAGGATTTTGGGGCCTTTTGCTCTGGAGATTCCGGTTACCACACAGTAGCAGCGGCAGTGAAGCAGGCATTTCAGAAGTTTTCCAGATGTTCCTCTGTACTCTCATGTACGTCTCCATCAAATCAGAATTGTGCACGGTCCCCTACTTGACAGATTAGATTATGAGGACACGCAGTCCTCTTTTATTGTCATTTAGTAATGCATGCATTAAGAAATGATACAATATTCCTCCGGTGTGATATCACAGAAACACAGGACAGACCAAGACTGGAAAAACTAACAAAAACCACAGAATTATAACATATAGTTACAACAGTGCAACAATACCATAACTTGATGAAGAACAGGCCATGGTCACAGTAAAAAAGTTCAAAGTTTCTCGAAAATCTCACATCTCACGCAGACGGGAGGAGGAAGAAAACTCTCCCTGCCATGCCAGACCATAGTCCAACTCTGAGTCGTCTGAAAACTTTGAGCTCCGATCAGCCCTCCGACACCGAGCATCATCTCTGCCAAATGCTTCAACCCCAGCCTTGGTCGCCAGCAGCAGGCAAAGCAGGGGATTTTGGGGCTTTCCCTCCGTAGATTCTCGATCGCACAGTAGCAGCGGCAGCGAACTGGGCATTGCAGAAATTTCTCCAGATGTTCCTCTGTGCCTTCTCACGTCTGCCTACATCAAATCAGAATTGCGTACGGCATCCTACTTACAAATACGATATCATTTCACCGGAGAGCTGTGCGCGCTGCGTCGCTCCGCCATCTTCTCCTCCAGATAACAGATATTATAACAGAAATAACCTTTGACAGCCCTCCACACTATCCACAACACCTCCAAACTTCTTGTCATCAGCAAATTTACTAGCCCATCCCTCCACTTCTTCATCCAGGTCATTTATAAAAATCACAAGGAGTAGGGGTCCCAGAAACAGATCCCTGAGGCACACCATTGGTCACCAACTTCCATGCCGAATAGGACTTGTCTACAACCACTCTTTGCCTTCTGTGGGCAAGCCAGTTCTGGTTCCACAATGCAATGTCCCCTTGGATCCCATGCCTCCTCACTTTCTCAATAAGCCTTGCTCGGGTACCTTGTCAAGTGTCTTGCTGAAATCTATATACACTACATCTACTGCTCTACCATCATCAATGTGTCTAGTCACATCCTCAAAAAATTCAATCAGGCTCGTAAGGCACAACCTGCCTTTGACAAAGCCATGCTGACTATTCCTAATCATATTATGCTTCTCCAAATGTTCATAAATGCTGCCTCTCAGGATCTTCTCCATAAACTTACCAACCACTGAAGTAAGGCTCACTGGTCTATAATTTCCTGGGCTATCTCTACTCCCTCTCTTGAATAAGGGAATGACATCCGCAACCCTGTAATCCTCCGGAACCTCTCTTGTCCTCATTGATGATGCAAAGATCATCGCCAGAGGCTCAGCAATCTCCTCTCTTGCCTCCCTCAGTAGCCTGGGTTACATCTCATCCGGTCCCGGTGACTTATTCAACTTAATGCTTTCCAAAAGCTCCTGCACATCCTCTTTCTTAATATTCTCATGCTCAAGCTTTTCAGTCTGCTGTAAGTCATCCCTACAATCGCCAAGATCCTTTTCTGTAGTGAATAGTCATAGTCATTGTCATACTTTATTGATCCCGGGGGAAATTGGTTTTCGTTACAGTTGCACCATAGATAATTAAATAGTAATAAAACCATAAATAATTAAATAGTAATATGTAAATTATGCCAGGAAATAAGTCCAGGACCAGCCTTTTGGCTCAGGGTGTCTGACCCTCCAAGGGAGGAGTTGTAAAGTTTGATGGCCACAGGCATCAATACTGAAGCAAAGTACTCATTAGGTACCTCTGCCATCTCCTCCAGTTCGATACACACTTTTCCACTGTCACACCTGATTGGTCCTATTCCCTCACGTCTTATCCTCTTGCTCTTCGCATACTTGTAGAATACCTTGGGGTTTTCCTTAATTCTGTCCGCCAAATTTACTTTGAACTTGCAACGTCTGTTTGGTCAGAATCTGGAATCCTAAATACTATATACTAATACTAAATGGGTTCTGCACATAGTGCTAATGTGAAATCATGAGCTACCAGCAAAATTGTGAAATCAGTCCCACTATTTAAAGAATGTTCACACTAGTTGTAATTGGACCATCCCCATTTTCCTCAGTCGCCCTTTTCTCTGTTTGCTAACTATAGATTTCATCTCTCTCCCTAGCAGTTGTCTGAGGCTGAAGCAGTCTGTTTGTTATCTTGGTATCACATTTAACCACAAGATACAGAGCAGAGATAATCCAGCACTAGTTAACATAGGAAGAGATGCAGGAACATTGCTTTATGGCCCAGTTAAAATAGTTAAGGATAGTATTTGCCGCTGAAAAAGGAGCAATATGAAGTTGCTTGAGGGAAAAGTATTAAGGCTGATGATTGGGAGCAGTTTAAACTTAGGCAAAAATAGACAAAAGATTAATTAAGAGTGCCAAAATCAAGTATGAGAATAAAGTTGCAATGAACAAACAGTGGACCATAAGAGCTTCTAAAGACATGTAAAGAGGAAAGAAAAGTCAGATAAGAACTTCCTCATGTGGTCCGTAGTCCATGCTCCTCTCTTATCAGATTCCTTCCTCTTCAGCCCTTTACCTTTCCTACCCACCTGGCTTCCCATCACCTTTTAGCTATCCTTCTTCCACCACCCCACCTTTTTAATCTAGCATTTTCTCCCTTCCTTTCCTGTCCAAAATGTTGACAGTTCATTCATTGCCAAGAAGGTTGCCTAATCTGCTGAATGAGTTCCTCCAGCATTTTATGTGTAAAGATAATTATAGGTTGCTTTCAGTCAGAAACAAGTGAATTTATAATGCAGTTTGAAAAAACGACTGAGCAATTAAAATAAGCACTTTTCTGTCTTTATAGGAAAGAGCACAGACAAAATTCCAGAAATGTAAAGGAACCAGGAGACTATTGAATAGGATGAATTAGAGTAAATTAGTATTAATGGAAAAAGAAAGTGCTGGAGAAATTAATGGGACCGAAAAGTGATTAAATTAATTCCCAGGGTCTGATGATCTACATTTCAGTATAGGTAGTGTGGAAATAATGGACGTGTTCATTGTTAAGGCCTAAATCCATAGATTTTGAAACGTTTCTTGAAATTTGTTGGCGACAAATGGGGTTTCACTATTCTCTAACGGAGAGAAAAATACCAGATAGCTTGATATTAGTAAGGGCAAAAATGCTGGAGTCTGTTTTAAAGGCTGTGATACTAGAACACTTGGATTAGAATCGCTTAGATGCGATTGTTATTCCTCTCTGTGCCTTGAGGAGCATCAGGCGGCAACCTTGCCATTCCTTTAGCATTTTGTCTGTTTTTTATAGAAGGGCTAGCTCAACACTCAACCCACCACAGATGGAAAGCATAGAAGGACCTGGCCGGATTCGAACCCAGGGCCAGTCATCTTAAAGTCCGCTACATGACTGGCCAGCACTATTAATGCTCAATGTCAGTTTATGAAAGGAAAATTGTATTTAAAAGATATACTGGAGTTTTGGAAGATGCAAATGTTAGAATAGCTAAGGAAAAGCCAATGAAGACTGTTGCCGAACATCGCACTTGTGTGGCCATGAGACACTACACCACGTTTAGAACATGTGTGTGTTAGTGTTCAAAAAAACAGTGATTTTTGTCACTGATTGTTGGTGAGAAATAGGCAGTGAGACAATTCAGAACTGTTGTGCTCACTGCAGTTTCAAGTATTCAGGCTTGGAAATGTCAGAAATGGTCAGGAATGAAAATGAAACAATTTCACTACTTCATCAAGTTAAGAACTACAAAGAATGTGAAGGTTTCAATAATCATGTTAAATGTTACAATGAAAATGAAGATTTGGAGGATACAATTTTCAAAAGCATTGTACGAAGGTAGTCCATTATTTGCACTAGGTGTCGTGCTCCTTTTGTTCTTTTACAGTCAATCAAAAGATCTCAGCAGCATATGCTGGAAAAACTCCTCTGTTGATAACTATTAGGTACTAAAACACAATTTTATGGTAATGTTGTAATATTGGTACTGTTCTAATTTATTCTATCTTTCATTAAAATACATAAATTGTATCTCAGTTAAATGGTGGTATGTCTTTGGCTAATTGGGGCAGTCACTTAATTGGGCCAAAATGTACTGGTCCCATTGTATTCTAATTAACTGGAACCCACTGTATTCCTAAATTTGCTGAGGATACAAAACTGGGTGGGACTGTGGATTAGCAGGAGTTCACAGCCGACCTTCAGATGAGTGAAAGATGAGTTGTTGTTTGGGGGGGAGGGGGGGGAACAGGATGTGTTGGTGGGGATGGGCAGAAGATAAAGTACATTCCATATGAAAGCAGCTGATCATACACCATTGCTGGGATTGGACCTGTGAATGGGAGCAAACCACCAGCTTGCTGCATGGGTTGGTTGCAGTTGTGTTCGACATGAAAAATTAAGGAATTGTTTTAAGACCTTCATTGGCATTTGTTAGTACTTCTGTTGAACAAGGAGTAATGAGTCGCAGGACATCATCATATTCAGACAATGTTATGGAGTTGGCACAGGGCCTATCATGAATCATGCAACACACATCAAAGTTGCTGGTGAACGCAGCAGGCCAGGCAGCATCTCTAGGAAGAGGTACAGTCGATGTTTCAGGCCGAGACCCTTCGTCAGGACTAACTGAAGGAAGAGTTAGTTAGATCTCTTACTAACTCTTCCTTCAGTTAGTCCTGACGAAGGGTCTCGGCCTGAAACGTCGACTGTACCTCTTCCTAGAGATGCTGCCTGGCCTGCTGCATTCACCAGCAACTTTGATGGGTGTTGCTTGAATTTCCAGCATCTGCAGAATTCCTGTTGGTTGCTATCATGAATCATGATGGAAAGTTCCTGGTCCAAAATACAAATGATTGGGACTTTTATTTCCCCCCAAGAAATGGACACAAATATTTAAAAACAGGCCCAAATGAATTTTTATTTGCAATTGATACACAAAATGGTAAAGGTTTAGGGTCACTAATCAGCCTTGCATTCAGAGATGTGCATTGTATTCTGGTTAAGTTCCAAGTCATTTGAATTGCTTCATGATCTCATGCCCCACACACTCCCATCTTTATCCTTCATTTCATTTCTTTCCCTCTGTGGCATTCCCACTTCTCCAATCCTGGTCTGCTGAGCATTCCCATTAGCGCACTTTTCCAAGAAGCTGATCTTCAGACATCTCAAGCTAAAAGTTCTGACTGCTTCACGTCATGTCAGCTCCTGATGTCATGTGGAATGAATTAAAGAGAGTTAGTGAGCTACAGAACTGAAAGTCTTGAGCCTGGGTGTACACACAGGGCTTGACTTTTGGCACACAGTATCAAGCACGAGTTCTTCAGGTGACCTGGAATTCCCAAGCAAATCTCTGGAACTCCAGGAGTTTTCATAAATTAACAGACTGCAGATCAAACCATAGAGAGCACCTTCATATAATGATGGCAACAAGGTCTGGAATTTCATGCCCAACAATTCGCAACTTTTTAAATTCCTCACTTCATTTAATCATTAAAAACTTAAAATCTACCAAACCTTCGCTACACACACAAAATGCTGGAGGAACTCAGCAGGCCAGCAGCATTGGTGGAAAAGAGCAAACAGTCGACGCTTCGAGCCGAGACCCTTCATCCCAGATCCGTTTACCAAGCCTTTGTCCATTTTCCCAAATACATTCTTATACTTGCACAGAGTCCTTACATTGTGAAAATTTAAATGTTTTTTAAGGAGATTTAGTAATTTGAGGTACATTTAAAAAGATTTTGCTTATATTACTGTAGGAGTGGGATCTTGCATGCTTCCTTGCTGGGCATGAGTTTGACTGGCAATTTGAATGGAAAAATAGCTAGCAGTGCAGCATCACAGAATTCTAACATCTATCTGCATTAATCCAGGCATATCTTGTTCCATACCTTCATCTATTTACAATGCTGCTCTTGTTTTAATGCGTAATGGTCGGGCGAAATTTGCTTATGTTGGCCTTGGATCAAGAATCGTGTCTAGCTGTTGCTTTAAGCAAGTGAACGTGAGGGTCAGTATCCTAATTGCTTTTTAAATGCTTAAGCTTTATGTGATTGCAGTAAGTGAATTGCTGAATTTGGTTACTTGTTCAGTTTGTCAGAATTTGGCCTCCTTGACTCAGTTTCAATGTAACCTGTGTTTCAAAAGGCAAATGTACTTAAAGTAGTGCTGCTAAGTTTGGCTGGCCATATTCCTGAAGGTTTCCTAGCACGACTCCTGCTTTCAACCACCTAATCCAGTAGAATGGCCTTTTATTTCACCTGCAGTACTTCTGTAACTCATGAATGAAAACATTCAAAAATTGCAGAAGGAGAAAGCATACTATTTTTGAAAGCCCCTTGTCTCCTTGGTGTATGCCAGTAACCAGGGAATTAATTGTGATTCCTGGAGACTTCCAGGCAATGATTAGTAATGTTAGGGAAGACCCAAAATGATTAAATTCAATTACAGGTCCAAATGGGTACAGGACCCTGTCCTTTGCTATTATTTACATATATAGTTGTGGGTTTGAAGCAATAGTGCAATTTACATTGGCCAGCCATGGGTAGGGAGACCAAGTGAGTGTCCTACCATAGCTTGACAACCTGTGGTTTTCTGGCATTAGGCAACCTCAGCTACAGTCAGTGAAATCTACGAGGATTTGGGGGCAGGAAAGGGCTGTAGAAGGGATTTAGAGGGTCACTATGGCAGTGAATCAAGTCACTTTTAGAGTTTGGAGAACAAAAATGCCATAAAACTAATTGCAAACTTGCTTGCTTGCGCCTCATCAATAGATGTTAGTGTGCTCATTGGCAGAAGATACCCAACGTTAGGCTCTTTTCAATACATCATTGATGTTGTAGTTGGTGTTACCTTGGCATCACTTTTCTGAAGGTACAGCATTAGCTTTCAGTGAATTGTGTTCAAAGATATCCAGACACATTTGAATGCAGCACTTATCAATTTCTTGCCATGAAGAAATACCGTGTCTTTATTTATTTTGCATCTACCTTTTGAACTATTACTATTTTCTGAATGCAATGCTTCCACTTCATGAATAATAGGTTTCAGCTCTTCCTGTAGTCCTTGTCCATAAAGGTAAGTGTTTCTTTAACTCCCAGTTCTTGCTGGTGCTGTTCCACTATTGTCTCAGTAGCAATTTACTTAATTATCAGGGTGCCTGTTTGAACTTGGCAATTTATCAGTTTGACCAGTTTGTCAGTTACCAGAACTTCCCCTTTTTTCTGCTCTGTTCGGCAGATGGTTCACAGTTACACAGCTCACGGTGGGAAATAAAGCTGTTTCAGTTATGTTTTTTCATTGACACTGACCGGAGTGTTGATCATGTGAACTTCCTTCACCGTACTTCTTTGTTCTTGCTTCCCAGATCTCTCTCTTGTCAGCAGAGTGGCAGAGTGCCCTCCCAGATCCTGAAGTGATACTTGACCACTCTGTCTGGCTGCTATAGCGTAATCTAGGGGATTTGATTGCCACTTGCATCACTGTCCAAGTAACTATACCATTCCCTAATGAATGGCAGTTTTAGCCTTAGACTCTAGTCATTAGATTAAATTAGATTATGAGGACACTCAGTCCTCGTTTATTGTCATTTAGAAATGCATGCATTAAGAAATGATACAATGTTCCTCCAGAATGATATCACACAAAAACAGGACAAACCAAAGACTAACACTGACAAAACCACATAATTATAACATATAGTTACAGCAGTGCCAAGCGATACCATCATTTGATAAAGAACAGATCATGGGCACGGTAAAAAGAAAAGTCTCAAGTCCTGATCGACTCCTATAGTCCCCAATAGCAGGTGGCAAAAAGGGAGAAACTCCCCTGCCATAAACCTCCAGGCACCAACAACTGCCAACTGCCGATGCATTGGAAGCACCCGACCACAGCCGACTGAGTCCATCCGAAAACATCGAGCCTCCGACCAGCCCCTCCGATACAGCCTCCCGAGCGCCATCCTCTGCCAAGTGCCTTTGACCTCGTCCCGGCTGCCAAAATAAGCAAAGCCGAGGACTCAGAGGCCTACTCCTCCAGAGATTCTGGACCACACAGTAGCAGTGGCAGCGAAGCGGGCATTTCAGAAGTTTCTCCAGATGTTCCTCCGCGCCCTCACGTCCGTCTCCATTAAATCAGGATTGTGCATGGTACCCTACTTAACAAATACAGATATCATTCCAGAGCAACCGCTGGCACTGCGTCACGCTGCCATCTTCTCCTCCTCCATCACCTTTGAGTTGAAGTTCCTTGAGCTGCAGACAGTTAATGCAATGTAGTGGCCTTAGATAACATAGGATTTTAACAGCATCCATGTACTATGGTATCAACATGCCATTTGTCTTGCCATATCTGTCTTAATTAATGCACAAAAAATAATGCACTCAGAGCAACCATCATGGTGGAAGGGATGTTGGCTTTTGATGAAAATAATATGTGTAATTGTACAAGCGATGCCATACCTATGGTAATTTGTGTAGTTTTGATCTTCATACCTGAGGTGATACAAATGTAGATTCACTAGAGTGGATTCTGGAAACAGAATTTTATATCAACAAGAAGAAGTTGATTAGAATTGATCTACAGTGAAGTGTAGATGACTGAGAAGTGATTTCATTGAACCACATGTTTCTGAGACCACTTTATAAGATTTGTACATTGAAAGGCTATCCATTCAGGTTGGATTGTTTCAGGACTGGCACAGCCATTGGGGCTGACAAAAGGAGAAAGCTCAAGATAGTTGTAGAGGACAGGAGATGTTCAGTTGTTGAAAGTCAGTTCAAAGTAAAATTCAGTACATTTTTAGTCTCTCAAAGAAACTGAAGAACATTGGGATTGGGTGGAGAAGTCAATGCGATTGAAGAGCAGCCATGGTTTTGTTATTCATTCCTATTATTTTTAGATTCACAACCATTATTGTAGTAAACCAGTTCCATATTTAATACATTTGTACAGGAATCATATAACTAACATGGAATTTTCATGTCTTTTCATTGCAGGTAGAAATTCACCTTCATCTTGATGGGGCGATAAAACCTGAAACAATTTTGTACTTTGGCAAGTAAGTTGATGTATAGTTTGCTGTTGAAATGTCAGTTAGACATGACATTTGCATTGGAAAAAGATCCAAGGATGCTGGATTCAAGCTTATGCCATGCACTTAAGACAGAAGTGAGAAGTGTTAACTATTTTAAGTTCTGTTAAGAAAAATCAGTCTGCAAATCAATTAATTTATTGTTGAAATATTTCTGATTATTTTAACAGTTCTTTAAGAATATTTTGAAGCTATTGAACTAGGAATAGTTAGAATCCCTCCTGAAGTATGTTGTTGGTATTTCTGCAATAATTATGGTTGAAGATGTAGTAATTAAGGGTCATGATTCCAACAAAAGTGAAATGTGGACATATGAAAATTTAAGATAAAAGCCAAAATCTAAGCATTGGCTGTATGTCTGTATTTTTGGAATAAACGGTGGGTTAATTCACAGGTCATTCTTCAGATGAGAATTTTCAGATTGTTCAACAGATCATTTAGTATTTCTGGTTTCTGACTGGGATTATAAGGGAATTTGTTTCATGCATACTGAATGCGCAAATATCCTTGTTACTTACTATGGGTTAGGTCTTTTTGACTTTTTCAATCCTCTCTTTAATCTATGTGTCCTGTACCAAGGATTTCTAGCTCTGGTATGATGTGCTTTAAAGATTTGTTGCTCTGCTCTAATTTTCCCATCACCGATCCCCAAAAGGTCTGTTATTTACCTGCAATATCTCCCCCCACCAAGTGGAAAGTGAATAAAACTGAATGGATGATTCTTTCCTTTATTTAACTGCAATTTTTCTTGAGCTGCATGTTGCATGCTTAATAAATATAGAGTCTGACAGGAATGTAAAAATATCACATCAGCTTGTAACTTACAGGCTCCCCCCGCCATCCGAAGGTAGAGCGTTCCTACGAAACGGTTCGTAACCCGAAATGTCGTAAAGTGAAGAAGCAATTACCATTTATTTATATGGGAAAAATTTGTGAGCATTTGCAGACCCAAAAAAACCCTACCAAATTATGCCAATTAACACATAAAACCTAAAATAACTGTAACATATAGTAAAAGCAGGAAAGATATGATAAATACACAGTTTATATAAAGTAGAAATTCTTTTCTGCAATCATTGCTGCACTGGCCACCGTTTTGAAAATCTCACGCAAGCGCTCTCGGCAGAAACACTCTCTCCAGTAACCTTTAAGCTATGAAGCTGCCAAATCATACCAAATAACACATAAAAACACACAGCCTATATAAAGTAGAAATAATGTATGTACAGTGTAGTATCACTTACTGGAATTGGGAAGACAGTGAGCACACTGATGATGGTGTGTTAGGCTGAGTCGTCGGAGGCTGGGGTGGTGGGACACCGGGGTGTCATCTCATCGTCGTCTGTTTCCATCAGGGCAGGCAGGTCATCTTCTTCTATGTCTACTTGCCTCGATGTCGAAGGTTGAGGTTCTTTGTCTGCTGTGGCTGATGTGGAAGGCTTGAAAAACGACAGTATGCTTGACTGCTTAGCCTCACGCATTTTTCTATCATACAGTTCTTTGTAAGCACTCAAACCATCCTGCAAATATGCCCTAAGCCTACGTACCCTTTCAAAATTAGAGTCGTACTTTTCTGCAATCATTCTTGTCAATTGCAGTGAAAATCTCGCACAGTTGCTTCGCGTTCAGTTCCTGGACGACTTCACTTTTGGTCCGTTCGCTACTGTATTCAGTTTCGATTGTTATCCTTTCCTCTTCCAATTGCATCAGCTCTTCATCTATCAGTTCTTGGTCATGAGATGCCAAAACCTCTTCAACATAATCTTCGTCTTCCTTTTGATTGGAAACGCCTTAAACAGGTGTCTAACCCGATAGTTAAATATACCTTGCGTATTTGGTTTCAATTCAGAAAATTTTTTGATCTTAATCAATTTGGGTTAGCGATTCCTATTTTAGGTAACATTTTTTCCTCCCTCTTTTACGGATCGTGCTTTTCAAACTTGGAAGACTAAGGGTATTTCACGGTTTTTGGATTTATTTTTAGATGGTTCCCTTATGTCTTTTGAACAATTATCTAATAAATATAACTTATCAAGAATACATTTTTTTAGATATCTACAAGTTAGAAATTTTCTAAGTACTATACTTTCTTCCTTTCCAATGCTTCCTCCTACATACATTTTAGATACTATAATCAACCTTAATCCATGTCAGAAAGGTGCATCAGCTATGATTTATAATATTATTATGAAACTTAGGAAAGCTCCATTTGATAAGATTAGGGTAGATTGGGAACAGGAATTGGGGTTTACCATTTCTGTGGATGACTGGGGGCAGATTTTACAATTAGTCAATACTTCCTCTATCTGTGCTAAACATTCCCTAATTCAATTTAAAGTTGTTCATAGAGCACATATGTCCTAAGATAAGTTAGCGCGCTTTTATTCTCATATTAATCCTTTTTGTGATAGATGTCCGGGGCAGATAGCCTCTTTAACTCATATGTTTTGGTCTTGCCCTACTTTGGAAACTTTTTGGAGAGACATTTTTAATATTATCTCCAAGGTATTGAATATAGATATCTCTCCTCACCCTATTACTGCTATCTTTGGACTACCTAAAATTTCCAGTAATTTCTCCCTTTCAGCCCGTAGAATGATTGCATTTCTTACTTTAATGGCGAAAAGATGTATCTTACAACATTGGAAAGAGCTTAATGCTCCAACTACCTTTTTTTGGTTTTCTCAGACGATATTATGCTTGAATCTGGAGAAAATTAGAAGCAATCTTTATGACTCCTCATTTAAATTTGAACAGACTTGGAGATCTTTTATTCAATATTTTCATTTAATGTAATATATACCCTTCTTGTTTTTTTTCACTTTTTTTAATGGAGGTCGGGATTGAGGACGTGATTTTAAGTTTAACTCTGTTTGGTTTCAAGTTAGCCTATTGCTTTGCTTTGCTTTTAGTTAGTTGCATGGTGGGTTTTTTTTGGGGTTTTTTTTTTCTTTTTCTCTATTGATATATATATAAAATTGGTATACTATTATGTTACCTTGGTATGTTATGTTTAAATTACATTGTAGTATTTTTTTTTGTATTAATATCTTCTGTAATTTTATTATATTCTAACAATGTATTAGTGTCTATATGGCTTACCTTTTTGTATACTTATTTAATAAAAAGATTTAAAAAGAACATAATCTTCGTCAACTTCCACAAGCCAAACTCACTTTGTCCTTCGTTCACCACGATCGAAACGCTGAATTATGTCTATTTTTGCGCCAAGTGTAACACCCTTACAAGCTCTCTTAGGCTTTTCCAATATCTTAGAACTCATCTTGTTAACAGATGCTCAAAATAAATCAACGTAAAGCACAGATGCTCACAGGCACGTGTTTAAGCAATGCCAGCTAGAATGCAGTTCCGGGGAAGGAGCTTGGCTGCTCGGGGCGCGTGCTGCCTTTTTTCACATGCTGCCTTTTTTCGTAACAGTGAAAACACCCTCTGTTAGCTTTGTACCAGCGAGGTGTCGTAAAGCAAACATTCGAAAAGCGGGGGACACCTGTATTTAAATTCCTGGAAGGCTGTCAGACAAATGTGAAAACTTAAGTCCATTTATTTGCCTTCAAATCTCCTTGTCACAAAAAAGCCAGTTAATTTTGTCACAAGTATTTCATTTCTCTCAACATTCATAGACTTTGAGGAAGAATTGCTGATTCTAATTCTATATCACCAATTCGGTTAAATTGGTAAGAGCTTGCTTTGCCAGCAGTATTCATAGGTTATGGTAAAATGCACAAAAAAAGACCCAGCTCTAATTTAAGATTATACCCTTTTTTCTGAATCCCCTCACCAGATGAAAGAGTTTTTTTTAAGACCTATCATTACCATTTTAATCATTTTGATCATCTACAACAGTGGTCCCCAACCACCGGGCCGCAAAGCATGCGCTACCGGGCCGCGAGGAAACCATATGATTTGGCGATATGAGTCAGCTGCACCTTTCCTTATTCCCTGTCACACCCACTGTTGAGCTTGAATGCACACGAGGTCATTACCCGTGTGTCATCCATGTCAGCGCGGGAAGGAGATCAACTCCTCGAGCTTGCAAATGACGGCAGGCTGAAAAGCATGTTTGACATAACATCTCTGCCGGCATTCTGGATCAAAGTCAAGGCTAAATATCCTGAGATAGCCACGAAAGCATGAAAACGTTGCTTCCATTTCCAACATATCTCTGCAATGAATGCAACGAAAACTAAACTGCGGAATAGACTGGACATAAGGAACCCCCTTCGAGTATCGCTGTCTCCCATCACCCATCGATAGGACCGTCTTGTTGCAGGAAAACAAGCCCAGGGCTCCCACTGATTCAGCGATATTGGTGTGTTGCAATGATTTTATACGTTCATACGGGGAAAACATGTGCTGTGTGTTTAATATCCAAACGTTACTTAAAATGTTATGATGCTATTGACTTATATAGCCATATAACAATCACAGAACGGAAACAGGCGATCTTTGCCCTTCTAGTCCGTGCCGAACGCTACTCTCACCTAGTCCCACCGACCTGCATTCAGCCCGTAACCCTCCATTCCTTTCCTGTCCGTATACCTATCCAATTTTTCTTTAAATGATAATATTGAACCTGCCTGTAGCACTTCTACTGGAAGTTCATTCAACACTTACTTCAAGCTCCCCTGATAATTGACTTATCACTATATTCATGCGAGGAAAATATGCGCTGTGTGTTTAATATTAAATTTGTTAGATAAACCCCTTTAGAAACAAAATTGAGTGTATTAGCCACTTATCACCTATATTGCGTTGGTGATTAACACCCCCCCGACAGAATCGCCAAAACCGATTTGTAGAAAAAAATCGGCACGTACACGCATGCACACTGGTGCCCGCGCAAGGCTTCATGGTCATTGTAGTTTTTCTCGGAGTAAACCCAACGTATTTGACTGCTACTCTTCAGTCCTGACGAAGGGTCTCGGTCTGAAATGTCGACTGCACCTCTTCCTAGAGATGCTGCCTGGCCTGCTGCGTTCACCAGCAACTTTTATGTGTGTTGCTTGAATTTCCAGCATCTGCAGAATTCCTGTTGACTGCTATTCTTGTTCGTTGGCAACCCTACCACCCCCTCGGTTGGCCGGTCCGCAGGATATTGTCAATATGAAACCGGTCCGCAGTGCAAAACAGGTGAGGGACCCCTGATCTACAATCTCTTCAAGAGGGAATACAAACCAAGTTTATGCAACCTGTATTTATAATTTAACCCTTTATGACATTGTCGGCTGGTGGCGCAGTAACATCAGCGCTGGACTCCAGAACGGAGGTTCCCAGGTTCGAATCCAGTCGGGCCACTCTCGAGTATGCTTTCCATCTGTGCCGGGTTGAGTGCTGAGCTCGCAACTCGACCTCGTAAAATAAAGAAAAATACTGCGAAATGTCTGTGTGAGGAGTGGCTCCCCACACAGCGTTCCGATCTGCGGAAAGACATGAAAATGCCTGATTGTTGGCCTCTCAAGCCTGAGTCGACATCATCATCATCATCGTCACATCATCTTTATGACATTGGACAATTGCTATGAGGTTTCTCATTACCCCTTCAAACACTCTTATATCTTTCCTGCTGCACGCCCAAGATTATGTACAACTGCTTCCCTTTTGTATTCCAGACCCCATGTAATAAAATGTAAACTTTTATTATCCTTTTTGACTTTTTAAAAAAGTGCATTTAAAGATTTGTCTATCTTGGCACATAATTCCTTTCCAAAATGCAGAATATTGCAGATGCTGGAGTAAAAACAAAAAAAGAAATTGGAGATGTAGAAAATAAGGTCGCAGCAGTTTGGAATAAAAAGATATTGACCAGAAGCATTTTGAGTTTTCAACTGATGTTGTCTGACCTAGTCAGATTTTCAACAATTTTCTGTTTTTATTTTTAATTACCTTTGTCTATGCACATGGCCTATTTACTGAATATTTTAAAAAAATGTCCAGAGAAAATGGGTTTGTATATCTTCTCTTGCCAGTTTTCATACTGTTTATTTCTTAATTTTAGTCTTTTGACTGCATATTAACAGAGTTTATGGAACAGTGCAGTTTACAGTGTTTGGTATGCAATACTCTAGTCATCCAACTAAATAAGTATGAATGATGAAAAATTCTGCAGTAATTACAGATTGCTGGAAAATGGTGTTTGTAATGTGCTGCCAATTCAAATATAATCTCCTTTATCTTAACCTCAATTACTGACCCACTTAATGAGGCTATTTGCAGTTTTGTATTTCAATAACATCTGGAGCAAAGCCTTCTGAATTACCATCTGAAAGTCCAACGGGCAGATCTCAAGAGCACTCATTTGTCCATATTTCCTTGTTTCTTTCGATGCCCTGGAATGGAAACAGTCAGCTCATGGAAAACAGTTAATTTCTCCACCAGCTCTATACTAAGTCGATTAATTTATGTCATTACTTTTATGCCATTCCTAATGCCATTCATATTTTTCCTGGACTTCAATACCATTCTTACTGTTCAGGGCAGTGGCTCACCAATACCATAAAGTCATCTAATTGGATAAATATACAAATGGGAAAGAAAACAAACTCCTGGAATAGCTCTACATTAGTGTTCATGTTGGGTTCTCAGAAATATTATTGTCAACAGCACCTCACAATGCCCATTTTGTGTGTGGGAGAATGAGACAGGGTTGTCAAACATGAATCTCAGATTTGGTTGTGGAATTTTGGCTGCCAAAACTGGTTGAATCCTGACACAGCCTGCATCAACAAACAGGTCCCTCCCCTTCTGGGGCAGGTGAATTTGGGCTTGGGGTGACCATGGGTGCCTAATTGTGGGTTGTGATCTCAAGCTAAAAGTCCAGTCTCTAAGCAATTATTAAAAGAAGTAAGGAATTACACAGTGTGTCAAATTTAGCTGGGGAGTAAATTGGTGATTTTAAAAACAATGTCATATTTTGCTTTGTTTTGAAATTGGCTGAATCTAACATTACATTGTAAACATGAGATTTTGAAGTTATTGGAAATCTTGAGTAATACTTGCAAAATACTGGAGGAACTCAGCAAGTCAGGAGTCTATGGAGGGGAATTACATTGGAGTGAGTGAGTATCTCTGAGTCAGCAAGCCCTCTTGGTATTTTCATTAGGGAACTTTGGCAATGCAAACTGTCTTGGGCAAATTGATGATAGTGCTCTTGCATTATTGCTTTCTCATGTCTGTGGTTGTGTGTACTAAGCAACTGAATTAAATTTGCAGAATAGACTTATGCCCGTTTTTAAAAAAAAATCACCAATCCTGCTTAGTGATTGGATTTCATAAGAAGCAAGTCATACGGTGCTACAAAAATTTTCTAGCCTATTGTATATTCTCCATTTTCCAGGAGCCGTTTGCTTGAATAAAAATGTTTCATAATGTCCTTATAGTAATATTAAGTATTATTTAGTAACCTTAAATCATTGTTTGTGTACTTGTCATAGAAAAGCAGTGGTGAATGACATTTATATTCAAAATTTATCTTTATAATCATTTTGATCTGCAGCAGTAAAAGTAGTAAGCTCCCAAGGTAGTCACCTTCCAAAGATATTGTGAAAATATCCGTTCATTTGAATTGAAATCATTCAATAAATGCTTTTATCTAAAATGCATTAGTTTTGAATTAATAGAAGTAGATTGAATGTAGCATGAGGGGAAAATGTGAATATTCAATGATTGTGGAAAAAGCTAGTTGTGCATTCATACAGTTAAACACAGGATACTCACCCCGATTGTTTCTGCAGGTATGATTATAAATAGTTTTCTATTTGTGTTGATTATCTTTCCAGTATCTATAATTGTAGATCTGAACTGTGACAAACTTTCGTGACGTCAGATTCCAGTGTGAGTTTTGGTTAGAGGAGTTAACTTTAGCATTTAAATGTATGTCACTTCCTTTTGAGATGAATCATTCTCTGATCATCCCCAAATTGCTTCAATTAAGTGTATATGACTTGTGCTTTGGATTCATGCATTGATGCATTTGGGTTATATCAGCAAGAAGGATCACTGGGTACTGGGTTTCACTTTCAGATTCAGAGCATGTCAGTAGGGTGAAGCAATGAGACATCTAGCCAAAACTCCCAGCAAAAGGCATCAACCATTTTTATGGTTGGATGTCTTTTTAACTTTGACTCTCTGCTCTTTGAGTTTAGTGTGCTGGGGTTGGGTAATGGTGAGTTACAGGAGATCAAATGCCTTCTTTACACCTTCAAATTCAAAATGGGGTGTAGTTGGGGAAGAAGTGGCAACAATCACCAATAAGGCTGGCTTCTTACAGATGATACAGGTTTTGTGTGCAAGGCTATGATGCCTTTTCCACTTGCAATGACATTGATCATTCTGTTGTAGCATTTGACAGGATTAACATTGTTGTCTCACTTTTGATCTGACCTTGTTTGGGTTCATCTTTATCAAGTCATGAGAAGAATGTTGCTGGAGTAGGTTCCAGTAATGTACAAATACCTCTGAAAATGTCAAAAGATCTACAGCTCTCTCCTTTCCATGTTACTACTTCTCCTTGGATTTTCTTTATATTTATTTGCACCTAGGCTTGTTCTGCTGACCTGTTCTTTATCCTATCCTGCATCAGCTTGGTATTCTGCATACTAAACATTTCTTTACCAAGCCATGTTGACACACCTTCCTCCTGGGTCTTGCAATACCTTCTGTTTCTTAATTTCATTCTCCGTGTGACTTTGCACCTGGCATCTTGCTCTCCCCTCTCTCTGACTCTTCAATAGGTATCATTCTTTCAGCCATCTCAGTGTCAAGTCTGAATTCCTTTCCCAAAACCATCCATCTGCCATTCCTCCTCCAAGCCCTTTCTAAACATTCTCCTCTTTAACCAGGCTTTTAGACAACCTTGCAATCTGGCGCAGAATATACTTTAGACTGATTTATAGCCTGTAGCATTCTGGCAGGCTTTTATTTGCTTTAGGTCATGGGAATGCCAGCGGTGGCTGCATACTAGTAAATTTTTCTTTGCCGCCCTCTTTCAACTTGTATCTCTTGTTATATATAGCTGAAAGTTACAATACTTACCCAAAAATTCATCCATTATCTCCACAACTACAGTACTTCCAGTCTGTATACAGTTCCTCCATTCCACCCCGCCTCCACCATTAGGTTCCCTTATCCTCTCCCCACTTTTGCAACAGTTTTCTCATCATCTGCATGTTGGCATTAAAACAAGCCCTTTTGCTAGAAAAGAGGCTGTATGACTGAATTTCCTGCACTGCTTTAAACACGTTCCAGACTGATTAATGTTCATGAAAGTCCCATTTGCAAAAGACTGTAGCTGTCTCAAATTCTATGTCCACAATATGTTTTACATAATCATTATTGAAGTTATATAACATGTAATAATGAACATTATGTAAGCAACAAGAACCATTTGGATAATCATCTATATCCTCTCTTTAGAAAACGAGGAATTAAGTTGCCAGCAGACACGGTGGAAGAACTTATGTGCTACATTGGATATGATGAACCAATTGATCTCACTCAGTTCCTTAAGAAATTTAGCTATTATATGCCGGCTATTGCGTAAGTGAAACCACTCCTTCATTATTTTGATACATGTATTGAAACCATGATTTGGTTTTCTTTTTTGAATTTAAATCTTCATAAACAAGTGTTCAACTTGGCGTAAATTATATATCGTATTATTTAAAGAATATAGTTACAGAGGTTTGGATTCAACAAGTGACATCAAGGAACTGTTAAGAGACAATAAGGAAGATAAGACTCCAGTGACAAGTTCTGTCCAGCTTTCCAATGAGGCTGATAAATAATGCTCTCTTTCTCTTCTCCACCCCACACCTCAAATGTTTGACCAAGGAGCTCACCTACCTGACAGATAGAAGTAGGAAGTCACTGTTAGGTGGGTGCTGCAGGGATCCTAAGGAACTGTGCTCAACACCATCTGCGTGGTCGGGATGACATCTAACTTGGTGGGGGAAGATGATGACCAAAGTACGAGAGCCACATGATTTGCCTGTGGGCTTGCAGAGGAGACATTTGGCTTCTCCAGGTCCTGCTCCTGGTCTTTCTAAGGAGAAAGGTGCCCTCAAGATGATCTTGGGCTTAAATTACATTGGCACCTCAAATGCAAAATTAGAAGAATTTTTTTCACTGCCTTCTGGCACTATTCTCTTGCCTGTTCCGAAGCAGGTTAGCCAGCCAGTGCTTAGGAATGCATTAGGCAATGGTTTCAGCCGTTTAAGTTGTATATCTAGACAGCCAAGTTTGTAATCAGCCTTCAAATTTAAAGTTCAATATAAGTTTATTACCATAGTACATATATGAAACCATATACAACTCTGAGGTTCATTTTTCTGCAGGCATACTCAGTAAATCCAAGAACTGTAATAGAATCAATGAAAGACCATACCCAATGGGATGGACAAACAACCAATGTGCAAAAGACAGCAAGGTGTGCAGATACGAAAGAGAGGGGAAATTATAAATAAGTACCCAATAAATATCGAGAACATGAGATGAAGAGTCCTTGAAAGTGAGCCCATAGGTTGTGGGAAGAGTTCAGTGACGGGATGAGTGAAGATGAATGAAATTATTCCCTTTGGTTCAAGAGCTTGATAGTTGAGCGGGAATAACTGTTTCTGAACCTGATGGTGTGAGTCCTGAGGCTCTTGTACTTTCTTCAGAAGAGAGCTTGACCTGGGTGGTGGGGGTCTCTGCTGATGGATGCTGCTTTCTTGTGTCAGTGCATGCAGGAGAGTGAAGGAAGGTACTGAATGATCAAATTAAGTAGATAGGCTTCTGCAAACAGGAGAGATGCAATGGTGTGGGGGTTTCAGGAACGTGAGACCGGTACCACTGATGAACATAGGCTCAGTGTTGATGAGTCAATAAAAAAGGAGGAATGGATTCAGCTGGTGGAATAGAAATGGAGTGCTGAGTTGGAGGGGGATGCTTGGCGAAGCTGTGCAGAGACTTGTAAGCAGAAGTTATGAAGTTTCTGTTTGAGGAAATGGGCTGTTCTTGCGGTGAGTTGAAAGATTAACCAGGACAGACTGTGAGTAGTTAGTCTGAACAAAACTAGGTTAATTTTGTGTAAGAGAAGGATAAATGAAGCCTGCTGGTGACTGACTTAGTTGCTTTAAAGCATTAATTATTTAGGCAGCTAATATAGCAAAGTTAAAGTAAACACCCTTGACGTTATCTATGAAATTTGAAACTTTGCTCAAGGTCAGGCTACATAACCCTTGTGTTTGTGAACTTAGAGTTAAGTCGTACAGCAAAATAGCAGGCCTTTCGGCCTAGCATGTCTATGCCAACCATCAGTTACTTATCTGTAATGACATTTACCAGTACTCCATCCGAGCCTTCCATCCACTGGTGAATCAAATGGCCGTGCAATGCTTCATATATGCTGTACAAGTATCTGCCTCTACGATCCAGTCAGGCTGTACATTCCTGACTCCAATCACTGTCTGAGTGAAAATGTTCTTCCACAGATCTCTTCAAAGCCTCTTACCCCTTACCCTAGACCTGTACCCATGACTTTTGGAGACCTCTGCTGTGGGAAAAGTTTTCTATTCTCTATGCCCCTCATCATTTTGTATACTTGTTTCTCTCTCAGATTCTAGTTTTTATAGGAAACCAAGTCTCTCATAACTGTATCATCCAGTCCTAGGCAGCACTGAGGTGAATCTCCTCTGCACCTTCTCCAGTGCAATCATGCTCTTCCTATAGTGAGCAACCCGTACTCCAGCTGGGTCTTGTCCAGTGTAATGGCTAATGAGGACAAGTATCTGGTGAGCTGCCTTCACCACTCTGCTGCCTCCTTCAGGGATCCTTACACTCGTACACCAAGGTCCGCCAGTTCTTCAATCCTTTGTAAGGCCTTGCCATTCATTGTGTATTCCCTACCCTTGTTAGTCCTCCTAATCACCTCACTCTTTTTAGGATTAAATTTAATTTGCCATTGCTTTGTGCATCTAACAAACTCACCAAAATCATTTTGTAGCCTCCTCACTATCAACGCCTTTGGTTTTTTGTGTCATCTGCAAACTTATCAGCCATACCCTCTCCATTCATGCAGTATACAAATCATTAATATGTGTAAGTAAGGGTTCCATCACCAATCCCTATGGTACATCAATGGTCACAGGCTTCACAGAAACATTCATGTACCATCACCCCCTGCCTCCTATTACCAAACTAATTTTGGATCCATTTTGCTGATTTGCCCTAGGTCTAATGCCCGTTGACTTTTTTGGACCAGTTTCCAAAGTTGTATTTTCTCAAAAGTACAGTCCATGTAGACTGCATCAGCTGTATTGCTCTCAACACGTGTTGTTACTTGATAGAAAAAATCAATCAAATTCACCAGATGGGATCACCACGATCAAATCTATGATTAAGCCCTGATTTTTAAAATGCAGATTAATCCTTACGTACCTTATTGTCTTGTAATAATTTCCCCACTCTGCTGATGGACTCTTGGGCCTTTTTTTGACCTAGCTTATCCCCAGTACTTCTTTTGATTAACAGTTCCCATATTTGTTGCTCTTCTGTCAGCTGACACCTTTTTAAAAATATCTTTCAGGGCACCGGAAATCTCCACTCATGCCCACTACCCCCACCCTCCACAGTAGCCTAGGATACATTTTACCAGGGCCCTAGGAAGAAGAGGAAAGGGCAACATTTAATTTTATTTTAGCAAATACAGTATGGATAACAGATAAAATGTGTACAATGCCTGACTTTTTTTATTTTTGACACAATTTGTCCTCTTTTGCCCATTGGATGTTTGTCAGTCTTTGTTATGTGTGTTCGTCCATCGTCAACGTCAGTGAGGACCTTGACACTATTATGATGGTGTCGAGACTACCGTGTGATTTGTATTTAAGTGAGGGAGCGCAGCGTCAGTCTCACTCTGTCTTCCCAATTCCCATCTGGATCCAGTGGCAAGACAGAGTCGAGACGGCTGGGGATGGGACTAGGCGCAGTGGATGACCAGGACGTCTTCTGTGTCTTGTCCTGCTCTACACGTTCCACGACGCTTGCAGAGACCGCCTTCTTGACCGTTGGACCTTCCGCTGGTCTCGTCTGCTCAATCCGCCGGAGTCTGTCTTCACATGCTGGGATAGACAACTCCCTATCTCACCGAGGGTTTGAGACCCGTCGGCTACCCTCACCTGGTTTAGCCGGCTTGTCGAAGCCGTTGCCCGGGGTGTGGCTGCTGTCACATGCAAACAGCTACAGGGAGCCACAGGTGAGAGCTGAGTGCCAGGTGGGGACCAAAGGTGAACTGCCTTGAAAAGGACGTGACGTGTTCCCCCACCAGAGGTGCTACCCCTCCCTGACACCCCATACACCCCAAATCTGTTCTCTCTATTATATCATGCTGATTCTATGCAGTTTCCAGCATCATATTTTGTAATACAAAATAGTGTGTTGTATTGAAGGTAGCAACGCTAAGATGATAATGCAGTGCTGAGCTTGTGCCTTTTAAAATGACAGACTTTGAACTATTGATTCCTGAATTGCTCGATTTGGTTTTCTACCTTTGAGCCATCTGTTAAGTGAAATTTATGGTTCAAATCCATATCGATATGTACCTGTGTATTTCATGGTACTTGGACTCTCATGATTCAGTGGAAGCACCCTGTTTCTTTTTCCATTGAGTACATAAAGTTCAATCAGATTGCATTTAATAAGTAAGCTTTATCTTGGTTTTAAATGTATGTTTATCTTGAAATGTACCTGCTTCATTAATCCTCTGCTGCATGGCTCATTCAAACAATTCTTGTTGCTGTATTAAGATCACAGTCCTAGCTTATGATCTTGGCAAAATGGCACAAGCATATTTTCATTAGCAATGCTCTTTCTTTCTTTCTCTATTGTTGTAGGCTGTCAGGAGAGGCACCAACATCTAGTGCTTTAGGCTTGACAACAAAGGCAGTAAAGCAGTGATTTTCAACCTTTTTTTATGCCATGGACCAATACCATTAAGCAAGGGGCCTGTGGATCTCCGTTTGGGAACCCCTGCACTAGAGGCAGTGGAGGAGGGAGGGCATGACAGAAGAGCATGAAGGCAGAGCAGCACATTGTGTAATTGTCACAAACACAAGAACATCTGCAGATGCTGGAATCCAAAGCAACACACACAAAATGCTGGATGAACTCAGCAGGCCTGGCAGCATCTATGGAAAAGAGTAAACAGTCGACTTTTCAGGCCGAGGCCCTTCATTAGGACTGGAAATGAAGTGGGGGTGGTGGAAGTCAAGTAAGAAGGTGCAGGGAGGGGAGGTAAAAGTACAAGATAGCTGGTGATAGGTGAAACTGGGAGGGAGGAGAGGGTGCAGTAAAGAGCTGGGAAGTTGATTGTGAAAGAGATAACAGGCTAGAAAAGGGGAAATCTGATTGGCGAGGAGAGAGGACCACTGTAGAAAGGGAAGGGGAGGAGCATTAGAGGGAGGTGATGGGCAGGTAGGGAGATAATGTGAGAGAGGGAACCAGGAATGGGGAATGGTGAAGGAGAGAGGGGAGGCAATTACTGGAAGTTCAACAAATCGATATCCATGTCATCAGATTTGAGCCTACCCAAACAGAATATAAAGTGTTGCTTCTTCAACCTGAGTGTGGCCTCATCATGGCAGTAGAGGAGGCCATGGACTGCCATGCCAGAATAGGAAGTAGAATTGAAATGGGTGGCCACTGGGACATCCTGCTTTTTTCTGGCTGTCAGAGCATAGGAGCTTGGCGAAGCGGTTTTCCAATCTCCGCTGAGTCTCTCTGAATTACAGAAGGCCACACCGGGAGCACCGAATACAGTAGATCACCCCAGCAGACTTGCTGGTGAAGTGTGGCCTCATCTGGAAGGATTGTTTGGAGCTTTGAATGGTAGTGAAGGAGGAGGTGTAGGGGCAGGTGTGGCACTTGTTCCGCTTGCATGGATAAGTACCAGGAGGGAAATCAGTGCAGACGGATGAGTGGACAAGGGAGTCACTAAGGGAGCAATCCCTTCAGAAAGCAGAAAGTGGGTGGGAGCGAAAGATGTGGTGGGATCCTTTTGGAGATGGAGGAAGTTACAGCGGATTATGTGCTGGATGCAGAGGCTGGTGGGGTGGTAGATGAGGACCCCACCAGCCTCTGTGTCCAGCACATAACTCTATCCCTGGTGTGGCGGCAGGAGAATGAGGTGAGGCCAAATGTGTGTGAGGTGGAAAGTTGCAGTTGAGGGCAGCGTTGATGCTGGAGGAAGGGAAGCCCTTTTCTTTGAAGAAGGTGGACATCTCAGCTGTTCTGGAATGTAAACCATCATCCAGAGAGCAGAAGTGCAGGGGACAGAGAAACTGAGAGAAGGGAACTGCATTTTTACAAGTGACAGGATGGCAAGAGGTATGGTCCAGATAACTGTGAGAGTGAGTGGGTTTATAAAAGATATCAGTACATGGACTGTCTCCAGAGATGGAGACAGCGAGATCAAGAAAGGAGATCAAGATCAGGAAATGGACCAAGTACATTTGAGGGCAGGGTGGAAGTTGGAGGCAAAGTTGATGAAATCAACGAGCTCAACATGAGTGCAGGAGGTAGCACCAATGTAGTTGTTGATGTAGCATAGGAAATGTTGGGAAGTCATATTGGTGTAGGCTTGGAACATGGACAGTTCCATGTCGCTGATGAAAAGGCAGGCATAGCTAGAAACCACGTGAGTGCCCATGGCTACACCTTTGGGTTGAAGGAAGTGGGAGGAAGCAAAGGAGAAATTGTTGAGGGTGAGAGCCAGTTCTGTCAGATGAAGGAGACTGGTTGGGTCTGTTGTTCAGAAAGAAGCAGAGAGCTTCAAGGCCCTCCCTATATGGGATGGAGGTGTATAGAGACTGGATATCCATGGTGAAAATGAGACGATCAGGGCCAAGGAGCTGTGTAATTGTGCCTGATAACCCTCAGCATCATTTCAGATATTGGCCCTATGAAGGCAAAGACACTAGGGGTATGAATTTTCTTGCACTGATCTGTGGTCAAGCAGGAGGCAGGGAAGTCCAATGTGCTGGAGCCATAGAAGGGGAAGTATTGTGTCAGAAGATATGGGTAAAGTCTGATAAGTAAGAACCCATGGGAAGATTGGTGTAGGTCGATAGTTAAATGTTTTGTGTGTTGTTTAGAATGGCAAATAAATTGCACACGTTGGCAAAGAGCATGGAGAAGTTGGTGCAGTAGATCATGTAGAGCCAAGAGGGCATCATTCCCATGTTTGAGCTCATTGGACTAGATGTTTCAATCCCTTTGATAAGCAGATCCGAATTCAGGTCATAGCCTTGAGATCTCGAGGGGGGCTTGGTGGGTGGTAGATGCTTCCCAGGAGTCATCAGGTGGGCACCCTCCTTCTTAGATATTTCGTCAACTTAAATCCTAGAAAGGGACTCCCAATCCCTTCAGCAATCTGACCATGGAAATAGCCACAAATCCTCTGCAGCCATCCTCTACTGGGAAAATCTGCACCTTCCATCCACGCCGGTGAGCATCTGTGGTCAGCTCAGTGTATCTTACATGTTTCCACTCGTATGCCTTGTAGGCTGCATCTTCCCAGGGCACTGTGAGCTCCGAGATTACTACAGCCTTCAGACTGCTGGACCACAAGACCAAATCTGGTCTGAGGATGGTAGTGGCTATCTCCGGGGGAGATATTAGCCTTTTGTCAAGGTTGACAGCCATGTTCCAGTGTGCCTGCCACCAACCGTGTCACTGAGGGTGGCACCGTCTGTCCTTGCTGGACAAAGGGGATGGTGGTTCTTCCAGTCGTAGGGGGCTTATAAATGCAAACATGAGGAAATCTGCAGATGCTGGAAATTCAAGCAACACGCACAAAAAATGCTGGTGAACGCAGCATCTCTAGGAAGAGGTACAGTTGACGTTTCGGGCCGAGACCCTTCGTCAGGACTAACTGAAAGAAGAGATAGTAAGAGATTTGAAAGTGGGAGGGGGAGGGGGAGATCCAAAACGATAGGAGAAGACAGGAGGGGGCGGGGGAGCTAAGAGCTGGACAGTTGTTTGGCAAAAGGGATATGAGGCCGGAGAAGGGAGAGGATCATGGGACGGGAGGCCTAGGGAGAAAGAAAGGGGGAGGTGGGGGAAACTCAGAGGATGGGCAAGGAGTTATAGTGAGAGTGACAGAGGGAGAAAAAAGAGAGAAAAAAATACATAAAAGTAATAATAAATAACGGATAGGGTACGGGGGGGGGTGGGGCATTAATGGAAGTTAAAGAAGTCAGTGTTCATGCCATCAGGTTGGAGGCTACCCAAACGGAATATAAGGTGTTGTTCCTCCAACCTGAGTGTGGCTTCATTTTGACAGTGGAGGAGGCCGTGGATAGACACATCAGAATGGGAATAGGACGTGGAATTAAAATGTGTGGCCACTGGGAGATCCTACTTTCTCTGGCGGACAGAGCATATATGGGGCTTAGAGTTGTTATTCAGCCTTTGCTTCTCCCTTCAGCAATCTGACCATGGAAGTAGCCACAAATCCTCTGCAGCCAACGTCTATTGGGAAAATCTGTACCTTCCGTCCACGCTGCTTAGTATCTGTGGACAGCTCAGCATATCTTACGTTTCTGCTCATTCTAGGGCTGAATAGTACAACTGTGCCAGCTGTTGGTGACAGCTATAAGAGGTTGATGGATACCGTGCCACCCTGTTCAGATTGGGGCACCATGGTAGTGTGGCATAGGCATAATGCTATTACAGCACCAGTGGCCCTGTTCAATTCTGCTGCTGTCTGGAAGGAGTTTGTATATTCTCCCTGTGACCACTTGTTTTTTTTTCCAGCTGCTCCAGTTTCCCCCCATGTTCCAAAGACATACAGATTAGTAGGATAATTGGTCACCAGGGTGTGATTGGGTGGTGTGGGCTTGTTTGGCCAGATGGGTGTATTACCATGCTGTATCTCTAATAGTAATAGTAGTAAAATGTCTTAAGGTGGTCGTCACCAAGTCTCTGTGCCTTGGTGTAGTCTCTGCCTCTGTAGTCTCATTTTTAACATGTATCAAAGCAGATCCGCAATGCCAGGTTGTCTGGCCAGTCCCACAAGAGTTTAATTGGCATTGCAGAGTATGAAAGTGCTGCTCTGCTTCAGGAGTTCAGCATTTTGCTTCTTAGCAACACTTCACAACCATTGACCTGCCTGTTAGCCAATTATGCCTGAGTGCAGACACTTGTGATGACATGCTCCAGTTGGAAGCTGGCCCTTCCAGGGCAAAAGCTTGTTGTAGCTGTTTATCACTAGTGAAAGAGAGTTCCTTATGTCAGTAGCTGGAAGGCAGGTCTAGAAAGGTAGCATCTGATGCTTCATTACTGTCCTAGACCATGCTGGAACAGACCCTGTGTTGCCACCGATCCACACATCTTACCAAGATGTGCAGAGCTGATTTTACTGACTCGTTTCCTAGAATCAAGTAGTGAGGTCATGTTGACAGGCTTATCCCAGTAAGCCCATTCTGTAACATTTTGATAGCTCTCAGTCTAAGGCAACGCCTATGTGGAGTTTATTCTCCTGTCAAAATCTGCTAATGAACTTAATGTGTTTTGTTTTACTTCTTGGGCATCCAGAGATACTAAAAATGTTTATTTTATTTAAAATATTTCTATATAATGTATTGTTAAAAACATTAAAACTAAGAATTTAATTAAAAGATTAGAAATCTTGAAGTCAAAGTTGAGTTTTTTGTCATACGCACAAGTACATGTAATACAGGTAGAATTAGAAACTTGAAGCAACCTCACAGACAAATATCATCATATAAGTAGCATTCAAAAGAAAAGCATGAACAACTTTTTACAAAAACGTGTATGGAACAAAGAAATGTAAAGTCATCAAAGTCAGTATTGCTTAACTTTAGTGTTTAGCGTTTTTCTGGTTCAAGAAACAAATAATTGAAGGGAAGTGGCTGTTCTTGAACTTGATGGTATCAGATTTCAGGCAAACCAGGTGGGGACTTCAGGTACCTCCTAAACACAGTATTTTACAGATGCTGGAAATCTTGAGCAACGTACAGAATGCTGGTGGAGCTCAGTTCATCAGGTCAGGCAGCATCTATGGAGGGGATGATGAAGTGTCTTCATCTGAAATGCCAATTGTTTATTTCCTTGACTAACTTGTTGAGTTCTTCTAGTATACTGTATCTCCTGCCTGATGGTAGCTGTGAATAGAATGGCATGGCCCAGATGGTGGGGAATCTTTGATAGATGTTGTCTTCATGAGGCAGCGCCTCCTGTCAATACCACCAGTGGTGAGGGAGGGTGTGCGTCTTGATGTATTGGGCTGAGTCCACTATCTCTTCAGTTTCTTGTGTTCCTGGGGAATATAATGGGAAATCTGTTCCCTCCATCCTACAGCCTGTGAATCTCCAGTAATATGATGTCTTACCACATGCTATTCTGGTAAAAGTTGAACTTCCTGCTAAAGTAAAGGCATCCGTTAGTGTTGCGAGACCATGGATCTGCGCCCGGAAAGTCTCCCCTCTCCACGACACCGATGTTGTCCAAGGGAAGGGCATTAGGACCCATACACCTTGGCACCAGTGTCGTTGCAGAGCAATGTGTGATTAAGTGCTTTGCTCAAGGACACAACACGTTCCCTCGGTGGGGGCTTGAACTCACGACCTTCAGGTCGCTAGTCCAATGCCTTAACCACTTGGCCACGTGCCCACACTTCCTGCTAGATAGTGTTGACAATGCCAGAAGCTCCTGTATGATTTTGCAGGTAGTTTTGTTATTCTAATTGAGTTATTCTAGCAAATTGAGAACAGAAACCGGGAGTTAAACAGACACTTGAATCAATGGTGAAACAATCTGAAAAGGAAATACATTTATATAGCACCTTTTAACTTTTAAGCATTTCCAAAACCAGGCATGTGTAAATTGTCAGATCTATAAGGAACAAGCAAATTAATTAGTTTCTTTTTGGGATACAGAAAAATAGTGGTGAAAACAATAGGGGCAAGATTTTATTATAAACCATCTCCTTCAAAATTTGAGCCAATTTTTAATTGGAGATTGAAAAGGGTGCTGCATTAAGCACTAAAGCTCACTTGAATTTTCTGAAGAAAGGTAAAATCTGTGAAAATAAGTAGTGCGGCATTTATATTACAATCACTCACTAAGCATGCAGCTCTGTGCTTCCCATTGGGAGCAGCATATCAAGTTTGTTGCTGTGGGAAGTGAGCTAGTGTTTAAAGACCTCAAGCCGTTGAAGTTACAAAACAGTGGTAGAAAAGGCTGCCGTGGATATGATAAGACACTATCTGAAAGTTCCTAATTTCCTCACCAACATTTGCATGTGATAATTTAGTGTACTTGCCTCAAAACAGAAGTCATTGCGTGTGGTTTGGGGGTGGGGGGGGGGGAAAGATGGGGGTAGTGGCATGCATGTGCACCAAATGGCTTTTTGGTCATAAAGTGACTTTTACATCATTAATCGTGAAGCTCCCCTTCCTTCCACAAGTAAGAGAAATTGTAGTATCTGTAACTTTATGCACAAGGAGCCTTTTGGAGTGTTTGCATGTCACCAGTCACCACCACCATGCCACATCTAATGAAATACTCCAGCTTGTCACCTGTGCCATGAGTGAGTGCAAACCACCCGGGAGCTGCAAGCTGGGTCAACAGAGCTATCATCATTTATACAGGGTAATTGTGCAAACAAAATGAGACTTTCAATGAAGTTCCAGTGAATTGTGTGACATTATATTGGCCATTGACAAGTGAGTCTAGAAATTGTGTGTACAGAACGTGTAACCATGACATCTCATTCCTGACCTCCATCCAGCTTTACTCCTGTTCACTCTTTAGATTGTACTTTTTTTTTTACAGATGGTAGAATTTCTGCTTATTGTGGGGGGAAGGGGAAGCTTCATGATTAATGACCTAAAAGTCATTTTCTAGCTAATCAGAATACTTAAAAATGATCACCAGCATGGTCTCACAGAATATTTAACACAGAACAATGCAGTAATGGAAAAGGCCCTTTGTTCCATGATGCTGTGCCAAATTAATTAAGCTATTGATGTGAATTAAATTAATCTCTTGTGCTTGCACATGTATCAAATTGCTCTTTATGCTTAACTCGGTTAGTAGTGATTCAGTAGGTTCTGCTTTGAGGTACAGTTGAGGTGAGCTATGCCCTTGAATGGGAAACCCTACAAAAAGTAATGGTTATGGCCCAGTCTGTCATTGAGCACATCAACATGAATCGTAGGAAAGCAGCATTCACCATCGGGTACCCCGACCATCCAGGTCATGCACTCTTCTCGCTGCTGACATCAGGAAGAAGGTACAGGAGCATCAGGCCTCATAACATCAGGTTCAGGAACAGTTATTACACCTCAAATATCACGCTCTTGAACCAAAGGGGGTAACTTCACTCAACAAGTATGTGAAGAGCAAGAGGATAAGATGTGAGAGAATTGGAGCAATCAAGTGTGACAATGGAAAAGTGTGTCTGGAACTGGAGGAGATAGTGGAGGTACTTAATGAATATTTTGCTTCAGTGTTCACTATGGAAAAGGACCTTGGCGATTGTAGGGATAACTTACAGTGGACTGAAAAGCTTGAGGATATAAACATTAAGAGAGAGTTTGAGCTGGAGCTTTTGGAAAGCATTAAGTTGAATAAGTCACCAGGACTTGACAAGATACACCCGACACTACTATGGGAGGTGAGGGAAGAGATTGCTGAGCCTCTGGCAATGATCTTTGCATCATCAATGGGGACAGGAGAGGTTCTGGAAGATTGGAGGATTGCAGATGTTGTTCCCTTATTCAAGAAAGGGAGTAGAGATAGCCCAGGAAATTATAGACCAATGAGTCTTACTTCAGTGGTTGGTAAGTTGATTGAGAAGAGCCTGAGAGGGAGGATTTATGAACATTTGGAGAGGCATAATATGATTAGGAATAGTCAGCATAGCTTTGTTAAAGGTAGGTTGTGCCTTATGAGCCTGGATGGATTTTTTGAGGATGTGACTAAACAAATTGATAAAGGTAAAACAGTAGATGTAGTGTATATGGATTTCAGCAAGGCATTTGATAAGGTACTCTTATGCAAGGCTTATTGAGAAAGTAAGGAGGCATGGGATCCAAGGGGACCTTGCTTTGTGGAACTGGCTTGCCCACAGAAGGCAAAGAGTGGTTGGAGACAGGTCATATTCTGCATGGAGGTCAGTGACCAGTGGAGTGCCTCAGGAATCTGTTCTGGGATCCCTTCTTTTTGTGATTTTTATAAATGACCTGGATGAGCAAGTGGAGGGATGGGTTAGTAAATTTGCTGATACACAAAGGTCGGAGGTGTTGTGGACAGTGTGGAGGGCTGTTAGAGGTTATAGCGGGACATCGACAGGATGCAAAACTGGGCTGAGAAATGGCAGATGGAGTTCAACCCAGATAAGTGTGAGGTGGTTCATCTTGGTCGATCAAATATGATGGCAGAATATAGTTTTAATGGTAAGACTCTTCGCAGTGTGGAGGATCAGAGGGATGTTGGAGTCCGTGTCCACAGGATACTCAAAGCTGCTGCGCAGGATGACTGTGGTTAAGAAGGCATGTGGTGCATTGGCCTTCATCAACCATGGGATTGATTTCAAGAGCCGAGAGGTAACGTTGCAGCTATATAGGACCTTGGTCAGAACCCACTTGGAGTACTGTGCTCAGTTCTGGTCACTTCACTACAGGAAGGATGTGGAAACCATAGAAAGGGTGCAAAGGAGATTTACAAGGTTGTTGCCTGGATTGGGGAGCATGCCTTCTGAGAATAGGTTGAGTGAACTTGGCCTTTTCTCCTTGGAGCGACGGAGGATGAGAGGTGACCTGATAGAGGTGTATAAGGTGATGAGAGGCATAATGAGAGGAAAATAATTTAACTAGCACAATGAGATAATGTCTAGGAAATAAAGGAATTCCTGAAATATCTGTAGGAAGTATAAAACTTTGCTAGAATATGTTTTCAATACTACTTTAGTCAGATTTTACTCATGAAAAAGTGTTCTTTTCTTAATTATTCAGGTTAAATGCATTCAAAACTATAAATGGAGGCCAAAAAAAAAAAATCACTCCCTGATTACTTAGGACCTAAGCTTACAGAATAAGGACTTTACGAAAAGACTTTTTATTCAGCATTGTTAAATAAACAAAATACAGAATGTAAATAAGCAGCTTTGGAACTGATAAGAATGTATTTCTTTAGCCAGAGGTTGGTAAATCTGTGGAATTCATTGCCATAGATGGCTGTGGAAGCGAACTTATTGGGTATATTTACAGCAGAGGTTGATAGGTTCTTGATTAGTCATGGTGTCCAAAGTTACATGGAGAAGCAAGAAGATACGGTTGAGAGGGATCATAAATGAGCCATAATTGAACAGTGGAGCAAACTCGATGGGCCAAATGGCCTAATTCTCCTGTGTCTTATGGTCTCATGGTGAAAACGAGTGTGTGCTTTCCTAATTTAATTGACCAGCACCATGAGGGTTATTTTTGTACTAACTAAGGTGATCTATTAATAAATATTGTTGCCTCTGTACTTGTATGTTGATAATATAGACTCAGAGGCCACTTTTATTAGATACACCTGTGCAGCTGCTCATTACTGCAAATATCTAATTAGCCAATCATGTGGCTGCAACTTAATGCATAGGAGAATGCAGACATGGTCAAGAGGTTCAGTTGTTCAGACCAAACATCAGAATGGGAGAAGAAATGTGATCGAAGTGACTTTGACTGTGAGATGATTGTTGGTGCCCGATGGGGTAGTTTGAGTATCTCAGAAACTGCTGATCTTCTGGGATTTTCAAGCACAAACTTTTCTGGAGCTTAGAATCTCTAGAGTTTACACAGAATGGTGTAATAAACAAGAAAACATCCAGTGAGCAGCAGCTCTGTGAGTGAAAATGTCTTGTTAATGAGAGAGGTCAGAGGAGAATGGCCAGAATGGTTCAAGGTAACAGGAAGGTGACAGTAAGTCAAATAACCACATGTTACAACAGTAGTGTGCAGAAGAGCATCTCTGAACACATAGCATGTCAAACCATTATGTGGATGGCTACAGCATCAGAAGACTGACAAGGTGACAGTAACTTACATAACCACAAGTTACAACAGGTATGGTTGCCATGGCAGCGTAGTGGTTAGTGTGATGCTATTACAGCTCAGGGGCGGTCTGGAGTTTGGAGTTCAATTCTGGCGCTGCCTCTAAGGAGTTTGTATGTTCTCCCTATGAAAAGTGTGTGTTTCCTTCGGGTGCTCTGGCTCCTTCCCACAGTCCAAAGACCTACTGGTTTGATCATCATAAGTTCTCCTGTTATGAGGCTAGTGTTTAAAAAGGTGTGTTGCTGAATGGTGCAGCTTGAAGGCCTCTCTCGTGCTGTGTCTCTAAATGAAATGGAGTGCAGAGGAGCATCTCTGAACACACAGCATGTTGAACCTTGAAGTGGATGGGCTACAGCAGAAGACCAGACCGGGTTCCACTCCTACCTAATAAAGTGGCCACTGAGTGTATCTGAAACGAATTTCCAGGTTGTTTGCTCAAATCATAAACATGACAAAGGCCCTCCGTTGGTCAGGACCAACCACAGGTATTGCCTCCTAGCTATCTATGCGAACCAGGGCAGTATGATATGGAGAATAAGATATTGCCCACGCGGCAGGCTTCCCCTCAGATCAGAGTTTTCCTCTTCCTTGATGTGCTGCCAGCCACAGCAGATAAACTCCATCTGCCCTAAACGACTGGCTTTAAGGCGCCAGTAGCCTGCTTTTGCCTCTTCTGTCAGTGGAAACAGTTCCGCTGGGCTTAGTAGCTAAGCCACAAGGAGCTAGACTTGGTTGTCAGAGGCTATTTGAGACACGCCATTGGGAGCATTTAATAGGTAGTGGAAGCTTATCCCCACCACCACCACTACCACGCCCAACAACAGCAACCTTAAGGAACCATAAAAACACAAGAGATTCTGCAGATGCTGGAAATCCAGAGCAATACACACAATATGCTGGAGGGACTCAGCAGGTCAGGCAGCATCTATAGAAATGAATGAACGGTTGACATTTTGCGTTCAGACTTCATCGTGACTCTCAGATGTTATTGTAACAGTTAAATTTATGCAGTTGTGGAAATTTGTTCTTGTATTCATGTCACTACTGTCTCCCCTCTCTCCTGGACAGGCTCTATACATCTAGCTGAGAATACAAGACCATAAGATATAGGAGCAGAAGTAGGTCATTTGGTCCATCGCGTCTGCTCCGCCATTCAGTCATGGGCTGATCCGATTCTTCCAGTCATCCCCACTCCCCTGCCTTCTCCCCATACCCTTTGATGCTCTGGCTAATCAAGAACCTATCTATCTCTGCCTTAAATGTACCCAATGACTTGGCCTCCACAGCTGCTCGTGGCAACAAGTTCCACAGATTTACCCCCTTCTGACTAAAATAATTTTTCCACATCTCTGTTCTAAATTAATGTCCTTCAATCCTGAAGTCATGCCCTCTCGTGCTAGACACCCGTACCATGGGAAATAACTTTGCCATATCTAATCTGATCAGGCCTTTTAACATTTGGAATGTTTCTATGAGATCACCCCTCATTCTCCTGAACTCCAGGGAATACAGCCCAAGAGCTGCCAGATGTTCTTCATACAGTAACCCTTTCATTCCTGGTATCTTTCTCGTGAATCTTCACTGAAGCCTCTCCAATGTCAGTATATTTTTCTAAAATAAGGAGCCCAAAACGGCACACAATGCTCCAAGTGTGGTGTCATGAGTATTGAGCCTCAACATCACATCCCTGCTCTTATATTTTATACCTCTAGAAACGAATGCCAATATTGCATTCGCCGCCTTCACCACTGATTCAACCTGGAGGTTAACTTTTAGTGTATCCTTCACAAGGATCCCAATTCCCTTTGCATCTCTGCATTTTAAATAATAGCCTGCCCGTTTATTTCTTCAACCAAAGTGCATGACCATACACTTTCCAACATTGTATTTCATTTGCCACTTCTTTGCCCATTCTGCTAAACTACTGTATCTAAGTCTCTCTGCAGGCTCTCTGTTTCCTCAACACTACCTGCTCTTCCACCTATCTTTGTATCATCGGCAAGTTTAGCCACAAATCCATTAATCCCCTAGTCCAAATCATTGACATACATCGTAAAAAGCTGCGGTCCCAACACCGACCCCTGTGAAACTCCACTGGTAAACGGCAGCCATCCAGACTAGGATCCCTTTATTCCCACTCCTTGTTTTCTGCTGATCAGCCAATGCTCCACCCTTGCTAGTAACTCCTCTGTAATTCCATGGGCTCTTACCTTGCTAAGCAGCCTCATGTGCGGCACCTTGTCAAAGGCCTTCTGAAAATCCAAGTACACCATATCTATGGCATCTTCTTTGTCTATGCTGCTTGCTAATTCCCTCAAAATAAAAACGCAGTAGGTTAGTCAGGCAGGATTTTCCTTCCAGGAAACCATGCTGGCTTTAGCCTATCTTGTCAAGTGCCTCCAGGTATTCCGTAATCTCATCCCCAACAATCGATTCCAACAACTTCCCAACCACTGATGTCAGGCTAACAGGTCTATAGTTTCCTTCCTGCTGCCTCCCACCCTTCTTAAGTAGTGGCATAACATTTTTGGTTTTCCTGTCATCCGATACAATGCCAGAATCTATCGATTCTTGGAAGATCATTGTTAACCTCCGCAATCTGTCCAGCTACTTCCTTCAGAATCTGAGAGTGCATTCCATCAGGTCCAGGAGATTTATCTACCCTCAGACCATTAAGCTTCCTGAGCACCTTCTCAGTCGTAATTTTCACTGCATATATTTCACTTCCCTGACACTCTTGAATATCTGGTATGCTGCAGAGGTCATCCACTGTGAGGACTGATGCAAAATATGCATTCAGCTCCTCTGCCATCTCTGTGTCTTTCATTACAATATCTCCAGCGTCATTTTCTATTGGTCCTATATCTACCCTCAACTCTCTTTTACCCTTTATATACTTAAAAAAGCTTTTAGTATCTTCTTTGATATTAGTCGCCAGCTTCTTCTCATATTTTATCTTTTCCTTCTGAATGACCTTCTCAGTTTCCTTCTGCAAGTTTTTAAAAGCTCCCCAATCCTCTATCTTCCCACTGGCTCTGGCTTCCTTGTATGTCCTCTCTTTTGCTTTTACCTTGACTTTGACTTCACTTGTCAGCCTTGGTAGTGTCCTTCTTCCATTCGAAAATTTCTTCTGACTTGGAATATATCTGTTGTGCACTTCCCTCATTTTTCGCAGAAACTCCAGCCATTGCTGCTCTGCTGTCCTTCCTGCTAGTGGCCCTTTCCAGTCAACCTTGGCCAGTTTCCCTCTCATGCCATTGTAATTTCCTTTATTCCACTGAAATACCGACACATTGGAATTTAGTTTCTCCTTCTCAAATTTCAAAGCGAACTTGATCATATTGTGATCAGTGTTTCCTAAGGGTTCTTTAACCTTAAGCTCTCTTTTCACCTCTGTGTCATTGCACAACACCCAATCCAGCACAGCCAATCCCCTAGTGGGCTGAACAACAATCTTTTCTAAAAAGCCTTCCCTCAAACATGCTACAAATTCTCTCTCTTAAGGTCCAGTACTGGGCTGGTTTTCCCAATCCACTTTCGTGTTAAAATCCCCAATGATTATCATGACATTGCCATTCTGACATGCCTTTTCTATCTCCTGCTGTAATTTGTAATCCACATCCAGACTGCTGCTTGGAGGCCTGTATACAACCGTCATTAGGGTCCTTTTACCCTTGCCATTTTGTAACTCAACCCATAGAGACTTTACACCTTCTGATCCTGTGTCATCCCTTTCTAATGATTTAATATTATTTCTTATACATAGGGCCACACCACCCACTCTGTCTACTAACCTGTCTTTCTGATACACCGTGTATCCTTGGACGTTCAACTCCCAATGGCAACCATCCTTTAGCCAAGTTTCAGAAATGGCCACAACATCATACTCGCCAATCTGCAGCTGAATTTCGGGATGGTCCATTTTATTTCTTATGCTGTGTACATTTAAATGCAACACTTTCAAGCCAGTACTTGTTGCTTTCTATTTTAACTGCACCACGCCTCTATTGCCCTGTAACTCATCCCACTGGCTGTGATTAGGCCTCATCTCCTGCTTGTCTTTTCTATCATCTCTGTTGCACGCTACCTTTGATTTATTTCTGTTTTCCCCTTCCTCAGCCCTATCACTCTGGTTCCCATCCCCTTGCCAAATTAGTTTAAACCCTCCCTAACAACTCTATTAAACCTGCCTGCTTGCATATTGGACCCCTTTGGGTTCAGGTGTAGCCTGTCCTTTTTGTACAGGTTGTATAACAAGGCAAACAACATATTGAACAAATCAGTTGCTTTTATCTGTAATTGCACTTTCCTCTGGGATAAGGCATCTTGCTTCTACGTAGTGGCTCAGACAGCTATTTTATTATTGGTGGTAATGTACTCCTGTACCTTGTCACATGGTGACTACTTCTTTAGTTAATAGTTGTATTGATGAATAAGCATTCATTGGATGGACGACGTACTTTCTAATCAAGGCCTGCATTTGGCTCAGAGCATTTGGCTCGGGGCCATGCACATTCTCACCATAGCTGACATTAGAGGTAAGAATCATCCTTAATTATTGCTGCCAAGTATTTTCTATTGCTGCTCATGTTGCAAGATGTGACCTATTTTTATTGCCGAGTAATGATATAAGAGTTAAAGTTTCAGCATGAAATTTTCCAATACCCTATTTAGCACACTTGCTGGGCATCTAATTGAACCACAACCCCATGATTCATGGGGACAATGCACCTGTAGTTTTTTTGTAAGCTATCCCCTGCATTTAATATCTTCTTACGGCTGCAAGATCATGAACAATTATTTCCTTTATTACCATGTTCCATGAAGGAATGTTCTTCATTAATTCTATGACATTGCCAGGTAATCTTAGCCAGACAGATGATGTTTTTCTGGTTACTGAAGCACCAGTTAATTTAGATCATAATATGTAATTGCCAAGCCTACCTGAATATGTACATTTCTAGCTTCCAAGTACAGCAGATAGGCCACACATTCTATTTTTATTTTGCGAATATGCAAAATGAATTCCAACTGTGGTGGGCCTTAGCCTGATGTACACCGAAGTTATTTGTTTTACAGCTGCTGTCATTGCTTCAGATCAAAAGAACACATAGGACATATTAGAACTGTACTTGACACAATGCCATATTGTGATTCCAGTGTGTATACCCTCTACAAAATGGCATCTGCTCTGCAAGTCTCCTCTGAAGTCACCTCCCACTGAGAAGGACAAGGTCAATATGTGGAACACAACCATCTGTAGATTTCCTCTCAAATCCTGCCACCATCCTGATTTTGGGAATGTATTGCATGTCTTTCTCTCCCTGGGGCTGAATCCCGCCAATCCCTATCTAACAATGATGTGAGTGAAATTTTGAGTGTACAGAGTTCGTATGTTCCTGTCAGAATAAAAAGTGAGGCTAACAGATTTAAGGAATCTTGGTTTTTGAGAGATATTAAGGACCCAGTTAAGAAGAACGTTGTGCATAGCAGGTATATGACAAAGAAGAGCAAAATGAGGCATTTGTGTATAGAAAATGCAAGAGGACAAGAAGGAAATCAGGAGGGCAAGAAGAAGGCATGAGGTTGCTCTATCAGACAAGGTGATGCAGAAGCCGAAGGGGCCCTTCAGGTATACAAGGAGCAAGTGGATAGCAAATGAGAAAACTGGTCCTTTTATGCATTTATAGATCTTAAATGGATTTTTTGTGTCTGTATATACTCAGAAGACAGAAACAGTCTATAGAAGTGAGGCAACATGGCAGTGAGTTCATGGACCATATGTGGATTATGGAGAAGGGGCTTAAAAGGGATTGGATATATATTTGGATAGACAGGGACTGCTTAGGGATAATCAACATGGCTTTGTGCATGGTAGGTCATGTCTAACCAATCGTTGAGCTTTTTGAGGAATTTACCAGAAAAACTGATAAAGGAAAGGCAGTGGATGTTGCCTTCATGGACTTTAGCAAGGCCATTGAACAGGTCCCGCATGGGAGGTTGGTCAGAAAGGTTCAGTCATTTGGCATTTAGGATGAGGTAGTAAACTGGATTAGACATTGGCTTCATGGGAGAAGCTAGAGTGTGGTAGTAGATGGTTGCCTCTCTGACTGTAAGTCTGTGACTAGTGGAGTGCCACAGGGATTGGTGCTAGGTCCATTGCTGTTTGTCATCTATATCAGTGATCTGGATGAGAACATGGAAAACCGGATCAGCAAATTTGGAAATGACATCAAGACTGGGGCACAGTGGAGAGTGAAGAAGGCTATCATAGCTTTCAGCATGACCTGGTCCAGTTGGAAAATGATCTGAAAAATGGCAGAGGGAATTTGATGCTGATAAGAGTGAGGCGTTGCACTTTGGATAGACAACCTAGGGTAGGACTTGCAAGGTGAGTGGTAGAGCACTGAGAAGTAGGTAGAACAATGGGAATTTGGAAAAATGGATCTGTAATTCTCCGAAAGTGGCATCACAGGTTGACATGATCATAAAGAGAGCTTTTCATACATTGGTCTTCATGAACACTGGACACAGGCATTTTGCTTTCTGAATATTTTTGGGTGTACCTTATGGCTTTTGGGCTGCTGATCATGAAAATCATCATGAAATTTGCCTATTTCACACCATTTTCTTGAATTGCCATATATTTGTTATTTCAGTTCATAATTAAAATCAGAATAACGGATGCCAAAGTTGGGGAAGGCATTTTTGTTGGTCCACAAATCAAACAAGTCATCAATGATAGGCAATTCAAAAAACCTCTTGTGGGGTTGGAGAAAATTGCATGGAAGGCATTCAATGAAGTTGAAAACTTTCTTGGCAACTATAGAGCACCAAACTATGTGCATGTGACAACATGCTTCAAACGTGCAAAATCATGGAGTTCTTCCCTACAAATCTTGGCGCTGTCAGTGGCACTGAAAGCTTCCACCAGGATTTTGTGGTCATACAGATTGGTATCAGGGCAACTGGTATCTATCAATGCTGGCTGATTATTGTTGGACACTTAGACGAGAAGCCTCAGATACTGAGTACAACTGAAAATCATCCACAAAATATTTTTAGATTAGTTGAACTACTGCAAAGCATCAGCACCATTAGATTGGATTAGATTAGATTATGAGGACACTCAGTCCTCTTTTATTGTCATTTAGTAATGTATGCATTAAGAAATGATACAATGTTTCTCCAGAATGATATCACAGAAACACAAGACAAACTGACTGAAAAACTGACAAAAACCACATAATTATAACATATAGTTACAACAATGCAAAGCAATACCATAATTTGATAAAGAACAGACCATGGACACGGTAAACAGTCTCAAAGTCTCTCGAAAGTCCCAACATCTCACGCAGATGGTGAACCTCCAGCGCCGCAAACTTGCCGATGCAGCATCCTGGAAGCACCCGACCACTGTCCGACTCCGAGTCCGTCCGAAAACTCCGAGCCTCCGACCAGCTCTCCAACACCGAGCGCCGAGCACCATCTCTGCCAAACGCTTTGACCCCGGCCTCGGCAACAGGCAATAGGCAAAGCCGAGGATTTGGGGCCTTCCCCTCCGGAGATTCTCGATCGCACAGTAGCAGCGGCAGCGAAGCAGGCATTTCAGAAGTTTCCCAGGTGTTCCTCCGTGCTCTCACGTCTGCCTCCATCAAATCAGGATTGTGCACAGCCCCTAGTTAACACATACGATATCATTCGCGCGCGCTGAGTCATGCCACCATCTTCTCCTCCCACTGCCAGTGAACATTAGGCAATTAAATTCATCATATTCAATAAGACATTATTTCTTGTTTCTCCAAATTCCTACATGATACAAGTAGTCTGAAATTATATTTGTGTTCAGCTTCAGGTGGGCTATCATAAACAAAACAAAAATTCTGAGGATGCAACACTTTCAAAAAAATTTGTTGTCGAGTGAAATCAAAGTCTTGAGTACAGGAGCTGAGATGTTATGTTGAAGTTGTACAAGGTATCGGTGAGGCCTAATTTTGAGCATGTGTGCAGTTCTGGTCACCTACATAGAGGAAAAGTATCAATAAGATTGAAAGAATGAAGAGGAAACTTACAAGGATATTGCCAGATCTTGAAGAGTTGAGTTAGAGGGAAAGGTTGAATAGGTTTGAACTTTATTCCTGAGTGTGGGAGAATGAGGGGAGATTTAATAGAGGTGTACAATGTTATGAGAGGTATAGAGAGAGTAAATGCAAGCAGACTTTTCCCACTGAGGTTGGGTGAAACCAGAACTCGAGGTTAAGGGTTAAAGGTGAAAGATGAAAAGTTCAAGAGCAACATGAGGGGGAATTTCTTCATTCAGAGAGTAGAACGAGCTGCCAGAGAAACTCGGATAGGTATATGGGTGGGAGAGGCATGGCTTGTATGGGCCAGGTACAGTTCAATGGGACTAAGCAGCGTAATAGTTTGGCATGGACTAGGTGTGCTGAAAGACTTTTCTGTGCTGTACATATTCAATGACTCAATGAGAGTACCTTCACTAGAAAGTCTATAGCAATGCCAAAGGCAGATTACTACTGTCTTGTTGAGGATATCAAGGATGAACAATGACTTCTAGATTTTCTGTGATATTCTCTTCCTGTAAGTGGTTTAACATTCAAATAGCTCATCATACACTGAGAATGTAGGCTATGCATTTTCCATCACAGCCTGCTAATAGGCCCGCTGCAAATTATTTCCGTATTTGTTGTATATTAACTAATAACGTTTTCAAAACCGACTTGAGTATCATCCCAATTTTACTTACGAGTCAGTCTTTAAGTATTCAAGACTTTCATTCTTTTATGTTTGAGGGTAACCATTAATATCTTTCCCTCCCTATGTATAGTGGAAGCAGAGAAGCTGTGAAACGAATAGCTTATGAACTCGTAGAAAGTAAAGCCAAAGAAGGCATTATATATTTTGAAGCAAGATACAGTCCGCATCTACTGGCTAACTGCAATGTTGATCCAATTCCTTGGAATCAAACACCGTAAGTAATTTGAATATTATCTTTAAGGATTATTTTACAATTTTTTTTACAGAAATATTTTGTAGAAACATAATGGTTAACTATCAACTTTACGAGCTGCTTTCTCTCATTCCCTTTATTGGTTAGATTGCATAAAGTTTTTTTTTATGTCAATAAATCACAGTGTCAAAAGTATGCTTTTTATAGCTTTTGGCATTTATTACTTCTACAAATCATGTTGTTCTGCATCAAGAGGGGACAGGAAAGAACAACATTATTATTAGGATGGAAACTAAACTAAAATTTCAGCTAGATGAAAGGGCACTGAGCAGGTGCAGAAGTCTTGGTGTATTGAAATGTTTATCTTTTGCCATTTATTTGAATAGTGCTTCTAAGATGCAATTTCTTTAACATAGGAATTCTAACACTGTATGTGGAAGTGCAGCAACAAAATATGTAAACACACAGTCACTTACATGAGAATGTATAAGGCTCAGCAGTCAGCCACTCAAAAAATAGTTATTCTCTCCAACAATTATCATCGAGTTGTGTCTGAACAATTTGCTGTAATAGCTATCACAATCTGTTCTGTAGATGGTCTGGTCGTTCTTCCATCAGCCAGCATGTAAGCAGCTAAATATAAGCTTTTGGTGCCATTCTTCTTCCAAGTTTGAGTAAGTCCTCCAATTTTGGACATTTGGCACTTTCATATACTGTTTTGGAGATCCATAGAAATTCATAGAGCTATACAGCAAGCAAACAGACCCTTCAGCCCAACTTGCCTATGCCTACTGAGAAGCCTGTCTTTGATAATCACATTGACTGTGTTTGGCTAACATCCCTCTCTACCTTTTGTATTCATGCACATATCTAAATGTCTTTTAATCACTCTAATTGTACCTTGCTGCCATCTCCTCCGGCAGCTCATTCCATTACCCTTTGTAGCAATAAACTTGTCTTTCTGATCCCCTTAAAATCTGTCTACCCTCACTTTAAAACTGTGCCTCACCTACCCTAAGAAAAAAAGACTGTGGCCGTTTCTGTTCCTCAAAATTTTATAAATTTCAGTAAGATCAACCCCCAGCTTTCTTCACTTCAGGGATAACAGTCCCAGCCTGTACAATCTCTCCTTATTATGCAAGCCCTCCGATCTAGGTAACATTGCTCTGAATCTTTTCTGCATTCTTTAACTTACTTGCGTCCTTCCTCTGGTGTGGCAAACAGATCTGCGCTCAATACTCCAAGCACGGCCTTACCAACAACTTGTACAAGTGTAACATGAGGCCTCAACTGTACTCAATTCCTCAGATGATGCAGTAAGCATCCAAACACCGACTTCACTACTATGTGTTGCTACTTTCAGGGAACTTCCGACTTATACTGCAAAGTTTTCTGTTCAATAACACTGCACAGTGCCCTGCCATTCACTGTACACTTCCTGTTCTGTCTTAACATTACAAAATACATTATCACTTCATAACAGTTCAAAATTAGAATGAGAATCAGGTTTATTATCACTGGCATGTGACATGAAATTTGTCAACCTAGCAGCAGCAGTTCAATGCAATACATAATATTTAAGAGAAAAATAAATCAATCAATCAATCAATAATGTATTTTTTTTTTTAAAAAGTGAGGTAGTGTCCAAGGGTTCAATGTCCATTTAGGAATCGGATGGCAGAGGGGAAGAAGCTGTTCCTGAATTGCTGAGTGTGTGCCTTCAGGTTTCTGTACCTCCTACCTGATGGTAACAGTGAGAAAAGGGCATGCCCTGGGTGCTGGAGGTCCTTAATAATGGACACTGCCTTTCTGAGACACTGCTCCTTGAAGATGTCCCTGGGTACTTTGTAGGCTAGTACCCAAGATGGAGCTGACTAGATTTACAACCTTCTGCAGCTTTTTTCGGTCCTGTGCAGTAGCCCCTCTGTACCAGACAGTGATGCAGCCTGTCAGAATGCTGTCCACAGTACAACTATTGAAGTTTTTGAGTGTATTTGTTGACTTGCCAAATCTCTTCAAACTCCTAATAAAGTATATCTGCTAACTTGCCTTCTTTATAACTGCATCGATATGTTAGGACCAGGTTAGATCCTCAGAGATCTTGACACCGAGGAACTTAAAGCTGCTCACTCTCTTCACTTCTGATCCCTCTATGAGGATTGGTATGTGCTCCTTCATCTACCCCTTCCTAAAGTCCATAATCAGCTCTTTTGTCTTACTGACGTTGAGTGCCAGGTTGTTGCTGCGGCACCACTCCACTAGTTGGCATATCTTACTCCTGTACACCCTCTCGTCACCACCTGAGATTCTACCAGCAATGGTTGTGTTGGTGACCTTTCACTGATCCCTATGGCACAATAGTGGTTACATGTCTCCACTCTGAAGAGCACCCTCTACTTCCATGTGCTGGCTCTTAACACCAAGCCAGTTTTGTATTCAGTTTGCTCTCTTACCCAGGATGCCATGTATTCTAACCTCCTTGACCAGTCTACCATGTGAAGCCTTCTCAAAAACCTTGCTAAAGTCCGCATAAATGACGTACACCAGTCGACCCTTGTCCATAATACATAGGAGCAGAATTAGGCCATTTTGCCCATCGAGTCTGCTCTGCCATTCAACCATAGCCGATCCTTTAGTCCCCTCCTCAGTCCCACTCCCCAGCCTTCTCCCTGTAACCTTTGATGCCACATCCAAACAAGAATCTACCAAGCTCTACCTTATATACACCCAATGACCTGGTCTCCACAGCTGCATGTGGTCATAAATTCCACAAGTTCACCACCCTCTTGCTAAAGAAATTTCTCTGCATCTCTATCCTAAATGGACCCACTCTATCCTGAGGCTGCGCCCTCTCGTCTGAGACTCCCCCACCATGGGAAACATTCTTTCCACATCTACTCTGTCTAACTAGGCCTTTCAACATTTGAAAGGTGTCAATGAGATTCCCCCCGTCCTTCTAAATTCCAGCGAGTACAGATCCAGAGCTATCAAATGTTCCTTGTATGATAACCCTTTCATTCCCAGAATCATCGTTGTGAACCTCCTTTGAACCCTCTCCAATGCCAGCACATTTTTTTAGATGAGGAGCCCAAAACTGTTCACAATCCTCAAGGTGAGGCCTCACCAGTGCCTTATAAAGCCTCAGCATCACATCCCTGCTCTTGTATTCCAGACCTCTTGAAATGAATGTAACATTGCAATTGCCTTCCTCACCACTGACTCTACCTGAAAGTTAACTTTTAGGGTGTTCCGCACAAGAACTCCCAAGTCCCTTTGCATCTCGGATTTTTGGATTTTCTCCCTGTTTAGAAAATAATCTGCACATAGGTGCATGACCATGCATTTTCCAACATTGTATTTCATTTGCCACTCTCTTGCCCATTCTCCTAATCCGTCTAAGTCCTTCTGCAGCCTACCTGTTTCCTCAACACCACCTGCCCCTCCACCAATCTTCGTATCATCTGTACACTTGGCAACAAAGCCATCTATTCCATAATCTAAATTATTGATATACAGCATAAAAAGACCCAACACCGACTCCTGCAGAACACCACTAATCACTGGCAGCCAACCAGGAAAGGATCCTTTTATTCCCACACGCAGTCTCCTTACCTTTTAGCTAATGCTGTAACCATGTTAGTAACTTTCCTGTAATACCCTGGGCTGTTAACTTGGTAAGCAGCCTCATGTGTGGCACCTTGTTAAAGGCCTTCTGAAAATCCAAATATACAACATCCACTGCATTCCCTTTATCTATCCTACTTGTAATCTCCTCAAAGAATCCCAGCAGGTTCATCAGGCAAGATTTGCCTTTAAGGAAACCATGCTGACTTTGTCCTATCTTGTCCTATGTCACCAAGTACTCCATCACCTCATCCTAAACAATTGACTCTAACATCTTTCCAACCACTGAGATCAGGCTAACTGGTCTATAATTTCCTTTCTGCTGCCTTCCTTCTTTCTTAAAGGGTGGCGTGACATTTAAATTTTCCAGTTCAGTTCAATAATTTTCAAAAGATCATTACTAATGCCTTTAATCTCTATCTTTCAGTGCAGTTCATCTGGTGCCTTAATGTACCCTTAGGTCTTTCAGATTATTGAGCACCTTTTTCTTTGTAATAGTAACTGCACTCAGGTCTCTTCCTTCACACCTTTCAACATCTGGCATACTGCTAGTGTCTTCCACAGTGAAGACTGATGCAAAATACTCATTTAGTTCATCTGCCCTCTTTGTCACCTTCTCAGAAACAAAAATTCAATCAAATTTGTGAGACATGATCTCCCTCAAACAAAGCAATGTTTAATGTCTCAATTCAGTCCTTGTCTTTCCAAATGCAAACATCAACCTGCCCTCAGAATCCTTTCCAGTGTTTTTCCCACCAATTAGTTAAGTAGCGCTTACCAGACCACTGTTCCCTGCTTTTCTTTCCAGTGTGTCATAAATAAAGGCCAAAGTTAGCTTTCCTCCAGTCATCCAATACTTCCCTCATGGCCAACCAGAGCCCCAATATTTCCCTTGTATGCTTTCCACTGTATCCTAGGCTATGCTTGTTAAGGCCCTGTTTATTTACCCACCTTTATGTATTTCAAGACTGCCAATATCTGCACCTTAACATTTATATGTTTCCACATATCTCATTATTTTGGGTTGCTGCATCCAGGATCAATATTTGCTTCACATTAAACAACTGGGAGCTCTCAGATTTATAGCTCCTTGTAATTAAGCATTAATTTGCTTAAATTAATCTTTTGTAGTGAAATAGCCAATATTTTATAAAGGCTTAATGTGAACATTAGTGTTTACTGTGCAAGCTTCCTCACCACTCGTCCATAATTGTGCTCCAACATTTCTGTCTATTGCAGCAAAATGTGTCATGGGGTTTGAATGAGTTATTTACCAGTATTCCAGATCTCCCCCATTTCCCCTCCCCCCCCCAAATTTTGGCTTTTTGATTTACATTCAGACTGCTGACATCCCTATTTACTGTACAACTGGTGTGTGAAATTCAGTGTGTTATCTACTTTCACTTCCCCAAACATTTTGTGTATTAGCTTGTTTTTTCCCTATTTTTACACGTCAGCATGATTGAAGTAACTTCCCTCAAAAAAAACAAAGTAAGCTTTTTTTGGCATAACCTGACTCATTCATCCTATGTCTGAACTATCGAAGTGCTTCATGATTGCCCTTGCCTCATTTTAAGCTTACAGCCAATGATATTAGGCTCATTAGCTAATGGTGTCTAGGGTAATTACAGTGATTTTATTTCTTCTTTGAATATTTTGTTCTAAATATAGAAAAATTGTCAATGGCGATGATGAGAACCCACATGTGTCTTTAACAAGCTTTTGACTGATGGCTAAGGTCAAGGTGATCTTAAATGCTGTTAGTAGTAGGTGACGGTTTAATTGTTGCAGCTGGTGTATCTGTTTAAAAAAAATACTGCTTCATTGGTTGCCTAGTGTAGCTACCATTGCCTTCATAAGGCAGAGGAAAGCTATGCAGTATAGAACTGTCTTGAGGTTTTGGTTTGAATTGGCAGGTGCAACTGGAGTGGAGACATTGGACTTCTTTGAGGGGATAGGCCAGTGACTGATGCCACTGCTTTGATCACCAGCTCTTCTACCAGAAATTAATTGTGTTATATTGTTGAGTATTGCTTCCAACTCTGTCATTGTTCAGTCCATATTTAGTGCCTTGAAAAAAGTATTTGTTTTTTCACGTAAAAAGCAAATAAAGTATTTGTTTTTTCACCCAACCTTTTGTTCACGTAAATGAGTATTACAATCAGGGATTCTGATAAATTTAACTGAAATTTTTTATTTGTGAATTACGTGCTCCTTTTTTCACAGTGGAGCCCCCTCCCGAAAAAAGGGGAAATCATAAAGCATGAAAAACTCAAAATTCAAAAACTGTAATGCATTCATCCCCCTTTGCTCAGTACCTAGTTGAACCACCTCTCCCAGCTATTACAGTCAGTAGACTTTTAGATTAAGTCTTTGTTAGCTTTGCACAGTTTTGGAGCACGATTTGCCCATTCCTCCTGGCAAAATTGCTCAAGCTGTGCCAGGTTAGTTGGGGAGCAACAGTGGACAGCAATCTTGAGATCTTGCCAAAGATGTTTGATCAGCTGAAGGTCAGCACTCTGACCGGGGCACATCAATTTTTCTCATGTGAAGCCACTCCATGGTTGTTCTGGCAGTGTGCTTTGGGTCGCTGTCCTGCTGAAAGACGGAATTCCGCCCTATTTTAGCCTTTCTGGCAGAGGCTAGCAGGTTTTTATCCAGGATCTCTCTGCATTTAGCAGTATTCATCTTCCCATCAATCCTGACCTGATTTCCAGTCCCTTCTGTTGAAAAGCATCCCCATAGCATGATGCTACCTCCACCACACTTTACAGTAGGGATGGTGTTAGCTGACTATGCGCATGTTCTATGTTTCTATGTTAATATTTGATTTATGTCACATGCACCATTAAGCATAAGCATATCCTTACCCTTAAAGACTTTAGAAAGCATCACTTAGAAGGTACTGTAAATATGTGAAAGGAGGTCTTGTGTTCAGATGAGACCAAATTGGAACTTCTTGGCCTCAACACTAAATGGTATATGTGGTGTAAATCTAATACTGGGTCAAAGTAAACTCTGGCAGAGAGTTGAAATACATCAATTAAAGTGTACCAATTCCTTTTTTGAAAGGTCTGGGTTAATTTTATAAGATAAAATAAAATAGTTTCTATTAAAATTTATATTTTTCAGTTATCTAGATGTGATTTTTAAAAACAAAATCAAGGTTTATCAATTGTTTCTGATCCATGATATGTGTCTGCAATGAAATCAATATCAAACCTGCAATAAGTATAGTGGTTCTGTTAAATTATTTACATGGGGACACGTGGTATTTTGTTTTGGATTGAAACAGTATTAATGAAGAAGACATTGACTGTTTCAAAAAAAAACAACTCTGCTCTTCTAAAATTACCATGTTGGCTGGTTTTATCCAAAATGGCTGCTTGAGTATGTGCAAGATGTGTGTGTTCAATCTGCCTCTAGCATGTTTCCTTCTGTATCCAGAGGGGACTTGACTCCTGATGAAGTGGTTCACCTTGTCAACATGGGCTTCCAAGAAGGAGAAAAGGATTTTAAAATTAAAGCAAGATCCATCCTTTGCTGCATGCGGCACATGCCAGGTAATATGTCATTGCACAAGCAAATAATCTTTCACCTTTGCCCACTCTCTTTTAATCAAATGTACATATAATGGGCATTTTGTTAATTATCAGCATTGCTATCTGAAGCATTTGATAAATCTGTTAATGTTCAATCCTTGTTCATCATTATCATAAGTGAGTTCGCCAAGCTTAGTCCCAAAACTAAATGGTGCTGTCACACCAGTCTTTTCATTTGACCTATTTTTGGCTAATTAGACCAAGAAGAAAAACAGCCTCATTCCTTCCAAGGCTGTCATGCTGTAGTGTTGCCACTGCTTTCCCCTGTGATTGTTTCTAGGTACATTTGGAGCCTTGTAGGACTTATGGATTATCTTCAGTCCTTTATGCCATTTTAATTTATTTTGTATTTTCATTGTTTTATACACATCATCAAATTTTAAATAAATAATTTACTGCAGTAAGAAACAGGCCAGAAATTTGGGATATAGGAGTGGAGTAATTTCTAGTAGCAAATTGGATGGAATGGAATTATATTTGGGGTCTGCCTCTGTCGGGTCCTGGTCTATCCTTTCCATCTCCTCCACCTTCTCTCTAACCTCCCACAGTCAGTTTTCTTCCAGTCTGTTTCTCCCTCTCTTGTAAGCTATCTACCATCCCAACTAGCAGTTCTCACTGGTGAGTTTGTTGTAGCTATATTAATGCATAATTGGAAAAACAGAGGGGAAGAAAAACATGTGTTCTCATTAAGACTTATTTCCTGGATATTTTCAGTATTCCCAGCACAACTCCTTTCTGAGCTGTTCTGAAACCCACGGCCATGCCCTTCGATTTGAAAGGTCAAATTACAAATTTTCAGAATACTAATTTCTTCCAAGAATCTGCTGGACCTCAGGCAATTTCTATATCTTTTCAACTTAGGAGTGTCTTCCATCTACCAACAACTGAGATTTTCAGTGTATTCTCTTTGAATTGCATTCATCCAGTACAATTGGATGTAGGATTCATTCTGTCCCTCTGTATGCCAAATCCAACTTCGGGTAGCAACGGAAGATTTACACCAAACTAACAATTCATAGACTTTAATAATTATTTTCTATGTGTTCTCAGTGGAGTACTTTTTAATTGCATTATTCCAGAGGAAGTGATGCAACCATAACCATGGGAATACTTACGAATCTCTATTTAAAGATGGAAACTCAAGTGGACCCGATTTATTGTATGTCTGACTCCTCACTTAAAATAAGACAATTGCTCAGTGAACCTGGCAAGACTACGAAAAAAAGAATGTGTATTTAAAAAAAGTCTTTTAAAACATTGGAAAAGGTCCTTTTTAAGCATCTGGCACATGGATCTGGAAGAACAGTTTTAGCTGCCACAAAATGTCACCGTTTACCACTCTGATCCTGTGAATATTAAGTTAATAAATATAGACTGAAAAAAAAACAACTATCTTACTGAATTTTTTTGGGTGCAATCCAGAGATGTCTTCTATCTAGTATATTTCACACCAATCTTGGAATAAGAATATTGAGTTATGAAGTGAATTGGCGATTGATGATATCTCCATGAAGAATATATGGATGGACTTTTGGTCAATGGGATGGATAACTTCCATTGCTCTGTAAAAGTGACAGTGTGCGAGTTCATAGGGTGGTAAAAATGGTGCATGGCATGTTTGCTTTTATTAGTCGAGGCAATGAATTTGAGTTATGTTACAGCTTTATAAAACTCCTGTTAGGCTGCATCAAGGGTATGTATTTAATTGGAGTTCCCCTTTATAGGAAGGATATGGAGGCTTTGGAGAGGGTGCTTAAGAAGGTTACCAGGATGTTGCTTAGATTAGGGGGCACGTGCTATAAGCAGCGGCAGAGGCCGACAGTAGACCTGATAAAAAGTTATAAAATTACGATCTTGAATATCCTAACCCTGACTGACAGTGGTAAAGTGACAAAATTACGCTTTTGGTATTTCTTTTCAGAATGGTCTGCTGAAGTTGTACGCTTGTGCAAGAAATATCGCAATGAAGGTGTTGTGGGCATTGATTTGGCAGGTGATGAGTCTTTAAGTACTGATGTCCATTCAGGCCATGGCAAGGCCTTTGAGGTAGGTGTTTCCCATTCTCATAATGAGTTAATAGGAAAGACTGGGAGCTAAATTCAAAAATAAAATCAATCCCATTTGGTCTGTTGGACACATAAACTTTGCAACAGATAGAGGTGGTAACACAATGCATTCCTTGAACTGCTCTCATCAGAAGGCACTCAGCTTGTTCTGTCGCATTCTGAGGGAGACATTTACAGCAGCATTTCCAATGAGCCTCCTGAACGGAGGATTAAAAATAGATGCCCTGGGTACATCAAGCAATCTTACTTTCCCTTCAGCATCAGCTGAGGTCAGATGAGTGAAAGGGAGAACCCCCTTGTGCATCTGCCTCTGTATCCATCAAGAAGTAGGGTTTGATTTTTTTTAAAAATCTTTCATAATTTAGGTAGAATAAACTCTTCTTGGGCTTCCAGCCAAGTACAGGTATCAATTATAACTGATGTTTTGATGACAAACTCTGCCATCTCCATCACGGATGATGCTTGCGCATGTCTAGTGTGGTGGTATGTAGACCCCCGTAGCCCATCCCTCCTGAATGGTTGGTGCTCATCCAATAAGGTTTCCACTCTCCCACCTTGTTTACAATCAAATTCCATTTCTTACTTAGAATGAGACCATCTTCTTTGTTAAAATTCTTTTCTTCTAGTTTTATTTCAATGGTTTCCTATACCAGGCGGTCCAAAAGCCATTGGCATGGTACAGTAGTTTTGTGCTGTCGAAGTCAATCCTACGGCCATTGCAAATGCAGTGTTGTGCTACCGCTGATTACTCTGGGTAACCCAAATGAATATTCCAATTATAATCAATACCTGTACCTGCAAGAAGCCCAAGAAGAGTTTATTCATCTTGTTCGCCGGGAAAGCACTAGATCCTTTTTCATAATTTAGGTAGGATTAGCAGTTTATTTCATACACATAAATACACCATTGCCACCTTGATTATTAACATAGAATATTCTTTCAAGCGGCTGACAATTGGTTAATCTCATAGTTTTGTTGTTATATGAATTGATTGCTATTAAATATACAAGTTATGTGTGTGCTCTAAAATGTTCTTTTGATATTGTAGCTTATCACACAAAATATAATTCTCACCTTCAACTGATCTTCCTTATTGCAAGGATCCCAATGTCATTAGTTTCAGGTTGAGTAAAATGGTGTGAATAAAAAATAAATGCAATCTGGATATATATTTATGAAACAGTTCACTAATTAGATGAGGAAAGGCCATTATCTAGATATCATAACTGCAATAAGGACTTTAATATATTAGGTTTGTAATGTTTAATTTCTACCTCATAAAAATGAAGGTAAATGCTGTTGGCTGTCTTATAAACTGTCAACATTTACTTGTGTAAATACGTTAGGTTTAGGACTGGGGTGTGTTTGGCAGTTCCGAGCTTACTGACAGATTTCTGCTGGTGAATTTGTCATTGAGCTCCACAAGCAGGCCGCACTTAGACTGAAAACCCACAGCACCTGCACTGGGGAGTGTGCTCACAGATCTAGGGAGCTGAAGGCACTTACGTGGAGCTGGAAGAAATAATGCTAAAAGGAAGACTTTTTTGAATAATTTGTATGTGTTGTAATGATTTTAAAATGTTCTAGGTGAATTTATTTTTTAAATTATACAAAAATTTATTTATTTTTAATACTCTCAAGGTTTCTGTATGTCAGACTAGTCAAAAGCATTGAGGAAAAATAATTTCACAGCTTTGAGAGATGGCTTTTCTGCCTGTAAAAAGGTTAACTCTGGAGGTTTGTGTGTGGGGCTTGTGCTGGTTTATTCATGTGACCTTATTTCCTTACTGCCTGTATGCTGGGCTTTGCCGATCAGGTCCAGGAGGCTTGAACCCAGAAGGTATTTTTAAGAATAAGCATAAGGTAAATGAGAAACCGAGCACAGGGAAAGCAAATATTTTCAACCTTGACCTTAAGTATGTCACAACAAGAGAAGGGAGAGCTATCTGAATTACTCAAACACGGGGTGAAACACATACTTTTTATTACTGTGTTAACTTGTGCATGTCTTTCTTCTAGTGCCAAAAGGTACAAAATTATGATAGTCCACATTTCTTTATATGCTGCTGCTCCTGAGTTTCATAGACTGTCACACTTGTGATTGTCACACAAGTCAATTTGCAGTGACTTTCAGCAATTAACTTCTCAGTGATTCTTCCCATAGAAATAACCAGACCTTGAAAGAGGAAGCATGTTAAATATTACTGCCAATTTTACACTAAATTATTATAATATGCTGAAACACATTTGGCTGGTAATGGAATAAATTTTTGGTACGGCCTTCTTATTCTTTCAACACAAACCACTGAATGGGATTACTCAACCAACACACATCAAAGTTGCTGGTGAACGCAGCAGGCCAGGCAGCATCTCTAGGAAGAGGTACAGTCGATGTTTCGGGCTGAGACCCTTCGTCAGGACTAACTGAAGGAAGAGCTAGTAAGAGATTAGAAAATGGGAGGGGGAGGGGGAGATCTAAAATGATAGGAGAAGACAGGAGGGGGAGGGTTGGAGCCAAGAGCTGGACAGTTGATTGGCAAAAGGGATATGAGAGGATCATGGGACAGGAGGCCCAGGGAGAAGGAAAAGGGGGAGGGGGAAAAACCCAGAGGATGGGCAAGGGGTATAGTCAGAGGGACAGAGGGAGAAAAAGGAGAGAGAGAGAGAAAGAATGTTTGTATATAAATAAATAACGGATGGGGTACGAGGGGGAGGTGGGGCATTAGCGGAAGTTTGAGAAGTCAATGTTCATGCCAACAGGTTGGAGGCTACCCAGACAGAATATAAGGTGTTGTTCCTCCAACCTGATTGTGGCTTCATCTTTACAGTAGAAGAGGCCATGGATAGACATATCAGAATGGGAATGGGATGTGGAATTAAAATGTGTGGCCACTGGGAGATCCTGCTTTCTCTGGCAGACAGAGCGTAGGTGTTCAGCAAAACGATCTCCCAGTCTGCGTCAGGTCTCGCCAATATATAGAAGGCAACGGGTTACTCATTTATTTTGTGGGTGTGTGTCCATTGACCTCCAATACAGTGCAAGTGTGATTAAGGCCATATGTGGATTAGCTATTCTCTATTCATGGAAAATCTTGCCACAGTGTTGATTCAATGATAAATAATATGAAGTAGCTATATTATTAGCATATTGGCTATTTAAAAAGATTGTACTATAAAAGGACCACTAATCCTTTTAACCTAAAATAAATGACTTGTTACTCGTGAAATCAATGATGGACTGGAAAACCAAATGATCAATATCAGTCAGGAGGAGACCCAATCTCTCTGGTCTTTGTGGTACTCCTCTAGTCACAGTCTGTCAGCTTGAAAAATATTCATATATTCCCAATCATTATATCTCTGTCTTATAACCTGATCAGTACAGTACACCAATTCCATGTTACTTGCTAATCAATCAGTAGGTAAGGTGAAACTAATTTACGTGAAAGCCTCCTGGAAATTTCAGATACACTGCATCCACTAATTTCTCCTCATCTCCTTTACTCACTACATCTTCAAAAAACTGCAAAACAATTTTCCTTTCATTGAATCTGTGTCTAAAGCCTTGTCATTCACTTCTAGCTGTTTTGTTATATCAAGCTTCAGTATAGGTTCCTACTTTTTCCCCACCACTGACACTAATGTAACAACCAGGTCCTTATTTTGTATTCATTAATTTAATAAGGCAACTGTTACTGTAGTGTGATTGTGTAGAAGTATTCCTTTTTTTTACCTTTCCTCTTAAAATGCTGGTGTTGGATTTGGCATCATGTACTATATTTCATAGATACAATTCCAGAATCCACAAAATCTTCAAAGATGATCAGTTGTCCCTGTCAAAACAATAGGATAAAGATGCTTGGAATTAATAAGCTTTCAAGTTCGCAACTTCTATAGTACAATTTTTGGACTAATACTTTTTCTCACCAGGATCTTGATTTCGTGATATATTTGTCTGTTTTGTTTTTAATTCTGTGAAGACTAATACTAACTGTTTATTTGTTCTACCACTTTCTTACTTCTGGTTATAAATTTCCTTGTCTTTGTCTGCATGGGGCTCATATTTGCCCCCACCTCTCTGATGGAGTATAATCAATCTGAAATATTATCTGTTTCTTTCTTGACTGATGCTGATTGCTTGCTGGATTTTTGACTTTTGTTTTAGATGTTGAACATTTTCAGCTTTTAGCTATTACACTTGATAAATAGATTATTTTATTGAAGGAATGGAAAAAATACCAAACAATCATTTAATTACCAACCGAATCCTCCATTTGCAAAATTTTAAAAATTCTTGTCAATTCTAGCTGATATACAGTATAAAATCAGAAAAGATGGTGACTTTGGAGGTCCAAATTCACCTCTTTGCCAAGAGTATAATTGATGTCAGCAAATTTACTCTTTGAGTGGATATGTTGAGAGGAAAATTGTTCTTGCTCACTTCAATAAAACAATTTATCAGGTGCTAACTTAAATGCCTTTAATAAGATAAAGAGCCACACTCAATTATTAGGGACAAAAGTCCATTGGTGAAACATTATAATAGGAAGAAAGTGTTATTCTTGGAAAACTAGATAGATCCTTTTAGCAGCAAGGTAATCTGAAACTACATAATGAAAATAGTCTACTGATATGTATACAAATTGTGAAACAAATAGAATTGATAAACTTTGGACTGCTACACCCTGAACAAAGTTCAGAGATTACAAAAGTTGTGATTTCTCTACTTATCAAAAAAGACAAAATGGTATGTATCAAGAAAATATTAATGGTGATTAACTTGTTCCACAAATTGCATCATGAAGCAGGAGTTTGTCTTTCTGGGCAATGCAAGACAGGTTTCCAAGTATTCTTCAAAGCATAATGAGACAGAAAAAAAAGCATGTGACAACACAGTGTTTGGATTGATGACCAAAGCCATTTGTGGCCTTGGTTGGTACAGGAGTTAAGGATTATGGGGAGAAGGCAGGAAAATGGGATTAGAAATAAAAAATATCGGTGATAATTAAATGGCAGAGCAGACTAACTATGCCAAATGGCCTAATTCTGCTCCTATATCTCAGTCTTGAAGAAAGAGAAGAGACAGGGGTTGACAGAGTGGAGTGATGTTCAGCAAAGGGCTTTCTAGTGTGTCCATTATTTAGCAATCCCAATCACTGAATTTAAAGATATTTCATTGTGAAGTACCTCATACTACACTGTTATGAGGTCTAAGGTCATGGAAGGGAATGATGCCATTTTTTAGTACTCTAGATGATGCTGCTATTAGGTTAACCATCCAACTTGCTTCTCTTCAGTCGTTTTAGTTGTAGGCATGGGCGATTGTCCAACTGATGGAATTAGACAGTCTTTGGATACTAGACCCAACAGGCATGCTCTGAGTTCAGCATGTTTGTTTAGGTTATATACATATGTCAAGATATTTTCTTTTTTTTGCATTTCCTTCTCAGGAAGCTTTCCAGTGTGGCATCCATCGAACTGTACATGCTGGTGAGGTTGGAGGACCTGTGCTAATCAAAGAGGTGAAGCAGTTTTTATAGTTCTTTATAACTTGTGTGCTTAATATTTTACAGAAGTGATTAATTTAAATCCCAGTGCATTCTGACGTCCAAACAACTTCTCTTTTAGTTCTAAGTATGTCATCAAGAATGTTTTATGCTGGACAATGTATGACCTTCTGGACAAGTAAAATGAGTAACAAAGAATAATTGTTAAACCACATAGCACGTGGTATTGACATTGAAAAGAGAATGCAGATTAAATTATTTACTTGAGAATGGTCTGAGTGGAGAACTAAAAGCAACAAATTGGAAAAATGTGAACTTCAATTACATGTCCAGATCGCAATACTTTGCTGACATAACATGACTTATGTTTTAATTTTTGACTGAATTAACTGCAAACCATATAGCTTTGTTGGCTTTCTCCAATTTAGATTATTGATTTCAAAAGATAATTAGTTAACATTTGTTTTGTTGATAGGCTGTAGCTGTTTTGAAGGCAGAACGGATTGGACATGGATATCACACAATTAAAGACCCTAATCTCTACAACCAATTATTAAAACTAAATATGCATTTTGAGGTAAGCAGTTCCTGATATACACCTAAGATTTGATGGTTTGGAAAAAAATTTGAACTATTTTTTAGTTTTTACTACACTAAAATCAATGATTCAATTCTGAATGGAGCATTCAGATGTGAAAGGTTTCAGTTATTTTATTTTTGCCTATCCAGGCTTGTCCTTGGTCTAGCTATCTCACAGGAGCATGTGATCCAGATCTTACAAAGCATCCGCTCATAAGGTAACTCCAGTTCTTCTTTTATTTACTGGGAGAATAAGATATCTTTAAAGGAAATGCACTGGTTTAAGCCAGGGGTTCCCAACCTTTTTAATGACTTGGAGCCTTACCATTAACTAAGGCTCCGTGGATCCCAGGTGGAAACCCCTGGTTTAAAGTGTCACATTATTATTGAGGAGTACTTTGTCAACAAACTGCCGCTGGTGCAGCAAACATTAAACTTGTTGAATGGTAACTGTATCTGAACCTATTTATAAAATTTGTGCAGCCAGAAGCAGGCACTGAACTTACTATTTTCAAATCGGTACAGCCATGTCGAAGAGTTTCCAAACTGAAAATAAGAGGTCTGATCATCTCAGACATGTCAGTTGATCAGATAATGGTGCAGCAGTATCAACAAGTGATAAGTTATTCAACCATGTTCTTGGTCACCCTAACACCTGAAATTTTAGAATAAATGAACAGGTTGATCCTAGTTGATTTTTTTTTAGAAGTAGCAGAATGACTGTTGACATCCAAAATACTCCCAGAGGGCATCTAATAAACACAAGAGATTCTTCAGAAGCTGGAAATCCAGAGTAATAGACATAAAATGCTGGAGGAACTCGGGGATTAGGCAGCATCTTTGGAGAGGAATGAACTGTTGACATTTCGGGCCAAGACTCTTCATCAGGACACTGTTCATTCCTCCCCATATTTGCTGCTTGGCCTGCTGAGTTCCTCCAGCATTTTGTGCAGTTAATAAACTGCTATATGTGATTAGCAAATGGAAGTCATAGAATCTTAAATATGAATCATAGAATCATAAAGATTGATAGTACAGTATAGAAAGTGACCAGTCCGCCCACATCCTCACGGTATCGCGGAAACCTTGATATGTAGGTTTAAATTTGGTTTAGAAGCATTAAGAGGTTGTTGTGACACTGGTTGTGTTTCTTAGTGATCGGTATGCCTTCCCACGTGGCTTGAATGAAGTACAAAATTGCCATTCTTTGTTGGAAGATGCTGTCAAATTATGAAGAACAATATAAAGTTAGAAAAGGAGAAAAGTTAAGAAAAAACTAAAGTGATTTGACAGAGAACCAAGTGGGAAAATGAGATAATCCTGGAAAGACCCATTGGAATATTTTGGAAATTTAGTAAATAGAAGATTAAAATATTTTAATGCCAAAGCACATAAATCAGTAAAAGTTAGAGCACAGCCAATAGTCAATGACCCAAAAATAAAATTTATCAAAAAATAGCATTTATCTTGAGGATGAGGACATATGGAGGGAATGTTCTGATTCAGTTGTACATTTCTGAGACATGAATGTTAATTCCTTCTTCTATATTCACAGGTTTAGAAAAGATAAAGCAAACATTTCACTGAGTACTGATGATCCTTTGATATTCAAATCCACAGTGGATAAAGATTATTACATTGCATCAAAATACATGGGTTTCACAGAAGAAGACTTTGAGAGAGTGGTGAGTTATGTTAGGGTTTAGCAAAAACAAAGCACATTTTCTGGTTATTCTTAGAACATTAACCTCACAAGAGCAAAAGTATATTTTTAATGAACATGAGAGCAATATTTGCATTTTTTAGGAAAAAACTATAGTTGTAAATATATATTACAGCAGTTATATGCAAAGTATTAGTTATTGTTTAATGCTGTTTTAAACTCAAGGAGAAGTATTGGAACTAGAATCTTAATATGGAGAAATTGCAGCATATTATGTAGTTACAAAAGTGTGGAGAGGATGCAAGCAAAGTAACAGTATATTTCAATGAGGGGAATTAAAATTAATATAGGGAAAGTGTTAAATGCAACATCTTGGTGATTGATATGGGTCACATTCAACAAATGTGATGAAGGCAAATAAAGTAATATTTATTTTGAACTTCTATCTTGTAAAGCTGTAGGCAAGCATGTCAAACACCTTCTTCCTCAACTGTTGCCATTTTTGGGAACTATGTACTTGTACTCTTTGATCTGTCTGTTTTAGAACACTTTCCAAGGCCCTATCATTTACTGTGAAAGTCTTGCTATGGTTTAAAGTCCCAGAGTGTAACACTTGGCACTTGCCTGATTTAAATAACATCTGCCATTTGTGGACTCATTTTCCCAGTTGATCTATATCTTTCACTGTCTACTAAGCCACCAGTTCTGGTGTCATCTGCAAACTTGCCAACCATATTCTCATCCAAGTTGATAATATGAATGACAACAGTGGACCCAGGACTGATCCCAGTGGCAGACTGAATTAACCTCTCCTTCCACTAAGCCACTTTTTTATCCAGCGGCTAGCTCACCCTGGATTCCATATGACCTAACCGTTTGGACTAGCCTACCTTGCAAGATTTTGTCAAAGGGCTTGCTAAAGTCTAGAGAGTCATAAGGCATAGAAATAGGCCCTTGGGCCAATCTAGACTATGCCAGCCTGGTCTTCTGTCTAGTCTCATCAACCTGCACATGGATTATAGCCCTCCATACCTCTCTCATCTATGCGCCTATCCAAACTTAAATGTTACGATTGAACTCACATCTCCCACTTTTGATGGCAGCTTGTTCCAAACTTGCACCAGTTTCTGAGTGAAGAAGCTTCCCCTCAGATTCCCTTTAAATATTTCACCTTTCACCCTAAACTTATGACCTCTAATTCTATTCTCACCTAACATGAGGGGAAAAAGCCTGCAAGCATTCACCCTGTCTACATTCATCATAGTTTTGTATACCTTTATTCTCCCCAGCTTCACGGAATAAAGTCCTAACTTATTCAGCCTTTCCCTACAAAGCAGGTCCCCAAATTCTGTCAACATCCTTGTAAATTTTTCTCTCAACATTATTGGTATTTTTGTTGTAGGTAGGTGACCAGAGACCACATCTACCACACTGAGCTTATCAATTCATTTGGTTACCTCATAAAAATATTCTATCAAATTAGAGAGACATAACTTCCTATCTGCAAAACCATGCTGACTATTCCTAGTCAGTTAAATTGTGTTCATAATTGAATGACTGTATAGTTTGGGGGGCGGGGGTTGCTAAGGGCAATATATCTGCTCCTAATTCTTGTTTCCAGCTACTCTGCAATTGATGTGGTAATTGAGGATCAGTCTTCTGAAGTGTACTCAGTGTCAAACAAGAATAAGATCTCAGTGTACTTAGAGGCACATGATAAAATAGGCCCAAGTAATTAAAATAATCTGGCAGGGGAATGGCAACTGGAGTGGTAGTGCTGAAGATGAGATAGTTGGGTTACAAAGGGAGGCAATGTGCAGGCCACTCCTAGCAATGAGAGGCTGATAATAGGGCAAAATTACAGTCAACAGGATGAATTGCAACGTAAAAGGCAGACTAAATCGAAAAGGGTGAGTACAGGACTAAAGGTGTTGTATTTGAATGTGCGCTGTAACAATAAGATCGATAAATTTGTAGCAGAGTTGCAGATTGGTATGTTGTAAGCATCACTGAATCATGGCTGAAAGAAGATTATAGCTGTGAGCTTAATGTCCAAGAATACACGTTATATTGAAAGAATACATCATATGAACTGTACAAGACCTACCTGGAATAAGCATAGGAGGATACAATATCAACAACCTCCGCTATGCGGATGATACAGTACTGATAGCAAACAGTGAAGTAATTTTACAGAAACCAGTATATACCATCAACACAGAGAGCGAAAGACTTGGCCTAACCTTAAGCAAAAGGAAACTGAAGTAATGGTAATATCAAAGAAACCTGATATCCCAAACTGTGGGATCGTATTGGGAAATGAAGTCGTGAAACAAGTTCACAACTTCCAGTACCTTGGAACATGGGTAACATCTGATGGCAAATGTGAAACAGACATAAAAGCAAGAATAGCAATGGCAAGAACAGCATTTACAGAAATGAGAAACATCCTAACGAAGAAGAAAATAGCGATTGACATCCGCCTTAGAACTCTCAGCTGCTACATTTCCTATATTGATGTATGGCTGCGAATCATGGACCGTCACAAATGCAATGGGAAAAAGAATCAATGCAGCAGAGATGTGGTTCCTCAGAAGAATGCTATGCATATCATATACGGACGGGATAACCAACGAAGAAGTTCTACAGAGAACAAAAACAAAACGTACATTACTTAAAAAAATCAGAAAACAGCAATCAAAATTCCTTGGACACCTCATGCGAAGAGAGACATTAGAACATTTAGTTACAACTGGAAAACTGGAAGGAAAAAGAAGCAGAGGCAGACAGAGAATGAAAATGATAGATGGATTAACATCATGGTTAGAAACAGGGGCGGCAACAACGCCGAACGGCAAGGCACCGGCATGAATGAATTGAAAGAATAGGCAAGAAGGCAGAGGGGGTGGCATAGTCTGTTGGTGAAAATGAAATTAAATCATTAGAAAGAGGTATCATAGGGTCGGAAGGTGTTGAATTGTTGTGGATAGAACTAAGGAACTGCAAGGGTAAAAAGACCCTGATGGGAGGTATGCACAGACCTCCAAATAATAGAAAGGATGTGGTCTACAAATTACAATGGGAGATAGAAAATGCTTGTCAAATGGGCCATGGCATGGTACTCATGGTGGATTTTAATATGCAGGTAGATTGGGAAAATCAGGTTGGTGCGGAATTCCAAGAGGGTGAATTTCCAGAATGCCTACGAAATGGCTTTTTAGAGCAGCTTGTGATTGAGCCCACTAGGGATCAGCTATTCTGGACTGGGTGTTGTGCAATGAACCAGAATTCATTAGAGAGCTTAAGATAAAAGAACCCTTAGGGGAAAGAGATCATAATATGATCAACTTCACCCTGAAACTTGAGAAGCAGAAGCTAAGGTCAGATGTATCAGTTTACAGTGGAGTAAAAGAAATTACAGAGGCATGAACGAGGAGTTGGGCAGAATTGATTGGAAAAGAACACTGGCAGGGATAACAGCAGGGCAGCAAAGGCAAGAATTTCTGGAAGCATGTTGGAAGGTGCAGGATATATATACATTCCAATAAGAAAGAAGTGTTCTCTAGGCAAGCTGACACAACCATGGCTAACAAGAGAAGACAAAGTCAACATAAAAGCCAAAGAGAGGACATATAATAAAGGAAAAATTAGTAGGAAGTTAGAGGATTGGGAAGCTTTTAAATACCAATAGAAGGCAACAGAAAAGTCATTAAAGAGGGAAGGATGGAATATGAAATTAAGCTAGCCAATAATATTAAAGAGGATACCAAAAGTGTCTTCAGATACATAAAGTGTAAAAGGAGGTGAGAGTGGATATTGGACTGGTGAAAAACAATGCTGGAAAGGTAGTAATGGGGGACAACAAAATGGCCGACAAACTAAATAAGTATTTTGCATCAGTCCACTGTGGAAGACACTAGCAGTATGGTGGAAGTTCCAGGTGTCTGGGATTATGAAGTGTGTGAATTTACCATTACTAGGGGAAGGTTCTTGGGGAACTGAAAGGTCTGAAGATTTGTAAGTCACCTGGACCGGGTGGTGTACACCCCAGGATTCTGAAAGAGGTGGCTAAAGAGACTGTGGAGGCATAATGATCTTTCAAAAATCACTAGATTCTGGAATGGCTCCGGAAGACTTGAAAATTGCAAATGTTACTCCAAGAAGTGAGGGAGGCAGAAGAAAGGAAATTATAGGCCAGTTGTCTGAGCCCACTGTTGGGAAGATGTTGGAGATGGTTGTTAAGGTTGTGGTTTTGGGCAACTTGGAGGCACATGATAAAGTAGACCATAGTCAGCATGGTTTCCTCAGGGGAAAATCTTGCCTGATTAATCTGTTGGAATTCTTTGAAAAAATAATAAGCGGGATAGACTAAGAAGATTCATTTGTCCTGTATTTAAAAACGCAAACACGAAATCTGCAGATGCTGGAATTTCAAGCAACACACACAAAATGCTGGTGGAATGCAGCAGGTCAGGCAGCATCTATAGGAAGAGGTACAGTCGACATTTCGGGCCGAGACCCTTTGTCCTGACAAAGTGTCTCTGCCTAAAATGTTGACTGTACCTCTTCCTATAGATGCTGCCTGACCGGCTGCGTTCCACCAGCATTTTGTGTGTGTCAGTTGTTGTGTACTTGGATTTTCAGAAGGCCTTTGGCAAGCTGCCACACTTGAGCCTGCTTAACCAGCCCTTGGTAATACAGGAAAGTTTCTAGCATGGATAAAGCAGTAGCTAATTGGCAGGAGGCAAAGAGTGGGAATAAGGGAGCCTTTTCTGGTTGGCTGCCAGTGACTAGTGGTGTTCCACAGGGGTCTGTGTTGGGACTGATTCTTTTTACATTATATGTCGATGATTTGGATGATGGAATTGATGGATATGCAGCAAAGTTTGCAGATGATATGAAGATTGGTATAGGAGCAGGTAGTTTTAAGGAAGTGGAAAGGCTACAGAAGGATTTAGCAGATTAGAATGGGTATAGGAGTGGCACATGGACTATAGTGTCGGGAAGTATATTATCATACACTTTCATAGAAGAAATGAAAGGGGTGACTATTTTCTAAATGGAGAGAAAATACAAACATCTGAGGCACAAAGAGATTTGGGAGTTTTGTGAAGAATTCCCTAAAGGTTAATTTTCAGGTTGAATCTGTGGTGAGGAACGCAAATGCAATGTTGCCATTTATTTCAAGAGGACTAGAATATAAAAGCAAGGATGTGATGTTGAGACTTTTATAAAGCACTGGTGAGGCCTCACTTGGAGTATTGTGAGCAGTTTTGGGCCCCTTATCTTAGAAAGGATGTGCTGAAACTGGAGAGGCTTCAAAAGAGGTTCACAAAAATGATTCCAAGATTAAACGGCTTGTCATATAAAGACTGTTTGATGATTCTGGGCCTATATTCGCTGGAATTCAGAAGAATGAGGTGTGATCTAATTGAAACCTATCGAATGGTGAAAGGCCTTGAAAGAGTGGATGTAGAGAGGATGTTTCCTATGGTGGGAGTATCTTAAGACCAGAGGACACAGCTACAGAATAGAAGGGCGTCCTTTTGGAACAGAGATGAGGAGGAACTTCTTTAGCGAGAGAGTAGTGAATCTGGAATTGCTGCCAAAGGCAGCTGTGGAGGCCAAGTCTTTATGCATATTTAATCTGATTCTTGATAGATTCTTGATTGGACAGGGCATGAAGGGGTACGGGAGAAGGCAGGAGATTGGGGCTGAGAGGAAAAGTGGACTAGCCCTGATGAAATGGTGGAGCAGACTTGATGGGCCAAATGGCCTAATTCTGCACCTATATCTTATGACCTTAGAGTCTCCATGGTTTCCTCCAGGTGAAATCTTCCCTGACAAATCTTTTCAAATTCTCTGAGGAAATAATAGGAAGGTTAGACAAAAGAGAGTCAGTGGATGTTGTTTATTTGGATTTTCAGGAGGCCTTTGACCAGGTGCTGCACATGAGGCTGCTTAAAAAGATATGTGCCCATAGTCTTACAGGAAAGGTACTAACGTGGACAGAAGATTGGCTGACTGGCAGGAGGCAAAGAGTGGGAATAAAGGGGGCCGTTTCTGGTTGGCTGCCGGTGACTAGTGTTGATCCAAAAGGGTCGGTGTTGGGATCAACCATTTCTTTTCATGTTATATGTCAGTAATAGGATGAAGGAATTAGTGGCTTTGTGGCCAAGCTTGCAGATATAATGCATTTTTACAAAAGGAGTAAATTCTAAATGGGGAGGAAATTCAAAAATCTGAGGTGCAACGGGACTTGGGAGTCCTTGTGCAGAATACCCAAAAGGTTAACTTGTTGTTTGAGTCAGTGGTAAGGAGGGAAAATGCAGTGTTAGCATTCATTTGAAAGGACTGAAACACAAAAGGAAGAAGGTAATGCTGCAGTTTTATAAGCTATTTATCAGTCCACACTTGGAGTATTATCAGTTTCGGGCCTCTTATCAAAGAAAGAATGTGCTGAAATTGGAGAGGGGCTAGAGGAGGTTTATGAGAATGATCCCAGGAATGAAAGGGTTAACATATCAGGAGTGTTTGATGGCTCTAAACCAGTACTCACTGGAATTTAGGAAAATGATGGGGTGGGGTGCACGGTTGGTGTGGAATCTCATTGAAACCTTTCGAATATTAAAAGGCCCAGATAGAGAGGATGTTTCCTACAGTGGATAGGACTAGAGGACAAAGCCCCAGAATAGAGGGATATTTAGAACAGAGATGATAAGGAATTTCTTTAGCCAGAGTGTGGTGAATCTATAGAATTCATTGCCACGGACAGCCATGGAGGCCAAGTCTATGAGTATATTTAAAGTGGAAGTTGATAGTTTCTTGGTTAGTCAGGTCTTCAAAGGTTATGGGGAGAAGGCAGAAGAATGGAGTTGAGAGGGATAATAAATCAGCTATGATGGAATGGTGGAGTAGGCTCGATGGGCCAAATGGCCTATTTCTGTTCCCATGTCTTAAGGAAGGACATTAAATGCTGACCTTTGCAATGAAGCCCAGTTCTCAAAAAAAGTGACTAGAATATCATGTCCCACTCAGGTATATCAGAATAAATAGATTGGGGATTAGGGTGATTTTAAACTGTTTGAAGTTAAGATTCCAAAATGGCTAATTTATCCAGAGGCTTATAAACATGTTAGTAGTAAATCACTGAATTTTCACCGAAACATCCACATTCGTGAATTCTATTTGGTGACAGTCATATGTTGTCTTTCCTAAATAAAATAATTTTCCCAAATAAAAATAAGTTAAAGAGAAAATGCAGCTGGGGAAAGGTCCTTTGGTATACTGAACCTGACTCTGAACACAACATCTCATGGTCCCAGAACACACCCTACACAGTCGAGAAAGCTCACCAATACCTCTGCCTTCTGAAGAGAGCTTGACTTTGCATATCCATATTCTCATTATTCTACAGGTATGCTGTAGATACCATCCTGACAAGCTGCATCACTGCGTGTTACAGAAACTACCACTGCAGCAGACAGGAAGGCTCGACAACGGGTGGTCAAAACTGCCCAAACCATTACTGGCACCAGCCTACTTGCCATCAAGAATATATATACAGAAAGGTGCCAGAAAATGGCCAGTAACATCATGATGGATCCCACCCACCCTGCTCATGGACTATTTGTCACACTCTCATCAGGAAAGGGGTTTCATAGCATCCACAGCAGGACCACCAGACTAAAATAATTACTTCCCCCAAGCAGTAGGAATGATCAGCACCTCTATCCACTAACTCCACCACTACTTTATTATTTCTAGACTGTCACCTTGTGTAAAATATAGCATCACATTATGGGCGTACAATCAATCAATGTATATAAGCTATCTTATGTATTTATATTGTTTTTATTATTATTGTTCTTACAGAGACATCTGCATGATGCTAAGCTAGGGCACATCATCAGTGATGTTACCTGGGGTCGTTGGGTGTTTCGGGTCTTTCAACACCATACACCAGGCGACCCGACCGGGGTTGATCAGAACCCAGCCTCTGCCCTAACAGCAACCCACAGATCTGCCCTCTTTATCCAGAGCCATCTTGACACTTTCTCTGCTGCATCTGCGGTGGTAGAAATGGCTGTCCTTCTTCTCTCTCCCGTGATTCCAAGTGCAACGTATACTTTGCAGAGCGACTGTCCTGCAAAGCCACGACACCCAGCCTCCATGGGCCAACACTTAGCTCTCCAGCCTCTTCTTTGGCAGTCGTTCTTCAGATCTTCATACTTGGCTCTTTTCCGCTCATAGGCCTCCTCCATGCGTGTTCTCCTCCATGGTGTTCTTTATCTTTTGTGGGGTTTTTTGTACTGCATTGAATCTGGATTAAAAACTATTTTGTTCTCCTTTACACTTGTGTAGAGGAAATGACATTAAACAATCTTTATTCTTGAATATGAAGATCATTATTGAGTTACTTTATTTTAATGAAACCAACAATCTTTTAATAATCAGTAAATATTCTTCAGTGGAAATGTGGCTTATTATACTTTGTATAATGGGGCCCTAGTCTTTGCAAAGGTTATAAAAAATGTTTGCCATCTAGAGCATGTATAGACTTCATTAATAGCAGAAATGGAAGTGGGGGGGGGGTTGTAATTCATACTTTGCATTTACTAATTTGTCCTAATTTAGGGAGAAATCAGACTTTGAGTTGCTTCAAAAATGTCTTGTGAAATGTGCTAAGAAAATTTGTATCTAAGCAATTGGTTGTAAAACATTTTTTTTCCTCATTAATCCGCAGAATATTAATGCAGCTAAGTCCAGCTTTCTCCCAGATAAAGAAAAAGAAGAACTTCTACAAACATTATACAAGGCATATGGTATCCAGAACAATGCTGTGTAAACAGTTGCTAATATATCATCAACATGATCAGGAAATTCCAAGTGACTACCTGAAGAATCCAGTTAATGGATTAGAACATTTTTTTGCTGAATACTCCATTATTAACTGTTCATTTTGTGACAAAGATGTAACATAGCTTTTCTTGCAAATCTTATGAAAAGAACACAAAACAATCTAAATTGCCTTTTGATCTTTTAAGTATTGTATAATCAAAAATATGGATTTAATTGTTTCTAAGACACTATTATTTTTGGCAATGGCTTTGCAGAATAGTTTAAGAAATAGAGAGCACTTATATGATAGCAGAATTTTATAAAGCAGCACCTTGCCTACAAATGTCCCAAAAGGATCACTAAACCACGTCCAATAATGGATGGCTGATTTACTCAACTAGTATACTGAATTTAGGATGATGATTTGAGACAGAATTTCACACCAATCAGCAGAGAGGATTGATATTGTCTGGTGGAATGAGGTGGGCATAAGAAGAGCGAGGCCTGACTTCGCCAAGTGATACATCACCAAAAATGAGAGAAGAGGACTCATAGGAATTTAAGGAATTAGCTTGTATTCCAGAGGATGGTTAGAACCAGGCTGATATTGCTAGATAGGAAATAGCTGAGTATGGATTTTGTCCACAAATTAGTGATTATAGAATATTAGATGGCTCCATTTTCCAATAGCAATAGTTCTAACTTTTCCCACCTTGTATGAAGATTCCTCACATTCTGCTAGTGTTTCAGTTTTTCCCTGATATGGTCCTTTTCAAAGGTTACATTATTGAGTATTTAAGACTTGCTGACATGGTGTTTAACAGTAACAAAGATTAAATTTAAGTATATTCTTACTAGGAAATTATCATTTGATGCAACTGGCTAATTGTTCAAGTATTTAGAATATATTACTGTAGGTCCCCGCTCTGTTACTCCAAATCTCTTATATGACTCTTTGTGCTGAGTTGCATCTTGCATCTCTGCCATCAGTAACAGCTTGTTTAGTGTGCATTTCCAAGAACGATCACAAGTAATATTTTGACTGCAGAATCCTTTATTTCACCTGTAAACATTAGAACTCTGTTAATGTGGGATCTCTGATTATTATTTAATTTGCTGTACTGGCATAAAGGCTGATAAACAGTATTTTCACATTTTGTTAATTTTTGATCTGAACAGTGCCACCAGTGACTGGTATCTCACTACCAAAAGTTGAACATTGGGAAAGATAAGTGACAGTGTCAATGTGTAACAGTGATAGAAATGAGATTATCAAAATTCATATGAAAAGGATTGTTGACAGTCAACTTTTATAATTCACCATCTGGATTGAATTCAGATGTATAATCTTTTTTAGACGTAATTTGTACATTTGTATGTGTCAAATTTGTAAAATGTTTAAAATTAAATTTTAAAAAAGAGGCTTTTCCAGAACTGTTTCTAACCATTTGAGTCCTAAATGTGTTTTAAAATATTTTTCCAATATTATGCTGCCAATGACATCCATATCTAATAAGCGCATGTAGCCAACAATTCTATAATCACCGTCCACTTCTATGAACCTATCAAAAACAACTTATTCAACATCTTCAAGGGAGTTAATTTTACTTTATAAATAGAACTGATGAATTAGACAAAAAAAAATTGAGATTACATTTTAAAATGTACTCCTTTTATTAATCAGAATTGAACACCTCAAAACATATTGGGGATAAATCTATAATTTCTTAAAGATGGTAAGTAACGTCTATGTAATCCCACTTTTGAACTTGTGTATAATTCATTGTTGGTGGAGAGGGAGATTAGTGCTTGAAAGTTAAAAGGTAACTTGAAACATCAAACACTGATATAAGATACTGGTTATCTATTAGAGGCAATACGCTGTGACAGATAACCTCTACTGCAGTGAGCAACTTTATTTATTTTATATACTTCAAGGTACGGCACAGTAACCAATCCTGACCTAACGTGCCTACGCTGCCCAATTACACCAATTAACTACTAATCCACACATCATTTGAATGTGGGAGGAAACTGGTGCACCTGCCCAAGCCCATGTGAGAACGTACAAACTCCTTACAGACAGCCCTAATTGAACTCAGATCGCTGGCACTGTAATATTGCTCCACTACCATGCCGTCCTGGTTAATTCTGATAATGTGCTAGACTACCATATGCCAAATATCAGTGTTCAACCACCCCACCAATAAGCGGTCAGTGTCCAATGTCTTGGGTACAAGTAAAGCCACGTGAAACTGATGTTTGTGTGTGCATGTGCACTTCAGTAAATGGATCAGTGTGTGTCTACCCTACACCAAACAATGCAGGTAACCCATAAGACATAGGAGCAGAACTGGCCATTCAGCACATTGTGTCTGCTCCACCATTCGATCATGGCTGATTTATTTTCCCTCTCAGCCTCATGTTTCCAGCCTCCTCCTTGAAACCTTTGATGTCCTTACTAACCAAGAACCTATCAACCTCCACTTTTAATATACCCAGTGACCTGGCCAGCTGTGGCAATGAATAGAATAATAAAACAGGACCACTGTTTGATTTTGTTGTTTTTCAGAACTGAGGTCATGCCTGAGAGCGTTGGCTGGGGTCATAAGTATTTTGTCAATAGAGGTGATTTTCTTGGACTGGCGCAAGATGGACTAAAGCGAAGTTAAACTAGTTATAAAGAGCTAATGCTTGAAGTTATGCAATTTCATTGGAAATGCGTTGTGAAACAGTAAGGCTGGTGGTAACAGTTTGAGCAATGCAGCAGAGAAACATTAGAAAGGGGGAACAGATTTTACAAAAAAGTTTCTTTGTATATTTTGATTGGATTGTTTCATGCACTGATTAATTAACTTTTGCTTCCATAGACACGTAGGAAAATTTTTAAAATTGATTGTATTAAAAATTTAACACTATTGAATATAGATACATATTCTGAGCAGTAATGAACCTGTTTTCTGATGTTGGATATTATACCTAAGAACAGAAACCAAGGGCTATAACTTCACTGACAGGGAAGCCACATTAAACCTGCAGTGAGAGCCCAGTAGACTGTTCTGTGACTGAAGACTTTCCTTTGCAAAACATGACAGAGTACAATGCCAAAATATGTAATTGGACAGGCCTCACAAAGGGTGTAGAGATGGAGGAAAGGGTAGGAAAATGGGCCCTGCAGGAGGAATTCTTGCCACTTGCAATGATCCCGTATCAGTTACGCCAAGTCTATTATATGCTGTTGTGCTGAGCTGCATTTTGCATCTCTGCCATCAGGAACAGCTTGCAGAGACTCTATTTCACAAGTAATATTTTGACTGCATTAGTTATTTCATCTGTAGACATTAGAACTGAAACTCTGGAACTGAGGGATGTTCTGATTAATATTTCATTTGCTGTATGATCCCGTGAAGCTATTTTCCAGTACCAACTCTTAAACACGATGCTAGTGTCCTACTCTAACAGGAGGACCTACACTACAACTGAAGAGGGCACTCGATGCCACAGTGTTGAGCAGCATCCCAGAATGGGTGTAAACCCTTTTACTATGCCACAACTAGCTAATTAAGAGCGGCAACAGTGTTCCTATAGACTTTGCATGCCTGGTGATATGTTATGCAATGGGTATCAAACTTGTTCATCATTTGATTCAATGCATCTGCCCAAAATCCATGTGTACAGAAAAAAAATTCAGCTGTTAAATCAAATTGACCATCCAAGCTCAAAAGTTTTGGCACCTTTGGCATCAAAGGCATATGGTTCCTAACGAAATTGGTTCAAATGAAAAGACTAATTCTTAAAATGTATTTGAAAGAGGAAAACTCTATGTAACCCTCGGTTCGGCTAGCAGCTAAGTCTAGGGGAAGGCAGCCCCGGCCCAGCCAAACTTAAGAAATCTTATTTGGGTGGATACTGCATGATGTGTTCGCCTGTTACAAATTAGCACCGTGAAGTAACAAACAGTACACAATATGCGATTAAGCGATTGAGCTTTGTAATTCTTAATTTGCCTATATGGTTGGTAAAGAAACAAAAAAGGAAAAGGGCCCATTTTCATGAAGCAGTCTAATGCGCAACATTGGAGCTCACAGTTCCATTCATTTGTTCCCCATCGACCTTCTCCGAGCGTAGCTGACCCTCGGACACTTGCTCCAAGTCCACTCCGTCCAGCAGTCTACCAACCCTCTCCATTTGCATCTTCTCTCTTCATCTCTCCCCAGCAAAAGACTGCAAAATCTCTGCTCCCAGACCCACAAAGAACAACATGCCTCTCATTGGATAGCCCACATTCCAAAGACCCGTTATCTCTAGTCATAACCCAAACATTGCTGCTACAGAGAAACTATTACCATAGCAGTGAAACGTTACAGAGAGGACATTACATTAGCAGTGAAACCTTATGGCACGTTACAACTATATTATAAAGCTAGGGCTTTACTCTTTGGAGAGAAGGAGGATAAGAGGAGACCTGATAGAGGTGTACAAGATAATAAGAGGAATAGATAGATTGGATAGCCAGTGCCTCTTCCCCAGGGCAGCACTGCTTAATACAAGAGGACATGGCTTTAAGGTAAGGGGTGGGAAGTTCAAGTGGGATATTAGAGGAAGGTTTTTTACTCAGAGAGTGGTTGGTGCGTTGAATGCACTGCCTGAGTCAGTGGTGGAGGCAGATACACTAGTGAAGTTTAAGAGATTACTAGACAGGTATATGGAGGAATTTAAGGTGGGGGGTTAGATGGGAGGCAGGGTTTGAGGGTCGGCACAACAATGTGGGCTAAAGGGCCTGTACTGTGCTGTACTATTCTATGTTCTATGTTAAAATGCTTTAACAAAATGTCCCAAGAACATAAAGAGGAATAGTATTTGAAATCTTCTTGCAATCTTGGTTGAACCTCTACAGCAACCCCACTTTCCCCGTGCTTTTGCCGCATCCCCAAAAGTCTGAAAATCCACTATTCTGAATTTTGACTCTACACAACTGAGCACTACTAGCCTATGTGGAAATGAAATACATGAATTCACAACCCGATTAGTAAACAAATACATGCTTATCCTAATTGACACAAACATTATCATGGGAATATGACCCCTGGTTCTAGGCTCAACTGCCAGTCTTATTTAAAAAAGATCACCTTTCATTTTTAAAGGAATCTGGGGACCTTTTTACACAATCTTTCAAGATAGAAAAGTCCTCCCTTGATAATGCAAGGAGGTGTGTTCAGGCTTTCCTCTTCCAATATTTCATTTCCTCAACAACACATCTTTTGCTATTTTCTGCAATTGCAAATTTGCAAGTTTCCAAAAGTACTTGAGTACATTCTCAAAATCATTTTCTTGATATATAAACTACTTTTCCAGGAGGATACTAACCGACAAGTAAGAAAGAGCTATTTTGAAAGGATCTGTTTAGTTAAAGCATTCGTTTTCAAAACATTTATGGGTGGTATGCGATTTTGCCCTTGTTTCACTGCATATTTGGCTTCAGATTGATGTGACGTCAGACATAGAACTTAAACCTGCTGCAAAGCAATAAATTCAACTTTGGGGAAAGGTAGCTGACAATGTTCTTCCAAGTACAGCTGGTAATGGCTTGTATTTCTGCAACAATTAAGTTCAAAGGAACAACCAGAAAACTGATGAACCACAGAAGGCGGCTATAACTTTACAAAGGCTATGAAATATTTAGCGACCACTTAATTCAATAGTGAACTCTCCATTCTTCTGTACCTGTAGTACAATGAATGTAAGTATAATAGCATTTGCTTGTTTGCAGTTCCAACACACCTCAGGTGGAAAATATCATCAGATCATTTCATAGTTTGTTTTTCATAAATTAAATATTTTTTTCCAAACTTGAAATTACAAACAATAAATAGTACTTTCAAAATAAATCGTATAAATAACTTTATTAAATGGCAGGCATATTTACATAAGTTGCTTCAAGCAGGAAGATGTAGCAATACCTAAGTCTCTTTCATCAATAGTTGAGTATTTTTTCAATTCACATTACATAACAATGAAAAATAAATAAACAGTAATTAATGGGATTCTTGTTCCCAATGTTTCTGTTTAATTATTAAATTTATGCATTTTATGAATAGCTTTATTAATAAATGTCATTTTTAGACTTGGTTTATCAGTTTAAAAATCCACATACTGAAATACTCTCATTCTAACTGTCCATGCAAAGCCTTCTTAAACAGGGACAGTTAATTTCATACATTGCGAGAATATGGAACTTGAATATATGCTGTAGAACATAATAAAGTTATCCTTTAATAGTGAATATTAATTTAGATTCTGTTTCTAGAGCTGTTTAGACAAAATAACTTGAATGTACACTAGAACATAATAAAGCTATCCTTTAATTGTGAATAAAAATTTAAACACTGCTTCTGTAGCTGTTTAGAACAAAATAGTCCACATATACCAGACAGCTCTGAGAATGTATATAGGATGGCAATGCTCCAACTTAATCAGGGTTAAAAAGATCTAATGAATTAATGTCATGCCATCGTGCAGCAAGGAAATAGTGATGTACTATGCATATAAATGTGGTCCTTGAGAGATTGCTAAATAGGAATGGTGAAACACATACAAACAACTAATTGCTTACCTTGTAATAGCAAACTTAATGCAAGTAATTTAAATAATGCTTAGTGTACCTGAAAAGCTTACCAAAGTGACAATGAATGATTATAGTTTTGCAATACTGTTTCCTGTGTAGAATTCCACTGGAAGAAAATATAACATCACATCCTTATGGCATTACATTCTGTGTAGAATGTACATTTTTGTTCTAGCAGTCATCAGGAAATTGGCCAAATACCAAGGGACAGAGTAGTGACAGAGTTGATACTTTACTAGTATTACATGATTAATGGTATCCTGTTACTACATGATTAATGAGCCTGAACTAATCTCAACAATTGTAAACAGATGATGAGCTAGAAAACTTCTCCATAGCATATCGATTGGTAGCATTATAAACAGAGTAGGTAGAAGCAGGGGATTACAAAGAGGTATCAATAGATAGGCCAATGGGCATAACTGTGGCAAATAGATTTCAATAGAGATAATATAGAAACATAGAAAACCTATGGAACAATATCGGCCCTTTGGCCCACAATGCTATGCCGAATATGTACTTACTTTAGAAATTACCTAGGGTTACCCATAGCCCTCTATTTTTCTAAACTCCATGTACCTATCCAGGAGTCTCTTAAAATACTCTATCGTATCCGCCTCCACCATGGTTGCCAGCAGCCCATTCCACGCACTCACCTTTCTCTGTGTAAAAAATTTAACCCTGACATCTCCTCTGCATCTGCTTCTAAGCACCTTAAAACTGTGCCCTCTAGTGTTAGCCATTTCAGCCCTGGGGAAAAAGCCTCTAACTATCCACATGATCAGTGCCTCTCATCATCTTATACACAAGTACAAGGACACAAGGATAAAACAGAAATTCTAAGCAATAACTTAGATATGGAGATGCTCCAGAAGGGACTTGGTAGCATCTTCACAAGGATCAGTAAAATAACATGCACAAATATAGAAAATACCTGAAATGTTAATGTAATACTGTCCTATATATTTAAAGGATAATAAAGGAATAGATTTTATGCTGCAGATTAACAAAAACAGGGTTGGATCATACCTGAAAGATTGAGCATTCCTGGACCCTGCTCCCTCGAAGAGTAACAAGTCCTTCTAGAGGCTTAGTGTATAGATGATTTGGAATGATACTTCGATTCTAAATGATTAATTGTACGGCTAGATTACACAAAGGTGATAAAGCTAGCAGATCTACTGCCCCACTGCTTCGGTGAGCAAGATTCAACCCTGACCCCGTGGTTCTGTCAGTATGTGCTTTCTCTCTATAATGCCAGGGGTTTCATCCTGGAGCTCCCATCTCCTCAAGGTATGCAGGTTTGTAAGCAAATTGACCCCTAAATTGTCCCTAGTGGGGTAGTTTAGTGAGTGAATTGGTGGGGGGAGGGGAGGGAGGGAGGCAAAATTGATGAGAATGTGGGTAAATTATAGGTCCTCTCCAGATTACAAACTCCCTACAAAGGAGCGAGCATCTGGGAGACTGGGGGGATGGATTTGCTGGCTGGTGTGAGGCTGCAGGTATCTTCTACCAGGTGTAAATGGTATATTTCCACTTCTCTTCTTCCCTCATCCTTGCACAGCAATTGGGAGCTCGGTTAAGGCAAAGGGAATTGGGAATGCTTGAGACCGCTCACTGTCCTGTCACAGTCATTTTCTGTGATCCTCTCTCAGAAGCTTTTTTTCAGTTCATTTCTTGACATTTTTGACACTACTTCCTGAGGAGACTGAGGTCCTTTGGAGTATGCAGGCCTCGTCTTCAAACATTCTACCAGTCTGTTATTGCCAGTACAATCTTCCCTGCGGTAGTGTGCTGGGGCAATGGCATCAACACGGGTGATGCCAATAGGCTCAATAAACTGATTAGAAAGTCCTGCTCTGTTATAGGAGTCAAACTGGACATACTGGAGGCTGTGGTAGAACAAAGGACCCTACGGAAAACCCTGGCAATTCTGGACAATGTTTCTCAGCCTTTGCATGTTACCTTGGCAGAACAGAGGAGCAATTTCAGTAACAGACTGACAACTGCGCTGCTCCAAAGAGCACTATATGAGGTCATTCTTACCCTTAGCCATAAGGCTCTATAATGAATCAACCTATAGCCAGAGTGATGACCCCTCCACCTGTTTAAGGTAACTTATTTTTTATTTATTCTTCTTACAAACATTTGTACTTCTCTTCTAATATTGCATATCTGTGAACTTGTAATGCTACTGTGACACTGTAACTTCCTTTGGAATCAATAACATATCTATCTATCTAAAGAATTATTGGAAACTGAACCCTGTTATAGCCTGGAAACTACTTGTACTTGGAATATTAGTGGGGGGAAAAGGATTGCTTTGTAGACCAGCATGAATTTGATGGGCCAAAGTGGCCTTCTATGTTATAAGGAAATATGAAAGCAAAATAAGTTTATGTTCCCTGAAATTTTGATGCTTAATGATGGCTAATTAGTCAGTTTATATTTTCAAGATATTACAGGAAACCAGTGGTATTTCTCCTTCTTCAATTGGTTATAGCTGCTGGGAATGGGAAATAAAATTAAAGTAGTGCCGTGTCATTCAGGAGTGATGGGAACAGTTTCTTCTGCAAAGAGCTTGTTTGGTGGATTGTCAATTTCAAGACTGACACTAATATACTATCAGAATCAGAATCAGGTTTATTATCACCGGCATGTGTCGTGGAATTTGTTAACTATCACTAAGATATTAAGGAATATGTGGCAAAGGCAGGTTTATGGGTTTTTAGTCATGGTCAGTAGTAATTTCACTAAATTGCAGAACAGCTTTTCAAGGGATAAATAACCTGCTCACAAAATTTCTCAGTTTAAATAATGCAATTATACATATAAAGGCATAATCAAATTTTTCCCATATTTTTATACCTTCTCATTCATCCACCATTAGCAACAGCCTAGCATTTTCACAAAATTATTCTTATACATGACATTGGTAAAAATACAGAGGAAATCCACATTTCATAACTGCTAATTAGAGTTTCTAGTTCAATGTTTAAGAATCATCCCCAAGGAGACAGCTATAAAGAAATTCCTGACTAACTTGATACTGTTTATGATGGAAATGAATCTTAAGGTTCGACATTTTGTGCAACAGGATTCCTCTTACTCTGTTCTAAGTCTTCCACATTTAGTCTTGCCTCTTTGGACACTCATTCTAAATTTCTCCAGAGTAACTCTCTAGGAACCTGACATTTTTAAGAGATTTTGTTATATCACCCATTGTCTAATGGATAAAAGCCCAAATTGCCACAGAAAGTAATGCCACTTGCTGCGTACTTAAACCCATTCAAGGTGGCAGATTAGTGCCTTGCATTTTCACCTATCAGGCATAAACAGTACTCTGACTGTCCACTGAAACTTTGCTAAAGTCCACAGTGTTTACCCCAATTTTCTGCTATTATCTTGATGGAAACTTCAATCATGCTCCATAAACAGTATTTCCACTGACTTTTGGTAAATAATGTCCTATCTAATTAAGCACTGATGCCTGACATCATCCTCTGAAAACACAGGACAAAATTCCTTCCAAATGAATGTGGACATGGACCAAGCACTAATCCAGATGACTAAGCATTGGAAAGACTGATCTCAGAACCTTAAATCACCACGTGAATCCTCTTTCCCCAGGTACGCAATGGCATGGCATTTGTCCAGAAACAATACATACTGTTCACGACCCTATCATCCCACTTAATCCTGAGATTTGGACCTAAACCTGATTCAGATTATCACATATTCACCATCCCTGCCTTGACTCATCTGCCTCTGATGCCCTCATCTATGATTGTGTTACCTTTGACCAAACTAATCCAGCTGATACTCTCTGCTGTTTTTACCCAAACTCTAATCAAGTCTGATCCAACCATTTCCTCTGTACTTGATGATTGATCCTGGCTCCCAATTATGCATGAACTTAAAATTTTCATCCTTGTTTTAAAGTCCTTACGAGTTGTATCCCTCTGTATGTATACTCTCCCCCATCTCTGTCAGAAATATCTGCATTCCTCCAATTCTACTCTCTTGAACTTATATAAAATTTAGTCACATTATTATTGGTGACAGCCCTTTGCCTAGAAAATGGCCCAAACTCTGAATTTTTCTTCATACTCAATTCAGGAAAGTCCTTCAAACCCATTGTTCTAATCATTTATTTGGTCCTCCTTATTAATTTCTTTATAATATCAATGTTATTTTTCTATTTGTTACTACACCAATGAAGTGAATTGGGATATTTTTGTGTTTTTGAATGTACAGCCTACAAGTTCAGGAACTCAGAACAAAAAATCCCCTGGTGAACAGTGTAAAGCAACAAAGGGATGTGAGGAGAAATCTATAGGTCAGGGTGGGACTTATGTAAAAATGAGCGCTTGATGATTGGTGTGGCTTTGATTAACCAAAGCGCCTGTATCTGTGCTGCACTACTCTCTCTATCTCTCCCTCCCTCTCCCCCCCTCTCCCTCAATGACTTACTTAAAAAATTAGGGTCACAATTTCATTTAGGATATTTGGTATCATAAAACCCCAAAATCCCCTTTCCATAAAAACATACTAAATAATTAAAAAGGCTCTCTTTATTGCTCTGTGAAAACAAACCTCCAAATTTATTTTTCCATAGCACTGAACGTACTTCCATTCCAGGAAGAATTTTTTAAATTGTTGCCCAACCAAAATGCATCATTTTGTACTTATTTATGTTGAATTCCACCTTCTTAAGTCGATTCCTACCTCTCAACAATACACCTTTGGCCACCTGAAGGATTAAATGTGTCTTCGATTTTGTTATTTTTTTCAACCAGTTCCTTCAGTTTTTACATTGAAATCTTTGATGCACAAACTGAAGAGGCCTCAGAGTAAAGAAATCCACTTCTTCAATGAGAGAATAAATTTTTTTGCAAGCAGACCAATTGATCAGCAACTGGCTTTGGAAGGACTTGCATTCAATTCAAACAGTGTGTATTCAATTTAACCATGTGCTAGTGTAATGAATTTGTTTTACACTATGCGTAGATTAAGACTTTTGAATCTAGACTGCATTTATTGATTTTCATACAACTATACCAAGTGAAATTTAAAATGTCTAGAATACCAGATACTTTGTATATAAAGGAACTAATTTATCTTATGTTTTTGCAAGTTAGTGGAGACTGGATTTTGCTGTAGAAATAAGTGAAACTTTTAGTACTTATTATTAATATCCTGTTATCTTACATGTTTAGTTACATGCGGCAATCAGAAGATAGCATATGGAGTTACCCTGCTACTCTAGAATTTTTTTATACGGCCATCTAAACATGAGGCATTAAATTACAACAAGCATGAAATTAGTGTACTCTGTCTCACTTTTATTCCTCTTTCAATACTAACTTTCTTTCTGTCTGTCCCATTTTCTGTACATTAAAGTCTGTCTCGAGCCTGTACATATTATTGAATAAATGATTCTAATGTATATTTCCTGGCTCAGACTCTGATGTTCACTAACCAGTCTTCAAATGATTGGTCAGGAAGAAATTCAGTTGTTTTCTCTGTTCACTGCTTCTAAATCCGCTATAGAATTTACTGCTCCAAAATGATTACCTATTCATAGCAAGTTCCATTGCAAATACCCAGAAATGGGCAAATGTAATGACTGATGGTACCTGCATACCTTTGACTATAAATAACATGTGCTATTTTTTTAATGAAGACTTGCATCACACAGTGGAATATCTACAAATTTTTTTTGTGGAGTTCTGGTCCCCAATTGATATTATGAAGTGTCTGATAATATTTTTCCAAATTTCTTACAAATTAATGTCTAGGTTTAACATATCAAGAGATCTGAAAGGAATCAAATAATCTGTATAAACATTAAATGTTATTCAATTAAATGCAACAACTTCAATTTTATTTTTAATCTACAGAAACCAATTATCTTGTACCTTAGCTGCAGTAAAATATATCAGTGTTTAGAACATAAATCACAAATGCTAATTGGTGTCAATAAATCAAATGCACCATTTCCTTTGAATTCTACAACTCTTCAAAATATTCTTTTGGTATTGGAATGAATTATATTCTGAGAAATTCTTAGCTCTTGGATGATCAAAACCAGATTTGCATTCATCATTGGTTTTCACAACCATCCTTGCACTGAGGGGATGTCTCCTGGTTCTCTACTTGACAAGGAGTCTGTGATTCTGTAACAGGCTTTGTATCTTCAGTGCATTCTATAGATTAAAAAAAAGCAAATATTAAAATACAATATAGATGCCATTTTCTGACAGCATGCAAGATGCCAATAAGGCAATATTGAACAGAATAGATATTTTGACAAAACCAAGAAAAATACAAGAGGGATGTTCTATGAGAGATTTTTAAAATATGAGCAAACCACCAGGCCTTGGCTATAGTAGATTACTTAACAACTATTGTGGCATATTCTGTAATCTTCTGTAGAAGAGATTCTGTAGATGCTGGAAATCCTGAACAATATACACAAAGTGCTGGAAGAACTCAGCAAGTCAAGCAGCATCTATGGAGGGAAATAAATGCTCAGTCTTTTGTGTGCTTTTGTTTTTAATTTAAAGCAGTCAAAAAAGTTGTACAGAAAGAATAACAAAAAGTCCGGACAGAAAAATGAATAGTGTAAAATGTTTTTCAATCGATAGTTAATGTATTCTCACAACTAAATCTTTTAAGATTTATTTTTTATCTAAAGCTACAGCGTGGAACAAGTTTTTCTGGCTCAGTGATCCGTGCCATACAGCAGCCCACTTATTTAACCCTAGCCTAATCACAGGCCAATTTATAATGACCAATTAACCTACTAATTGTTAAATCTCTGGACCGAAGATGCTGTCATATTCATTTAACAGGCATGGCCAGTGATGCCAAAAACAATGCTAACACAGTTCCTAATCCAAAGTATATTTTACTGCTAGCAAGTAAAAAATCTTTCTTTACCCCCTCCCCACTCCAAACTTCATTCTGGCAACAGAACCGAGAATACAATCTTCGATTTGAACAAGTTTTGCAGTTTAGAATATATGACACATATCTGTCCCCCTCATAGTGATTCCTTTCAGAGTTCACAAAAGCTGGAATAAACCTAATTGTTAACCAATCTTTGTGAGTGACTGCATGTAATCACATCAGAAGTATTAAATGTATTGAGCTGGCATGCTTACAAAAGATAACCTATAAAATTCACAAAGATTAGAGATTCATAGCAATTCAAGCAGAAAGGATATTTTCCATTGGTATTCAACCCTAATGGGTTTGCGAATCATAGATAGATCCCTAAATCAGAAATGAGTACAAACCTTCGGATTTGATTGTAAGCTTTGTCATGTTTACAGTTAAACTGCTTTTGACCACGTCGTCCCTTGAAGGCTCCTGCAAATCTGTTATGTCAGGTAATGCATCCCTTCGACCAGCCCGTTCAGAAGAAATGAATTCTCTAAATGAACTATCTACGTCCGTCATTTGAGACCCATTTGTAGGCATCGGCACCTAGAAACAAGTAAGGTTAATGTAAACCATAAGCAGATAATAAAGTCAGATTGAAACCAAATTCTGGCTAACTTATATTTGCAACAAACTGGTAATATTACACAAGTTTCCCTTTTAAAAATGTGTGCTTTCTTGGCAGCTTTATATATAGGAAAGATAGTCTCTTCTTCCCCACCTCTTACCTTAGCAGCTAATGATCCAACTGGTTTACAGATAAAAAGTAATCATAAAAGCAAACCCTCAGACCAGATTTGGTCTTGTGGTCCAGCAGTCTGAAGGCTGTAGTAATCTCAGAGCTCACAGTGCCCTGGGAAGATGCAGCCTACGAGGTGCACAAGTGGAAACATGTAAGATACACTGAGCTGACCACAGATGCTCAGCGGCGTGGATGGAAGGTGCAGATTTTCCCAGTAGAGGTTGGCTGCAGAGGATTTGTGGCTATTTCCATGGTCAGATTGCTGAAGGGATTGGGAGTCCGAGGCCAGGGCTAGTAGCAAGCTATAAAAGACCTCTCAGAGGTAGCTGAGCCAAGCAGCCACTGGTTATGAATGAAGAGGAATGAATACAGCTGGGCCCTAAAATGACCCATGGGTGGCCAGATGTGAAGGGAGTGCCTCTGGGATGCTGGGTCGCACTGTTGAGCCCTGTGGAGATGTAGTGAGCTAAAATTGATGAAACACCTAAGAAGGGGGTGCCCACCTGATGACCCCCAGCAAGCAGTTGCCACCCACCAAGCCCCCCTCAAGATCTCTCTGCTATGACCCAAGTTAGGATCTGCTTATCAAAGGTATTAAAACAGGGGATTCAGATGAATCAAGGTTGAGGGAAGCAAACAAACGAATTGTTTTTGTTTCTGCCATTTTGTGAACTCGGAACTGATTCTTGCTGTGGGATAATCTAATCAGAGCAATTGAAAGTGGACACAAGGAGCTTCAGGTAATGACCTGCTAAATTTGAGACCATTCTCAGACAAGTACTACCTATTATAAAGAAGTAATTTGTAATCTCGTGAGACTCAGTGAATGGTTCGAACCAGTCAGAGATAAGAGGCACAAATACACATGGCTGGGGGGTGGAGGGTCCAGAAACCATGGAACAATGTTGGTTGTAGCCCCGGACTAGAGCCAGTAAGAAGGTGACCCAGAAAGGTCAGGTGAACTTGAGGCAATGGGATGGAGATCCATCAGTTCAACAGTTGTGGAGCACTATGAGAGTCAGGAGCTCCAAATATGTAACAGTGTAGGAAAACAAGCATTGCATTTGAAGAGGGTCACGTTAAAATGGAGATTTGAGTTGGGACTACGAGGAACATGCGGCCAGTAGCAAAAACTCCTTTTTAACTGGTATTATATTTTCTATTCTTTGACTGTTCATGGAAGGTCAAGAAAACTTAGTAGGTGTGCGCAGGTATTTGCTTGTGTAAGTTCACGTGTTCTTCTGTTGAGACAATAAAGGTAGTTGTCGGTAATTACAGATTCACTCTGTGCCTCTCCTGATCATTATTAAAGGGGGTGAATCTTGTAACAATCCACATCCTCTTTAAATAGCCCCAGTGTCTAGCCTCCATAATTCTAGAGATTCACTGCCCTGTGTGATAAGTTACTGTGCATCTCTAACTAGGAGTATGCTAAGCTAGTGATGTGTGGGACAAACACAGCATAGGCTTGGCAGTAATTGGAGGCAACTGTATATTTGAAATTGTCTGAGATCTGGTGCTCATTTGGAAAAATGCTGTATCGATAACAGTCCCCACCAGTCCCACAAAATGACCGCTAGATTATCTTGTAACAATATTCCTTGTTCAAGAGTCCCTCACAAGTGGAAACATCTTGCTATCTACACTGTCATGCACCTTTAGTTCAAGTTCAAATTTATTGTCATTCAACTGCACACATGTATACAGCTAAATGAAACAATGTTCCTTTGGGATCGAGGTGTAAAACTCAGTACATATCACCTTAAATGTACCTTATTATTGTTATTATTTATTATCACTGCCTGTTATGCTGCTGGCATTTAGCAGCAATGAAGTTCCTCCAATTCTGATGGTGTTCAGGGCTTCAACATCATGTCAGTAGCTTCCTCTCAGTTTTCACTATTGTCAAGCATGCAGATCCCAGGTGAAGTCTCAGGAATACTGTCGCACTCAGATATAGAAGCATTCTTCACTGCTGTTTCCATACCAGTTTTGTTTTACCTGTCAGGGTTGTTAGCCCTAAGCTGAACCCCTGAACCTGGAGGACCAGTGGACCACTCAGTCTGTCCTCTACCCTTTGACCTGTTTGGCATCGGCGATGCTACCAAGAGCCAAAGCATAAAGTGCTGACTCCAGCCAACATAGTTCTCTGGGTCATAGAGGCACGCAAGGGTCCAATCCACAACAATGTTGTGGTCCTCATGGAGGGTGTCCACTATATGATCCAACAAAAATCACCCCCCATTATTCCAGACTCCCAACACACACCATTCCCTGTCCACCCCAACATTCCAGACATGGCAATTCAGCATGCTGCTGGGACAAGGGGCTAAATACTCCTTTTGTCAGATATTAGTTTAAACCAGCTGCAACATGATGCACTGAGCACTGTTTTTGTTACATTTGAATAGGGTTACCAACCTTCCCCATTAAAATCTTAAGTGAAGGCTAGTTGTATTTTTATAAAGAAAAACTGATTAAATGTATGTTGAAATAGACTCAAGTAAAACTGAAGTAGAATGTTGACATTATATGTCAAAGGATGTCATTTTTCCCTTGTCGGATAGCAGTGGAAAAATGATGTGCTGAGATGGTTAGGAATTGCACAAATGAAAGAGTGTAATGTGTCTTTGTTTGTCATCTATATAAATCAATATATCAATCATCTGGATGATAATGTTGTAAAATGGATCTGCAAATTTGCAGATGGCACCAAGACCCGGGGTAGTGGACAGCAAGAAAGGCTATTGCTAATATTTAATATTTGAATAACATTTGAATAATTTTGTGTTTATATATGTTGATTAAGCATTCTTGTTCGTTAAATAATTCATTACAGGTTATAAGTATAAATACATGAATTACATACGTTTTCACACTACCAGGTGATACGTGCGCACCTTGCCAAAAGTAAATTCGAAATTAGATTCATATTTTTGGACTCCCATACCTTCATTTGAATTAGTTTAATGTTTTAAAATTACAGAAGACAATATTATGTTTACACAAACAATATTAAACAGACAATAACTATCAAAGCTTGCAGGATGATCTGGACCAGCTGAAAAATGCCAGGTGAAATTTAATGGAGACAAGCGTGAGGTATTGCGCTTTGGGAGGGCAAACCAGCGTAGGACTTACGTAGTGAGTGGAAAGGCACTGAAGAGTGTGGTAGAACAGAGAGATCTGGGAATACAGATTCGTAATTCCTTGAAAGTGGCGTCATAAGTAGGCCATGTCTGCTGCATTCCTTCAGCATTTTCTGTGTGTTGCTTTGAACTTAAAACATCCGCAGATTTTCTCACGTTTATTGAGTCCAAGAGTTGGGATGTTATGTTAAAGTTGCACAAGACATTGATGAGGCCTAATTTGGAGTTTTGTCTCAAGTTCTAGTCACCTACCTGCAGGAATAATATTAATAAGATTGAAAGAGTGCAGAGAAATTTTACAAGGATGTTGCCAGGACTTGAGGACCTGAGTTAGTGGCAAGGATTGAATAGGTTAGTATTTTATTCCCAAGAGCTAAGGAAATGAGGGGAGATTTGAAAGAGATATAGAAAATTATGAAGTATATCGATATGGTAAATGCAGGTAGGTTTTTTTCCACTGAGGTTGTGTGAGACTAGAACTAGAGGTCATAGGTTAAGGGTGAAAAGTGAAATATTTAAAAGGAACATGAGGGGCAACCTCTTCACTCAAAGCGTAGTGAGAGTGCGGAATGAGCTGCCAGTGAAAATGATGGATCCAGCTATGATCACAACATTTAAGGGAAATTTGGATAGGTACATGGATGGGAGGGAGACTTAGAACTCTGGGCCGGGTGCAGAACAATCGGACTGGGCAGAATAATAGTTTGGCATGGACTAGATGTGATGAAGGGCCTGTTTCTGTGCTGTTGTACTTCAGACTGTATAACCTCTAAACAATGCAGCAGGGCAAAAAGCATGAGTGTCCCTGTATTTGTCCTGTAGCCTTTATTTTGTGACCAAAACTGGCCCTGCCACATATGGATCGGTTGCTTGGTAATGGCTTTCAGCATTTGTTTCTCAAAACAAAATGAAAAAAGGCTGAATATTAAAGTAAGAGTAACCACCGATACTGGATTTAATTGTTTTTTTCCTGAAATCAAGGACATTAAAATGGACTTCTGAGTTCTAATGGATAATAAAAAAGTTGACAGAGCAAGGGCCACAAGTTTATTTAAGTTCTCTTTAACATTACAAACATGCTACCAAATACAGTTCAGGTTTTCAAAGAATGAAGTTTCCCTTCTGACTTCTTCCATGTTCCCAGCTTTCCGACTGAATGAAAATGCAGGAGGCAACACAATCCAAGCAATGCATTACCCACAGCTGCTATCATTACTATTCCGAAGTCAGCCAGCATGAGAACCTTCATTACATGCAGTAGCCTGTCAGCAATAAAAAGGCAGAACAACGATGTAGTCTGAGACTCATATTTATGGTCTTCTAGCCGAGAGAAGTTTAATAACTTCATAGCCCAAGTGAACTCCAAAGAGTGGAGTACATTAAGATAATTTCAAGCATGCTGCAGCTGAATTAATTCTAAATACAGATAACTTCATACAGAGAAAAGGCCCTGGGAAACGTAGCTGTACTTTGTGTTGGGAAGTTGATTGCTATTTACAAACTAAAGCTCAAGTTACAGCAAATATGATGGTGTTTAAAAACTTCTAATGCTCATGGTGCCCAAGAACTACTGCCAAGACCCAATGTCTTCCATTACTTGTGCAAATACACCTTGTTGCTCAGTTTGTAATGCCCACGAGTGGAGATTTGTACACATGCAAGTTTCACTAAGCAAAACTCTCACTGCACTAAATAGATATGCATTTTTATACACAAGTAGAATGCAGAATTGGAAATTAAAAATTATTTAAAACTGCACAGTGCACATGGGTGTATTTTTCATTTTTTGCTGGGATCAGCCTTGGAGTTTTGCCCAGTATTTTGTATTCCAGCACAAAATATCAGTTCCCACGGCAATGTAAAACACAAATGATAAACTATTTAAACTGAGCACCCAAAATTGACACTGTGGCCTTAGTTGTGCATGGATTCATCATTCATGGACAACGCTCTGCCTTTTAAAAGGAAAATTCTTAGTTTTTTTTTCCCTAAGACCATACAATATAGGATAAGAATTAGGCTAGTTGGGCCATTGAGTCAAATCGATTCCTCATGCAGTCCAATGTTCTCCTCTTAATCAATTTTTACTCATTTGTTCACTCTAATTCACCTTCCTTTCCCATTGTTCCTCATTTTATGCTTCATCATTCAAATCTTGAGCCACATGCCCCAATACTTCATACAAATTATACAGTACGTCAGATGAGGAAAATGGGAATGCTGAAATCCATATACACTACATCTACTGCTCTACCTTCATCAATGTGTTTAGTCACATCCTCAAAAATTTCAACCAGGCTTGTAAGGCACGGCCTGCCTTTGACAAATAGTCATAGTCAAAGCCATGCTGACTATTCCTAATCATATTATGCCTCCACAAATGCTCATAAATCCTGCCTCTCAGGATTTTCTCCATCAACTTACCAACCACTGAAGTAAGACTCACTGGCCTATAGTTTCCTGGGCAATCTCTACTCCCTTTCTTGAATAAAGGAACAATATCTGCAACCCTCCAATCCTCCGGAACCCCTCCTTGTCTCCATTGATGATGCAAAGATCATTGCCAGAGGCTCAGCAATCTCCTCCCTCGCCTCCCACAGTAGCCTGGGATACATCTCGTCTAGTCCCTGTGACTTATCCAACTTGATGCTTTCCAAAAGCTCCAGCACATCCTCTTTCTTAACATCTATATGCTCAAGCTTTTCAGTCCACTATAAGTCATCCCTACAATCGCCAAGGTCCTTTTCTGTAGTGAATACTGAAGTATTCATCAAGTACCTCCGCTATCTCCTCCGGTTCCATACACACTTTTCCACTGTCACACTTGATTGGTCCTATTCTCTCATGTCGTATACTCTTGCTCTTCACATACTTGTAGAATGATTTCTGACGTTCCTTAAACCTGCTTGCCAAGGCCTTCTCATGGCCCCTCTGGCTCTCCTAATTTCATTCTTAAACTCCTTCTTGCTTGCCTTATAATTTTCTAGATCTCTATCATTACCTCATTTTTGAACCTTTCCTAAGCTCTTCTTTTCTTCTTGACTAGATTTTCAACAGCCTTTGTGCACTATGGTTCCTGTACCCTACCATCCTTTCCCTGTCTCACTGGAACGTACCTATGCAGAACACCATGTAAATATCCCCTGAACATTTGCCATACTTCTACCGTACATTTCCCCGACAGCATCTGTTCCCAGTTTATGTTTCCAAGTTCCTGCGTGATAGCTTCATATTTTCCCTTACTCTAATTAAATGCTTTCCTAACTTGTCTGTTCCTATCCCTCTCCAATGCTACGGTAAAGGAGATAGAATTGTGATCACTATCTCCAAAATGCTCTCCCACTGAGAGACCTGACACCTGACCAGGTTCATTTCCCAATACCAGATCAAGTACAGCCTCTCCTCTTGTGGGCTTATCTACATATTCTGTCAGGAAACCTTCCTGAACACACCTAACAAACTCCACCTCATCTAAACCCCTTGCTTTAGGGAGATGCCAATCAATATTTTGGAAATTAAAATCTCCCCACCATGACAAAAAATATTTTAATACAGTGCAGATTCTGTGCATTACTAATCACACCAGGCAAGAGAATGCCTGAACTAAGGTCCAAAGTAAACAAAGTTTTCAAGTTGCAATCTGGTTAATATAAAGATTGCCATTGACACTATGACCATATGAACTGCCTTTGTCCCAGAAAGGGCAGCCATCCAAACAAGTTCAGTTTCAGAGTTACTGCTTTCAGAGGAGTAATGAATTAGGAATTGCAGTTAATGACCAAATGAAGACGTGCAATTCATAGCAATCATGGTGTAATTCTTTGGATGTGCATTTCTTTACCATTCTGTTGAGTTTTTATTTTAAATTCCATCTGTAACATGGGCATCACTGATAACCACAGCATTTAAGCTATATTCTTGACCTACTGCAGTTTGCCTGTTGAAGATAAGATAGATTTGATAAAACTAAGTGGTTAGGCCATTATAATAGGAACTGTAAGATCAGTATTACATGTCTGAACAAGTTTTTCATCCTCTCTTCTTCTGGTTTCTTTCCTAAAAAGCTTCAATAATCCAGAATTTATTACTTTAATTCCAGATTAACTACTGTAAAAATTCCCCATCTTCCATTGAAGGATTTAAATTTTACCTGAGTCTTTAATAATATAATTTGGAGACTTCCACATTAAAGATTGGAATTAAGTGATGTGAATGTTTTGCTGATTGATTGTGGTATAGTTAAACAATTTGGGCAAAGTAGTAGCAGATGGAATACAGAATTGGGAAGTGTATGGTCCTGCACTTTGGTAGAAGAAATAAAAGTAAAGACTATTTTCTAAATGGATAGAAAACTCAAAAATCTGAAATGTAAAGAGATTTGGGAATTCTTGTGCGGGATTCCCCAAAGGTAAATTTGCAGTTGGAGTCAGTGGTGAGGAAGGCAAATGTGATGTTAGCATTCATTTCAAGAGGACTAGAATATAAAAGCAAGGATGTAATGGTGAGACTTCATAAAGCACTGGTGAGGCCACACTTGAAGAGTAATGTGTGCAGTTTAGGGCCCCTTACCCAGAAAAGGATGTTCTGACATTGGCGAGGATTCAAAGGAGGTTTACAAGAGTGATTTCAGGATCGAAAGGCTCGTCAAATGAGGAGCATTTGATGGCTCTGGGCCTGTCCTCTCTGGAATTCAGAAGAATGAGGGGTGACCTCATTGAAACCTATCAAATGTTGAAAGGCCTAGATAGAGTGGATGTGAAGAGGACATTTCCTATGGTGGGGATATCTAAGACCAGGGGACACAGCCTCAGAATAGAGGGATTTCCTTTTAGAACAGAGATGAGGAGGAATTTCTTTAGCTGAATCTGTGGAATTCATTGCCACAGGTAGCTGTGGAGGTCAAGTCATTGGGTATATTTAAGGCAAAAGGTTGATAGGTTCTTGAGTTGTCAGGGCATGATGGAATACAGGAAGAAGGCAGAAGATTGGGACTAGGCAATGGATCAGCAGCCATAAAGAAATGGTAGAGCAGACTCAATGGGCCAAATGGCTTAATTCTACTCCTACATTTTATGGTCTTATGAGGGTGATGATTAGTTATGATAAGATTCTGAGAGGAGGTTAGAATGATGCAGGGTGTAATAATGTGAAGTAATTAATCAAAGATTGATAACAACAGACAGCTTGCGGCCATTGCTTATTAGTAACATACCACATTTCTAGCCGAAGAAGACTCTTGCTTCCCTGGAGATCCTCATAAGGGTTGTGCAACAAGCAACAGAGCACAGCAGGTGAATGTGCTTGGTAATCTAGTTGACTATATTGAGCTCACAGAGTGCTAGTATAAAGAAAAAATGACGAATGAATCCGATATACTTGAACATATACAGATTGGCAGGTAGTGACAACATTCCCCATGATATTGAAGACATTAGTGACATCAGGATTTCAGTTCATCTCAGAGGATACCCATCTGACATGGCAGTTAATGTCATCACTGCATGGATTCCTCTTCTATTGCTTAGACACTTCAATGGATCCAACTAACGCACGTCTTAGTCTGGCAAATGTAATGGAATTTCTTGAAATAGCATGGTTACTTGCCGAAAGAATGAACATACTCTATTAATGTTCTTTGTGCCTCTGCTTCCTCATCTTCAGCAAGCAAAGGGTCCAAGATACATCGTCTTAAGAAAAGGCTGAAGCATTTGCAAATATGTTCATTTGGAAGTGCCAAACCGACAGTCCATTAAGGCTTCTTCTTGGGATCCCCAACATCACAGATGCAAGTCTCCAGCCGACTCCTCTCAGTCCACGTGATAGTCAGAGCACGGCAGAATGGAAACAGGCCCTTCAATCCATCCAGTCCATACTGACTTATTTTTCTGTCTAGTCCCAATGACTTGCACCCGACCACAGCCTTCCATACTTCTCATTCATGTACCTAACCAAACTTCTCTTAAATGTTGTAATTGAACTCACACCCACCACCTCCACTGACAGCTCATTCTACACCCACACCTCCCTCTCAGTGAAGAAACTCCCCCTCAGGTTCCCCTTAATATCACCTTTCACACTAAATCTATGACTTCTAGTTCTACTCTCACCCAACCTCAGGGGAAAAAATACCCTGCACGTGTTTACCCTATCTGTACTCTTCATAATTTAGCACGCTTTATTCTCCTACACTCAAGGGAATAAAATCCTAGCCTATTCAACCTTTCTCTATAACTCAGGTCCTCAAGTTCTGGCAACATTCTTGCAAATTCTCTCTGCACTCTTTCAAGATAATTGATACCTTTCCTGTAGGTAGGTGACCAGAACTGCACACAATACCCCAAATTTATCCTTATCAACGTCTTATACGACGTCAAGACAACATTCGAACTCCTGTACTCAGTGCTCCAGTTTATGAAAGCCAACATGCCAAAAGCTCTCTTTATGGTTCTAACTACCTGTGATGCCATTTGCTCAAGTCAATGCTTCAACAGTTGGCCAGATTTTGTGGGGAGTGATGGCAAAGATTACGATTCTGTGAATGTGAGAGAATACAAAAGTACCAAACCCACAAGCAACTATTTAGAAATTTCACAGAGCAGGAAGTTCCCTCAGTTCCTCAGTGCTTACCCCAGGAAGTCTACAACCTGCTCCAGGTTTAATTTGGCATAGGAATCTTACTGGGAGGCGAATGCTTGAAAAGTTTTCTTAATTTTTAAATTGTAGGGTTTTTAAATAAAGTTAAGCAAAGTACTGATAGAAATATTTAAATTTTGTAAAGTATCTGAATGCTCCAGAACTGTCAGAAGCAGTCGTGTTTTAACAGTTTGACAGCCAGCTAAGTCAGGATCAAGCCTTTGCAAGTTGTTGCATTTTCCTTCCAGCATATCATGGACAGTACTTGTTCTAGGGGTCCCATTGTAATGTATGTCACACCATGCTTCTAGCTAGTATTGCCATGAGTTTGAATAGGAAATACACCACAGGTGGGAATTTTCTGTGGACTGGCTGCTCTTCAAGTGGCTGCACATTCTGGGCAATATAATTGCCATCACAAGATAATAACTACTGAGCCACATGTCATTTCTGCAGGAAGCAAAATGACAATAAAACAATGGCAATCTTTGCAAATCCCTAAGCAAATGCTACTTCATATTTCCAGTGCCAAAATCGTACACAAATTAAACTTGCTTGTGACAGGAACACAAAGCCTTTGACCAAATGGAACTGCACAGGATTCAATAGTTAGCAGACACCCATTGTTTGTTTATAGATGTTTGCTTGGAGGCTGACACACAGCTGATTCAAATAATTACTCTGAATTATCTAGAGCTGCAGTTGGAACTGGGCTAACCTTCATAGTAAATCAATATCATGAACAAAACTTCGCTTGCCATTTTTGAACTGAGCAGCTGCTTGGAAAGCAGAACAATAATGAAATTTCCTTCTTACCATAAAGTTCTTTCTGCTGATACTATCTCCATTTTCAAAATGAGCAAATTTCAGGTCAATCTCACAGGATTATTTCAATTGAGCAAAACTTTTCACCTGACCATAACTTTACCGATTTGTGATCAATCCGCCTTCATACTGATTAATTGAACCACCCCTCATCCAACTCCCATTGAAAATTGGTGGGGTTAATCAAATCAACTGAACAACTTATTGAAGGTCAACCAGTAATTGTAAGCCTCTGACTTTTGACTGGATACTAGGCATACATGCTGCCTATGATTTTAGCCAATAACAAAAAACAAATGTCCACAATACCACCTTAAATTTGAGAAATTCTTAAGCTGATATTATATTTTGCAATGTATATTTCTGTATGAATGCATCTATCCACATGCAACGAATAGATTATTGATCACGTTCATTTGTGGGTCATGACAGAAGCAGACAGTTAATGATGTGATTAGTTAACCCCAAGGGTGCAACCAGAATTGAAAAGTAATGATGTTGCCTTGAACCTTGATTAGAACACACTTAAGAGCCTACCATTTTGGATGCTGTATTATAAAAAGGGCTTTCTTAGGGTTGTTATAGGTGGGGGTTGGGGTGGGTTGGGGTTGGGGTGGGGGTGGGTTGGGGTTGGGGTTGGGGTTGGGGTTGGGGTTGGGGTTGGGGTGGGGGGGGGTTGGGGGGGGGGGGGGGGGGGGGGGGGGGGGGGGGGTGGGTGTGGGTGTGGGGGGGGGTGGGGGTGGGGGTGGGGGGTGGGTGGGGGGGGGTGGGGGGGGGGGGGGGGGGGGGGGGGGGGTTGGGGGGGGGGGGGGGTGGGTGTGGGGGTGGGGGGGGTAGGGGGTAGGGGGGGTGGGGGGGGTAGGGGGTGGGGGGTGGGGGGGGTAGGGGGTAGGGGGGGTGGGGGGGGTAGGGGGTAGGGGGTAGGGGGGGTGGGGGGGGTAGGGGGGGGGGGGGGTAGGGGGTAGGGGGGGTGGGGGGGGTAGGGGGTAGGGGGGGTGGGGGGGGTAGGGGGTGGGGGGGTGGGGGGGTAGGGGGGGGTGGGGGGGGTAGGGGGTAGGGGGGGTGGGGGGGTGGGGGGGTAGGGGGTAGGGGGGGGTGGGGGGGTAGGGGGTAGGGGGGGTGGGGGGTAGGGGGGGGTGGGGGGGGTAGGGGGTAGGGGGGGTGGGGGGGTGGGGGGTAGGGGGTAGGGGGGGTGGGGGGTGGGGGGTAGGGGGTAGGGGGTAGGGGGTAGGGGGGGTGGGGGGTGGGGGGGGTGTGTGGGGGGGTGGGGGGGGTGGGGTGGGTGGGGTGGTAATGGGGACAAGCTTCCACTAGCTGTTAAATGCTCCCAATGGTGTGCACCTCAAATAGCCTTTGACAACCAAGTCAGCTCCTGGCCTTCATGTGTGGCTTAGTTACCAAGCCAGACAGAACCATTTCTACTGACGGGAGAAGGGGCAAAGATGGGTTACTGGCACCTGAAAACCAATCACTTTGTGCAGATGGGGCTTGTTAGCCGTGGTTGGCAGCTCATCTAGGAGAAGAAAAGCGCTGATCTCAAACCTCCGCTACCTTGCGGCTCTATCCACTCAAGGGGAAGTCTTTGGGAGAAAACACAGAAAACTCTGGAGCTGGAGGCCCTAAGGCAGTCCTACATTGAGTTCAATGCTGACTGGCAACTCCTGTGACGCTGCTGGTATCAAACTGTACTAGTCTCTGCCGTTCCTTTGGGTTCTTCAGCTGCGTGGAGAGGGGCAGTTTGCTACGTGGGCATGAGCTTGCTCTCCATATCGTACTGCTCAGGCTTGTCTATCTGGACAGCTGGAATGTAATATCTAATGTCAACTCTGACCAACAGAGGTCTCAGACTCAGATTATAGAAAGGCTAAAGAGGTAGAGGAAAGAGTGCAGAAAAGATTTACACAAATGTTACCAGAAATGCATATAATCAGCAAAAGAAGAACAGACTGAATTCCCTTTTTCTTAAGAAGGCTGAGCGTTCACCAAAAAACATCTGTAAAGTAAGACCTTTGATAGAGAAACAACTTACCCTTGTGAGGATGAGCTTAACTAGAGGCTATCATTATTCTGAAAGGTCTAAAGGTAGATAGATAAGTCAGCTAGACCAAATGGACCACACCCTAGGGTTCGGAAAAAAGTAGCTGAAAAGATGATGGCGACATTAGTAATGATCTTTCAACATTTACTAGATTCTGGAATGGTTCCTGAAGACTGGAAAATTACAATATGACTCTACTATTTAAGGATGGAGGGAGGCAGAGAAAAGGAAATTTGTAGGACAATTAGCCCAACTTCAGTGGTTGGCAAGGTGTTGGAGTCCATTATTAAGGATGAGGTTTCGGGGTACTTGGAGGCACAAGATAAAACAGGCCAAAGTCAGTATAGCTTCCTTAAGGGGAAATCTTGCCAGACAAATCTTTCAGAATTCTTTGAAGAAATAATAAGCAGGATAGAAAAAGGAAAGTCAGTGTATGTTGTAAACTTGGATTTTCAGAAGGCCTTTGATAATGTGCTGCACAGAAAGCTACGTAACAAGATAAGAATGCATGGTGTTGCATTAAAGATATCAGCATGATACAAGATTGGCTGACTGGGAGGACGCAAAGAGTGGGAATAAAGGGGGCCTCTTCTGGTTGGCTGCTGGCGGCTAGTGGTGTTCCACAGGGTCATTGTTGAGACTACCTCTCCAAGTTGCGTGTCAATGATTTGGATGACAGATTTGATGAAGTTGTGGCCAAATTCGTGGATGATACAAATATAAGTAGACAGGCAAGAAGTGTTGAGGAAGCAGGGTGGCTGCAGAAGGATTTAGTCAGATTGAGAGAATGGGCAAAGAAGTGGCAGATAGAATGTAGTGTATGGTAGTGTATGGTCATGCACTTTGGGAGAAGAAATAAAAGCTTAGTCCATTTTTCTAAATGGAGAGAAAATTCAAAATCCGACGTGCAGAGGGACTTGTGAGTCCTCATTCCAGATTCCCTAAATGTTACCTTGCAGGCTGAGTTGGTGGTAAGGAACGCAAATGCAATGCTAACATTCATTTCAAGGGGACTAGAATATAAAAGCAACGATGTGATGCTGAAGCTTTATATGGCACTTATAAGGCACAGGGCTATGTGCTTAGCCCCATGCTCTACTCACTTTACACCTATGACTGTGTGGCTAAGCAGACCTCCAACACCATATGCAATTTAGCTGATGACACCACTGTTGTGGGCTGTATCAAAGGTGGTCATAAACCAGCATACTGGAGGGAGATTGAAATTTTGGTGGAGTGGTGTCATAGCAACATCTCAGTCGATGTCAGCAGGACTAAAGAACTGATTGTAGACTTCAGGAGAGGGAAGCCAGAGCTTCAGTCCTCATCAGAGGATCAGAGGTGGAGAGGGTTAGCAACTTTAAATTCCTGGGTGTTACTATTTCAGAGGAACTGTCCTATACCCAGCACATAAATGAAATTGCAAAGAAAGCACAACAGCACCTCTACTTCTTTAGGAGTCTGTGGAGATTCAGTATGACATCGAAACCTTCGACAAACGTCTATAGATGCGTAGTGAAGATTGTATTGACTGGTGGCATTACGGCTTGGTTTGGAAACACCAATGCCTTTGAATGGGAAAATCCTTCAAAAGGTAGTGGATTTGACGAAGTATATCACAGGTAGAGTACTTCCAGCCACTGAACACATCTACATGAGAGGCTTTCATAGGAAAGCAGCATCCATCAGAGATCCTCACCACCCAGGCCATGCTCTTTTCTCAGTGATGCCATCAGGTAGAAGATACATGAGCCTCAGGACTCGCACCATCAGGCTTAAGAACGGTTACAACTCCTCAACCATCAGGCTCTTGAACAAAAGGGGATAACTTCACTCACTTGTTGATCCATTGAGATGTTTCCACAACCAATGATCTCACTTTAAGGTTTCTTTACCTTGTTATTTCATGTTCTCGTTATTTATTTATATTTGCATTTGCACAGTTTGTTGTCTTCAGCATTCTACCTGATCTTTCATTGATCCTATTATAGTTACTATTCTATAGACTATTCCCACAGGGAAAATAAATCTCAGGGTTGTACGTGGTGACATATATGTACTCTGATAATAAAATTTACTTTGAAATTTGAACATTGGTCAGACCGCATCTGGGAGTATTGTGAGCAGATTTTGGCCCCTTAGCTAAGAACTGATGTGCTGGCATTGGAGAGGGTTCAGAGGAGGTTCACAAGAATGATTCAGGGAATGAAAGGGTTAATGTGTGAGGGGTATTTGATGGCTCTGGGACGGTATTTGGAGGAGTTTAGAATAATGAGAGGGGATCTCAATGAAACCTATTGAATACTGAAAGGCCAAGATAGGGTGGATGTGGAGGGGATGTTTCCTATAGTCGAGAGTCTAAGACAGAGGGTATAGCCTCAGAATAGAAGGATGTCCATTTAGAACAGAGATGAGGAAATTCTTTAGCCAGAGGGTAGTAAATTAGTGGAATTCATTGCCACAGATGGCTGTGGAGGCAAAGATGGGTATATTTAAGGTGGAAGTTGATAGGTTCTTGATTAGTCAGGGCGCCAAAGGTTACGGGGAGAAGGCAGGGGAATCAGGCTGAAGGGGATAATATCAGCCATGATAGAAAGGCGGAACAGACTCAATGGGCTGAATGGCCTACTTTTGCTCCCATGTCTTATGGTCTCACTGTAACAGTCATTTGTACAACAATTAGCTCAGGAAGAAAATTTCTCATTTATCCAAAGAATGATGAGACTTCCAAATACTCTATATGATTTTATGATTTTTTACCACATAGAGGGATTTGCAGCAAAAAGGGAATGTATAAAGGGAAGTTGGGCAAGCCAACAATGTAGAAGGAATAATGAGAGCTGTGCTGATAGATTCAGATAGGGAAATATAAGAAAAAGTTTGACTGGAGCATCAATGCTTGTGCTGATTAACTGGATTGAGTTAGTCTGTACTATATTCTATGTAATCATCTACAATAAATACTGCAGCAACTCACTGTGGTAAACTATATATGTTGTAACTGGGTTACCTGTCTGGACACGCCCCTCTGCTGACTGCTCCTGTGGCTCCTCCCACAGACCCCTGAATAAAGGCGATTGTGCCATTGCTCCGCCTCTCAGTCCAGGGGCAGATACTCAGCATGGTGGAGGTCACATTTTACTGCTAATAAAAGCCCTTCTGGATTTACTCTACGTCCAGTCTCTTGGAGTTATTGATAGTGCATCACTCACCAAGGTTTCTTCAACACCATCTCACCCCATGTCAATTTTCCCACCTTAAAGGATAAGGGCAGCAGGCAAATCACATATCCCCTCCACGTCACTTACAACCATGTCTTCAAAATATTGTCAGTATTTTTGTTCCTTCTTTAATGCCAGATCAGACTTGGAACTTGCTAACAGTATTATACTTACATCCTCACTACAGAACTGCAGAAACAAGCTCTCCACTATTTCTCAAAGTCAATTAAGGAAATTACAATGATTATTAGCATTGAGAGTCTCATTAAGAGACTCCAAATCACTTATAATTACTTCCTAAGACAAGGTTACTGTTTGCAATATTACATGTCCTCTTTAACTGTCACTGCTAATACACATCCTTTTTAAATGAGGCTGCTAAACAAGATAATAGCCCATGATATTACAGAAAAGATAGACAGAATAGACAGAAGATTGTTTGACAGGCAGAAGGCTAAGAATGGGAATAAAAGAGGCCTTTCTGGTTAGCTGCCAATGACTGGTGGTGTTCTGCAGGAGTTGGTGTAGGGTCCGCTACTTATCATGTTATAAGTTAGTGGTCTGGATGATGGAATTGATAGCTTTGTGCCCAAGTTTGTGGATGATACAAAGATAGGTGAAGGATGTAGAGAGTCCGCAGAGGACTTGAACAGATTAAGAGATTGGGCAAATAAATGACAGATGGAATACAGTGTTGGGAAGTGTATGGTCATGCACTTTGGTAAAAGAAATAAAGGCTTGGACTATTTTCTAAATGGGCAGCAAATTCAGAAATCAGAGGTACAAATTGACTTGGGAGTCCTAGTTCTGTATTCCTTAAAAGTTAACTTGAGCTTGAGTCAGTGATAAGGAAGGCAAATGCAATGTTAGCACTCATTTCAAGACAACTAGAATATAAAAGCAAGGATGCAATGCCAAAGCTTACAAGGCATTGATCTGGCTACATTTGGAGTATTGAGAGCAGATTTGGGCCCCATTCCTAAGAACAGATGTGCTGGCATTGGAGAGGGTCCAGGAAGGTTTACAAAATGACCTAAGGAATGAAAGGGTTAACTTATGACGAGCATTTGATAGCTCTGGGCCCGTAATCACCAGACTCTAGAAGAATGAGGGGGATTTCATTAAAACCTGCCAAATATTGAAAGGCCTAGATAGTGCACAGAGAGAGAGCATTTCAAATAATGACAGAGCCTAGGGCCAGATGGCACAGCCTCCGAACAGAAGGACATCTGTTTATAACAGAAAGGAGGAGTTTCCTCAGCCAGAGGGTAGTGAAACTGTGAAACTCATTGCCACAGACGACTGCAGAGGACAAGTCATTCAGTGTTTTTAAAGCAGTGGTTGATTGGTTTTTGATTAGTAAAGGTGTCAAAGGTTATGAAAAGAAGGCAGGAGAATGGGGTTGAGAAGAAAATCACATCAACCATGATCAAATGGCAGTACAGACTCGATGGGCTGAATGGCCTAATTTTTCTCCTCTCTCTTATGTTCTAACTGTTCATCAATAATATCCATAAACATATTCCAGAAATGGCCCTATCCTAATTACATAAGCCAGATTAACCTACCTCTAAGTACCAGATTTGTGCCCATTACAAATGCAGATCTTCTGTACGTACCATCGCACGTCGTGTGGCATCACTCGATTCCATAAATTGCCCAAAAGTCTCTCTTTTATGTGACTTAATTCACACTGACTATATATTCTTGTATGATGCTGCAGGCTGTGATGTAATAATTACCCTTTGTGACCCAAACTTGACATACAGGTCCTCAACACAGGCATTCCAACCTATCAAAATACACTTGGAAAGACAAAATCTTACAGAGATTATGCTTGTTCATTTTAAATCAGGCATTTATAATGACATTGCATTATTGCAGTCAGTATTATCGGCTCTCCTATATGCTGACTACCTAGTGCAAGCACCTCATGGCACTAGAAAAATACCACCAACACCAACTCCATAAAAGTCTCCAAATTCACTGGGAGAGCATACAAACAAATTCTGTCTTCAAACTGACCAACGTCACCGCCATTGCAGCCAGAGTTAAAGTTAGTCAGCAAGAAATCAATCATCGTTCATGTGCCTGACATCAGACACTTCAAACAGAAGCTTTAGTCAGAACTCTGCTGTGGGAACCAGGAAAATAAAAAAACATTAAAAGATTCACTAATGTGTTCAAAGCCTCCACAAAAAAAAATGCATTGTGCACACTTACTCCTAAGAACCTCTAGCCCATAACTACACAAAGGACAGAAGGAATATTCAAGATGCTATTGAGAACCTCAAGGTCATGAACTGGGAAAACACAGAGGTGATAGACAATAGACAATAGATGCAGGAGTAGGCCATTCGGCCCTTCGAGCCAGCACCGCCATTCACTGTGATCATGGCTGATCATCCACAATCAGTATCCAGTTCCTGCCTTATCCCCATAACCTTTGATTCTGCTATCTTTAGGAGCTCTATCCATCTCTTTCTTGAAAGCATCCAGAGACTTGGCCTCCACTGCCTTCTGGGGCAGAGCATTTCACATATCCACCACTCTCTGGGTGAAAAAGTTTTTCCTCAACTCCGTTCTAAATGGCCTACCCCTTATTCTTAAATTGTGGCCCCTGGTTCTGGACTCACCCATCAGCGGAAACATGCTCCCTGCCTCCAGCGTGTCCAATCCCTTAATAATCTTCAAAGTTGCTGGTGAACGCAGCAGGCCAGGCAGCATCTGTAGGAAGAGGTGCAGTCGACGTTTCAGGCCAAGACCCTTCGTCAGGACTAACTGAAGGAAGAGTGAGTAAGGGATTTGAAAGTTGGAGGGGGAGGGGGAGATCCAAAATTATAGGAGAAGACAGGAGGGGGAGGGATAGAGCCAAGAGCTGGACAGATGATAGGCAAAAGGGGATACAAGAAGATCATGGGACAGGAGGTCCGGGAAGAAAGACGGGGGGGGGGGGACACCCAGAGGATGGGCAAGAGGTATATTCAGAGGGACAGAGGGAGAAAAAGGAGAGTGAGAGAAAGAATGTGTGCATAAAAATAAGTAACAGATGGGGTACGAGGGGGAGGTGGGGCCTTAGCAGAAGCTAGAGAAGTCGATGTTCATGCCATCAGATTGGAGGCTACCCAGACGGAATATAAGGTGTTGTTCCTCCAACCAGGTAAACTTGATGGCACGGAACATAGATTGTTCCACAAACCCAACAAAAAGGCAGGCATAGCTAGGATCCATACGGGTGCCCATAGCTACACCTTTAGCTCAGCCTTTTCTCCTTGGAGCGACGGAGGATGAGAGGTGACCTGATAGAGGTGTATAAGATAATAAGAGGCATTGGTCATGTGGATAGTCAGAGGCTTTTTCCCAGGGCTGAAATGGCTAGCCTGAGAAGGCACTGTTTTAAGATGCTTGGAAGCAGGTACAGAAGAGATGTCAGGGGTAGGTTTTTATACAGAAACTGGTGAGCGCTTGGAATTGGCCGCTGGCGACGGTGGTGGAGGCCGAAACAATAGGGTCTTTTAAGATTCTCCTGGACAGGTACATGGAGCTTAGAAAAATAGAGGGCTATGGGTAACCCTAGGTAATTTCTACGGTAAGGACATGTTCGGCACAGCGTTGTGGGCCGAAGGGCCTTTATTGTGTCGTAGGTTTTCTATGTTTCTAGAATAAAGTATTGGACACAGAGGGAGATGGGGTGTAGGTAAAGACAACTGAATCCTTCTTGCATTGCCAGCAGAACTCCATTGTACAGATTATTCTTCATTTTGCATTTTAGCAATAATACCATTTTCTAAAATGGCTAAACATGATATTGTCGAAAATGATCATGAGAAACAAAAATAATAATTTGATGACTGCTTGTGCAAAAAGGCAAGCAAAGAAACTTGAGGAACTTCATACGTTCATGAAATGTAGTTAGTAAATGCCCTCAAACATTTAGGAAAAAACAAACCCTAAATTTGAAGCCAATTTGGCTATTAAGATTTTAGAAGTTAAATCAACAAGAACAAGATAAGTGGATAATCATGCTTAAAATCAATGAAAACTGGGCATTTTTTCAAAAAGAATGACCTAAACTGCTAAGTGGCAAAGATGAAACTGTGCAGTTACTTCTACTGGTTTTAAGTTGTCCAAAATATTTACATTTTAGAAATAGCTCTCATGAGTACTAGAAGAATGTAATCTGAAAAATGTTGAAAGGGCTTTTAGAAGGAGTTAACTTGATCACGTCCTTCTTTTATTGATAGACTTTCTCAACATGTTCAGATCATTTACAAAAGTACTTAAGTTTCCAAGCCACTTTCCCAGTTTTTGTTTTGCACATTCCTTAGTTCTCACTTACTGTTCCTTGCCCACAGGCTTTAAGTGTAGTGACATAAAGGAATACGCTGTCTTTTTTTAAAGTAGTGTAATGTCCTACTTTGGGATTTTATTTTTAATGTTACAAATTTTGAGCATTAAAGCAAAAGTAAAAAGATCTGAGATAATTATGACATGTATGAACTGCAGGATTTTTTTTACTCTTTTCAGAGATTGTAAATGACTGGCTGCTATTCATTCCTTGCTTTCTGCATCTTTGAACTCTTGACTCCAATTTTGTTGGGAGGTCTTTTATTTATTGTTGGCTATTCACTATCAGGAAATAAAGCAAACATCAGGTGCCTAAACAAAGGGGCTTTAGGTTTTTGAAAGGAAGTAACGGTTGAAGCTTCCAGAAGTAACGTGCTTGAAGAGCAGGATGCTGCTGAATTGGAAAAACGTTAATCATAATGAAAAAGGATGTGGAATAACAGGTCACCTCACAGAAAAGCTGTGCTGACTGAACCAACAAAGTGGGGTATTAGTACAGCACTCCTCACCTTATGCTCACTCTATCATTATGTAAAGGCTTTATGATTTGAACTGTGACCTTGGTCATAGCCCAGGCCTTTGGAACAATTAAATAAAGGCCCCTATCAATGACAGAGATATCAGGCTGATTTCATTAGCAGGTTTAAGTAAATATTTACATGGGAAGGTACAATGTTACAGAAGGCACAGGGGAATGATGCAAGTATCAGAATCAGGTTTATTATCACTGGCATGTATCGTGAAATTTGTTAACTTGGCAGCAGCAGTTCAATGCAATACACAATATAGAAGAAAAAGAAAATAATAATAAATAAATTACAATATACATTGAATTGTGCAAAACCAGAAATAATATATATTTTAAAAGTGAGGTAGTGTTCACGACTTCAATGTCCATTTAGGAGTGTGTGCCTTCAGGCTTCTGTACCTCCTGCCTGACAGTAACAGTGAGAAAAGGGCATGCCCTGGGTGCTGGACGTCCTTAATAATAGACACCGACTTTCTGAGACACCACTCCCTAAAGATGTCCTAGGTACTTTGTAGGCTAGTACCCAAAATGGAGCTAACTAGACTTACAACCTTCTGCAGCTTCTTTCAGTCCTGTGCAGTACCACCCCATCCCCTATACCAGACAGTGATGCAGACGGTCAGAATGCTCTCCACGGTACATCTATGGAAGTTTTTGAGTGTATTTGTTGATGCACCAAATCTCTTCAAACACCTAATGAAGTATAGTTGCTGTCTTGTCTTCTTTATAGCTGAATCGATATAACCATATAATAATTCCAGCACGGAAACAGGCCATCTCGGCCCTTCTAGCCCATGCCGAATGCTTACTCTCACCTAGTCCCATCTACCTGCACTCAGCCCATAACCCTCCATTCCTTTCCTGTCCATATACCTATCCAATTTTTTTTTAAATGACAAAATTGAACCTGCCTCTACCACTTCTACTGGAAGCTTGTTCCACACAGCTCCTACTCTCTGAGTAAAGAAGTTCCCCCTCATGTTACCCCTAAACTTTTGCCCCTTAACTTTCAACTCATGTCTTCCTGTTTGAATCTCCCCTACTCTCAATGGAAAAAACCTATCCATGTCAACCTTTCTCTGTAACTTAGGTGCTGAAACCCAGGTAACATTCTAGTAAATCTCCTCTGTATTCTCTCTATTTTGTTGACATCTTTCCTATAATTCGGTGACCAGAACTGTACACAATACTCCAAATTTGGCCTCACCAATGCCTTGTACAATTTTAACATTACATCCCAACTCCTATACTCAATGCTCTGATTTATAAAGGCCAGCATACCAAAAGCTTTCTTCACCACCCTATCCACATGAGATTCCACCTTCAGGGAACTATGCACCATTATTCCTAGATCCCTCTGTTCTACTGCATTCCTCAATGCCCTACCATTTACCATGTATGTCCTATTTTGATTAGTCCTAACAAAATGTAGCACCTCATACTTATCAGTATTAAACTCCATCTGCCATCTTTCAGCCCACTCTTCCAACTGGCCCAAATCTCTCTGCAAGCTTTGAAAACCTACTTCATTATCCACAACACCACCTATCATAGTATCATCTGCATACTTACTGATCCAATTTACCACCCCATCATCCAGATCATTAATGTATATGACAAACAACATTGGACCCAGTACAGATCCCTGGGGCACACCAATAGTCACTGGCCTCCAACCTGACAAACAGTTATCCACCACTACTCTCTGGCATCTCCCATCCAGCCACTGTTGAATCCATTTTACTACTTCAATATTAATACCTAACAATTGAACCTTCCTAACTAACATTCCATGTGGAACCTTGTCAAAGGCCTTACTGAAGTCCATATAGACAACATCTGCCACTTTACCCTCGTCAATTTTCCTAGTGACCTCTTCAAAAAATTCAATAAGATTTGTCAAACATGACCTTCCACATACAAATCCATGTTGACTGTTCCTAATCAGACCCTGTCTATCCAGATAGTTATATATAACATCTCTAAGAATACTTTCCATTAATTTACCCACCACTGACCTCAAACTTAGAGGCTGATAATTGCTAGGTTTACTCTTAGAACCCTTTTTAAACAATGGAACAACATGAGCAATACGCCAATCCTCCGGCACCTTCTCCGCTTCTAATGACATTTGAAATATTTCTGTCAGAGCCCCTGCTATTTCCACACTAACTTCCCTCAAGGTCCTAGGGAATATCCTGTCAGGACTCGGAGACTTATCCACTTTTATATTCCTTAAAAGTGCCAGTACTTCCTCTTCTTTAATCATCATAGTTTCCATAACTACCCTACTTGTTTCTCCTACCTTACACAATTCAATATCCTTCTCCTTAGTGAATACTGAAGAAAAGAAATTATTCAAAATCTCCCCCAGCTCTTTTGGCTGTGCACATAGCTGTCCACGCTGATTCTCTAAGGGACCAATTTTATCCCTCACTATCCTTTTGCCATTAATATAACTGTAGAAACTCTTCCGATTTATTTTCACCTTACTTGCCAAAGCAATCTCATATCTTCTTTTAGCTTTTCTAATCTCTTTCTTAAGATTCTTTTTACATTCTTTATATTCCTTGAGCACCTCATTTACTCCATACATCCTATAATTATTGTAGTTCTCTCTCTTCTTCCAAACCAAGTTTCCAATATCCCTTGAAAACCATGGCTCTCTCAAACTTTTAACCCTTCCTTTCAACCTAACAGGAACATAAAGATTCTGCACCCTCAAAATTTCACCTTTAAATGACCATTTCTCTATTACATCCTTCCCATAAAACAAATTGTACCAATCCACTCCTACTAAATCCTTTTGCATCTCCTTAAAGTTAGCCTTTCTCCAATCAAAAATCTCAACCCTGGGTCCAGTCCTATCCTTCTCCATAGTTATATTGGAACAAATGGCATTGTGATCACTGGACCCGATGTGCTCCCCAACACATACCTCCGTCACCTGATCTATCTCATTCCCTAACAGGAGATCCAACACTGCCCCTTCTCTCGTTGGTACCTCTATGTATTGCTGCAAAAAACTATCTTGCACAGATTATACAAACTGCAAACCATCCAGCCCTTTTACAGAATGGGCTTCCCAGTCTATGTGTGGAAAATTAAAATCTCCCACAATCACAACCATGTGCTTACTACAAATATCTGCTATCTCCTTACAAATTTGCTCCTCCAATTCTCGCTCCCCATTTGGTGGTGTATAATATACCCCTATAAGTGTTACTACACCTTTCCCATTCCTTAATTCCACCCAAATAACCTCCCTAGATGAGTTCTCTAATCTATCCTGCCAAAGCACCGCTGTAATATTTTCTCTGACAAGCAATGCAACACCTCCCCCTCTTGCTCCTCCGATTCTATCACACCGGAAGCAACAAAATCCAGGAATAGTTAGTTTCCAATCACACCCCTCCTGCAACCATGTTTCACTAATAGTAAAACATCATATTTCCAGGTATCAATCCATGCTCTAAGCTCATCCACCTTTCTTGCAATGCTCCTAGCATTAAAATAGATGCATTTAAGAAACTCTCCACCTTTTACTCTCTGTTTATCCTTAATGGTGCAAACAAGTTTGTTATCTTTTCTTTCCTTCTCCCCTACATCTTCGGTCCAAGTGCTCCCGCTCTCTGTCCCCTCCCTATCCTCCCTCACACACTGTCTACTACTGTCTACTATGTTCTATGATTTGTGAACTAATCATAGAACATAGAATACTACAGCACAGTACAGGCCCTTCGGCCCACAATGTTGTGCCAACCCTCAAACCCTACCTCCCATATGTCCCAGGTTTAAATTCCTCCATATACCTGTCTAACAGTCTCTTAAACTTCACTAGAGTATCTGCCTCCACCACCGACTCAGGCAGTGCATTCCATGCACCAACCACTCTGAGTAAAAAACCTTCCTCTAATATCCTCCTTGAACTTCCCACCCCTTACCCTAAAGCCATGTCCTCTTGTATTGAGCAGTGGTGCCTCGGGGAAGAGGTGCTGGCTATCCACTCTATCTATTCCTCTTATTATCTTGTACACCTCTATCATGTCTCCTCTCATCCTCCTTCTCTCCAAAGAGTAAAGCCCTAGCTCCCTTAATCTCTGATCATAATCCATACTCTCTAAACCAGGCAGCATCCTGGTAAATCACCTCTGTACCCTTTCCAATGCTTCCACATCCTTCCTATAGTGAGGCGACCAGAACTGGACACAGTACTCCAAGTGTGGCCGAACCAGAGTTTTATAGAACTGCATCATTACATCGCCACTCTTAAACTCTGTCCCTCGACTTATGAAAGCTAACACCCCATTAGCTTTCTTAACTACCCTATCCACCTGTGTGGCAACTTTCAGGGATCTCTGGATATGTACCCCCAAATACCTCGGCTCCGCCACACTACCAAGTATCCTGCCATTTACTTTGTACTCTGCCTTGGAGTTTGTCCTTCCAAAGTGTACCACCTCACACTTCTCCGGGTTGAACTCCATCTGCCACTTCTCAGCCCACTTCTGCATCCTATCAATGTCTCTCTGCAATCTTCGACAATCCTCTACACTATCTACAACAGCACCAACCTTTGTGTCGTCTGCAAACTTGCCAACCCACCTTTCTACCCCCACATCCAGGTCGTTAATAAAAATCACGAAAAGTAGAGGTCCCAGAACAGATCCTTGTGGGACACCACTAGTCACAATCCTCCAACCTGAATGTACTCCCTCAACCATGACCCTCTGCCTTCTGCAGGCAAGCCAATTCTGAATCCACCTGGCCAAACTTCCCTGGATCCCATGCTTTCTGACTTTCTGAATAAGCGTGGAACCTTGTCAAATGCCTTACTAAAATCCATATAGATCACATCCACTGCACTACTCTCATCTATATGCCTGGTCACCTCCTCAAAGAACTCTATCAGGCTTGTTAGACACGATCTGCCCTTCACAAAGCCATGCTGACTGTCCCTGATCAGACCATGATTCTCTAAATGCCCAGAGATCCTATCTCTAAGAATCTTTTCCAACAGCTTTCCCACCACAGACGTAAGGCTCACTGGTCTATAATTACTTGGACTATCCCTACTACCTTTTTTGAACAAGGGGACAACATTCGCCTCCCTCCAATCCTCCGGTACCATTCCCGTGGACAACAAGGACATAAAGATCCTACCCAGAGGCTCAGCAATCTCTTCCCTCGCCTCGTGGAGCAGCCTGGGAATATTCCGTCAGGCCCGGGGACTTATCCATCCTAATGTATTTTAACAACTCCAACATCTCCTCTCCCTTAATATCAACATGCTCCAGAACATCAACCTCACTTATACTGTCCTCACCATCAAGTTCCCTTTCATTGGTGAATACCGAAGAGAAGTATTCATTGAGGACCTCGCTCACTTCCACAGCCTCCAGGCACATCTTCCCACCTTTATCTCTAATCGATCCTACCTTCACTCCTGTCATCCTTTTTTTCTTCACATAATTGAAGAATGCCTTGGAGTTTTCCTTTACCCTACTCACCAAGGCCTTCTCATGCCCCCTTCTTGCTCTTCTCAGCCCCTTCTTAAGCTCCTTTCTTGCTTCCCTATATTCCTCAATAGACCCAGCTGATCCTTGCTTCCTAAACCTCATGTATGCTGCCTTCTTCCACCTGACTAGATTTTCCACCTCACTTGTCACCCATAGTTCCTTCACCCTACCATTCTTTATCTTCCTCACTGGGACAAATTTATCCTTAACATCCTGCAAGAGATCCCTAAACATTGACCACATATCCATTGTACATTTCCCTGCAAAAACATCATCCCAATTCACACCCGCAAGTTCTAGCCTTATAGCCTCATAATTTGCCCTTCCCCAATTAAAAATTTTCCTGTCCTCTCTGATTCTATCCTTTTCCATGATAATGCTAAAGGCCAGGGAGCGGTGGTCACTGTCCCCCAGAGGCTCACACACTGAGAGATCTGTGACCTGACCCGGTTCATTACCTAGTTAGTACTAGATCTAGTATGGCAGTGGTCCCCAACCACCGGGCCGCGGACCGGTACTGGGTCGCAAAGCATGCGCTATCAGGCCGCGAGGAAACAATATGATTTGGCAATATGAAACAATATGAGTCAGCTGCACCTTTCCTCATTCCCTGTCACGCACTGTTGAGCTTGAATGCATGCGTGGCCATGACCCGCGCGTCATGTCAGCGTGGGAAGGAGGTCAGCTCCTCAAGCTTGCAAATGACGACGGGCTGAAAAGTATGTTTGACATAACATCTCTGCCGGCATTCTGGATCAAAGTCAAGGCTAAATATCCTGAGATAGCCACGAAAGCACTAAAAACGTTGCTTCCATTTCCAACATATTTCTGCGAAGCGGAGTTTTATGCAATGAATGCAACGAAAACTAAATTGCGAATAGACTGGACATAAGGAACCCCCTTCGAGTATTGCTGTCTCCCATCACCCCTTGATGGGACCGTCTTGTTGCAGGAAAACAAGCCCAGGGCTCCCACTGATTCAGCGATATTGGTGTGTTGCGATGATTTTATATGTTCATATGGGGAAAATATGTGCTGTGTGTTTAATATCCAAACGTTACTTAAAATGTTATGATGCTATTGACTTACTTATATAACCCTATAACAATGACAGCACGGAAACAGGCCATCCCGGCCCTTCTAGTCCATGTTGAACGCTTACTCTCACCTAGTCCCACCGACCTGTACTCAGCCCATAACCCTCCATTCCTTTCCTGTCCATATAGCTATCCAATTTTTCTTTAAATGATAATATCAAACCTGTCTCTACCACTTCTACTGGAAGTTCGTTCAACACTTACTTCAAGCTCCCCTGATAATTGACTTCTCACTATATTCATGCGAGGAAAGTATGTGCTGTGTTTAATATTAAATTCTTTTGATAAACCCTTTTAGAAACGAAATTGAGTGTATTAGCCACTTATCACCGACCGGTCATGATTAACATCACCCCCCCCCCCCACCGGATAGAATCGCCAGAAACAATTTGCAGGGAAATAAATCGGCAGGTACACGCATGTGCAGGTCACGCATGCGCACTGGTGCCCGGGCAAGGCTTCATGGTCATTGTAGTCTTTCTCTGGGTAAACACAACGTATTTGACTGCTACTCTTGTCCGTTGGCAACTCCCTCCTCCCGCACCCGCCCCTCCCCGGTCGGCCGGTCCGCAGTGCAAAAAAGGTTGGGGACCCCTGTAGTATGGCATTCCCCCTAGTCGGCCTGTCCACACACAGTGACAGGAATCCGTCCTGGACACACTTAACAAACTCTGCCCCATCTAAACCCTTGGAATTAATCAGGTGCCAATCAATATTAGGGAAGTTAAAGTCACCCATGATAACAACTTTGTTATTTTTGCACCTTTCCAAAATCTGCCTCCCAATCTGCTCCTCTGTATCTCTGCTGCTACCAGGGGGCCTATAGAATACCCCCAATAGAGTAATTGCTCCCTTCCTGTTCCTGACTTCCACCCATATAGACTCAAAAGAGGATCCTGCTACATTACCCACCCTTTCTGAAGCTGTAATAGTATCCCTGACCAGTAAAGCCATCCCTCCTCCCCTTTTTCCACCCCCTCTATCCCTTTTAAAGCACTGAAATCCAGGAATATTGAGAATCCATTCCTGCCCTGGTGCCAGCCAAGTCTCTGTAATGGCCACTACATCATAATTTCATGTATGTATCCAAGCTCTCAGTTCATCACCTTTGTTCCTGATGCTTCTTGCATTGAGGTACACATATTTCAGCCCTTCTACCTTACTGTCTTTACACCGTTTATTCTGCTTCTCTTTCCTCAAAGCCTCTCTATATGTTAGATCTGGCTTTAGTCCATGCACTTCTTTCACTGCTCTATCGCTCTGGGTCCCATCTCCCTTGCAAATTAGTTTAAACCCTCCCAAACCATGCTAGCAAACCTACCTGCAAGGATATTGCTCTCCCTCGAGTTCAGGTGCAACCCATCCAATCTGTACAGGTCCCACCTTCCCCAGAAGAGATCCCCATGATCCAAAAATCTAAAACCCTGCTCCTTGCACCAACTCCTCAGCCACGCATTCAACTGCCATCTCCTCCAATTCTTACCATCACTGTCACGTAGCACTGGCAGCAATCCTGAGAACGCCACACTTGAGGTCCTGTTCTTCAGCCTTCTGCCTAGTTCCTGAAACTCGCACTTCAGGACCTCATCCCTCTTCCTGCCTATGTCATTGGTACCAACATGTATCACGACTTCTGGTTGCTTTCCCTCTCGCACCAGGATGTCATTCACCCGGTCAGAGACATCCCAGACCCTGGCACCCCGGAGGCAACAAACCATGCGGGTGTCCTTCTCACGTCCACAAAATCCCCTGTCTGCTCCCCTGACTATAGAGTCTCCAATGACGACAGCTCTCCTCTTCTCTGTCCCACCCTTCTGCACCACCGGGTCAGACTCAGTGCCGGAGGCCCTGCCACCGTGGCTCACACCTGGTCGGTCGTCCCCGCCAACAGTATCCAGGGCGGTAAACTTATTATTCAGGGGAATGGCTACAGGGGTGCTCTGCACTACCTGTCTGCTCACCTTCGCTTTCCCCCCTTTGACTGTCACCCAACGACCTGCTTCCGACAGCCTAGGTGTGACTACCTCCCTGTAGCTCTCATCTATGACTGCCTCATTCTCCCTTATGAGTCAAAGGTCATCCAGCTGCTGCTCCAGATTCCTTACATGGTCTTCCAGTTCGCCCAGCCGTATGCACTTCTGGCAGATGTGACTCTGCGGGAGAGGGGGGTTCCCCCAAGACTGCCACATCTCACATGAGAGGCACCTCACTGTCTCAGGAGGCATTATAAAGACTAACTGCGAGCTAGCTTGTCTTCCGCCTCTTCTCGTCGAAGCTTCTCGAGTCAAAGCCTCAAAGCTCCACTCCTTCACTGGCCCACTCACTCACTGGCCACTTTCCACAGGCCGCTTCGCTTGAGCTATCCCTCTATTTATCTGAGTTTTTCAGAATGCTTGGTCACCTGACCTCCTCCTCTCTCCTAGTCTCTTCACATTGATTCCCACCCGCCCCCCCAACCATTCTAGTTTAAAGTCTCCCCAGTAGCCTTCGCAAATCTCCCCGCCAGGATATTGGTCCCCTTAGGATTCAAATGCAACCCGTCCTTTTTGTACAGGTCACACCTGCACCAAAAGAGGTCCCAATGATCCAGAAATTTGAATTCCTGCCCCCTGCTCCAATCCCTCAGCCACGCATTTATCCTCCACCCTCGTGCCATTCCTACTCTCACTGTCGCGTGGCACAGGCAGTAATCCTGAGGTATGTTGGGACCAGGTTTGGTCCTCAAAGATCTTGACACCCAGAAACTCAAAACTTCTCACTCTCTCCACTTCTGATCCTTCTATGAGGATTGGTATGTGTTCCTTTGTCTTACCCTTCCTGAAGTCCACAATCAGCTCTTTCATCTTACTGACGTAGAGTGCGAGGTTGTTGCTGTGACACCACTCCACTAGTTGGCATATCTCACTCCTGTACGCCCTCTCGTCTCCATCTGAGATTCTACCAACAATGGTTGCTTATATTGTTATTTACATAAATAGTGTGGTTTCATTGCAACGTTCATTCCCTTGAGCTCATAATTTGCCACAGATCCATTGCAACATCTTCCATGGTTACCCATTTGTTAATTTTTATTTAAATCCTCACAGCTATTTCAAAGTAGAGTTATTATGAAAATACATATATGTCACCATATACTACCCTGAGATTCATTTCCCTGTGGGGCCATGCCCCAACAGCTTTCAGCGTTTGTATTTCCCTCCTTCATCATCTATGTCCTACTTGGTGTTTCCATCTGTTGGTCTTTCACCAAGTGACTCTGAAGTACTCCTTCAGAGCCACATTTTTTAAACAATCAATCATAATGCGATAACCCAACACCAACGCAGAACGCCTAATGCTCCTGGAAGGGATGGGATGTTAAACAATCCTACAGGGCAGCTGAAAAATCTGTAGTAGTTTTTTTTTACGTGATGGATATTAGTGAACCAAAAATAAAACCTCATTTTCAGAGTGAGAGTATATTTTCATTTATTCAAGGGATCAACTTTATTTGCATGCTTTGGGAATCTGCTGCGGTTTATTCATTTATGAGCTTGAGCATGGTGTTTAATGAGGCAGTGGAGAGTTAACATAAAATACTGTCATCATTTTGGTGGGGGCACTCCATCAATGTCTTTGGGGAGGGAGTTCTAGGATTTAGCTGGTGTGCCATTTGCTTCTGCAAGGGGACAAGTATCCATCTTGCAACACACATAAAAGTTGCTGGTGAACGCAGCAGGCCAGGCAGCATCTCTAGGAAGAGGTGCAGTCGACGTTTCAGGCCGAGACCCTTCGTCAGGACTAACTGAAGGAAGAGTGAGTAAGAGATTTGAAAGTTGGAGGGGGAGGGGGAGATCCAAAATGATAGGAGAAGACAGGAGGGGGAGGGATGGAGCCAAGAGCTGGACAGGTGATAGGCAAAAGGGATACGAGGGGATCATGGGACAGGAGGTCCGGGAAGAAAGACAAGGGGGTGGGACCCAGAGGATGGGCAAGGGGTATATTCAGAGGGACAGAGGGAGAAAAAGGAGAGTGAGAGAAAGAATGTGTGTATAAAAATAAGTAACAGATGGGGTACGAGGGGGAGGTGGGGCATTAGCAGAAGTTAGAGAAGTCTATGTTCATGCCATCAGGTTGGAAACTACCCAGACGGAATATAAGGTGTTGTTTCTCCAACCTGAGTGTGGCTTCATCTTTACAGTAGAGGAGGCCGTGGATAGACATGTCAGAATGGGAATGGGATGTGGAATTAAAATGTGTGGCCACTGGGAGATCCTGCTTTCTCTGGCGGACAGAGCGTAGGTGTTCAGCAAAGCGGTCTCCCAGTCTGCGTCGGGTCTCGCCAATATATAAAAGGCCACATCGGGAGCACCGGATGCAGTATATCACCCCAGCCGACTCACAGGTGAAGTGTTGCCTCACCTGGAAGGACTGTTTGGGGCCCTGAATGGTGGTAAGGGAGGAAGTGTAAGGGCATGTGTAGCACTTGTTCCGCTTACACGGATAAGTGCCAGGAAGGAGATCAGTGGGGAGGGATGGGGGGGACGAATGGACAAGGGAGGGGGGGATGAGGGAAAGATGTGCTTAGTGGTGGGATCCCGTTGGAGGTGGCGGAAGTTACGGAGAATAATATATTGGACCCGGAGGCTGGTGGGGTGGTAGGTGAGGCCCAGGGGAACCCTATTACTAGTGGGGTGGCGGGAGGATGGAGTGAGAGCAGATGTATGTGAAATGGGGGAGATGCGTTTAAGAGCAGAGTTGATAGTGGAGGAAGGGAAGCCCCTTTCTTTCAAAAAAGGAAGACATCTCCCTCATCCTAGAATGAAAAGCCTCATCCTGAGAGCAGATACGGCAGAGACGAAGGAATTGCGAGAAGGGGATGGCGTTTTTGCAAGAGACAGGGTGAGAAGAGGAATAGTCCAGATAGCTTTGAGAGTCAGTAGGCTTATAGTAGACATCAGTGGATAAGCTGTCTCCAGAGACAGAGACAGAAAGATCTAGAAAGGGGAGGAAGGTGTCAGAAATGGACCAGGTAAACTTGAGGGCAGGGTGAAAGTTGGAGGCAAAGTCAATAAAGTCAACGAGCTCTGCATGCGTGCAGGAAGCAGCGCCAATGCAGTCATCGATGTAGCGAAGGAAAAGTGGGGGACAGATACCAGAATAGGCACGGAACAAAGATTGTTCCACAAACCCAACAAAAAGACAGGCATAGCTAGGACCCATATGGGTGCCCATAGCTACACCTTTAGTTTGGAGGAAGTGGGAGGAGCCAAAGGAGAAATTATTAAGAGTAAGGACTAATTCCGCTAGACGTAGCAGAATGGTGGTAGAGGGGAACTGATTAAGTCTGGAATCCAAAAAGCGTAGAGCTTTGAGACCTTCCTGATGGGGGATGAAAGTATATAGGGACTGGACATCCATGGTGAAAATAAAGCGGTGGGGGCCAGGGAACTTAAAATCATCGGAAAGTTTAAGAGTGTGAGAAGTGTCACGAACATAGGTAGGAAGGGATTGAACAAGGGGGGATAAAACCGTGTCGAGGTATGCAGAAACAAGTTCGGTGGGGCAGGAGCAAGCTGAGACAATAGGTCGGCCAGGACAGGCAGGTTTGTGGATCTTGGGTAGGAGGTAGAAACAGGAAGTGCGAGGTGTGGGAACTATAAGGTTGGTAGCAGTGGATGGGAGATCCCCTGAGCGGATAAAGTCGCTGATGGTGTGGGAGACAATGGCCTGGTGCTCCTTAGTGGGGTCACGATCGAGGGGTAAATAAGAGGAGGTATCCGCGAGTTGTCGCTGTGCCTCGGCAAGGTAGAGGTCAGTACGCCAGACTACAACAGCACCCCCCTTATTGGCGGGTTTAATAATAAGGTTAGGATTAGTGCGGAGGGAGTGGAGAGCAGAGCGTTCCGAAGGAGTGAGGTTGGAATGGGGACAAGGTGTGGTGAAGTCGAGACAGTTGATGTCCCATCGGCAGTTAGCGATAAAGAGATCCAGAGCAGGCAGAAGACCAGAGCGGGGTGTCCATGAAGAAGAGGAGGGTTGAAGACGGGAGAAGGGGTCATCGATGGGGGTGGAAGAGTCCTTGCCGAAGAAGAAGGCTCAGAGATGGAGATGGCGGAAGAAAAGTTCCGCATCATGGCGAACACGGAACTCACTGAGGTGTGGGCGAAGGGGGACAAAGGTGAGGCCCTTACTGAGGACAGAGCGCTCTGCCTCCGACAGTTGAAGGTTGGAGGAGATGGTAAAACCCGGCACAGATGAGAGCTGGGATCAGAGGGGGGAGGGGGGAGGCTGGGGGTGTCAATGGAGAGGGGAGGGTTGGGGTGAGAGGAAGATGGAGCCTCTGAGGACCCAGGGGATCTGAAGGAGACTAGATTGCAGAGTATTGGTGGGGGAAGGAGAGACGGGAGACACAATAGCAGCACATAAAGACCCGGCCTGGAGTTCAAGGCTGGAGTCGCAGTTGGTGGCTGCGCAATCACTTTGAATGTCCCCATGGTCGTTGCTGGAGTCCGGGTTTTGAATATGCCCTGAGGTGTTGGAGCCGGCGAGATCAAAGGCAGAGGCAATCTGAAGTTCATGCCTGCCAGTTTCATGGCCAGCAGGCTCTGGAGTCCGTAGATGTAGGATCTTGAAGTGTCCATCTTGGCTGGGTTTACGAAGCGTTGATGGAGGAGTCTAAGTGAGCAACCACAGTGATTTTGTGGATGTTACACAAATTTGCCACCCTGTACCAGTGAGGAGGGTCTGAACAATTAGGGTGGTGGATGTGTTGTCAGTTAAGTGGACTGCTTTGTCCTGGATGGTACTAAATTTGGACATTAGCAAAGCATTGATGATGGTGTGGGAAGGGGTTTAGACATCATTGCAAGGCAGCCAGACTCTGATGTGTTTTGCAGCCACGATATTGAGGTTGGTGGCACACCACTGGCCACCTCAGGAAGCTAATTTCACTCTTGTTAGGGATGGTTATAACTTGGCACAAACATTATTTATTACCGATCAGCAATCTCAAAGTTGTATAAACAGATCGGCTGCTTGCAGGCAGGGATTGAGGTTTCGTTCATAGAACTAAGCATGGTGCTATCATGTGCAAATATATCCCACTTTCTGCCTTATCAAGAAGCAGTAGGGACAATGGAAATTAGCACATTTCCCCCCAAAACTTCCTCCAAATGAGAGAACTGATGTTCAGTTTTTTTTTTAAATTCCAGATTTTCATGATGATTTTTTTTTAAATAACCTCTTGCCATGATAGAATTTGAATTGATGTCTCCGAATCATTACTATCAGCTGTAGCTTGCCATTGCAGATACTCGGAAAACAGCTAATACTGATTCACCCTGCACTGCTGTTTGTTCTCTTTCACCTAGTGATTATCCATATTCTACTTTAGAGCTCTTACTCTACTTGTTAATACCCCAACTTTAAGTTAGGCATGTTAGGATAGGCTATTTTAATTATTTGCATTCTTATGCCTTAGGGGTTCCCAACCTTTTTTATGCCATGGACCCCTACCATTAACTGAGGAGTCCCTGGACCCCAGGTTGGGAAACTCTGCACTAAAGAATGCTGAAATCAATAGGCATCAAATGAAAAGATACTCCAGAACTAGTACAAAGAAAAACGGCTGTGCTTGCGAGAGGTAATGTCGTCACACCCCGGGTATTCTGGAGCTGATCTACGCCACTGCTACCAGAAAGTACAGGGTCTGGTTTGATGAAAACTGTGTCAACATCAAACAACTGCTGGATGAAAAACATCTCCACAAAGCTTTCTTCAGCGACCCCAAGTCCATCTCAAAAAAGGATGCCTTCGATAACATACGAAGGACGGTATAACACAAACTGCAAGAGATGCAGGATTCCTCGCGATCCAGGCGTATGCAGATAGTTATGATTTAAGGAACTTTTATGCTGCACTAAGTCTATGGCTCCACATCGTCAGGATTATCCCCTCTCCTTAGAGCTGATGGGAACACACTGATCACGGACAAAGAAAGTTCTTCATAGGTGGGCTGAACACCTTAACAGTTCTGAATCGTCCTTCGACTATAAATGATGAAGCCATTGGTCACCAGCCCCAAGTACCTGTCAATGAAACACTGAATATTCCAGACCTTAGCCGTGACCCAGAAAGTGATACCTCTACTCTCTAATGGCAAAGCACCCGAATCAGACACAATACCAAATGACGCCTACAAGGTGGTTCAGTGCTAAAAGAAAAGTTCCAACAGCTCTTCCAACTCACGTGGCAGCCACAGACGATTACACAGGAATTTGAAGTTGCATCCATCAAACCCCTGTACAAATGAAATGAAAACCTACAACAACTATGGGGGAATATCTTTGCTATCTATTGCAGACAAAATTCTTGCCATCTTAAATCGCAGCGTGACCAGGGACTCCTACCAGAGAGCTGGTGCGGATTCTGGAAGGATTGTGAGTCTATCGACAAGGTGTTTGCTGCAAGAAAGCCGCAAGAGAAATTTCAGGAGCAAAACGCTGACCTGTTCTCCTGCTATGTCGATCTCACTAAGGCCTTCAACACTGTTAGCAGAGAGGGTCTGTGGAAGATCATGGCGAAGTACGGATGCGCAAGGAAATTCATCAGCATGGTGCAGCAATTCCATGACGGCATGCAAGCTAGAGATTAGGACAGTGGTGAAACATCCACACCCTTCCCGTCTCAAAAGGGGTCAAGCAGGGCGGTATCTTTGCACCAACGCTATGCAGACTGGTGTTTTCCGCCATGTTGACTGATGCCTTCAGAGACAGCTACAGAATAAGAATCAGGTTTATCACCACCGGTACGTGACGTGAAATTTGTTAACTTAGTAGCAGCAGTTCAATGCAAAACATAATCTAGCGGGGAAAAAAACATAATGATAATAATAAACAAACAAGTAAAACAATTCCACATATTGGCTTTAAAAAAACGTGCAAAAACAGAAATACTGTATATTAATAAGTGAGGTAGTGTTCACGGGTTCAATGTCCATTTAGGAATCGGATGGCAGAGGGGAAGAAGCTGTTCCTGAATCACTGAGTGTGTGCCTTCAGGCTTCTGTACCTCCTACCTGATGGTAACAGTGAGAAAAGGGCATACCCTGGGTGCTGGAGGTCCTTAATAATGGACGCTGCCTTCCTGAGCTACAACTCCCTGAAGATGTCCTGGGTACTTTGTAGGATAGTACCCAAGATAGAGCTGACTCGTAGCAGTGCGAGGTTGAAAATGTCCTTGAATACTCCCGCTAGTTGGTTGGCACAGGTTTTCAGAGCCTTACCAGGTACTCCATCGGGACCTTCTGCCTTGCAAGGGTTCACTCTCTTTAAAGACAGTCTAACATCGGCATCTGAGACGGAGATCACAGGGTCATCAGGTGCAGCAAGGATCTTCACAGCCGTAGTTGTGTTCTCCCTTTCAAAGCGTGCGTAGGAGGCATCGAGTTCATCTGGTAGTGAAGCATCACTGCCGTTCATACTATTGGGTTTCACTTTGTAGGAAGTAATGCTTTGCAGTCCCTGCCAGAGTTGCCGTGCATCTGATGTCGCCTCCAACTCATTCGAAATTGTCTCTTCACCCTTGAAATAGCCCTCCGCAAATCATACCTGGTTTTCTGGTACAGGCCTGGGTTGCCAGACTTAAATGCCACAAATCTAGCCTTCAGCAGACGACGTACCTGCTTTTGGTGTGGGAATGTACAGTAAGCCTTTGTAGGCACACACTCATCCACACAGGTTTTAATGAAGTCATAAATGCAGCATACTCATCCAGCTTCATAGATGAATCCCTGAATACTGTCCAGTCCATCAATTCAAAGCAGTCCTGCAGGCGCTCCTGTGCTTCCCTTGTCCATACCTTCTTGGTCCTCACTGCTGGTGCTGCAGTCTTCAGTCTGTGCCTATACACAGGGAGTAGAAGTACAGCCGGGTGATAAGACTCTCCGAAGTGACGGCGTGGAATAACACGGTAGGCATTCTTGATGGTGGTGTAGCAATGGTCCAGTGTGTTGTTTCCTCTGGTATTGCAAGTGATCTGTTGATGGTAGTTGCTTAGTGATTTTTTCCAGACTGGCCTGGTTAAAATCTCCCAAAACAATGGTGAAGGCGTCATAAGCATTGACATCAGATTTCCCACTGATGGGGAAACTGTTCAACCTCAGGAGGTTCCAAACAAAAAGTAAGGTTATGACAGACATCATCAGAGACTTCCATTTTGCTGATGACTGTGCCCTCAATGCTGGTTCAAAAGTTCATACGCAGTGCTGTGTTGACAAGTTCTCTGCTGTGTGCTCTAACTTTTGGCTCACCTCAACACCAAGCTGACTGAAGTAATGCATCAGCCATTTCCAGGGAAAATCACATGTTGGGCCAAACATCATGATCAACAATCAAAGACGCAGCCCAGTGAACAGGCTCACTTATCTTCGCAGCACACTGTCCCAGAACACCGTCACTGATGATGAATTGAGCGCCAGGATCACCGAAGTGAGTGTAGCCTTCAGCAGGCTTTGTAGCAATGTCTGGAACAGAAGAGGCACAAGCCTACAGATGAAGCTGAACGTTTATAGGACATTTCTCTAACAGCATGCTAAGAAACTGAACCATTTCCACACAGTCTGCCTCAGAAAGCTCCTCACATTAAGTGGCAAGACAGTATCCCTGACAGGGAGGTATTTACCAAGGCTGGCCTGTCCAGTACCTACACCATTTTGATGCAGTCACATTTACACTGGGCAGGCCACATAGTCCATGTGCCATACCATTGGCTGCCTAACAGGCTGCTTTACGGCGAACTACAGAAAGGAAAGTGTTCCCATGAGGCCAAATGAAACATTATAAAGACACCCTGAAAGCTTCACTAAAAGCCTTCGACACATGGGAAACATATCGGCAGGATCGGGTTGTGTAACGCTCCTTCCTCCATTAGGCGCAGTGACCCGAGGCAGAAAGAACTATTGCAGCAGAGATGAAGGCTGGCCAGGAAAGACCAAGCCAGCAATCCCCAACCCAACAAGGCTGCCATCTTGTCCACATTGTCAAAGAACTTTCTGAGCGTGAATTGGCCTCTCCAGCTGTCTTTTTATACACAGACCAGTCCAGCCCCTACAAATCGAAGATGACTAGACATTGCATGATGGATGAATAATAATAATAATTCCAGACACAATCATCTTCAACTGCTTCATTAACTACCTTCCTTCTACAAGGTCAGAAACTGGAATTTTCGCTGTACTTGCACCATGTTCAATTCCATTCCCAGCTCCTCAACACATGAAGTTGCTGAGCAGTTAATGCATGGATAGTAGCGCCACCTGCTGGTTCCTCTACAAGTTGCACATCTCTCCAACTAGGAAATGCAGTGCCATTTCCTGATTGCTGCATCTCAAACCTGGTATTCCTTCCCCGATTGCACCACAGGGGAAAAGTTCACCAGAACAACTGTGATGGTTCAAAGCAGTAATTCACCATCCTCCCCTCAAGTACAGATTGGGGGAGAGAACAAATTCTGGCCTCTAAGGTTACCCCACAGCTTCAACAAGTGCTTCCAGCAACTCCCAGATGCTGAAAATTAATAATTAAGCTCACCGAACAAAATACACACACCTGAAAAAAAATCAATTAAAAGCATTTTATCATATTTATATAAAGCCCTTCCTCTGACAAACAATTTTACCCATTCATACTCTATAAATGGGGCTGCTGCATGTTGATTAGGGTTTAAGTTCACAATGGCTCAGTGGCAAGATTTCATATGGTGCAGTACAGGAGCAGCCCGCGTGACAGGATGGAAGCTGTGCTACTGGTTTACACTCAGACTGGAACAAGACACCAGGCCTTCTGCTGAGAAACGCTGGCAGATCTGGGGGTATAAGCACTGGTGAAGACATGTCACATTATGAATTATTGAAAAAGCATGCAAGATAAATTTCATATAATTAGAATCTCCAACAGATGGCATCAGAGACCAAATTATAGGTTCCTCCAGGGCCATAACTAGTCAAGTGATAGATTTACAATTTCTGCAAAATCAGACAATTACATTTTCTATTTTTTTGTAATTTATTTTTTAACTGAAGGAACTTGACATTTAAAAATTCTTGTCTTGAGCTAATCCTAACAGATTAATGAATTAATTTTACGTATTATTCTGGTAATGTAAACCAAATTTTTCAAATCAATATGCTGAAAATGCTGGAAATATTCAGGTCAGGCAGTATCCATGAAAAAGAAAGCTAACGTTTCATGTTTAGGATTCATTGTCAGAATGAGTCTATGTTAACTGCTAAAATACGTTTTCCTTTTCTTAGATGCTGCTGAGTTTTTAAACCAACATTTTCTGTTTTTACCTCAGAAATTTCAACATTTAAGGAAGTTTAAAAGAACAGATTAAAGTGGATACTTGTATACCTAGCATTTCACAAAATGGATTTCAGAAGCAACTACAAAATTTGTACTGTATAGATAAATACTATTGTTTTTAAGAATTTCAATCCACAGATTTATACTGAGAAACTATTAACAGAATTTCTCCTTCCCCACCACCCTACTTCATTCTTAGAACCAAATGCTAGTCCCTGGATGTGTCAAACATGATCCAATGTGCCATCTTAGAATTCCTGACAAGTAATCTCTGTTGATATGCTAGGCAAATTACTTCTCCAAAAGCACAATTGTGTTTGAGAAAACAAGATTCTCGTGCCAATTTATCCACTGCACTTTATTTCGAGATTTCTTGTAATCTTTTAAAACTATATTTAATTACTAAAACCACTTTGCCTAGTAAGCCAAGCATGACATTTCATAGTAAAGCCACCTATGATGCCCCGAATGGAAGGAAATAAAAATAAAAATATGCCAGAAATACAAAGCAGCTCAGGCATCATCTGCAGAGAAAGAACCAACATTTCCGTTTAAAGATATTTGGACAAACACGAAGTACAGGGCAAGGAAAGCCAGTGATGAATCTAATATTATAACAGGTTCAACTGAGGAAATGGGCCATGGAATGCCAGATGGAATTTAACTCAAACTAATGCCAGGTTTTGCATTTTGGTCAGCTCAACTAGGGCAGGACTTGTACAGCAAATGGCAGGGCCCTAAAGACTGTTGCTGGACAGTGAGACTTGAGGTACAGGTACATAGTTCTATAAAGTGAAGGCAGGGATAGAAGCAGTGGTGAGCATGGGGGCTGGCATGCTTGCTTTTATCTGTCAGAGCCCTGATGCAAGGTTAAACTAAGGCAACACTTGGTGTATTGTGTGCAGTTTTGGTCACCCAGCGATAGGAAGGATGTTATTAAGCCAGAAAAGGTGTAGAAAAGATTCACAACTATTGTTACCAGAACAGGAAGTCTTGAGTTAAGAGGCTGGACTCTCTTTCCTCTGGAACATAGCAGGTCGATGAATGAATTTTAGGTGTATGAAATTATGTGGGGCGTAGACAAGGTGGATGGTCAGCCTTGTGACAAACATCAATTAAAAATCTACAGCTCCCACAGTTATCTTCCTAAATTTCTCCACCCTGGCTCCTGCCTAGACTATTTCCTTCTCCCCCTTCTTCCATCTCCATTATCTCTGCTTTAGTGATGAAAGTTTCCACATCGGTTCTTCTCAAATGACCTCCTCTGTTCTAAATCACAGCTACCCGTCTATCAGAGAGAGAGAGAACCCTTGACTGTGCTTTCTTCCTGGACAAAGCAAGGACAGAATTGCCTTGCTTTCACCTTTCAGCCTCTGTAGTCAGTAGATCATCTTTTGCAATTTCTGCCCCAACGTGACTTTACCCTCAAACACATTTTCCTCTACCCTTCGTTATTTTGAATGGGCCATACTTTTATTGACTACCCAGTGCACTCTTCAGTCCCCACCAAATATTCCATTTACATGGCACTTTCCCCAAACAATAATTAGCTCCTCACTTTCCAACGTCTGGAATCTTAACAACTTGGGAATTTCACATTTGGACACAGAGTCCCAAATCTACTTCAATTTATGGAGATAAATGCATAAATACCCACTTTTAACTGCAAAACACGTAGTTGTACCACCAGCAAGAATGCATAAACCAAGGTGAGCTAAACTGATTAAAAATTAACTGAAATTTCTATCCCATGATGCCCAGGGGAACCCAGTGTTAGAACTGAACTTTATAAACAGGCTACAAGCTAGAGACATTCCTGAAGCGTTTCTTTGTATAAATGCAAGCTTTCCTTCTCGATCCCTGTAATGTTGCAGAAGTTACAAACCATCACGTAGATAACATGATGGTTCTACTGCATTTAGGATTGTCCTCAACTGATGCTAGTAAGCTGAGGCATGAGAGACAAAGCACATAAAAATATCTTCAGACTATTGACAAACTCAGGCCATTTCTTCTCAGAGTTTTGCTAATGGTCCGTTAGCAATCATTCCCCTATTGAACAATTCATAACTTTATAGCATTAAAACAGGATGAAGATGGTCCAATCAAAAGGAAATTTTGAATCAAATTGTCACAGTTGTCACAGACTAGGACCATGGCAAGCAGTTATGCCTCTAACAGCACAATGGAGGACAGAAGCAAATCTTATATGAGCTACAGGTTGTTTTGAACAGAGAAACAAAACAAAACAAGGGTTACTTGCAGAGAGTTAAAAAACAATCATTCCAGAACATAAAGCTGGGCATTGTATTCTGTTTGAACAAGCAAAATATATTTAATGTCTGTAAAATTATTTGAAATTGTTCAAGACATTGATAACAACTCAAATAGAAGGGTGGTTTCCAGTACTTGATCACAGAATTACAAAAGGGGGAACTGTCCTGAAAAGCCCCTTTTGAGATACAGACTGAAACTGGACCTCCAGGACAATGAATTTGCAAAGTAGTTTTTTTTAAAGGACACATTAGTTTCGATAGGGAGTTGCCTGTCTTTGATGTCAGCCAAGGTCAAAATGACCCAAACAGAAAACAGAAGAGGCCATCTGGAGGCAGTGAGATAAGAAACAATGGGTTTACTCTGAAACATCTCTCATGCATGAGAGGCTTCAACAACAGACAAAAGAGTTAGTTGTTATTATAGTAAAGATATAACTAGATGCCTAGGTTCGACAAGATAGAGTTTCTTAGACAAATGGCACCAGTGACCAATGGCAATGTCCTGCAGACGGCTCATAAAATAACTACCTTTACTACTACTACTACTTCTTCTTTCAAATATGATTCTACTACTAAGTTGTGTGTGATTGGAGCCTGTAATTTACATTTTGCTGGTGCGTTTTTGGGCCAATTAATCGATTTGGTGCTTTGCTGTCTCAGAGGGAGTTTGGGGAGGTTGGGAGTGCAGTGTGTGACCTGGAGGCCCGGAGGAAGGGCTTATGGCCATGATAAGTAGTGGATGTGACCCAGTCCATCCTGGGTAAAGCCCTCCCCACCACTGAATGCATCTACATGGAGCGTTGTCACAGGGGAGCAGCATCCATTTTCAGAGACGCCCAGCACCCAGGTCATGCTGTCTTCTTGCTGCTGCCATCAGGAAGGTGGTACAAGAGCCTCAGGACTCACACGGCTAGGTTCAGAAACAGTTATTACCCCTCAAATATCAGGCTCTTGAACCAGCAGAACAACTTCACTCAGCTGCATGTGTCCCATCTCTGAACTGTTCGCTCAACCTATAGACTCATTTTCAAAGACTCTTGACCACATGTTCTCGATATTTATTGGTTACTATCTTTTCTCTCTTTTTGTATTTGCATAGTTTGTCGTCTTTTGCACATTAGCTGTCCACTCTGTTGGTGCGGCATTTCATTGATTCTATTATGGTTATTGGATTTATTGAGTATGCCCGCAAGGAAATGAATCTCATGGTAGTAGTTACATATAGAATTTGATAAAGTTGCTTTGAATCTCTATGCTACATAAGAGGCCATTGCACAAATTAAGGTTTATGGAGGTATGTTAGCACGGATTGAAAACTACAGAAAACAAGGAGTTGGGATAAATGTATCCTTTTCAGCTTGTCAGATATAATAAGTGAAGTACCCCAGGGATCAGTTCTTGGACCTCAATAGTTTATGTAAAACCCTGGGAAAAGTTTCACTGCTGATGTAATGGTCTTTCTGTAGAATCAGTGTTTGGGTTATGGTTAGAGGTAATGGGCATTTTGGGATGTGAGCTGAGTCCTTTGTTTGGTGGGAGATGAAGAGGGAAGATGCTGGAGAGAACTGATTGTAGGATTCGACAGGGTGGGGGACCATGATTCGATGGAGCAAGGTGCAGCAGTCAACTGAGGATCGGTGAATATTACTTTCGGAAGAATTGAGCTCCAACTTGTGCACATTTGACTGTTTAATTATTTTTTAATAATTTTTTTATGCAGTGAAACTACACAGAGGAACCCAAAAACAAAATGGAGCTTTATACAGTGCAAAACAAACAAATCCAATCTATAATTCATAGCAGTAAGAAGAAAAAGCACCCAAAAGAGAAATATGTAAAATTAATATCCACCCCATCCTCCCACTGAAAAGAGAAACCCAGGCCAACCACTTTACATATGGAAAAAAAATCGATTGGAACATTCAACCCCAGAGAATTGTAAATATATATAGGGAAAAAAATAATATAATGCTAACTACCAAAAGTACAATATAATTCATAACAAAAAACTGTATAACTTACAAGAAAAAAAGCTGAAAGTAAGGGATTGTAGCATACTAAAAAAAGAGGATAAACTTACCCTAAAGAAGAACTGTGGAAATATTCAAGAAAAGGTCCCCACACCTTATGAAACTTTATATCCAAATTAAGAAGTGAATAATGAAGCTTTTTGAGGTCTAAACAGGCCATAATATCATTAAGCCATTGAGCGTGAGTGGGTGAGGCAGCATCTTTCCACTTAAGAAGAACCAACCGCCTAGCCAAAAGAGAGGCAAAAGATAATGTTCAGTATTTAGTCGTACTCAAGTGCATATTAACTTCACCCAAGGCTCCAAAAAGAGCAACCAGAGGGTTAGGTTCTAAATGACAATTAAGAATATGAGATAGGGTTAAAAAAACTTCTCTCCAGAATTTCTCAAGACAAGGACAGGTCCAGTACATACGAATAAGGGTAGCCTCAGCCCCATTACACTTACCACAAACAAGTGTACAGTGTACAACCCTGGTTAAGTCCTGTGTACAACCTTAAACTGCAAAAGGCTGTGGCGAGCACGTAGAGAGGTTGAGTTGACTGACTTAAGAATTAAATCCCAAACTGCATCAGATAAGCAGATATTTAGATCTTGTTCCCAGGCAGTTCTGATTTTATAAAAAGGGGTATGCCTCAAAATAACTAACTTATCCCAAACAGCCGATATTAAACCTTTACCCAGTGGGTTGGTACAAAGAAACAAGTCCAGAACATTTCTCTCAGGCATCTCAGGAAAGTTTGCTACCAAAGGGTCAATAAAATGTCGAATTTGAAGATACCTAAAGAAATGAGTATTAGGTAGATTAAACTTTGCAGAAAGTTGTTGAAAATTTGCAAAATGATTATCTATGAAAAGATCTTCAAAGCGCCTAATACCCTTTCTATGCCAGTCGTAGTATGTTGAATCCCGCATAGAAGGTAGGAAAAGGTGATTGTGTAAAATAGGGCTAGAGAGAGGAAAACCATGAAGACCATTAAATTTTCTGAACTGAGTCCACATTCTTTAAGTATGTCTGATAAGAGGATTAACAATAAGTCTAGGTAAATTACAAGGAAGTGCAGGAATTGAAAGATTCTTAGTAAAGTTCAACTCCATTGTCGCCCATTTTGGGCAGTCAGACTGATTATGGGAGAAAGACCAAAAAATAAGACAATGAATATTGGCTGCCCAATAATATAAATGAAAATTAAGCAAGGGCATACCACCTTCCTTTTTAGATTTTTGAAGATGAGCTTTATTAAGTCTAGGGCGTTTTCTCTGCCATAGATAATACGAAATAATAGAAAAAAAAGCTTTAGAAATAAAAATTGGTAGAGACCGAAATAAATACAAAAATTTAGGAAGGATATATATTTTAATAACATTAATACGACCTACAAGAGACATAGACAAGGGTGACCACTGTGTCAAACTCTGTTTGGTAGAGTTTAGGAGATTGGTAAAATTTTCTCGAAAAAGATTCTTGAAGTTCCTTGTTACTGTAGTGCCAAGATAAGTGAATTGATTATTAACTACTTTAAAAGGGAGGTCCTGAAATACTAAAGTTTGTGCTTCTCTATTGATTGGAAAGAGTTCACTCTTAGGTAAATTAAGTTTATAACCAGAGAGTTGACTAAATTTATTAAGAAGTGAAAATATTGAGGGTAAGGAGGTGGTCGGGTTTGATATAAAAAGTAAAAGATCATCAGCATAAAGGGAAACTTTGTGCTCAACACCTCCCCTCCAAATCCCCGTCACTTCAGCACAACTACGAAACGCAATGGCAAGTGGCTCTATAGCCAAATCGAAGAGTAAGGGACTTAAAGGGCAACCCTGGCAAGTGCCGTATTTAATACTGAAAGACTAGGATAGCTGAGAGTTGGTTAAAACAGAAGTGGTGGGACATGAATATAGCAATTTAATCCAACTAATAAAACTTTGTCCAAAATCAAATTTTTCTGAAACCGCAAAAAGGTAATTCCACTCGACACGATCGATCGTTTTCTCCGCATCGAGAGAAATAACACATTCAGGAATCCCAGTTGAAGGTGAATACAAGATATTAAATAAGCTCCATATATTAAAAAAGGGAAGATGATTTTTGATCTTCGGAAATAACAGAGGGTATAATGCTTTCTAATCTACGAGCCAAAATTTTAGCCAAAATTTTAGCATCAACATTTAATAAAGAAATCGGCTTATACGAAGAACACTCTGTTGGATCTTTACCTTTTTTGGCTAAAAGAATGATACATACCTCGTTGAATGATGCAGGCAATTTACCATGTTTAAATGAATCGGGTAAAACTGAAAATAATTGAGACAAAAGCAGAGAAGAAAATGATTTATAGAATTCTGCTGAAAAGCCATCAGGTCCAGGAGATTTACCTGACTGTAATGCAGGTGATACTTCCTCTAATGATAATGGTTTATTGAGTTTTGCTTTAAAGTCAGGGGAGAGTGAAGGAATATTCAAACTATTTAAAAAATGATCAACCGAAGTATTCTCATTTAAAGATTCAGAAGTATAAAGTCAAGAATAATAGTTCTTGGATGTGACATTGATATGTGATATTGATATTTGTTTAATTATAATAGCCCTTTTTGTTTTTTTTCTTTATTTTCTTTACTAACTCTTTAGTTAAGTTAAGATTCATAAATATAATTCCTTTAAATCGTATGTAGTGTGCTCTCTGTTACTTCTTGGCACGGAGTTGCAACAGAGCAGCAAAATTTGCTGATGATATGAAAATAGGAGGAAGGGGATGTTGTGATGAGTGCATTGTAATTCTGCAATGGAATATGGATAGATTGAGTGATGGGGTGAAAACCTGGAAATGGAGTTTAAGAATAAGGAGTATAAGTTGCAGTCGTACAGAGTGTTGCTAAAGTAACCCAGGGAAAACAGTGTGCAGTTTTGGTTCCCTTGCCTTAAAGTATATAAGAGCAGTGGAGGGAGTCCACCAGACATTCCCCAGAATGTAAAGGTTATCCTACCAAAAGGAGCTGGACAGTTTGCATCTTGCATTCCTCGTAGTGAAGAAGACTGATGGTGATCTTATTCAACACAGGGCTTTACAGGGTAGACAAAAATATTTTCATAAGTGGGAGAGTCAAGGGGACAATTAATTAAAACTGAGGAGACAAGGAATTCCTTTTCTCAGGGAGAGTTCTCTGCTCCTCAGAGTGATAGAACATAAACTGTTCGATCTACACCAGGAAGAGATAGATAAGTAGTTGAAAGTTCGAGCAATTGAGCGTTATAAGGAACTGCTAGAGAAGAGTTGAAGCCATCAGAGATCAGCTATGATCAAAATGAATAGTGGGTAAGCTTGAGGAGCCCAGTGGCCTATTTCTGCTCCTATTTCCCTGTGTTACAGGTTAAATGTATGATTTATCTGCGTGAAAGAACTTGGTCATATGAGCATATGGGGAAACTATCAGGAGCAATTAATTCAAGCAACACACATAAAAGTTGCTGGTGAACGCAGCAGGCCAGGCAGCATCTCTAGGAAGAGGTGCAGTCGACGTTTCAGGCCGAGGCCCTTCATCAGGACTAACTGAAGGAAGAGTGAGTAAGGGATTTGAAAGTTGGAGGGGGAGGGGGAGATCCAAAATGATAGGAGAAGACAGGAGGGGGAGGGATGGAGCCAAGAGCTGGACAGGTGATAGGCAAAAGGGATATGAGAGGATCATGGGACAGGAGGTCCGGGAAGAAAGACAAGGAGGGTGGGGGGGGGGGACCTGGTCCATTTCCGTCACCTCCCTCCCCTTTCTAGATCTTTCTGTCTCTGTCTCTGGAGACAGCTTATCCACTGATATCTACTATAAGCCTACTGACTCTCACAGCTACCTGGACTATTCCTCTTCTCACCCTGTCTCTTGCAAAAACGCCATCCCCTTCTCGCAATTCCTCCGACTCCGCCGCATCTGCTCTCAGGATGAGGCTTTTCATTCTAGGAGGAGGGAGATGTCCTCCTTTTTTAAAGAAAGGGGCTTCCCTTCCTCCACTATCAACTCTGCTCTTAAACGCATCTCCCCCATTTCATGTACATCTGCTCTCACTCCATCCTCCCGCCACCCCACTAGTAATAGAGTTCCCCTGGTCCTCACCTACCACCCCACCAGCCTCCGGGTCCAACATATTATTCTCCGTAACTTCCGCCACCTCCAACGGGATCCCACCACTAAGCACATCTTTCCCTCCCCCCACTCTCTGCATTCTGCAGGGATCGCTCCCTACGCGACTCCCTTGTCCATTCGTCCCCCCCATCCCTCCCCACTGATCTCCCTCCTGGCACTTATTCGTGTAAGCGGAACAAGTGCTACACATGCCCTTACACTTCCTCCCTTACCACCATTCAGGGCCCCAAACAGTCCTTCCAGGTGAGGCAACACTTCACCTGTGAGTTAGCTGGGGTGATATACTGCGTCCGGTGCTCCCGATGTGGCCTTTTATATATTGGTGAGACCTGATGCAGACTGGGAGACCGCTTTGCTGAACACCTACGCTCTGTCCGCCAGAGAAAGCAGGATCTCCTAGTGGCCACACATTTTAATTCCACATCCCATTCCCATTCTGACATGTCTATCCACGGCCTCCTCTACTGTAAAGATGAAGCCACACTCAGGTTGGAGGAACAACACGTTATATTCCGTCTGGGTAGCCTCCAACCTGATGGCATGAACATCAACTTCTCTAACTTCCGCTAATGCCCCACCTCCCCCTCGTACCCCATCCGTTATTTATTTTTATACACACATTCTTTCCCTCACTCTCCTTTTTCTCCCTCTGTCCCTCTGAATATACCCCTTGCCCATCCTCTGGGTCCCCCCTCCCGCCCTCCTTGTCTTTCTTCCCGGACCTCCTGTCCCATGATCCTCTCATATCCCTTTTGCTTATCACCTGTCCAGCTCTTGGCTCCATCCCTCCCCCTCCTGTCTTCTCTTATCATTTTGGATCTCCCCCTCCCCCTCCAACTTTCAAATCCCTTACTCACTCTTCCTTCAGTTAGTCCTGACGAAGGGTCTCGGCCTGAAATGTCGACTGCACCTCTTCCTAGAGATGCTGCCTGGCCTGTTGCGTTCACCAGCAACTTTTATGTGTGTTGCTTGAATTTCCAGCATCTGCAGAATTTCTGTTGTTGTAGGAGCAATTAATTCCATGCTCCTGTATCTGACTGGCTCTATTCTGTTTGAGAACCTTCAACTTCTGGAAAGATCAGTGTAAAAACAGAAAAGAGGAACAATTTAGTACCTCGGCAGTGACAACTCTGGAGACCAGAAGTTAGAAAGAAAGAATGAAGCAGTGGTTAGAAGCCTTGCAATATGTGGCTTGCTCAGAAACAAGTGGGTAATACTTAACCCTTAACACACCACATCAGACTATTGCAGTAATTTTTCAAGAGAATTAATAAAACAGGGTTTGAGTTATCTGTGGGATCAAGTGTTTTCTCTGGCTAACCAAAAGAAAGAGGTATATAATCATAAAGTAAGAGACTCAGGAAGATTTAAGCAACTCGCATGTAAAAACAGAACTATTCCACATTCTAAGTAGTCAGCAGGGTAGATTTTGCTGTTTAAACAACTAGAATTAAAGGTTAAGTAATATGAGTGAGTGAGTGAGAGATAGAGAGAGAGAGAGAGAGAGAGAGAGATAGAGAGAGAGAGATAGAGAGAGATAGAGAGAGATAGAGAGAGATAGAGAGAGATAGAGAGAGAGAGAGATAGAGATAGAGATAGAGAGATAGAGATAGAGAGAGAGAGAGAGAGAGAGATAGAGAGAGAGATAGAGAGAGAGAGATAGAGAGATAGAGAGAGAGAGAGAGAGAGAGAGATATAGAGAGAGATATAGAGAGAGAGAGATAGATAGATAGATAGATAGATAGATAGATAGATAGATAGATAACTAACACCGTAATCAACACACACAAAATGCTGGAGGAACTCAACAGGTCAGGTAGCATCGATAGAAAAAGAGTACAGTCAACATTTTGGGCCGAGGTCCTTCAGCAGGACTGGGAAAAATAGATGAGGAGTCAGAGTAAGAGAGTGGGGGCAGGGGAGGAAGAACCACAAGGTGAAAGGTGAAATGGGGGGGGGTTATGGGTGAAGTAAAGAGCTGGGAAGTTAATTGGTGAAAGAGATACAGGGCTGGAGAAGGGGGAATCTGTTAGGAGAGGACAGAAGGCCATGCAAGAAAGAAAAGGGGAAGGAGCACCAGAGGGAGGTGATGGGCAGATAAAGAGATAAGGTGAGGGGGGAAATGGGGAACGGTAAAGGGCCGGGGGGGGGGTGAGCATTACTGGAAGATCGAGAAGTCGATGTTGATGCCATCAGGTTGGAGGCTACCCAGGCAGAATATAAGCTGTTGCTCCTCCAACCTGAGCGTGGCCTCATCACAGCAGTAGAGGAGGCCATGGACTGGCATGTCAGAATGGGAATGTCGATTGTACTCTTTTCCCTAGCTGATGCCTGGCCTGCTGAGTTCCTCCAGCATTTTGTGTGTTGCTTGGATTTCCAGCATCCACAGATTTTCTCCTTGTTTGTCACCAACACTATATGTCATTATTCACAGAGTTTATACAAATTATTTTATTTGTGGTACTCAAATAGCTTTCATTTAATTGCATTAACTTAAAATCTCTAATCTGAAGATTCTATAATGCAGCTAGCCTGTTTCTTTTGGCAAACAGGAACTTTTCCAAGCATTCCAACATTTCCATCTGTTCACTGACCACTGACTCCCATCCACCAAATGAAAAACACTTCCTTCCTTCACTCAGGAAATCTGCGGTAGACAACACTTCAAAAATTTAAACCCTGCTCAAGAAATTCAAGTCTCATAATCCCAGGCTTACAGATCAATGCAGCTGCATCACCACCCTGCATTCATATCTCATCCACAACACTGCAAAAAAAAGCTCCAGGGAGCTTATCGGAAGCATTTTCAAACTAAATTCGATCCCAACCACAGTCGGGGCAAATGTCCAGAAGCTTATTCACAGAGAGACTTTCAGAAAGTTAAAAGAAATAAATGTTACTGATAAAGAAAACTTTAGGAAGGGAATTCCAGAGCAGATGCCCATACTGGAGCAAGTCAAACCAAGTATGCATTAGAGGTCAGAGCTGGACAAATAGAAAAATCTTAAAAAGTTGCACAAGATTGAGAAGAAAAGAAAAGTTAGAAAGGGCCATAGAAAGGTATTGAAATGTGAACGGGAATATTAAAACGGAGGTGTTACTAAATTGGATGCCATCATGGGTTAGCAAACACAGGAGTTTTGGCTAACTGGTGCATGTCTGATATTTGTTTTCTTAAAACAACACATTAAAATACATACAATTAATTCAGTGTATAAAATTACAGACTCCTTGAACCAAATGGGGATTGGGTAGTTCATTTACAGAACATTTCCACTAGACCACACAGATCCCTGTTACCTTCAGTCAAATTCTCCAAGAGCAAAATACTCATTCCAGCAAAGGGTCTTCAACCGAAAATGTTAACTCTGTTTCTCTTTCCACAGATGCTGCCTGATCTGCTGAGTGTTCCCAACATTTTCTGTTACTATTTATACTTCCAGGTAGATCAACACAGGGGAACAGAAAATCTGCCAAATCAAATATTTCAAAATAGAATTGCATTATTTTGTACCTTAAGTCTTAGAATGGTTTGGAGCTTATTAGAGTTTGGTTCTCCACTACACTAGAAAAACCAAATGCAAATTGGGCAAGAAGGTTCTAAACTGGAAAAAGGCCAAATCTGAAGAAATGAGAAAGGATCTAAAAAGCATGGATTGGGACAGGTTGTTCTCTGGCAAGGATGTGATTGGTAAGTGGGAGGCCTTCAAAGGAGAAATTTTGAGAGTGCAGAGTTTGTATGTTCCTGTCAGGATTAAAGGCAAAGTGAATAAGAATAAGGAACCTTAGTTCTCAAGGGATATTGGAACTCTGATAAAGAAGAAGAGAGAGCTGTATGACATGTATAGGAAACAGGGAGCAAATAAGGTGCTTGAGGAGTATAAAAAGTGCAAAAAAAACTTAAGAAAGAAATCAGGAGGGCTAAAAGAAGACATGAGGTTGCTTTGGCAGTTAAGGTGAAGGATAATCCAAAGAGCTTCTACAGGTATATTAAGAGCAAAAGGATAGTAAGGGATAAAATTGATCCTCTTGAAGATCAGAGTGGTTGGCTATGTATGGAACCAAAAGAAAAGGGGGAGATCTTAAATCGGTTTTTTGCATCTGTATTTACTAAGGAAACTGGCATGGAGACAATAGGAATAAGGCAATCAAGTAGTGAGGCTATGGAACATATACAGATTGAGGAGGAGAAGGTGCTTGCTATCTTGAGGCAAACCAGAGTAGATAAATCCCCAGGACCTGACAGGGTATTCCCTCGGACCTTGAAGGAGACTAGTGTTGAAATTGCAGGGGCCCTGGCAGATATATTTAAAATATCGGTATCTACGGGTGAGGTGCTGGAGGATTGGAGGATAGCTCATGTTGTTCCATTATTTAAAAAAGGCTCTAAAAGTAATCTGGGAAATGATAGGCCGGTAAGTTTGATATCGGTAGTAGGTAAATTATTGGAAGGAGTACAAAGAGATAGGATCTACAAGTATTTGGATAGACAAGGACTTATTAGGGAGAGACAACATGGCTTTGTGCTTGGTAGGTCATGTTTAACCAATCTATTAGAGTTTTCGAGGAGGTTACTAGGAAAGTGGATGAAGGGAAGGTAGTGGATGTTGTCTACATGGACTTCAGTAAGGCCTTTGACAAGGTCCCACATGGGAGGTTAGTTAGGAAGATTCAGTCATTAGATATACATGGAGAGGTAGCAAATTGGATTAGACATTGGCTCAATGGAAGAAGCCAGAGAGTGGTAGTGGAGGACTGCTTCTCTGAATGGAAGCCTGTGACTAGTGGTGTGCCACAGGGTCCATTGTTATTTGTCATCTATATCAATGATCTGGATGATAATGTGGTAAATTGGATCAGCAAATTTGCTGATGATACAAAGATTGGAGGTGTAGTGGACAGTGAGGAAGGTTTTCAAAGCTTGCGGAGGGATTTGGACCAGCTGGAAAAATGGGCTGAGAAATGGCAGATTGAGTTTAATACCGACAAGTGTGAGGTATTGCACTTTGGAAGGACAAACCAAGGTAGAACATACAAGGTAAATGGTAGGGCACTGAGGAGTGCAGTAGAACAGAGGGATCTTGGAAAACAGGTACAAAATTCCCTAAAAGTGGTGTCACAGGTAGATAGGGTCATAAAGAGAGCTTTTGGTACATTGGCCTTTATAAATCAAGGTACAGGTACTGAGTATAAGAGTTGGAATGTTATGGTGAGGCCAAATCTGGAGTATTGTGTACAGTTTTGGTCACCAAATTACAGGAAGGATATTAATAAGGTTGAAAGAGTGCAGAGAAGGTTTACAAGGATGTTGCCGGGACTTGAGAAACTCAGTTACAGAGAAAGTTGAATAGGTTAGGACTTTATTCCCTGGAGCGTAGAAGAATGAGGGGAAATTTGACAGAGGTGTATAAAATTATGATGGGTATAGATAGAGTGAGTGCAAGAAGGCTTTTTCCACTGAGGTTAGGGGGAAAAAAAAGAGGACGTGGGTTAAGGGTGAAGGGGAAAACATTTAAAGGGAACACTAGTGGGGGCTTCTTCCCACAGAGAGTGGTGGGAGTGTGGAATGAGCTGCCAGATGAAGTGATAAATGCGGGCTCACTTTTAACATTTAAGAAAAACTTGGACAGGTATATGGATGAGAGGTGTATGGAGGGATATGGTCCAGGTGCAGGTCAGTGGGACTAGGCAGAAAAATGGTTTGGCAGAGCCAAGAAGGGCCAAGAGGCCTGCTTCTGTGCTGTAATGTTCTATGGTTCTCAGAGTTCAAAATGGGAGGCAGAGATAATGTGGATGATGATAGTTTTCTTTCCCCCATGATGGAGGAGTCCAAACGTAGGGCAGCATAGGTTTAGGGTGGGAGGGGAAATGGGACCTAAGGACCTAAGGAGCAACAGGGTGATGAGTATATGGAATGAGCTGCCAGAGGCAGATACAATAGTACCATTATTTACCACAAATATGGTGGGCACCATATTTGGCACAGTCCCCTTGGGCCGAAGGGACTGTAGATGTCCTGTATTCCTCTATGACAGCTTTGTGGAGCACCTGCATTCAATCCACAGGGACGATCCTGATCTTCCTTTTGTTTGTCATTTTAATTCTCCATTCCACTTGCAGCTACGGGTCTGTGGCTCCCTGCACTGTTACAATGAGGCCTAAACCAAGCTTGAGAAACAGCAACCTCACCTTCAGTCTGGGCACACCCCAGATTCTGGATTCAATGTTGAATTCTTGAAATCTCTGTCAGTATGAGTCATCAGTCTATGTTATTGACTCATCTTATTCTTTCCCTCCTTTCGGAGTGGAGGACAAATACAGCCTAACCTGATGGTCTTGTTCTCTTGCTCTACATTCTTTTATCCATGTTCTCACTCTCTAACTGCTCCTATTCAGCCATTACCCAGGTAGCCTTGTTTATAGCCAAACCCCATGGATAACCAGTTTTACACTCTCTGAAACAATTCCCTTGCCCACCCTCTCTGCAGTTTAAAGAGCTCCTCTTTTCTCCTTCACAATTCCGACAAAGGGTCTTCAACTTGAAATATCAGCTCCATTTCTCTTCCCACAAAGCCCAGCTGACCAGATGGTTTCTAGCATTCTCCTGTTTTAGTTTAAACAGTGACTTATTTGAAATGATGATTTAAGGCCATTGGCATTAACTAGAACTACCAGTAACATGATAAAGGTTACTGTTCTCAGTTTAGAGAGAACTGTTGCAAGGACTTTCAGACATCTAACGTGCTGGCAGATGGAAGCTAGAGGCAAAGCATAGTGGGGTTCAATGTTGATCAACAATCCTTTGATGGGACATTGTATGTATAATGTTTAAAAAATTTAGTATAAGGCTAAGTAGCTGATAGCCTCCGAACAAGTGTTCAGAAGCTCAAAGCCCCTGTATTCTTCCAGAAAGTGACTTTTCTCAAAAACCTGCAGTTGATCACTTCCATTGCTGATGATATTGGAGGGAGTACTAAGTGACTGGAGGGAGTACCAGGAGACAGAATCTACAAGCATTTGGATAGACAGGGACTTATTAGGGAGAGTGAACATGGCTTTGTGCATGGTAGGTCATGTTTAACCAAACTATTAGAGTTTTCGAGGAGGTTACCAGGAAAGTGGATGAAAGGAAGGCAGTGGATGTTGTCTACATGGACTTCAGTAAGGCCTTTGACAAGGTCCTACATGGGAGGTTAGTTAGGAAGATTCAGTCACCAGATATACATGGAGAGGTAGCAAATTGGATTAGACATTGGCTCAATGGAAGAAGCCAGAGAGTCGTAGTGGAGGACTGCTTCTCTGAATGAAGGCCTGTGACTAGTGGTGTGCCACAGGAATCAGTGCTGGGTCCATTGCTATGTGTCATCTATATCAATAATCTGGATGATAATGTGGTAAATTGGATCAGCAAATTTGCTGATGATACAAAGATTGGAGGTGTAGTGGACAGTGAGGAAAGTTTTCAAAGCTTGCGGAGGGATTTGGACCAGCTGGAAAAATGGGCTGAAAAATGGCAGATGGATTTTAATACCAAGTGTGAGGTATTGCACTTTGGAAGGACAAACCAAGATAGAACATACAGGGTTAATGGTAAGGCACTGAGGAGTGCAGTAGAACAGAGGGATCTGGGAATACAGATACAAAATTCCCTAAAAGTGGCGTCACAGGTAGATAGGGTCGTAAGGAGAGCTTTTGGTACATTGGCCTTTATTAATCAAAGTATTGAGTATAAGAGCTGGAATGTTATGATGAGGTTGTATAAGGTATTGGTGAGGTCGACTCTGGAGTATTGTGTTCAGTTTTGGTCACCAAGTTACAAGAAGGATATTAGTAAGGTTGAAAGAGTGCAGAGAAGGTTTACAAGGATGTTGCCAGGACTTGAGAAACTCAGTTACAGAGAAAGGTTGAATAGGTTAGGACTTTATTCCCTGGAGCGTAGAAGAATGAGGGGAGATTTGACAAGAGGTGTATAAAATTATGATGGGTATAGATAGAGTGAATGCAAGCAGGCTTTTTCCACTGCGGCAAGTGGAGAAAAAAACCAGAGGACATGGGTTAAGGGTGAAGGGGAAAAAGTTTAAGGGGAACATTAGGGTGGGCTTCTTCACACAGAGAGTGGTGGGAGTGTGGAATGAGCTGCCAGATGAGGTGGTAAATGCGGGTTCTTTTTTAACATTTAAGAATAAATTGGACAGATACATGGATGGGAGGTGTATGGAGGGATATGGTCCGTGTGCAGGTCAGTGGGACTAGGCAGAAAATGGTTTGGCACAGCCAAGAAGGGCCAAAAGGCCTGCTTCTGTGCTGTAGTTTTTCTACGGTTTCTATGATATTTTCAAATACCAGCTTATCCATGCTCTCATCATTCTGTGAATTCTGATTCCATGGGATTTGCTTCTTGCTCCATCCACAAAGATCTGCTCCTTCCCTCTGGTAATCCATTCTCCACCTGGCTCCTCTGATCACAGAGAGAGACTACTTCACTTAGAATTAAGCAATATGTATAACCATACACCATGTTATGAGTGTATAGGGGGAAGTATTAAACTGAAACAACTAAAAGAATTTTAGGTCATGAGATTATTTGTAAACCCATCACAAACAAGTCTTGCTACACATGTGTTTACATGTCTGATGCCATCACGCACAAGGATAAGCGGTGACAAAAGGAAGTTCAGGGCTTAGTACTAGTCTAGAAGAGCATCAAGTTCCATCCACAGTTCATTTTCCCATGAGCAACTGAATGAAAATACTTCATAGTGACATCAATTTATTGGCAATACAAAGAAATAGCTCAATTTGCCAGCGCTCTTCCCCTAGGTAAGAAGCAGAAGTGTTCTAACATGTCAAAGTATATTCATAAATTAGGAACAAAGCAAAAAAAAGTGTCAGTAATCTGATACAAAAATAGAAGATGCTGGAAATTCTCAGGAGGTCAGGTAGCAACTGTGGAGGGAGAAAGGAATTGTGTTTCAGTGCAATGACCCTCTGTTTGAAGAAAGGTTACTAACCAAAAATCTTTACTCTTTCTATCCCCATCCACATTGCCTGAACATTTAAAAAATATTATTATATTATTTGGTTTGCCAAACTGCAGAATTCACAAACAGAAAATTATTTCAGCTGCCAATATGCTTTACTGAGCATATGTTGAATTTCTCTGCAGTAAACAAGCTTGACACACAAAATAGCCTTTGTTTTCCAAACTTAGCCTAGTCAAATGCTCCAATTCTCAATGACATACATGAAACCAGTGCCATTTCCCCATAACAATGACATTTACCACTTTCTAACAACATTTCCAATTAATTATGATTCCTTTCCACTTCTTGAACAACATTTCATTCATCCCTTAATACATTTGAAAAATTACAATGTCAATCCAAGCACAGACATTGCCTGTACATGACCGTTTGTAAAGGAGGCCTAGTGGGCATCCCACTGGTATTTTAACTTAACTGCATTTAATTATTTGTGAATTTAAGAGGCAAACTTGAAAGCAGAAATTGACTCAAGACAGAATGTTTGACTTTCTGCCATTCTATTTCCAACAACACTGCAGAACTGACTTTTAGAGATATTTTAGAAAGAAAAGTATAAAGTAAGAAACCATCACCTTTAGCATTTTACATTTTTGTTTTGAAACAAGAGAACAATCAAACTTGAGAGGTGCGCAAGAGATCAAGGGGAAGATAAAATATCCAAATGTTTTTAAAAAGAAATACATTTTGGAAAAAAGTCAACATTTTGAATGAATTACTATCCACATAAAATTAGTTTTTTCCCCATTTGCATTTCATATTTCAATTGGAAATATGTGCCTATTTGGGGAAAATCAAATACAGTGATTCTGGTTAATTGGGACATATATGGACAGAGATACCTTTTGCCCAATGAAACAGCAGTGCCAATTAGCCAAAGTGTTATGGAAATAGACAAACTACCATTTAACCAAGCAAAAAAAATGTATTTAAATGAAATACAGAACAAATTAGAACATTATTTAATATTTCAGTAATATTGCAAATGTATTGTTTGATTGAGCATTCTTAGCTGTTTACATAATTCATGAATGTCTTGTAATGTTATGTTATGACAGTGAATGTCATAAGTTATTATGCAACCGTATCATATGCAAATGCCTTACTAAAGTAAAACTAGGTAGACACGTTTTTCCCAGCCAATGAGTATTTCTTTTGGAGTTACAAAATATAACTACCAGTATTACTACAGTAATATAAAACTGTTTATTATTTCCTAATAGTTATCAATGGTGGAATTTGTCTAGTGTACACTGCTGTGTTCTTTTTATTGACAGTAAATAAATAAAATCAACACAGATACCTAGTGTAGATAATGGACTGCCCACATACAATGCTTTTGATGATTGCATCCTTCAAAGGATTACATCCGACGGGACATCAACCATCTCGACTTCACCGCACCTTGTTCCCATTCCAACCTCACTCCTTCCGAACGCTCTGCTCTCCACTCCCTCCACACTAATCCTAACCTTACTATAAAACCCGCCGATAAGAGGGGTGCTGTTGTAGTCTGGCATACTGACCTCTACCTTGCCGAGGCACAGCGACAACTCGCGGATACCTCCTCTTATTTACCCCTTGATCGTGACCCCACTAAGGAGCACAGGCCATTGTCTCCCACACCATCACCAACTTTATCTGCTCAGGGGATCTCCCATCCACTGCTACCAACCTTATAGTTCCCATACCCCGCACTTCCCGTTTCTATCTCCTACCCAAGATCCTGCCTGTCCAGGTAGACCCATTGTCTCAGTTTGCTCCTGTCCCACCAAACTCATTTCTGCATACCTTGATACTGTTTTATCCTCCCTTGTTCAATCCCTTCCTATCTATGTTCATGACACTTCTCATGCTCTGAATTTTTTCGATGATTTTAAGTTCCCTGGCCCCCACCGCTTTATTTTCACCATGGATGTCCAGTCCCTATAAACTTCCATTCCCCACCAGTAAGGTCTCAAAGCTCTCCGCTTTTTTTTGGATTCCAGACCTAACCAGTTCCCCTCTACCACCACTCTGCTCCATCTAGTGGAATTAGTCCTTACTCTTAATAATTTCTCCTTTGGCTCCTCCCACTTCCTCCAAACTAAAGGTGTAGCCATGGGCACCTGTATGGGTCCCAGCTATGCCTGCCTTTTTGTTGGCTTTGTGGAACAATCCATGTTCCAAGCCCATACTGCTATACTGGTATCTGTCCCCCACTTTTCCTTAGCTACATCGATGACTGCATTGACGCTGCTTCCTGCACGCATGCTGAGCTCATTGACTTTATTAACGTTGCCTCCAACTTTCACCCTGCCCTCAAGTTTAGCTGGTCCATTTCCAACACCTTCCTCCCCTTTCTTAATCTTTCTGTCTCTATCTCTGGAGACAGCTTATGTACTGATGTCTACTATAAGCCTATGGATTCTCACAGCTACCTGGACTATTCCTCTTCTCACCCTGTCTCTTGCAAAAAATGCTATCCCCTTCTCGCAACTCCTCTGTCTCCACCACATCTGCTCTCAGGATGAGGCCTTTCATTCCAGGATGAAGGAGATGTCCTCCGTTTTTAAAGAAAGGGGCTTCCCTTCCTCCACCGTCAACTCTGCTCTCAAACGCATCTCTCCCATTTCACGCACATCTGCTCTCACCCCATCCTCTTGCCACCCCACTAGGAATAGGGTTCCTCTTGTCCTCACCTACCACCCCACCAGCCTCCAGGTCCAACATGTAATTCTCCGTAACTTCCGCCACCTCCAACAGGATCCCACCACTAAGCACATCTTTCCCTCCCCTCCCTCTGCTTTCCGCAGGGATTGCTCCCTACTTGACTCCCTTGTCCATTCGTCCCCCCCATCCTTTCCCACCGATCTCCCTCCTGGTATTTAACCTTGTAAGCGGAACAAGTGCTACACATGCCCTTACACTTCCTCCCTCACCACCGTTCAGGGCCCCAGACAGTCCTTCCAGGTGAGGCGACACTTCACCCGTGAGTCGACTGGGGTGATATACTGCATCCGGTGCTCCCGATGCGGCCTCCTATATATTGGCGAGACCCAACGCAGGCTGGGAGACCGTTTTGCTGAACACCTACACTCTGTCCGCCAGAGAAAACAGGATCTCCCAGTGGCCACACATTTTAATTCCACGTCCCATTCCCATTCTGATATGTCTATCCACGGCCTCCTCTACTGTCAAGATGAAGCCACACTCAGGTTGGAGGAACACCACCTTATATTCTGTCTGGGTAGCCTCCAACCTGATGGCATGAACACTGACTTCTCTAACTTCTGTTAATGCCCCTCCTCCCCTTCATACCCCACTCATTATTTATTTATATTTATTATTTTTTTTCTCTCTCTCTCTCCTTTTTCTCCCTCTGTCCCTCTCACTATACTCCTTGCCCATCTTCTGGTCTTCCCCCCTCCCCCTTTCTTTCTCCCTAGGCCTCCCGTCCCATGATCCTCTCATATCCCTTTTGCCAATCAACTTTCCAGCTCTTAGCTCCATGCCTCCCCCTCCTGTCTTCTCCTATCATTTCAGATCTCCCCCTCCCCCTCGCTAATCTCTTACTATCTCTTCTTTCAATTAGTCCTGACGAAGGGTCTCAGCCCGAAACGTCGACTGTACCTCTTCCTATAGATGCTGCCTGGCCTGCTGCGTTCACCAGCAACTTTTATGTGTGTTGTTTGAAATTCCAGCATCTGCAGATTTCCTCGTGTTTGCATCCTTCAAAGCTTCATTTTCATTGTAATATTCTAAATGAGTGTCATTTGCTTCAAATTCTTCATAGTGCCCAACTTGTTGAAGTAATAAAATTGTTTATTTCTTTCTACCAGTAAGTAGGAGACTACGATGCATAAAAACAAGAACAGTCAGAATGAGAAACAGTTTCTTCCCCCAGGCCATTAGCCTCCTGACCTCCCTGCTGCACTTTATTCAAAGAGTTACTGGTTAATCTGTTCTGTACCATACAATATTTAATATTAAAGCACTTTAGTGTGTTATTTATGTGAGATTCATCTGTAGATTTTATCCTTACCTTCATGAAGTTATCATGTGTTATGTGTGCTACTTTGCTTTACACCCTAGTTCAAATGAAACATTGTCTCATTTCTATATACATTGTATGATTATATACATGCATATAATTAAATGACAATAAACTTGACTTGTCAACTTAATTTCCACTCCCCACCATTTGTGACATCTTCAAGCCCAAATGCTTGAAACCACAGTGAGCAAAACAGTCCTGAGTTATCTTGCTGCTTATTTCTCTGTAAATATCAGTGACAAAAATCACTGCTTTTTGAACACACCCACATGCAACTGATGCTATTTAAAAACTACTCGCCCTAAGCACAGTGTAGTGTTTAACGGCCGCACAGGTGCATGCGACTGACATTATTTAGAAACTGTTCTGTATCAGTCTCCTGTCCCAATTAAACAGCACGGTGTCCCAAATAAACAAAAGAAACCCAGCTATTTTCTCAATTCATTTTTGTTAGGGATTATACCAAACAAGCAGCTGTCACAATTAACCAATGGTTTAATTTACCGGAATTCACTGTATTTAGTTTTTGAGCTTATCATGTCCAAATAACTGGCATTGACTGCCCTGATTAACCAATAGCCCCAAATAACCAGAATCCACTGTACTACCGGGAAATTCTGCAGTTTTTTTTTTAAAAAACACTTAACACAGACCTTAGTTTCTTTTCAAATAGTTCTGAATCCTCAGAGTGAGTCTCACATAATATGGAGGACCGTCAGTCACATCTGCCTGTACTTGCTCTTTAACTGCACACAGCAGCTCTTCATTTCACTTGCCTCGCAACTAAAATTTTCCCATCTTCATTTTCCTTTCCTCTCCCAGATTCATTTTAAAAAATATTAAAAACCCTGATCAAACATTACCATTTCCTTCTCAATGCTTAATTTCATTTGAACATTCAAATGAGGACAGCTTCTCCACTTCCTTTCACTTTCCAGTCTGCGTACGTACCCTGTTGATGGATATAGAAACCTGTACTGGGATCTTATCTCAAGTAGTTTTCCACGAAGTAATAAATTTATTGCAACAAATCTTAATTTAGGTCATGACAGAAGAAAGTTGGCCTTCAAGCTGAAACTCTTGCCCAACTCAGATCATATCCTGTGTCCACTATGCATGTTTAATGGCCTTTGCTGGCTTCTAAACTAGCAGTACTTTGAAATTAAAAAGTCTTGTCCTTGTATAAAAATCTGTACAGTCATATCCTTGGACAATTGCAATGATTGTCCTCTTGTACATTGGATATTTTTATTGCTCTATTAATAACTATGTACTCAACTCCCAGGGCACAGAAACTGCATCACTAGCCACTTTGTTATTCTTTTCCTTTTCCTTGAAGACGTCCCTTCAAAGTGACTTATATGAGTTGTCCTAATATTTCATACACTTCTATAACAAACTATGTTGATAACCCTGTGTTAAGCATCTCAGGATACTTCATTATATTGAAGACACTTTATAAAACATGTTTTGTTGTTGCCACTATACTTTATAAAGTGTCTTCATGCAATTTTTCCCCTCAAGCCAGACAGGGAATAACTGGGTTCAAGTCACTTTAGGTAACAAAAATCCTTGGGCTTGACCAGCTAATTTTATACTCAGATTTTTGAGTTGTAGTTTCACAGCAGTGGTCACCTGAACCAGCAGGTGCTGAGGGACTCTTACTACTCTTGAGCAAAGAACTGTACTTTACATTCACAGTGAAGGCCCTGCTCTCCTGTCTCTACATAACCTCCTATTCTTGTCATCTCCTGAAGAAGTGGTGACAACTGGTTCACATCTCTTGGTTCACTCACGTCACTCTCATCATAACAACAGCCCAGATATGACCCTCATCTGAGTCCTCTGAGGCAGGAAGAATAACAAGGACTTCCTATGGCAAGTTCTTGCAAGATGCCCTGCACTGGAGAAAGACTAAAGCCCACTACTTTCTTGTGTCCCTCTAACTAATCTGCCCGACCCTTGCAGTGAAAGTCAGAGAGTGTTGTGTTATGTCAGATAGAAAACATAGTTTGGTCCACACCATCACTCCCTTCATTAGACTTCAATGACCCCTTCAGCTCCACCCCTTCCCTAGCAGAGGAGGCCTGAACAAATGGCCTAAATATCCCTTGGCCTGCAAAGGAAAGGAAACTTACAAAGCTGCAGCCTGAACAGTAATAATGCAGAAGATGAAGTAAGCCTATAGCATAAGTGCCCAAGTCGGCCACATAAAATTTTGTTGGAATGTGTCATGTAGTACCACGCGTTGACTCTTCAAATTCCACCCATAATAAAAAGATTCATAATGTTTATCTCTACAGCCAAATGAAGCATCCAACGATTTTCTTCTTACAAACTGAGAGCAGTGAGATATTTTATTGGAAAGTTCTCACACCAGTAAGAACACATGACATTGGATGATACTTTGAAATCTTCGCTGACCTGGTGTAGACATCAGTATTTGGACAGTAAATGGTTGGGTAGTGAATATTAGATATTCAGTGATAATAATGGCAAATATGTATGTGCTATAGTTTAGCAGCGCTATGAATATTCATGTGAGTCATTGTTTTCAGTGGTGAGCGTGGTTAAGTCTAATTATAGGAGTAGACTTACTGATGAAACTGGTGCTACATACATAGCTCTCAAATCAACCAACTACAAGCCAGGTATAAAATATTTGTCATTATTAGTGCAGAAACAAAAGTTTCAGTGAGCTAAGATGTGTTTACTTTCCTTGGTTGTTTATGAATATGGACAACTTATAATTTCACAATTCTTGTTATGAGGTACAGTAACAATCTTATTTAAAATATTACTTTTCAATTGTCCTTTTAAAATATAAATAATTTTAATAGGTTTTCTAAATTGCTTAATTTATTTTGATCTGTTTCTGTTACATTTTTATTAATAGTAAAACAATGACTACGTGTGGGTCATCCTTTTCCTTAAAAATAAGACCATTAATTCATTAATCAATGATAATCTCTCCGAAAGTTATCACGGAAAGAAGAAAATGTTTTAAAACAATCATCAATTTGGGCACACATTCTCAAAAGATTTGCCACCCCTACATAAGAGTTGGGTTTGCAGCTCACTTTGACATATCTAGTTGGTCACGAAATTCCTTGCAGCATTTCTCACACAAATGGTCAGCACTCATTCCAGCCAACTTCACCCCCAGCTTTCTACAAGATAAGTCCACAGTAATGAAAGGTGGATGTAGTGATCACATTGGGGCAATGTTATAAAGTACATCAGGAAGACTGCAATTGCTCTTAGGCGCCTGCAAGATGGTCCCCCAAGTCAGGGCTTTGGAACTGAATCCAAGGGCTCCCCTCTCATACACATGGCCTCATTCCTGTTCCTCAATGTCCTAGTTCAAACGTAGATGATAAAGAATGCATTATTATCCCTTTAGAAGGTTGACTTCTTTGGGGGTTAGGATAGAGGTGTACTGAGTGGAACAGCAATCTAGTTGGTCACGAAATTCCTTGTAGCATTTCTCACACAAATGGTCAGCACTCATACCAGCCACTTCACCCCCAACTTTCTACAAGATATCCATTCTAGTCTCCATATCTAGCAGCAGGACTTGAGTAAACATTAGAACTGCCTCCTTTTCCCCTGTAACCCACCCCTGCAGTAATTGTGGGAATTGCGGAAGTGTCTGCAGTAATGCCAAGAGGAATATGGGCTAAGCAAGAACTGCACAGATCTCCTCTCATTGTGTGCTTCTGGCTGTAAATCAACAACATCCCCTTTCAAACTTCTTTGACCAATTATGGGACTGGATTTGGAAATGGTGGGGCAATGCAAGGGCCATTTAACACACCAGAAAGGTGAAATCAAATTCCTAGGCTAAGGCACCAAAAGAAGTATTCCTACATTTTCTTCATCATTGATACAAAAGTTTGAATTTAGTTATTAACTATTTTAAGCAGTTCTTACAAGGTGCATTTGGAGTCTGCAGAAAGACATTAAGAGACTGGGCAAAGAAATAGAGGATAGAATACAATGTAGGGAAGTGTATGGTCATGCACTTTGATGGAAGGAAAAAGTGTAGTCTATTTTCTAAATGGAGAGGAAATTCAGAAATCGGAGGTGCAAAAGGACTTGGGAGTCTTAGTGAAGGTTACCTTAAAGGCTAACTTGCAGGTTGTGTTGTAGTAAAGAAGGCAAATGCAATGTTAGCATTCATTTCAAGAGGATAGGAATACAAAAGCGAGGATGCAGTGCTGAGGCTTTATAAGGTATTGTAATATTGTAAACAGTTTTTTGCCCCATATCTAAAAAAGGATGTGCTAGCACTGGAAAGGGTCCAGAGGAGGTTTACCAGAATGATCCAGGGAATGAAAATGGTTAATGTACCAGTTATGTTTGATGGCCCCTTATCTGTACTTGCTGAGATTTAGGAAAAGGAGAGGAGATGTCATTGAAACATATGAAATATTGAAGTGCCTAGGTAGAATGGATGTTTCTAATCCTGAAAGCCTAGGACCAGAGGGCACAGCACAGAATACATCCCTTTAGAACAGAAGAGGAATTTCTTTAGCCAGAAGATGGTGACTCTATGGAATTAATTGCCACAGAAGACCGTGGAGGCCAAATCATTGGATATATTTAAAGCGGAGGTTGATAAGTTGTTGATTAGTAAAGATACCAAAGGCTGTGGGGAGAAAGCAGGAGAATAGGGTTGAAAGGGAAAATAAATTGCTCATAATCGAATGATGGAGTAGACTCAATGAGCTGAATGGCCAAATTCTGCTCCTTTCTGATGGTTCAGGAAGCAAGGACCAAATTGTGACCCAACATGTCAGCAAGTATATCAATTCTTATGATTAAAACAATCACATAAGAGCACCAATTACAAAAGAATGTTTACATTGTCACTGGTAATTGTAATAATTTTCCTCAAAATTCTTCAAATCTTCTTTAAAAGTGAAGAATATTATACATACATTTTCACCCTATATTCAAGTACTTTCATTCCTATTCTGGACTTCATTTTGTTGCAGCAAAGATCCTTGTTTCAGTGTCCAGAACACTGGATAGTTATAAATCAAATCAAGACAAGGAATAACAAAGAAAGTGATAGCACAAAGGAATTAAACAAATGGAAGGAAGCCAATCAAAATTCTCAGCTGACAGAATATAATAAATAAGTTTACAAAGAACATCTATAAATTATGGGAGTTTTCATTATACTACACTTTTGTTTTTACTCCGGGAAATTAACCAGTTTAATGTGATGGGTGGAATAACTCACAGGAAGTTAGGATAAAGATTACCAGCAGTTAAAAACAATCAGAATAGTTTAAAAAAACATTAGAACGTCTTGCACTTATACACGATCAAGATATCCCAAAGTATTTTACAATTAGTAAAAGCCATTAATAACAGCTTATCTAAACTATAGTGTTCTCTTCCTCTCTGCACCTGGGCTTTAAGCTGAAGTGGACGGTGTATTTAGAGGTGATAAATATAACCAACTGAACCGTAACTGGCATTAATTCAAGGCCGCTAACAAAATACTGTTACAAACCTTAGGCAAAAAGAATGCATCCTCCTTCACAAAATATTTTCTAGATAAGCAAGTGGGCGGGTAAGAAGCGGGGATTTCAGACACCACAAACGTTTAACAACATCGGGACTCTTAAAGGAACACATTTTAGGGAAAACACTTAGAAAATAAATTAAAGAAACTTTCTTACTATCTTACATACCAAGAGTTTAGCTGTAAAGAACAATAGTTCAAGTGTTGGATAATGTCATGGCCTTTCGCGCCTTTACCGAAAGAAGAACCCACAGTTTGCAGCTTCTCGCAGACTGGTTTGAGGGAAGAAAGAATTTGTGTTCCTTCCAGCAGCAACAACATCAACTCCAACCCACAGGATGTGGGACTGTGATCTAATCCTCACAAGCTCCAGGGTTTGGCAGATTCCCAAAGCCCCTGGCAGCACCAGACCTACTTCACAGCGCCGTAAATTCCCGTCGATAAGCTGCGCCTCTGAAATATGTCTCCGAACCCCCACCTTGACGTTTAGCTCAACCAGAAAGAGAAACGGCCAAGTACGCGACAGAAACGATAGAGAAGAAAACGGAGCGGGTGGAGAATGAATTGAAAGAGGAAATTAAAAAAGTACATAAGTATGTGGGAGAGAAAAAAAAAGGAACCGAAATAAGTGATTAGATACAGGTGTGTGAATGGCCTATCTTCTCAGACGATTGCATCTCCATCCCAATATTGATGTGATCACAAGACAGATGCAGAAAATGCAGAAGATCTTTAGACAGAAAGCAGAAAATTGTTGATCCACATACATATTTTTCTGTATTTATATTTGAGCTCTGAATTTCTCTGGAGAGGCTAATAGTCAATATGAATCTCTAATTACTCTTAAGAGGAGTAATTTTCTTGACCACTGTGGCACTATCACATTGCTAATGGACGATGCATTCAAAGATTTAGACCAAGGGGTGAAGTAAGACTGATACATTTGCAAGTCAGGTTGGTGACTTGGGGAAGAACACACAGGTGGTGAGATTCTACTCTGTCTATTGCCCTTGTCTGTCTAAATACTTCATAGAGATTGCAGTTTCAGAGTTGCTGTTGTAGTGGCTTGCAGATGGTATCTACTGTAGCCACCATGTGATGGTAGTGCAGGAATGAACAATTGATGTGATTGATAGGGTATCAATCAAGTGTGCTGCTTTGTCTTAATAGTCTTGAGCTTCTTAAAAGTATTTGTCACTGTACTTATCCAGGCAGGAACAGAGGGTTTCACCATTATGCTCATTTGTGTCTTAGAAATGGGGGAAAGCTTTGAGATGTCGGGAGTAAAGTTCCTCCCCACAAAATACCCAACCTCTGAGCTGCTCCTGCAGCCACAATACTTAAAGCAACATGATGATCCTTAGTTACGCCTGACCCACCGAGTTCCTCCAGCAGTTTATTTTTTGCTTCAGATTCTAGCATCGGCAGTCTCTTTATGTCTTCAGCTGCAGTATTTATGTAGGCTAATCCATTTAATTAAAAACAAAGCTACGGATTTCAGAATGATGAAAGAAAAATAGAAACTGCTGGAAAAGCACAGCAGTTACAATAAAGAACTGTGCAAAAATCGTGGGTATATATATAGCTAGGGTGCCTTAGACTTTTGTGCAGTACGGTAGTAATTTTATGTATTGCACTGTACTGCTGCCACAAAAAACAAAATGTCGTGACATATTTGAGTGCTGATAAAACTGATTCTGATATGGGTCTTTATTGTGGTCTGAGAGTGGGAAGGGGCAGAGAGGGGAAACATGGTTGGGAACAAGGGAGGGGGAAAGAGCGGGATGCAGCAGAGAGATATTCTGTAATTATCAATAAACCAATTGTTTGGAATCAAATGACTTTGCCTGATGTCTCAGGGTTGGGTGTATGTGTACCTGCACCTGCACCACCCTCCTCCCACCCCGGCACTTCTTCTCTGCCACCTGTCCCAAACCCTTCCCACAGAGCTCCACCCTCACCATTCCCAACACTGTACTGTACGTAGAAAGAGAAGCAGTTAATGATTTGCGTCTGAATCCCTTCATCACAATGTGCCGAGATATACAGATTCAAATCATTAACTGTTTCACTTTGCACAATACTGCCTGACCTGCTGAGTTTGTCAAACATTCCGTTTCAGGTCCTGATGAAGTTTGATCAAGCAGTTGCGCTCACAAGGTATTGATGGCAGTATCAATGAATGGTAATGGGATGTGATCAAAATGCCTCTTCTTCAAATTGGTCATTGCTTGGCACTTTTGGGGCATGAATGTTTCTTGTTACTTATCAATCATGCCTGTAAAGTCTTGAAGCACGCGTGTTTCATTTGCAAAGGTGTTGCAAATAGAAATGAGTATTGCGCAATTGTCAGTAGACTTCTCTCCTGATCTTATGGCCTGCTACAGAGCTTCAACCTCACAAATCAATAATCCCATTCTTCTGACAAATGTTTCTTTATCCAGTGTATTCCTCCAGAAGACCCTTTGTTGCTCCAGCTGAAGATAGTTACATCTGGAACACTATCCTGAGGACCTCCTGCATTGATGTTCTGGGGCTGAAATGATTAGCCTCTAACAAACACAATCATCTTTCTTTGTGTAAAGTACAAGTTCCAACAGAGAATAGGTTTTCTTCTGACTTTCCTGCCTCCTTAAAGCACAATTGAAAGCACAAAAATAGTTAGGAATAACCCAATGAATATTTAGGAAAAACCCAACAGTACAACAATTATAAGATGCTATTATACTTGGTGGCTGTCAGTCTGATCCACAAGTACTGGTTCACTCTCTACTAATGCTGCCTAGTTTACTGAGTCTTTTGATATCTTCTATTTTTATTCCTCATGATAACTTGCTTTAATGACTGTTTGATTCTATTCCAGTATAATTCCTCCTGAGTGCAAATGCTCTTGGCACTCTAGTACTGAGGAATAAACTTTGAATATTGATCCTGGTCTCTTCTTGTTTCAGAATCAGAAGCAATTTTAACATTACTGACATATGTCAAGAAATTAATTGTTCTGTAAAATTTTAGGAGTTAAAAAAATTTATAAGTCACAGATATGGTTGAAGAATTAACCAGTAGCGCTGTTTGTAAGAAGTTTGTACATTCACCCTGTGACTGCTTGGGTTCCCTTGCAGCCCTCCAGTTTCCTCCTACATTCCAAAGATGTATGGGTTACTATGTTCACTGGTAACATGAGTGTAATTGGGTGGTGTGGACTCATTGGGCCAGAAGAGCCTGTTACCGTGCAGTATCTCTAAATAACAGAATAAATAAAATTTATTAATTAATTAAAAGAATGACATATAAACAGATAAATAAATATATTAATTGCATATGACTTGACAATTACTATAGTAGTAACAACAGAAGGAAAGAATTCCGGAAGAAAATAGATTGCCAATATTGAAGTGTAAGGCCAGGATTCAGGAAGTAAGCTACCCGAACTATGCAGTGCTGAGTCTGCGACTGGTATTAACAAAATAATACACGTTAGAACCACAAGCAATGAGATTTATCCAGAATTATCAATATGTAGTGGAAGAAAGAATGTCAGTAGGTGCTGGTTTGTGTACCCATCAGATTTCAATAATCTTAGAACTCCAACAGTAAACAAAGTTCCATATAATTACAAAAAGACAAAATATGAACAAGTACAGACAAAACTACCAAAAATATGAACAGAAGGCTGAATTTGCAGTCTACATTCCGAGTGGGAGGCCATCCTAAAAGGGAGCAGGAGTATCAGATTATCCTGTAGTGCCAACTCTCTCACCCACGCACCTTCAACTATAACTCTGTGCTGGAAGTTTTGAATCAGTGAATTTATCAAAGAAGTAATGTGGAATGAAGGTGTAAATTCATGTATGGATTGCAAGATTCAATTGGCATATTAGATCAAATGTAAGGAAATAAATGAGAAAACTAAGTGAATTGCCCATTGCATGCTTTATTTTTGATTCTCATCACACGTACTAAGTTGCTGCAAGAGTTCTAGATTTAGACAGATGCCATTGTCAGATTAAATGCATTTAAGATCTAGACATCACACAGTCAAAATGTCATACCTGGGCCATACTGTGTTATCTTGAAACAGCTTATTATAGCCAATTATTGACTTCAGAAGGGAACCAGAGGTCCATGAGCCAATCCTCATTAGAGGATCACAGATGTAGAAGGTTAGCAACTTTAAGTTCCAGGGTGTTATTCTTTCAGATATAACACCCCTGGAACTGGGCTAGCACATAAGTGCAATGACAAAGAAAGCATGGCAGCGCCTCTGCTTCCTTTGGAGTTTGTGTAGATCCGGCAAGACATCTAAACTTTGACAAACTTCTATAGATGTGTGGTGGAGAGTACGTTGACTGGTTGCATCACAACCTGGTATGGAAACACCAATGCCATTGAATGGAAAATCCAACCAAACGTAATGGATACAGCCCAGTCCATCACCGGTAAAGCCCTCCCAATCATAGAGCACAGCTACATGAAATGCTATTGCAGGAAAGTAGCATCCATCATCGGGGACCCCCACCACCTAGGACATGCCCTCTTCTCGCTGCTGCCATCAGAAAGAAGGTACAAGACCCTCAAGACTCACCACCAGGTTCAGAAACAGTTACTACCCCTCATCCATCAGGTTCCAAGAGGATAACTTCACTCATTTTCATTTGCCCCATCACTGAAATGTTCCAATAACCAATGGACTCACTTTCTATAACTCTTCATCTCATGTTCTCAATATTTATTGCTTATTTAATATTATTTCTTCTTTTTGTATTTGCAAAGTTTGTTGCCTTCTCTACTCTGGTTGAACACCCTAGTTGGGTGGTCTTTCATGGATTATGTTGTGGTTAATTTTCTATAGATTTATTGAGTACGTCTACAAGGAAATGAATCTCAGGGTTATATATGATGACATATATGTACTTTGATAATAAAATTTACTTTGAACTAATTTCATAAAATATTTTATCTCAGTCATCCAGCTCACCTCAAACTTCCATACAGCAATAGAAGCATGGAAGGACAGTTTAACAAAAATATCAAAATAGATCCATTGCCAACTAGTTTTTAATTCCTCTACACTGCCAGCTGTTCTCTGTATCAACCAAATGAAAGAGCAATAGTAAATAAACATCCACTGGAGATGAAATCCTCAAATCTCATCTACAACTAGGCCACAAGAGACTTAACAGTGATACTGTACATCGATACATGGGATCCAGGCATATTCCAAAAGCATATCTTTCAGCCTTAACTACACAGTGCTGACTTATACCCTTTTGATCCACATGTTTAAATGTTGACAATCCAATTTAAAGTTGATTCAGTGCACTTCACATAAAGCCAGATTGCAAAAGCCTTACACAAGGCTGACAGGCAAAGTATATCCTCATAAATCAAAGCAGATCAGGATACTAGAGCCCCGATGGAAAACCAAAACCTGCCCAATTTGTGACTACAGAACGCATGGAATAAATGAACAATCCTGTGACCAAGTCACAATAGTAGAGACATCCCAAGAAGAAAACTTTTAAAAAAGGTCTATTTCTTCAAATTCTTATTACTTGAAAAGATGATGCCATCTGTTGATAGTTATATTATTTTAAAAATTATATTTAATTGCTATTCTACCAAGTGAAACCTTTAATACCTTTGATAAATATCTAAGCAATTTTAGTTGATTCTCTTTTTTACAGGAAACTTACTTCACTAGTTGTTTTCATTTTGCAGGTCCAACTTTCATTCTTGCATTCCTGTTGTTGATTAGGGCTCAGAGGAACACAGAAATCAGTATGTGATCTGTGTAATTCACACATTGACTAGATATTAATGGCTGTCAGTGTTATATGGTCAGGTTCAGTTCAAAAGTTCAGAGATCGCTTTCAGAACTGAATATTATTTTTCTACTAACAGCATAAGGCTTAAAGAAAATCTATTAGATGTGTTACTGAAGAATGTGATGTCATGCTAACAATTCCTTTATATTTTAATTTTAATACATGATGATAATGATGACGACGACATCGACTCAGGCCTGAGAGGCCAGCGTCGGGCATTTTCATGCCTTACAAGGTGCAGAACGAGAGACTATGTGGCAAGCCACTGCTCGCACAGACATTTCGCAGTACAGTATTTTTCTTTATTTTACAAGGTCGAGTTGCGAGCTCAACACTCAACCCAGCATGGATGGAAAGCATACTCGGGAGTGGCCCAACTGGATTCAAACCCGGGAACCTCCATTTTAATACAGCAAACTAATAGTTCCAGGCACCAGTGAGAAACATATTTATAATTCAATTGGATTACCCCCACTATACAATATATTGAATTACAATGAAAATTTTTTTTAAATTGCAGATGCTGAAGGAACAATACAGAAGATACTGCAGTAAATCAACAGGTCAGGCAGCTCCTGTGGAAAGAGAACAAACAAAAATTTTCAGGCTGACTATCCCTTGTCAGAGTGGGAATGAGGGAAAACAAGTTCATTTTAAGTTATTGAGAGGATGGCAGAGGAATGGACAGCGTGATTGGAATATCACTGATGGCAGCACTGACATGGGGACAAGCTGCAGATGATGTTATTCTGTTTATAGATTAATGAGGGAGAAAGCACAACCAAAGAACTAAAGGAAGGTAAGTGGCAGAGGTCATGTCTGGGACCTCGGAGATTCACAAGCCAGTAAGGTGGATAGATGTAGGAGAGAACATCTGGGACTGGAGGTTGGAGGAGGGAGGTGGGTCTGCATCTCAGAGAGTGGTGACTGGGTTTTGAGATTAGTGGGTAGAGGTGAGAAAAGATGGAGAAAAATTCATTGCACCACACATTAGAGGGGAAGGATCAAAGTTAAGCAGGGGACCACACAGTCCACCATCAGTTGTGATTGAGGCTGTTAAATACCTGGTCAAATTTCCAGAGTGAAATGATACAACCTGTAAGTAGTCATTTTCTCCTTTTCCTCCAGGGTTGGTTGGTATGGCGGGGTGATTAATTTTCAAACATATGAAACAATGTTAGATAATTGCATTTCTAGGCCAGTATGCTTTAGGCAATGAATCTTTGTATACCTGAACACACCTATTTACCTGAGCAGGTTTTTTTTTTATCTGAGAAGGGGTTAATCTTAAAGCAGTCTGTTGACATTGATTGTGGGGTCAGAATTAATACAATGAGAAAACAGCTGTATCGAACAAAAGACACAGCAAGGTGAATGACACAGTACATTAGTGGATCTAGCCAAAAACTAATGTGACTGCAAATGAAGTGAGAATACTCCATTTACTGGTCTGTGCAGCACTGATTCACCTCAAGAAGAATTAGAGGAAACCCTTTATAAAGTTGGACTTCCTTCTCTTATGCACTCATGTATTCTGCAACAACAAAGTTCTGGATATCATAAATTTTGCCTTCTTTTCCAATCTTACTGAGAAAACAGGTGCAACATTAATATACCTTCCTCGAGTATTTGACAGTGTATGGAGAATACGACTTAGCTAAAGCTGGTGATTGTGATTTAACACAGACAACTCTTTCATGAAAAATGCATTTCTAGCAACAGATTGAGGAGAACTCAATTAGTAGCAAGTAATGATGGTTTCCTCAAGGAAATGTTCTTTCTCCCATTCTTTTTATCCTGTATGTCAGTAATATCTGGCTGGCATCATCTCATGAATTTATTTACATTGGGTGATAGTGCATTAAGGCAATGAGTTTTCAAAATGATCTGTACATTCTAGAAGAATACTAGGGTCCTGGAGACACAAGGAACTAGAAATGCTGAAATCTACAGCAACACATAGAATGCTGGATAAACGCAGTGGGTCAGGCAGTGTCTATGGAGGGAACTGGACAATGTTTCGAGTCAAGACCCTTCATCTGGACAGAAATCTAAGGCTCTTGAAATCTAATGAATCCAAAAGAGCAAGTTCCTAATTCTACCACAGTAATTTTCAAACCAGTAAAATATCTGTGGAACAATAAAAGTGCACAAAGAAATTAGTCTTACCCTTTATTGCTCTAGATTGACATTTCAGTTATTGTCGTCAAAAAGAAATTTACAGTTAAAATATAATTCTTGTCAAAAGACGAAGGATTAACATTTTTGAAAAGATTTTTTGGAAGATCCCTGAGAAATATATTATTCTTACTCTCCATGGATTAATTCATGCCCTGGATTGCACTCTAGTGTCGTCAATCAATGCCTTATTCTTGGGATGCCAATACAGAGAAATACCATATAAATAGTAATAGCTTTTCTACATCGTGACATACCCTTAGCTACCACTTTGTATATCACTGGGTATGCATTGTTATCAAACATTGCTCCTTTCCTGGAGAGAAATGACTTATATTTTAAGACTATGTAAATATAATTTTTGACTCTGAACTACCACTATTTGAAAATACAAGCCCACTAGTAAGAAGGAGGCTTAGGTTTAAAAATTTTTTTTGTGGTTACAGGAAGTCCAATTTTATTCAAAATGTCGAGAACCAATGGAGCAAACTCTGGTCAGCAATGCATCTTCAACAGATATTTTATCAAAGGTCTGAACCATAAGTTTTTGAGTTTCTGTCGAATTGGGCTACCTTGAACCACATTTGGATGTGATTGTGGAAAATTCCTTCACTAATTGACCAAATCTGGTTGAATAGTGCCACAACAACAATCTCTCACTGAAAGTCAGCAAAACCAAAGAGCTACGCACATAAAATGCTGGAGGAACTCAGTAGGCCAGGCAGCATCCAGGAAAAGAGTGCAGTCAATGTTTTGGCCAAAGAGCTGATTATTGACTACACACGGAGGAAACAAGAGGTCCATCAGCCGGTGCTCATTAAAGAATCAGGTGGAAAAGGTCCTGAAATCCCTTGACGTTATCATTTCAGAGTTTATATCCTGGGAGCAGCACGTAATAACTAATAAACATATGAAAATCACAAGTAAAAGTATTGTTTTCCTAGCAACACACACAAATTGTAGGAACTCAGCAGGCCACGTATCATCTCTGGAAAAAAGTAAATAGTCGACGTTTCAGGCAGATCAGACCCTTCATCTTTTGAGTCTGATGAAGGGTCTCGGCCCGCAACAGCCCTTGCCTGCTGAGTTCCTCCAGTATTGTGTGTGTGTGTGTATTGCTTGATTTCCAACATCTACAGATTTTCTCTTGCTTTTGAATATTGTTTTCCTCACAGCGAAACACGTTGAAGCACGGACCCCCAACCCTGCATCACTCACAACACTGCACACCAAAACACGCCAGTGTCCCTTTTTTTTAACCATTCCCCTGTCAAGCGATTGCAGTAACCGGCATCTGGAGCAAAATAACACGATCTGGAAGATCTCAGCTGGTCGAGCTGTGTCGACGTATCAGGGTCAGTCCCAGATGCAAGCTCCTCCAACCAAAGCACCGCAAAATCACGCTTTGCCTCCGCAGACGCTGAGCTCACTACTCAGGAGTCCCGACTTACTATTTTTGTCCTCTGTCAATCAAATCGTGGAAGGCGGTCTGCGGCGCGATGACGCCAGGACAGACGCCTCTTTGTTCGCTGCCGCTGGCTGCCTGGTAACGCGGCTGTAATTCGGGTCGGGAAGGGGAGGGAACAACCGCTTGTGGTGGACTTGACGGCAGCGGGGGGCTTTGGTTTGGACCCTCGCTACTGCTAGAAGATGGGCGCCGTTTTGGCTGTGTGCTCCCTGGGCAGCTTGGTAAGGCGGAAATGCGACGGGCTGTACCTTCAGGGCTGGTTAGGCCTGGTCAAGCTGACGCACGTCTCTCACGGTCCGCTATGGGCCACGGCCTGGTGTTCGCCTCGCTCACGCTGTTGTGTTTGAAGGCGTTCAGAAGTTTAAGCCGTCGTCATTAATTCAACATCTCCCTTTTGGAATGTTTATTTTGCTCAGAATTTGAAGCTGCGAGGTAGCTTCGCTTGCAGTCTAAGTCCAGAATTGGAGGGTGTCATCTGAAAACTTCTGAATAGGGGCTACCTTCCCAAAGAGTGTTTTATTGTGTTTAAAAAGACCCTGTTAAGGGTGTGTAGTTTATCGTTATCTTTCACGTGCATAGTTTAAAAAATCAAAAGTAAAAAAAAAAGTTAAATGTTTTCTCGTTTCAAAGACTTAATGTTTGAATGACTATCTAAATGTGTAATGAACGGAGCCTTCAGAGTTACGTAGAGTTGTTTAATACAGAAACGGCCCTCAACTTTCCACGTACATGCAGACCTTTTGTTCCGTCTACGCTAATCCCATTTGCTCACATTAGGTCCATATCCTTTTGCATCTTGTCCGTTCAAGTGGCTGTCTAAATGTCTCTTAAGCGTTGTGATTGTGTTCATTTCCATCGCCACCTCTATCCTCTTCAAACCCCTCCCTCTCACTAAACCTATAGCCATTTACTTTTGTGACCATCTACCTATTCCGTATAAGGTGACCTTTGTCACCTTTGCTCCGAGGAAAACAAGTCCTCAGGGAAAATCTTTCATCATAACTAAAGACCTCCAATCCAAGAAACATTCTGGCAGATATCCTCTCTCTCCTATACCACTACATCATTCCTAGAATATGGCGACCAGAACTGTATACATTATTCGTTGTGCAGTACTAGTTGATGAAAGACAAAAGGCTTGGGGGGGGGGGGGGTGGATCACACAGGAGAGGACAGAAGGCCAAGGGAGAAAGAAGGGGGAGGAGCACTTAGTACAGTTGCCATATAATGGCTTAACTTTAGTATTCCATGGCCTGAGGCATGAAGGCAAGCATGCCATGTCTTCTTCACCACCCATCTACCTGTAATACCACTTTTAGGGAACCACAGATTTGAACCATGAGGTCTCTCTCTATCAACATTCCTTAGTGCCTTGCTATTTATATATACATGACATTCCTCTCTCTGACTTCCCAAATTGCAACACCTTGTACTTAGATTAAATTTCATCTGCCAACACTTCATTCAACTTTCTATCCAATTTAGATCCTGCTGTATGTTTGGAAGACAATTCAAGGTGAGGCAACACTTCACCTGTGAATCCGTTGGGGTCATTGTATATTGGTGAGACCCAACGTAGAAGGGGAGACTGTTTTCCCAAGCACCTACGCTCTGCCAGAAAAAGCGGACTCTCCTGGTAGCCACCCATTTCAGTTCTACTTTTCATTCCCATTTTGACATGTCAGTTCATGGCCTCCTCTACTGCTGCGATGAGGCCACACTCAGGTTGGAGGAGCAACACCTTCTGTCTGGGTAGCCTCCAACCTGATGGCATGAGCGTTGATTTCTCGAGTTAATTGCCCCTTCCCCCTTCACTATTCCCCATTCCCCCCTCATCTTTTCTTACCTGCCCATCACCTCCCTTGAGTGCTCCTTCCCCCTTCTTTCTCCCATGGCCTCCTGTCATCTCCTGTCAGATCCCCCCTTTTGTCTTTCATTAATTAACTTCCCAGCTCTTTACTTCACCCCTCCCCTCTCCCAGTTTCACCTGTCATCTATTCCCCTGTACCTCTTCCTCTCTTCCCACCACCTTCTTACTCTGACTTCTAATCTCTCTTTTTTTCCTCCACCAGTCCTGAAGAAGGGTCTCAGCCTGAAATGTCAACTGTTTATCTTTTTCTTTAGAATGTGCCAGGCCTGCTAAGTTCATTCAGCATTTTGTGTGTAATACTTTGATTTCCAGCGTCTATAGATTTTCTTTTGTTTGTTTTTGGAAGATGTTCCTTGCTGCCCCAGTACACCAGTAATTCTTATGGACCATTCCTTTTACAGTCAGATCCACATCATTGAAATACATCACAAACAACATGTATCCCAGCATTGATCTCTGTTGTACATACCTGGTCTCAGACCTCCGATCAGAGAAGTATTCTTCTATCAGCACTCTCAGCCTCTCATCACCAAGCCAATTTTGGATCTACATGGTCATCCTGTATTAGATCTCTTTGTGCCTTCATCTTCTGCACTAGCCTGCCATGTGGAGCCCTGTCAAAAGCCTTACAAAAGTCCATGTAGACAACATCGGTCATCATGTCTTCATTAGCTTTCTTAGTTACCTCCTCCATTACACAATCAAATTTACTGAGGCACCATTTACCTCTTACAGAGCCATGCTGGTGCTCCGTGATCCACTCATGCCTTTCCAAATGTAAATAAATCCTATTGCTAGGGCTTTCTCCAATAATTTCCTGACCAATTTTACAAAGCTCACTGTCTTTGTGAAGTGATATATTAAATTAAAACCCTTTGCAGTGAAAATTCTTAAAAGTGACTGTTAATTCGGGAAGACTTGTTAGCTTCGTGCATTTTGTGTTCATAAATGTTTCTAGTTGTGTTGAAGAAACTAAACTACTGTATAAACAATAGTAGTCATTGCTTATGTATTTACAAGTACAGAGTACATCAGTAATGTAACTCAGTCAGAATTTCAGATTTGCAGATCTTAATAATTGACACCATAGTTTCATCTTAATTTTTTTATGTTATCACACAACACTGATAAATTCATTTGATATGTTCCTAGCCTTCAGAATGCACTCACATTTTAACATGCTTGTACGTTGATACCTTTTCAATCTTCTTGAAGGTGTACATTTAATAACTTGAGACTAGAATTGATTAAAATAGCAGATAAAGTTGTAGAAAGAAAATATCTGGTGATTATAAGTCTGTACATAACAGCAATGTTTCATGTAATTGGATTTTGAGTCTTGTGAGTTAATGTTGTAGAGCGGTAACATTACGATTTCCTCTGTAAATTGCAACTTTGTAATAGTAATTAACTCTTTACACTTTAATTTTATTGGCATTAATTTTGCAGAAAAATGTATGAATTTTGTTGTAACTTTTTTTTCTTTGGAATTGAGAGAATGTGTTACCTTGATATATTGTGGGCAGTACTTAAGGCAAAAGATAGTTGGGTAAATTATTAGCCATATAAATTGAATAGGAAAGACCTATTTTTTGTAGAGAAGTTGGTCACTGGGGACTTAATTTTAAAATAATGAGAAGAAGATTTGACAGGATTTAATGTATTTTTCCAAAATGTTGTGAGGTATCTCATGCTTTTCAAGGTAATTGAAACTGAAGCCCTCTTTATAATGCAAAATGCCTGAATGAGCATTTATTCTGTCATGACATACAAATATCAGACTGGGAGCTGGAATGGAGCTTTATATAGTTCTCTAAATTTTCTCAATTCCAGTTTTGTACTAACTAAGTAAATTCAGTAAAAAGATGTTTTAAAATGAGACAGTTGGAAGCTGGTTTCATTCTCAAGTTGCCTAGCTAATATGGCCATTTGGACTGACTCTGAATTCATAAGGGTTGATAGAGAGATGCAAAATAAAATCTCACTGTTCGGTAAGCTTTGAATCACAAAAAAATCTTTTGGTGTTGCATTGTGGAAATTGAAGCAATCGAGTGTAAATGTTTGCTAACTGAAGAGTGCATAGTTACTCTGTGAAAGCTCACTAAGGCAACAAGTCAAGATGATAAGCTGGCAGACAGTGTGTAGACATAGTGTAGTTACTTACCCAGGCTGACATGACCCTATAAAGCCTGTTAGGCAGCCTCTGTGGGGGAACCAAGGTCAATAAGCATACCAAGACAAGATAATGAAACAACCGAAGGATTCTGTGGCAACACCTGTAATTGGACAGTTATTTTACTAGTTCTCAAGTATTATTGGTCTTTATAATGCGAATTTAATTGGTTGTTAACACCTGAAATTTGTACTTAACTGCTAATTATGGGATTCAGAAGTGTATTATGTTTATATTGGATCAATATTTGTATACAGCTAGACAATTTCTGTATAAAGACAGCATTTCTTTGTCCAAACTTCAGAGCAGCGTAGTGACAATGACGATGCTGTTTATCCTTTACGAAAGTAAATAAAGTGTGATTGAGGAAATAGTGTAAGTTGTCAAAGTCTAATTAATTAGTGCTGACAGCATAAATATTCATTTCATTGTGCAATTTATATAAATAGTGAGAAATTATTCTCTCTAGACAAATTAATGTCTGTTTGCAATATTCCCTGTAGGTATCATGTCTGTGCAGCAGTGCTCCTTGTTTGTTATGCAGTTGTTGCCCCAGTTCCAAAAATTCCACGGTAACTAGATTGATCTATGCAATCATTTTGCTTCTGGGAACTCTTGTGGCTTGTATTATGCTGGCTCCAGGAATAGCAATACAACTAAAAAAGGTATGTTTTATTTAATTAATCCTTAGTGCATTTAACTTGAGGGGAATAGAACTTCTACTTCCCTCAATGCAAACGGTTACTTTTATTTTTTTTTAAGTTTCTCCAAAGAAGTAATTACATTTCCTTTAAGTAGATAAGATATGAGAATCATATGGATCATTTTCTTCCTATCTTCACAATCAGCTTTGAAAGTTCTTAGAATTCTTTGATTTACAGCATGCTGGTGGCGTAATGGCATCATTGCAGGACTTCGGGACTAAAGGTACTGAATTTGAATCCAATCGGCTCCCCTGCATGCTTTCCATCAGTGCTGGGTTATGAGCTGGTGATCTCTTTGGAAATTCACCCGGCAGAAGGCAATGGCGCAAACCATTGCTGTAACTTACCTTGTACGCGGTTCCCCACTACGCGGAGGGAAATCGCTAACCGGAGAAACTCCAGATGCAACGTACCTTTCCTACATTGGCTTGTATTGTGGTTCTTCAGTTATTTCATTTCAGATAAGTTAGATACAGTATAGACCATAAGATTTGGCAGCAGAATTAGGCCATTTGGCCCATTGAATTTGCTCTGCCATTTCATCATGGCTTATCCATTTCCCTCTAAGCCCCATTCTCCTGTCTTCTCCCTGTATCTCCTCATTCCCTGGACTAAATAAGAATCTATCAACCTCTGACTGAAATATACCCAATGACTTTTCCTCCGCCTCTGTCTGCGGCAACAGATTTCACAGATGTATCACTCTCTGGCTAAAGAAATTCCTCCTCATCTCCATTTTACATGGAGAGCCCTCCATTCTGAGGCTGTATCCTCTGGTCTTAGACAAGCCACCACAGGATGCATCCCCTCCATATCCACTCAATTGAGGACTTCCAATATTCAATAGGTTGCAATGAGATCCCCTCTCATTCTTCTGAACTCCAGTGAGTACAGGTCCAGGGCCACTAAACGCTCCTCATACAAGCCTTTCAATCCCAGAATCATTTTCATGAACCTTTTTTGAACCGTCTCTAATATCAGCATATCAGCACATTTTTTTTATTAGATAAAGCGCCGAAAACTGCTCACAATACTCCGTGTGGCCTTATAAAGCCTGAACATTACATCCTTCGTTTTATATTTTAGTCCTCCCAAAATGAATGCTAATATTGCATTTGCCTTCCTCACTACTGACTCAACCTGCAAATTGACATTTATGGAATCCTGCATGAGGACTCCCAAGTCCCTTTACAGCTCATAATTTTAAATTTTCTCTCCATTTAGTAAATGGTCTTTGCTTTTATTTCTTCTACCAAAGTGCATGACCATACACTTCCTGTCACTGTATTCCATCTGTTGCTACTTTGCCCATTTTCCTAATCTGGCTATGTCCTTCTGTAGTTTCTCTGCCTCCTCAACACTACCTGCCCCGCCACCTATCTTCGTATCATTTACAGACTTGGCCAGAAAGCTGTCAATTTCATCGTCCAAATCATTGACATTTAACACAAGAAGAAGTGGTTCTGGCACAGACCCCTGTGGAATACCACTAATCACCATCAGCTGACTAGAAAAGGCTCCCTTTATTCCCTCTCTTTGCCTCTTGCCAATTAGCCAATACTCTATCCATGCTAGATCCTCTCCTGCAGTACCATGGGCTCTTAAGTAGCTTCATGCACAGCACCTTGTCATCCGATTCTCCTTTGTCTATCCTGCTTGTTATTTCTTTAAAAAATTCCAACAGATTTGTCAGGGAGGATTTTCCCTTGAGGAAACCATGCTGACTTCAGCCTATTTTATCATGTGCCTCCAAGTACACTGAAACCACATTCTTAACGACTGAATCTAATGTTTTCCTAACCACTGAGGTCAGACTAACTGGCCTATAATCTCCTTCCTTCTGTCTCTTCCTTTTTGAAGAGTGGAGTGACATTTGGAATTTTTCAGTCCTCCAGAGCAGTTGAAATATATTTGTAGGTCAACAGATAATTCTGTGAACTAATATAATTCATTTATGTAAATCCATAAATTTGTTTATGCAAATCCATAAATTTAGTTCATAATTTAGTGATTTAGCAATTTCATAACAGATTTTCAGTGGGGTACTAACTCTGTGGGAAGACCACCAACGACGATAATTGTTAAAGTTAAAAGGAAGTGGAATGTGTCCCATTTTCTTCAAGCTTGGGAAAAACAATGAATATATCTGACTGTGGTTTAGAATTCATCTAATTTCAGCAACATACTTAATGTTATCTGGAAAAGCACGTTTCCCACACCTCTGGAAACTGATATTGAGTGACAAGGAATGTTGCCATCAAGCACAATGTTTCCTTGACTATTTGTTTTACAAAATTACCACATGAGTATATATTAATTTAGGTAAAAATGCATCCCTGTATTCAAGTTCTGCATTATTAAGGTTTTCTGTTTACTTTTGAAATCTATCCAACTGATGATTATAATTTGTATCAAGAAATTCTGTATTTTAACCCATGTCCTCATTTCTTATCCCAACAAACAATATGCTGGGTTTCAGCAATTCTTTTCCTGTCACAGAAGCTGCTTCACCTGCTGAGTTCTACTAGCAGATTGTTTTTTGCTCCAGATTCCAGTGTGTGCAATCTCTTGCGTCTCCTCATTTCTTACTCTTTGGTTAAACTTGTAACCCCACTTACACATCCTGGGATTAATCACAATAAAGGTTGCAGCATTTTAGGAAGAGTAGTGCATAGAGGATGTAGTTTTTAGTTGGTGCTGCTTCATGTAAGGCATGAATATTACTGGAGAGTTTCAGACGTAGCAGGAAATCTGGATGTGATTTGATAGGTAATAGTGTAATTAAGGATACAGGGAATCAAGGGAATTTGAAGATTTGTGAAGTCAAAGGTACTCTTTTAGGGTAGGTTGATATTGGTAGATTTAAGAATATCTGCAGCCTTCAAACCTCCTATAATATACATTCAGTGGCCACTTTATTTGGTATAGGAATGTACGATAAGTTCAAAAGGTACATTTAATGTCAGAGAAATTTATACAATATATATCCTGAAATTCTTTTTCTTCACAAACATCCACTTAAACAGAGGAATACCCAAGAATGAATGACAGTTAAATGTTAGAACTTCAAAGTCCCCCCAGCTTCCCTTCCTCACACACAAGCAGCAGCAAGGCAATGACCCTCCCCCCCACCAGCACCCTCCACCGAGCACTCAAGTATGCAGCAAAGACACAGACTTGCAGTACCTCAAAGGCTACTCGTTCACCCTGTAATTCTCTCCCCCCAATAAGGGAAAAGGAGGTGTCCCTGTTTCACAGCGAGAGGGGAGACATAACAAACAACTTGCTGATTTATGATGTTAAAAAGTCTTGCATTGCTTTTTCCGAGCTCTGCGTCCAGAGAATCGGCCCAGGAACGGCTCAGGTCTCTGGACACAGAGCCGGCGGCTAACCTGCTGCTTCCGATGTTCGGTGTTCTCCCATGATGCCTCAAGGGTACCGGCCTTGAATCAGCCCGTCTCCAAAGCCATGAAAATCCGGCACCCTGAAGGCATGCTACTCTTCCAGGCCGCGTCCTTGGGATATCAAAAAGCGGCCAGTCATAAGGCCATGAGAGAGGGTCCCATTCCCGCAAAGAACCAAAGTCAGAGTGTAACTCGAAGTCAGGGTCTTCAAAAGAACTTTGTAAGGGACAAAAGAGATATCAAAGATAGAAATAGAGCTGTTTCCAAAATGCAAGCAAAAGAGTCACTGTTTAGCGCCATCTTGACTTTGCTCCGCCCTCCATTCCTAATAATTGGCAACTGAGTGCTTGCTCATGGTTTTTGGCTGCTGTAACAGATCTTTTTCAAGGTGTGAGGTGTTATGCATTCAGAGACGCTCTTCTGCACATCACTGATGTAATGCATAGTTACTTGAGTTACTGTCGCCTTCCTGTCAGATTCAGCCATTTTGGCCATTCTCCTACCTCTCATTAATAAGGTGTTTACGCCCTCAGAGCTGCCACTTGCTGGTTATTTCTTTCCTGGTTGTCATCATTTTGTGCAAACCTGCCTTCTGCTTACTCAAAAAAACAAGAGACAAAAAAAATCAGTATAAAATTAAATGACAAAAACAAAGAAAGAAACGAAGAGAATCTATTACATGGGGGTTTCATTGACAAAGGATTGATAATTATTCCATGACACAATTTAGGGCATCAGAATCAGACTCGGGTTTAATATCACTGGCATATGTTGTTTTGGAATAGCAAAACATTGCAATGCATAAATTAAATTAGTCCATAAGACAAAGGAGCAGAAGTTGGCCATTCGGCCCATCGAGTCTGCTCTGCCATTTTATTATGAGCTGATCCATTCTCCCATTTAGTCCCACTCCCCCACCTTCTCACCATAACCTTTGATGCCCTGGCTACTCAGATACCTATCAATCTCTGCCTTAAATACACCTAATGACTTGGCCTCCACTGCTGCCCGTGGCAACAAATTCCATAGATTCACCACCCTCTGACTAAAAATTAGTGCAAATTGAGAACAAAAACAAAGAAAAAATAGTGTGAATTCATTGTCCATTCAGAAATCTGATGGTAGTGGGCCAGAACAAAACTATGAGTGAGTGAGTGAATAATTCATGAATTATTTGATGATTTTTCCCAATAGATTCCAGGGTTTTGTGAAGATGGCTTTGGTACTCAGCTTCCAAGTGTTCACGGGGTTGTGAACTGTGATGTACTAGCTAGTTACAAGTCAGTTTATCGTATCTGCTTTGGATTTGCTGTCTTCTTCTTTCTCTTCTCTGTGCTTTTGATCAATGTGAAAACGAGCAGAGATCCCAGAGCTGCAGTACATAACGGGTAAGTGCTGAAAGTTATATTATTGATTTACAATTTATAAGTAAAATAAAGTGGTTGAAGTTTTTAAAAATCTTCAATCACTATTTTTGATATTGTTTCCACTGTTTCTATTTCTAGTCTGCTGTTGCCTCATCGGTATTAGTATTACAACATTGTTCTGACGCAGGTTGACAGGAAGGTTCATGTATTTATTGATAATTATTTTTTTTTAAAAATCATTCCTGGTTAAGTGTGTGAAGTGTTCTTGAATGCTTTGAAGAGCATTCGGGAGTGCTGTTAGTGTTAACCAGACTTGACAGAGACAGGCTGTCTGGATGGTGGAAGTTGGGCAAGGTGTGCTGCATTACTTTTGGCAAAATGACAGATTCATGACATGATTCAATGGGGTGGTAGAGGTGAGAAATTCACTTATCTGCCTATAGATCATCTCTGTCTTGGGCTGTCAATTTTCACAAGGTTGGTAAGTCCTAGTGCTTCTTGGTTATCCTTTCTCCATTGGATTTGAAAGTGATCGTGTTGAGTTTAATGCTTTTAAACACCTACAATCTCATCTGCCTCTAACCCCCCCTGTTTTTCAAAGTTGTATTTGTGTTTATTCTCATGGTGTATCTAGAAAATTTGAAGTTATTCTACTGGCCAATTTTACTTGATTTTGCTTTTGACAGATTCTGGTTCTTCAAAGTAGCTGGCATCATAGCTATAATAGTAGGAGCCTTTTATATCCCTGAAGGACCTTTTACAAAAGGTAAGGAGCACTCTTGGTGAAAAATATACTGGTTATTTATACCTTATTAAGTCAGTTGTTAAGATGAACAAAATAATGGTGTCTTACATTATGAGTGAAGTTTTGATTTTAAAAAGAGGCTTTATATTACAATTATAATGAGTTAAGGTATCATTTCTGATGAGTTCAAAGATGTGTTTAATCATTATTTAGAACCACTAAACAATAGAATCATAGAGTTGTGCAGCAGTGAAACTGTGACTATGGTGACCTTCATGCCTATCTATATTAATCCACTTACCTGCACTAATTTTATATCCCTCCATGAATAGCTCATTCATGCACCTATTAAGTTGCCTTTAAAATTTGTAACTGTTCCTGCCACCATCGCCTCTGGCAGGTCAATCCAGGTGCCAAATACTTTGTGTGAAAAAGATTATCTCTCAGATTCCCTATAAATCATCCGCCTCTCACTTTAAACCAATGCCCCTTTAGTTTCAGAAGCTTCTACCAAAGGCTGCGGACACCGAGTACTTACCCTTTCTATGTTTCACATAATTTGACTTATTTGTAATGATTCCTGTATTGGAAGGAGCATTCTTATTTATGTAAAATTAGTGGAATCATTAGAATTCCGAGTGCAAAATAATTGCACATTTTCCAATCTATCAGTAGTTTTCTTTACACATTTGCGGCCTTTTTCTCCTTCCTCTCCTTACACTCAGTAGAAAGAACTGGAATATTTGCATTCAGTTGTGGTGTTCAACCCCTATAATTTGATAAATTTTGAATGTTTGTAGCTAGCTATTTAGAGCTCATGTACATCAGCTCATCTGATATCCTCCCCAATCTGATAAGCAAGTGTATACCAAGCTTTACAAAACTAAAATTTGTAACTCAGGATATTAACTTGTCCTTGAATTTTGATCTTGTTAACTGCTCTTTTTCACTCCTCCCTCTGTGACGTGTCACCTTAATTCCTTTGATCTATCTGTTTATCTCCCCCCTTTATCTCTGTCCTTTCGCTTTTTGACTCTTTTAACTGATTGTAACATCTATTACTTCTCAATACCTATCTGTTAAACTTGCAGATACTTTTTCTTTTATCCAGTCTTGGTTCTGATCTCTGAATTTTCATGACTTCCTGAGCATCAGACCACAATCAGAAAGGACTTGCAGCAACAACTCTGTCATGATTATTCTCAACACTGGCACCCCACAAATTTGCATCCGCATCCCCCTGCATTATTCCCTGCACAGTTATGACTGTGAGCAAAATCTACTCTAAATATGCAGATGATGCCACACTGTTGGTTGTATTTCAAATCACGAGTCAGAGTACAGGAAGTAGACATAGAGCCGAGTGACATGGAGCTATAACAGCAATAACCCTTCCCTCAATGTCAAAACAAAAGAGCTGGTCATTGACTCCAGGAACGGTGAGGGTGCACATGCACTTGTTTATTTCAACAGTGTTGGGGTCAATAGTTTTAAGTTCCTAGAAGTGAACATCACAGTACCCTGTTCTGGTTAAACCATATTGATGCCATGGCCAAAAAAAGCCTTACCAGCACCTATCTTTTCTCAGGAGGCTTAAGAAATTTTGTGTCCCGTTTGACCCTCCCCCAATTTTTACTGATTCATCATAGAAAGCATCCTCTTCAAATGCATTACTGCATGGTATGGCAGCTACTCTACACATGACTGCAATAAAGCGTAGAAAATTATGGACACAGCTCAGCACATCACGGAAACTTAGCCTCCCCTCCATGGACTTTGTCTAGGTTTCTTGCTGTCTTAATAAGGCTGTCAGCATTATCAATGATTTCACCCACCCCAAACATTCTGTCTTCTCTTCTCCTCCTCCTTCCCCCTCCCCTTCCCCCATCAGCCATCAGGGAAAATATACAAAAGACTGAAGGCGCGTGCCACCAGATTCGTGGACAACTTCTATCACACTGTTGTATTAAGACTATTGAATGTTTCCCTAGTATGATAAAATGAACTCTTGACCTCATCATAATCTACCTTGTTGTGATCTTGCAACTTGCTAGCTATCTGTACTGTGTTTTCTCTGTATCGTAATCCTTTATTTGGCACCGTGATATTGTTTTACCTTGTGCCACCTCATTGCACTGTTGTAATGAATTGATTTGTATGAGTGATGTGCAAGACAAACTTTTCATTGTACCTTGGTACATGTGATAATAATAAACTAATTTACCTGTACTCCTCTGCCCATTTGATGCCTATTGTGTTCTGTCCTCTGGACCCCAGTTAAACCAAACTTGCTGTCTTGCTTCACTTGCAAGACTACTTTTGTTGATCTGAATTTTAAATATTCTGCAGAAGCACAAGGATTAAAGATAAGATGTAACAGCAAAGAAAGACAAGTGTAACTTAGTAAGAGTGAAAGTGAAATATAAGGAGAGAGGCATGAGGGAAAAGGTGAAAAAAAAGACTTCAGTATTGAGCTTTCAGTTGCTAAATTTATTTTTCTCTCTCCATTAGCTTTATTTGTCATTGGTACATGTGGTGCATTCTGCTTCATACTGATCCAGTTGGTTTTGCTGATAGATTTTGCTCATTCTTGGAATGAGTCATGGGTGGGAAAGATGGAGGATGGGAATTCCAAATGCTGGTATGCAGGTATGTGAATATAAATCTATTTGCAGTGAACAGTTATGAGTAATTACTTAAAGCTTTTTTTTGGCATTTGATGAGTGGGGATTATCGATAGTTCATATAAAATAATGTTTGTTAATATAGATAAAATAAATATGACTGCAGGCAGATGGAAAAGGCATTAAAAGAAAAACTCAAAAGTTCCAAAAACTATATGATAAAAATTTCAATGAACACATTCACAAGTAATAATGCTAGTATGAGCAATTGGTTTATTTTGTTGTCCATTTCATGTTATTAACTTCAAACTAAGTTGGACCTAACTTACTGTACAAGTTGTGCTACTCTTATAGAAAAGAAACTATTGTTAAGTTTTTAAATTGTAAGAATGAAATTCAGTGTAAAGCCATAATGAGTTAGAAAATTAAGAATTTTTCATTTTACTTTACAAACGTTGCAGCTTTCTTTAATAACAGCTCAATCCAGCCTGTTTTTTTCTCTCAATCTGAGGATTACTATATTAAAAAAGCTTATTGTTTACTTTTTTTGGTTTATACAGTTAACATTGTAATGTACAGTACTATTTCAATCTTGTTTAATCATTAAGGAAAAATAATGATGGTGTTTCCCTCTTGGATTGAAATTTACATGCATCCTTTGGTTGAACTGAATTTTAATTTTATTTTGTTATAATACAATTTGCTTCTTGGTTTTATTTTTGCAGCTTTGGTTTCCATTACCAGCCTGAATTACATTTTGTCTTTCATTGCAATTGTGCTTTTCTATGTATATTATACCACACCTGGAGGATGTGTTGAGAACAAATTCTTCATTAGCTTCAACATGATATTTTGCATTGTCCTTTCTGTTGTTTCTATTCTTCCAAAAATACAGGTAAGAATAAGCATGCTCTGTTTGCTTGTGTAACATTTTGGTAACCTGCTGCATACTAATGTGACAGTCAAGTGCCCTATCTTTTTTTTTTATCCTGAAGCTAATTGCTTTAAAACTCATCTGAGTGAATACCTTTGCCTAAATTTTCTGTATGTTTATCTCAAATTCAACGTTGGACTGAGATTTTTTTTGAGAAAAGTTCTTGAATTGAGAACCATTTGGAACATAATAGGACATATCCACAAAGTGAAATATTCTTGGAGCCAATTTTAACATTAAGTGAATTCTTAGAGGTCCCAAGCAAAGTGGAATTATCACATATAACCTCACAATTAGTCAAAAAATATTCCCAGTAGTTTGTATAACATAGAATTTTGCTTGATTAAGTTTTATTACTGGATTCCCCTGTGTAAACTGACGTATGTTGGTCATCTTTCCCCTTCCTGAAGTCAACAATTAACTCTAGTTTTGCAGATGTTAAGTTAGAGGTTGTCTTTGTGTCATCACTCAACCATCTTAGCTGTCTCATTGTCACCTGTGATTGGTCCAACAATAGTGTCATTGACGAATTTGAAGATGGCTTTGGAGCTGTGCTTAGCCACATACACGGTTGTGTGTACAGAGAGTAGAGCAAGCAGCTAAGTAAGCTATCAGGGTCGTTAAAAAATAGTTAAGACCAAAATTGGGCCCTTGAAGACAGAAACGGGTGAATTTATTATGGGGATCAAGGAAATGGCAGATGAGTTGAACAGGTACTTTGGATCTGTCTTCACTAGGGAAGACACAAAAAATCTCCCAGATATAATAGTGGCCAAAGGACCTAGGGTAATGGATGAACTGAAGGAAATTTATATTAGGCAGGAAATGGTGTTGGATAGACTGTTGGGTCTGAAGGCTGATAAGTTCCTGGGACCTGATGGTCTGCATCCCAGGAGGTAGCTTTAGAAATCGTGGATGCATTGGTAATCATTTTCCAATGTTCTATAGATTCAGGATCAGTTCCTGTGGATTGGAGGGAGGCTAATGTTGTCCCTCTCTTCAAGAAGGGAGGAAGAGAGAAAACAGGGAATTATAGACCGGTTAGCCTGACATCGGTGGTGGGAAGGATGCTGGAATCAATTATAAAAGATGAAATTACAGCACATTTGGATAGCAGTAACAGGATCGGTCCAAGTCAGCATGGATTTACGAAGGGGAAATCGTGCTTGACTAATCTTCTGGAATTTTTTGAGGATGTAACTATGAAAATGGACAAGGGAGAGCCAGTGGATGTAGTGTACCTGGACTTTCAGAAAACCTTTGATAAAGTCCCACATAGGAGACTAGTGGGCAAAATTAGGGCACATGGTATTGGGGGCAGAGTACTGACATGGACTGAAAATTGGCTGGCTGACAGAAAACAAAGAGTAGCGATTAACGGGTCCCTTTCAGAATGGCAGGCGGTGAACAGTGGGGTACCGCAGGGTTCAGTGCCGGGACCACAGCTGTTTACAATATATATTAATGATTTAGATGAGGGAATTAAAAGTAACATTAGCAAATTTGCCGATGACACAAAGCTAGGTGGCAGTGTGAAATGTGAGGAGGATGTTTTGAGAATGCAGGGTGACTTGGACAGGCTGGACGAGTGGGCAGATGCAGGGCAGATGCATGGCAGATGCAGTTTAATGTGGATAAATGTGAGGTTATCCACTTTGGTGGTAAGAACAGGAAGGCAGATTACTATCTAAATGGAGTCAAGTTAGGAAAAGGGGAAATACAACGAGATCTAGGTGTTCTTGTACATCAGTCACTGAAAGCAAGCATGCAAGTACAGCAGGCTGTGAAGAAAGCTAATGGCATACTGGCCTTCATAACAAGGGGAATTGAGTATAAGAACAAAGAGGTCCTTCTGCAGCTGTACAGGGCCCTGGTGAGACCACACCTGGAGTACTGTGTGCAGTTTTGGTCTCCAAATTTGAGGAAGGACATTCTTGCTATTGAGGGAGTGCAGCGTAGGTTCACAAAGTTAATTCTCGGTATGGCGGGACTGTTATATGTCGAAAGATTGGAGCGACTGGGCTTGTATACTCTGGAATTTAGAAGGCTGAGAGGGGATCTTATTGAAACATGTAAGATTATTAAGGACACGCTGGTGGCAGGAAGCATGTTCCTGCTGATGGGTGAGTCCAGAACCAGAGGCCACAGTTTAAGAATAAGGGGTAGGCCATTTAGAACAGAGTTGAGGAAAAACTTTTTCACTCAGAGAGTGATGGATATATGGAATGCTCTGCCCCAGAAGGCTGTGGAGGCCAAGTCTCTGGATGCTTTCAAGAAAGATGGATAGAGCTCTTAAAGATAGCGGAACCAAAGGTTATGAGGATAAGGCAGGAACTGGATACTGATAGTGGATGATCAGCCATGATCACAGTGAATGGCAGTGCTGGCTCGAAAGGCTGAATGGCCTACTCCTGTACCTATTGTCTATTGATAAGTGGGAACCAGTGGATATAATGTATTTGGATTTACAAGTTATTAAAATTAGAGCACAGGAGTACAAGGTAATATATAGGTATAAATTGAAGATTGATTAATTAAGGAAATGGAAGAGTAAGCTTGTCAGTTTTTGATTAGCTTACTGCTGTGTGCATAGAGGATCAGTAATAGAACACTAGCTATTAACAATAATGGAGGAAAAGGTTAAGTGTAAGGTATCCAAGTTTTCTGATAATTCAAAGCTGATGCTAGCCTTGTGCTTGTGTCTGGATATGCATGGAAGCTTCAGGGGATGTAGCCTTGGTGACTAATTAGAAATGGGCATGATTTATCGAATCTTAAGATGGATGAAAAAATAAGCAGAGAACTTATTAAAAATTGAGAGATTGAAAGATAACTGGCTATGGGATTCGTACACTGATTGCTAAAAGTAAATGTGCAGATACAGCAAGTAATTCAGAAGGTAAAAATATTTATCATAATATTGCAAAGGTAAAAACCTTTTGCTCCATCTGTATAGAACTGGAATACTGTATATAAATCTAGTCAACCTACCAAATCGAGAGTGTTCTTGTGATAAAGAATGTCCAGCAAAGATTGTTTTCTGGGTTTGTACTTGTTCTTTTAAAATTAGATCTATTCTATCCAGAGATGAGAGGAATGTGATAATCTCATTGAAACACACTGGGCTTTAAAGGGTGGATGTTTCTTGTCTTCTCATCCTTGGACTCAATAGGTCTGATTTTAAAAGAACAAGTGTCTAAAACCACAGGTCACTAACAAATATGGATCAGCCATTCATAAAGTCAATAAAATGTCTTTGCCACAAGGCATGTGTACCACCAAGGTTCATTTGCTGAGTGTATTCCAAATGGAAGTTGATAAATTTTTATACATCGATTGAATAGAAGATTAATGCAGAAAAATGGCCTGAGAGGTAAAAGGTAATCTATATTCTTAATGAATGGTAGAGCAAGTACAAAGGTCAAATAATCTTTGACTTCTCCTCTTTAAAGTTCTTATGACCTGTTGCAATTTTCCAGTTCTGTGGAATAATATATCTTCCAAGGACTTTTTTTAAGAAATTGAATTTATTCTGTTAGGGTTTAAAATATTTAAGTCATATTTTAAATGTCTTTATTATTATTGCTTTTGTTTTTTCATTTGTAGGAAGCACAACCTCGGTCTGGTCTTCTTCAGTCTTCAGTCATTACTCTGTATACAATGTATCTCACATGGTCTGCAATGTCAAATGAGCCTGGTAAGTGCTTGTGTGTTTTGCCAGATAGTGATTCATATGTTTTTAAATTGTAACATTGAATCTGAAATTTATGAATGAAGATTTTTTTCTTTGTGTTGGCATTACAAATTCAAATGTGCAAAATTGCGTTATTTAAAATAGAAAAAAGATTCAAGTAAATAATCTTTATTAAAATTCAAACCTAATTTTAGGTATAATAGTTTTTTCTGTCTGAGTAAGTATCAAATATCAGTTTTTCTGAAGATTTTTTTCTGTGTTAATCTCTGGAGGTTTCAACATGATGGACTGTAGTATTTTCCTCATTAATGTATCCCTCACTGCACACTGGAAAGCGTATGGTTGATCTTCCTATGCTTGTGATGTCAGAATGGTAAACACTTCTTGCTCCACCTAGAAAAATGTTAACAGAGGTAAAGTTGTCAGGGGACATGTAGGTACTCTTTTTCTGTCACTGACCCCTCAGGGCTGGTGGTCCCCTGACTTCCCCATCCTGAAGTCCACCTTGGACTTCATAGTCTTGCTGATGTTGTCCAAGGTTATTGTTGTGACACCACTCAACTAGCTGATCTGTCTCACTACTGTATACTTCCTTTTGACCATCTGAGATTTTACCAGCAACAGTGATGTCATCAGCAGTACCTTGTGAAAGTATTCAGCCCTCAACCCTTTGTTCGCATAAATGAGTATTACAACTAGGGATTTTGATAAATTTAACTTGAGATTGTTTATTTGAATTATATGCTTTTTTCACAGCAGAGCCCAAAAAACAGAAAATTGTGAAGCAGTAAAAAGGAAAAATTCAAAAAGTGAAATGTCAGCGGTCCAAAAGTATTCATTCTCCTTTGTTCACTGCTTAGTTAATCCACCTCTCGCGGTTATTATAGCCGGTAGTCTTTCTGCATAGATCTCTGTTAGTTTTGCACAACGTGATGGAGCAAGATTTGGCCATTCCTCCTTGCAAAATTGCTCAAGCTGTACCAGATTAGTTTGGGAATGGCAGTAGACAGCAATCATGAGGTCCTTTCAGAGATGTTTGATCAAGTTAAGGTCATGACTGACTCGGTCACTCAAGAACATCAATTTTCTTCATTTGAAGCCACTCAATGGTTGTGCTGGCATTGTGCTTTGAATCCTTGTGCTGCTGAAAGACAAACTTCCTCCCCAGTTTATGTTTTCTGGCAGAGGCTAACGAGTTTTTATCCAGGACCTCTCTGTGTTTAGCAGCATTCATCTTCCATCAATCCTGACCAGATTTCCAGTCCCTGCTGCCGAAAAGCACCCCCGTAGCATGATGCTACGTCTACTATATTTTACAGCAGGGATGGTATTATCTGGCTAATGCTTAATATTAGATTTATACTACACATACTGCTTATTATTATGGCCAAAAAGTTCATCTTTAGTCTCATCCAACCACAAGACATACTGCCACATCTTTACAATATCTACTAAGTGATGCTTTGCAAAGTCTTTACAGACAAGGATATGCTTTTGTTTTCATCCAGGGCTGCTGCTTTGCCACTCTTCCAAAAATTTCCTTTTTGTGAAAGGCCTTGGAGATTGTGGAGCCATAAACTTCATCTCCAGTTGCAGCCACTGACTTCTGCAGCTCACTCAGTGACTGTTGGTGCTATAGTAGATGCTCTTACAAGTGTTATTCTTCTCTGGCAACTAAGTTTAGAGAGGCAGCTTGAACTAAGCAGTATGGCCGTGGCTTCATTTTTTTTTTACACTTTTTCCTCGATTTGCTGCTGTGAGCTCTGAGGCATGTTCAATGCCTTTGAAATGGTCTTGTACCCTTCCCCAGATTTGTGCTTATCTTATTATTTCCCTGACTTGCCTTGAATGCTCTTTTTGGTTTTGGCTTGGTCTGTTGAAAATCTACCACACTGTTGCACTCTATGGGGGTGGTGGGGGGGGGGGGGTGGTGTATTTATTCAAGTGGTCTTCCAATTTTCTACCTCAACAAATAGGATGAGTTGGTAAGGTAATATACAGTATAGCACATGAGCAAAGTTAGTGCAGTGATTACAAAGGGGATGAATACTTTTTCAGACTCAAAATTTTTTTAATTTTTAGTAAATTGTTGACAGGTTTTGGAATTTTTCTTTTGATTTGACATGATGTACAATGTTCTGTAGATTACTTAAAAAATCGTACTTCAATATCTTTTAAATTAGAAAATGAGATGGTAAAATGTGAAAATAGTTGTGGGGGCTGAATACTTTTTCAAGGCACTGTAGATGGTATTTGAACTGTGCCTAGCCATGTAGTCATGAGAGTAGACAAAGTAGAGCAGTGCCTTAAACATGCATACTTGAGGTATGCCTGTGTTGTTTGTCAGTGAGGAAATGTTGATACTGATCCGCATCAACATGGGTCTCCTGATAAGAAAGTTGAGGATCTAATTGCAGAGGCCCAGATTTTGAAGCATGTGTTTTATTACTGAGGGGATGATAGTGTTGAAATGCCGAGTTGTGATAATAAACAATAGCCTGAAGTATGTTTTGCTGTTGGCCTGGTCTTTCAGAGCCAAGTGGGGAGCCAGTGAGATTGTGTATGCTGTAGACCCATTGTGATGGTAGGCAAATTGCAGCGGGTCCAGGTCCTTGCTTAGGCAGGAATTAATTCCAGCCATGACACTAGATGTGAGTGTTACTGGATGGTAGTTGTTGTGGCAGCTCACCCCCTACTCTTCTTGGGTACTAGTATAATTTATGCCCTTTTGAAGAAGGTGGGAACCTCTGGCTGGTTGAAAATGTCCTTAAACACCCCAGTTGGTCGGCATAGATTTTCAGTACTCTGCCAAGTACACGTTCAGGGCCTGTGACTTGTAAGGGTTCACTCTCTTCAAGGATGTTGTGCTGTTGGCCTCTAAGACCGATCGCAGGGTCACCAGATGTTGCAGGGATTTGCACAAGTGTAGTGTTATTTTTCCTTTGAAAGTGTGCATAAAGGGTATTGACATCATTGGGGAATGAAGTATTGTTCTTTATGTTGTTAGGCTTCTGCTTCCAAGAAGTAATGGCATGCAAACTCTGTCACAGCTGTTGTGCATTCATTTGTGTCTCTAACTTAACACTGAATTGCCTTTTCACTCTTACATCCTTCAATGTTAACATACTTCCTCCAATAACTTGGACTGGTTATTTATGCACTGACCTCTTGTATGTCAAATGAAGCTTTTTTTGTAAATTTTGATATCTATTAACTTTCCTTGTAAAATTTTCAAAGGATTTGAGGAAATTTGTCAAATATGATTTACCATTTTGGGTCATCGTGTCTGCTTTGCCATTTCATTGTGGCCAATACATTTTCCCTCTGAACCCCATTCTCCTGCCTTCTCCCTGTAACCTTTCACGCCCCGACTTATCAAGAACCTATCAGCCTCCGCCTTAAATACACCCAATGACCTGGCCTCCACAGCCACCTTTGGCAAAGAATTCCATATGTTCACCATCCTCTGGCAAAAGGAGTTCCTGCTTCTCTGTTACAAATGGATGACCCTCTATTCTGAAGCTGTGCCCTCTGGCTCTCGAGGCCTTTCAGCGATTAGTTTCAGTGAGATTCCCACTCGTTCTTCTAAATCCCATCGCATACAGACCTAGAACCATCAAACGCTCCTCATATGATAACCCTTTCATTCTCAGAATCATTGCTGTAAACTTCTTCAGAACCCTCTCCAATGTCAGCACTTTTTTTTAGGTAAGGGGCCCAAAACTGCTCTTAATATTCCAAGTGAGGCCTCACAAGTGCCTTTATAAAGCCTCAACAATGTATCCTTGCTTTTATATTCTAGTCCTCTTGAAATGTATGCTAACATTGCATTTGCCTTCCTCACCACAGACTCAAGCTGCAAATTAACCTTTAGGGAATCCTGCACAAGGATTCCCTGCTCCTGACACCCTTGACTTCCAGTATACTGCTAGTGTCTTCCACGGAGAAGACAGATGCAAAATACTTAATTAATTTGACTGCCATTTCCTTGTCCTCCATTACTACCTCTCTAGTGTCATTTTCTAACAGTCTGATGTCTACTGTTTTCTCTCTTTTACTTGTTATATATCTGAAAAAAACTTTTGGTATCCTCTTTGATATTATTCTCTAGATGTGATATATCCTAGGCATAAAGATCTGATTTACCTTTAACACTATACCTGTATTGTATTTGCCATTGATTTTGTACTGGAGTTCATGGAACTACTGATAGCAGAGACTTTTTCTTTCAAATTTTGCTGAATATAGTTATTTAATCCACATTATTTGGGTCTTTTTAGCTATATTAAATAAAGAAAAAATGCTCTCAACTGTCATTACAGCTTGATGGTCAGCAGGTGTAAAGACGAGATTTCCTGGTGTTGTGGACCAAGTATTATTTTACTGTAGTTTCATTTGAAAGATGTGGCAGCAACGTAGAAGGATAGATAGGTTTGAATTGTCTTTGTTTCAATGTTTTCATTTTGCTGCTTCTCAATTATGTGAATGGCCTTTTAAATTTTTATACAAGTAGCTGCCACTGTTTCAATTGGGCAGGGAAGGAACTTGGGATGTAGCACCTAAGCTAAAATGGGAGGGTCTGGGGAGATCAATATTGTAACTGGCAGGTATGTTGGCTGAGGAGATGGAGTGGTTAACAGTTCGATGGAGGCATCTGTTGCGCCTCTGCTGAGATGCCTCATGGCTTATTATATAGTACATGTAGACAGCAACATCATATTTTAAGTTGTTTAAGATTGAGATCTTGTGTTTATTTTTCAGATGGAGAATGCAACCCCAACTTTATGGGCCTCATTAAAAATTTGGTCTTGCCCTCATCTATTCCGGTCAACAGAACGGAATCATTAGCTGTAGGTCCTTCATCTCTAACTGGACCTCCAAATGCAGTACAGTGGTGGGATGCACAGAATGTTGTTGGACTTCTCCTCTTCATTCTATGTCTTTTATATTCAAGGTAAAGTTTAAGTTAGAACTCATTTTAAATTATTGGTTTATTTGTGACCTCTGTCCATTTGCAGGGTCCTTAATTGTGGAAATAGAAAGCAGTAATCAAAGTTGGAACATCCAACTTTTCTTCCTTTCAGCCACAAATGAAAAAAAAAGATGACAGAAACCATTTGTGGCTGAAAGGAAGAAAAGGAAAATAAAAGGCATATCTAGTTTGTCAGATTTTTAATGGAAGATGAGATTAGACTGGGGAAATCCTTTGAGAAGTACAGACATGGTCTAGCCAAGGGCTGTGTGTTTTCTTGGTTCTTTGAAATTGATTTAGTTTAATGAAGAGAATATTATTGAATACAATCATGAAAAGGTCCACTGTTAATTATAGTACTTTTATCTTCATAGCATTCGTACTTCAAGCAACAGTCAGGTGAATAAACTTGCATTCACAGCCAGTGAAACTGTGATGTTAGATGATTCATTGTCTGGAAGTGCTGTTGATGAACAGGGAAATGGCACAAGAAGAGTCCAGGATAATGAGCAGGATGGAGTCCAGTATAGTTATTCCTTCTTTCACTTCATGCTTTTCCTGGCTTCACTCTATATAATGATGACATTAACAAACTGGTACAGGTACGTAATTGCAAGGCAGCAAAGGACTTCCATTTTTTCAACAGGTGAATTATTTCTAACCAAGTACCGTTGATCTGGTCTATTTTAAGTATTGCTGCGAGAAGTGATTTACAGATGATTTTTATGATTGTCCAATTTAGCATAATATGGGACTGTATCCCACTGGCAGATGTCCATCAAAGATTATTCATTATAGTTACTGGAAAGACTTGTGAAAACATTGTTAGCCTTTAAGTTCAAAGTAAATTTATTTTCATAGTAGGTATGTCACTATATACATCCTTGGGATTCATTTTCTTGCGGGCATACTCAATAAATTCAGTAGCCATAATAGAATTAATGAAATACCGCATTGACAGGGTGGACAGCCAGTGTGCAAAAGATGACAAACTGTCCAAATACTAAAAAAAATTTTAAAGAATAATGAATAAATAAGCAATAAATATTGAGAACATGAGATTGAGAGTCCATAGGTTGTGGGAACAGTTCAGTGATTGGACAAGTGAATTTGAGTGAAATTATCCCCTCTGGTTCGAGAGCCTGATGGTTGAGGGGTAATAACTGTTCTTGAACCTGTTGGTGTGAGTCCTGAGGCTCTTGTACCACGTTCTTGATGGCAGCAGTGAGAAAAAAGTATAGCCTGGGTCATGGGTGTCCCTGATGACGAATGCAAGGTGGTATTGAAGCGAAGCCCTGTTTACCTGTGTCACTTGATTTCACTTTGTAAGAGGTGATAGCATTCAAGCCCTGCCACAGCTGTCGAGTGCCCTTCATTGATTCAAGTTTAGTCCAGAATTGATACTTAACCTTTGAGATGGCTTTCTGGAGATTCTACCTGGACTACTTGTAACTTCCTTGGTTGCCAAACTTGAAAGCCTCTGATCTGGCCCTAAGCAGATTGTAGATCTCATGACTTACAATCATGAGAACTTCTGGTTAGGAAAGACTGAATGATTTTCTGTGGACACACTAGTTTATGACAGTTTTTAGAAAGTCTGTCAACCATGGTGTATTCATTCAGATCCACAGCTGAGTCCTTGAACACTGCCCAGTCCACTGACTCAGAGCAATCACGTAGCCACTCCTCTGCCTCCTACGCCTGGCTCCTTGTTGTCCTAATCTCCGGAGCCTTGCCTTCTAGTCTCTGCCTCTGTGCAGGTCTGGGAAAGACTGGGAAGTGATTAGATTTCCAAGTACGGTCTGGGCACGGAACGGTAGACATTCTTTATCTTGGTATAGCAGATATGAGTTGGGACCTTTGGTGCTAGAGATTATATGCTGATGATAATTGGGCAAGGATTTGGTCAAACAAGCCTGATTGAAATCCCTGACTACGATTTGAAAGGCATCAGTGAGGACTGTTTCTTATTTCGTGACAGCATCGTGCAATATCTCAAGAACCTGATTACAGTTGGCCAAAGGTTGTCTGTAAACCTGCAGTCAAGATTATGGAGGTAATTTCAGTTGGTAAATAGGACAGTCGGCATTTGATAAGTGTTCGAGGTTGGGGGAACAGGAGTACGAGAAAACCGCCACATCGGATCACCGCAGAGAGTTTATCATGAAACTCACATCTCCACCTTTTGCCTTTTCTAAATCAGCAGTTCAGTCCATCCTGTGTATCAAGAAGCCTTCAGGTCTGATGGTTGTATCTGGCATACTTTGAATAAGCCATGTCTCAGTAAAATACAACACAATTTTTCATTTGTCTTCGATACATCAATCTGGTCCTCTTGTCTTCTCTTGCAACTGCACATTTGCTGACCTTGCTGGCTAGAGGAGGTTTCATACCTCAACATTTCAGCCTGGCTTGGAGTTCCCCTCCACCCGCCTTGCTTCTGGCCATGGCAATTAACCTTTGTCTGCTTAAAGGCACTGTACCCTGTTTGCTTGAGAGATGTCCAGCGAGTCCTTGAGAAGATTATAAAATCTGTAGTTCATTATGTTGATTGAAAAATATGTTGCTTAAAAGGAAATTACATGCTGCAGATTGCAGTGAGAGTAATTTAAAAGGGGTATATTTGGAAGTATTGTACATGGCTCGCAGAATGTCGAATGCGGTTCTCTGATGTCGTCTTTCAAATCTGTAGGCCTCAGATTGGTCTCTTATTCTGCCTTCTCTTTCCATCCTTCCCCAGGACACCTCTCCTCTATTTCTTACCTTCCCTAGTTCCTCTCTTTGCCATTCAACCAATCATGGATATTTCTTGAATAATTGGACTTAACTGTATCACAGTTTTTCTCTATAATGCTATGGCGATAAACCAGAAATGGTAGGCCTTGATTGTGTATATTGCTCATTTCTGCTCAACTGCTCAAAAGACCACTGAGAGATCATGTATGATTTGGCTAGAACTCCAAAATGAAATTGAATTCAAGGAAAAAAAATGCCCACTCTTAAAATATCAAATGAAAATGCAATTCCAGTATTTAGTTAGACTCTATATTTCCAAGAATTTCATGGAAGTAAATTAGATGTCTGCCCAAAATACACACACAAAATGCTGGTGGAACTCAAAAGGCCAGGCAGTATTGTATGGAAAAATGTAAACAGTTGACATTTCGGGCTAAGACCCTTCATCAGGGCTCATGGAAATAAAATAAGATGGCTTCACAAAATACTTGGCTCAGCTTCCCAAATAAATTGAAGTTATGAGGCTAGATATTGTTTCTTTCCATTACAAAATAAGAGAGTAACTTCATCATACTAATTTCCTTTAACCTAGTCCCCAGAATCTTTATTAGAATCTTAAAAATTTCAGTGAATTTCTGGCTTTAAACACAAAAATAAATATTGAATAGTTGGTTTATTATGAACTGGAGACGTATTCCAAAAACCACTAAATAATAAAAAAAACTTTTAAAAATGCATAGCAACACACATAAAAGTTGCTGGTGAACGCAGCAGGCCAGGCAGCATCTCTAGGAAGAGGTGCAGTCGACGTTTCAGGCCGAGACCCTTCGTCAGGACTAACTGAAGGAAGAGTGAGTAAGGGATTTGAAAGTGGGAGGGGGAGGGGGAGATCCAAAATGATAGGAGGAGGGGGAGGGATGGAGCCAAGAGCTGGACAGGTGATAGGCAAAAGGGATACGAGAGGATCATGGGACAGGAGGTCCGGGAAGAAAGACGGGGCGGGGGGGGGACCCAGAGGATGGGCAAGGGGTATATTCAGAGGAACAGAGGGAGAAAAAGGAAAGTGAGAGAAAGAATGTGTGTATAAAAATAAGTAACAGATGGGAAGAAAGAACATGTGTATAAAAATACTTCTCTAACTTCCGCTAATGCCCCACCTCCCCCTCGTAACTTCTCCATTAAAAAATGCATAAGTTGATTAGCTATAGCTGGAAATTTATTGGATCTTTTAAAGATCTCACAACCAACAAAGTTTCTCATGCAATTTACTTTGAAAACCTTGATGTGAGGACAAAGAAATCTGTATATTGCAAACAGGATTAACAGAAAGTAGGTTGTACTTGGCCAAGTACTTATTAACCTGAAATTTTCCAAGATGTTCATATTTTATGTAAAGCTTGGCGAATAATGGGAAAGAATATGTAAGTGGGTTATGATTATACTGAGTTTATAATTATGGCTAATTGAATAGACTATGAGGAAATATATCCATGCAGTTGAATGTGTTTTGAAATCTTGTGATAATGTTTTGATGTACAGAGTGGAAAAGCTTTCCTCCTTTGGTAGTGACAACTTTTATGGAGTGATTGAAAAGTTCTTGCAATTTTTTATCATTTATTTTTATCTCTCTTCCTCTGTAGTCCTGATGCTGACTACAAGACAATTACGAGCAAATGGCCCTCTGTGTGGGTGAAAATCAGTTCAAGTTGGATCTGCCTACTTTTGTATCTGTGGACTATGCTGGCACCTCTTATTCTTACTAACCGTGATTTTGAATAGCACAGTGTAAACATAGCTGTTGAATTAAACAAGTCCATCAAACTAGAAACCAAATGATACAGCTTTTGTTTTTTTAAAAAAAGCTCACAAGAACATTCAAGGGGCCAATGCACTGAATTATTGCTAAATACGAAATATGCTTTTAGCCTTAATGTTATTGTTTCCATATGGTTAATATGCACTTTGAGGTATCCTTTTAAAAAGAGCTCAGTGGAATTGAATGTGAGGAAAGGATTTTAAAATGTTTGATTTAGCTTGTATATATCATAAATAGTACGGTATTGTTCAGAAGCTCATTTATTTCCCTTTATAGGTGCTTAACACTGTGTTTCATTTAAAAGCTCTGTATTACTTTGGATGATATCAAGCTCTATTAACATTTGATACCAAATTGAAGCTTTTAATAATACAGAATTGTTTTGTCTTGAATTTTGAGCATTATGGAAGTTAAATAGATTATTAGTAATAATGTTATTCCTCTAGCCTATATAAGCTTTACAAAAATAGTGTCTTTGACAACTTTTAATGTCTTGTATGGCTGATGGTTTGTCATGGGCCACTGAAAGATTGAGATTTATGGTCTGGGCTGTAAATGAAGCCACGCCCAAATTATGTTGTCTTTAAAGAGTTTGTATTAATTATCTGGAAAGCAGGAATGCTAAAACATCCTGTTCAAATTTGTACTATTAAAATTATAATAAAATTGTTCTAATGTACAAAAAATAAATGATGTATATGGCTGTGCTTTTTCTTCCAGAATTTATTGTTAAACTTGGTAAACAATAAAGGAGACAAAAAAATACTTGGAGTAGATTGTCTTTTGATAAAAAGAACTCTCAGTAATTTTCTAAGGTTACAAGGATTTAGTGAAACAATTGGTTTTTCAATTTAATGAGTTTGTGCTGATCATCAAGCACCCAATCACTCTAATGCTACCTTTATTGTTTGTTCTGCCCACTTTCTGATATCTTGCCCCAAATTCTGCCACCTAGGACAATTATCAGTGCCAAATTAACCTACCAGCCAGCACATCTTTCGGTTGTGGGAAGGTACCCATAGTAAAAGTGATCTTTTTACTACATTTGTGTATATTCTTGACTTTGACTTTAGAATTTCTAATTCCCCATAGCAGCAGAGGCAAGAATCTGAACTCAGCTAGCAATTCCATCTCACATTTAGTTGAAAGTTAACATTAAAAAATTACCCTGCCTTTAAATTAGCAACTTTTAAAAATATTTTAAACTTTCAGTGCACATTGGCCTAATGCTGTTGCAATATTGGGTAGTATGGAAGTCTAATGTGTTAAGTACTACAGGTCAACCTTCACTAATCCGACTACCTGTAATCCGGTTCCTTCAATAATCCGGCACCGATTATACCTAATGTGATCCTTTTGTAATTTGGCACTTTCACTAATCTGGCACTCCTCAGGTTCCAATGGTGTCTGATTAGTGAAGGTTGACCTGTATTAAATAAGCCACATTGTAAAGAATCTTGTTTGCTTTGATCATACTTTTATGTCCGAGCTGAGGAAGGAAATAAAGTGCAGGAGGGGGATTTCTAGAGTGCCTATAAGATGGCTTTTTAGAGCAGCTCGTGGTTGAGCCCCTAAGATCAGATGTTCTGGATTGGGTGTTGTGCAATGAACCTGAATTGTTTAGAGAGCTTAAGGTGAAGGAACCCTGAGGGGAAAGTGACCATAATATGATCAACTTCATCCTGAAATTTGAGAAGCTAAAGTCAGATGTATTAGTATGATAGTGGAGTGAAGGGAATTAGAGGTTTGAGAGCAGAGTTGGCCAGAATTGATTGGAAGAGAACACTGGCAGGAATGGTGGCAGAGCAGTAATGGCTGGAATTTCTGGAAGCAATTTGGAAGGCACAGGATATATGCATCCCAAAGAGGAAGTAATATTCTAAAGGAAAGATGACAACTGGATAACTAGAGAAGTCAAAGCCAAAGAGGGTGTACAATAGAGCAAAAATTAGTGGGAAGTTAGAGGATTGGGAAGCTTTTAAAAACCAACAGAAGTCTACTAAAAGGTCATTAGGAAGGCAAAGTTGGAATATGAAAGTAAGCTAGCCAATAATATTAAAGAGGAAATCAAATGTTTAATCAGGTACATAAAGTGTAAAAGAGAGGTGAAAGTGGACATCAGACTGCTGGAAAACGATGCTGGAGAGAAAGTAATGGGGGACAAAGAAAAGGCGGATGAACTGATTAAGTATTTTGCGTCAGTCTTCACTATGGAAGACACTAGCAGTATGGCAAAAGTTCCAGGGGTCATGAAGTGTGTGAAGTTACCATAACTAGACAGAAGATTTTTGGGAAACGGAAATGTCTGAAGGTAGATAAGTCACTTGGACCAGATGGTGTATACCCCAGGGTTCAGAAAGAGGTGGCTGAAGAGATTGTGGAGGCATTAGTAGTGATCTTTCAAGAATCACTAGATTCTGGAATAGTTCCAGAAGACAGGAAAATTACAAATATCACTCTACTCTTCAGCAAGGGAGAGAGGCAGAAGAAAGGAAACTATAGGCCAGTTGTTTGACCTCAGTGGTTGGGAAGATATTGGAGTCAATTATTAAGGATGAGGTCTCAAGGTATTTGGAGGCATGTTATAAACTAGGCCGTAGTCAGCATAGCTTCCATAAAGGAAAATCTTGCCTGACAAATCTGTTTGAATTCTTTGAAGAAATAACAAGCAGGATAGACAAAGGAGAATCGGTTGATGTTGTGTACTTGGATTGTCAGAAGACCTTTGACAAGGTGTCACGCATGAGGCTGATTAACCATCTATGAGCTGATGGTATTACAGGAAAGATTCTAGCATATATAGATCTGTGGCTGATTGGCAGGAGGCAAGGAATGGGAATAAAAGGAGCCTTTTCTGGCTGGCTGGCTACTGGTGACTAATGGTGTTCCACAGGGGTCTGTGTTGGGATCGATTCTTTTTACATTATATGTCAATGATTTGGATAATGGAATTGATGGCTTTGTTGCAAAGTTTGCAGATGATATGAAGATAAATGGGCAGATAGTTTTGAGGAAATAGAAGGACTTAGATTAGGAGAATAGGCAAAGAAATGGGAGATGGAATACAGTATTGGGAAGTGTATGATCATGTACATTGGTAGAAGAAATAAAAGTGTTGACTAATTTCTAATTGGAGAGAAAATACAAGAAAACGAAGCACATAGGAACTTGCGAGTCCTTGTGCAGGATTCCCTAAAGGCTAATTTGCAGGTTGAGTCTGAAGTGAGGAAGGCAGTTGCAATGTTTGCATTCATTTCAAGAGGTCCAGGATATAAAAACAAGGATGTAATGTTGAGACTTCATAAAGCAGTTTTGGGCCCCTTATCTTTAAAAGAATGTGCTGAATCTGGAGAGGGTTCAAAGGAGGTTCACAAAAATGATTCCAGGATTGAATGGCTTGTCATATGAAAAGCATTTGATGGCTCTTGGAGTTCAGAAGAATGAGGGGTGACCTCATTGAAACCTATCAAATGGTGAAAGGCCTAGTGGATGTGAGTGTTACCTATGGTGGGAAGAGTCCAATATTCCCCATAAAAACACTGGGGCAGACTTGCAGGGCTTTATGTCCAGATGTGAAGCATACAAAAATACTACTGATTCAGGGTCCACTGGATATTTGTCTCCACACAGGACCTGGAAGGAAAATTTCAAACTCTAGAATTAATGCATGTTATACAATTGCTTGGGTTTTTATATTATCTTTAGGTAAGAATAGTACTTCATAATGTAAACCCATTTTATGTCATTTATCATTATCCTAGGTGTTTTTAAAGTGGGGGGGGGGAAAGACAGTTTAAGTATGTGTTCTGTGACTTGGGAGAAACTTCAAATCCAATACAAATCAAATATAAATCAACAAACGCATACATCAACTTGCAAAAAGTTGACCATTCTGGCAAGGTTCCAGTATAAGTAAATAAGAACAGGGTAAGTGGAATTTTGTGAATTTCACTGCAAAAGGTTGGATAAATTGGAGGTACGAAAGATTCAAAATTAGAGAGGAAGATTTTTTTGAATTTCTGAGATTGATGTCAAAGGTACCACCAAGAATGATATGGGTGTATGTAGAAAAAGTTGAAATTAAAATTTGTAGTTTTGATGATGGAGTTAAAATCCAAAGCTTGCAAACTGATTGTGTGTGATAATGGGTAATTGGCAATGTCACATTACCTTAGGTGACGGATGGAGCTGACAGATCTAATTTCCCAACGTTGAAGCAGAAAAGTTTGTGACATTGATGCAGTTGAATTGGGAAGTGAATAGGTAGAACCAGGTATTGTTAACAGATGTGATAATTCATCCCATTCTTGTACATAAAACTGCCAAAGGATCACACTCTTTAATTAACTTTTACAAAGGGTATGATAGCCAATGAAAGTTTTTGTCCCTATTTTTACATTTTTGTCTTTCTTCATGTAGGATCATTACTTTATATTGTTCTTCCAGTTTCCTGCATTTTTACTCCTTGTAATTCTTGTACAGAATGTGAATGTCAGTGGCTGGATCAATATTTATCAGTAGTCCGGTATCAGGATATCAATCAGGTTTACTATCACTGGCATATGTCATGAAACTTCTTGTTTTGCAGCAGCAGTACCATGCAATAAATAAAAAATCAAACTGCAAGTTATAGTAAGAAATATATAAAAAATAAATGAGTGCAAAAAGTGACATAGAGTTCATGGGTGCATGGTCCGTTCAGAAATCTGATGGCAGAGAGGAAGAAGCTATTCATTAAGAAGTTGAGTGTGTGTCTTTAGGCTCCTGTACTCCTTCCCTGATGATAGCAATGAGAAGAGGGTTTGTCTTGGATAAAAAAGAGTTCTTAATGATGGATGATGCCAGCTTTCTGAGCCACTGCCTATTTAAGGTGTCCTCAATGGTGGAGAAACTAGTGCCCATGATGGAGCTGACTGAATTTACAACCATCTGCAGCATTTCTTTTTATTACAGGAAGTTTCAAACAAATAACCTGTACATAAACATTGCACGTGGACTTCTTCTCAAATGAAAACTGAGATTTTGAAGATGCATTTTACCAACAGTTTTAACAGGTGACATACTAATGCCATGTTCTTGTAGAACTCTGTTTATAAATATTCCAAGAGCATTGATGAACAAGTTAGAACTGTTTAAAGTTATTTTGGTTGAACATGACCTAAACAAAATGAATTGTATAACTCAAGAATATCTTGGGTAATTCAAAGTAACTCTAGTAAAAAAGACAATATAAAACATTCATTTATTAAAATAAGTATTTCTTCACCTTCTTTCCTTGGAGGCATTGTTGAAAATTTCCCAGAGTATGGATATATTCATTTTCCACCCTAAATAACCTAGAACAGTTACAGTTACTACAAATGGAATCAACAGTCACATTTTGGAACTGTACTACATACATTTTTTTTAACATTATTCCATATTAAAAAAAACTAACAATGTTTATATTTTCTAGATTGAATTAGTTATATAGCATAAGGTAATATGCTATGCTGGTATCGGTAAAATGAAGCTATTTTATACAGATGTAAAATGTAACTGTTTCACCTTTGTCCCTGATTTGTGAGCCACAATAATAATAATTGTTATTAATAATAATATTTTGGCACTTTTACATATGATGGTCCAATAAATATTTATGGCTTCAAAGACTTAAGAATAAACAAACATAAATAGAAGCAGAGGTGGCCAACTGGCCTGTCCAGCCCGCTCTGCCGTTCTGTAAGATTATGGGTAATCTGGCTGAAGACTGAGCTTCACAATCCTTCATTTACTCCATAAACCTTAAATACCCTACTATACAAAATTCCATAACTGTGTCTAATATGTATTTCATAAGTAGTCTACTGCCTCCTTGGGCACTGAATTCTACAGATTCACCACTCTATGGAAAAACAGTTCCTGTTCATCTCTGACCTAAATCTACTCCCCGAATCTTGAGGCTATGTTCCCTACATTTAGTCTCACCCACCAGTGAAACAACTTTCCTATCTTTATTTTGTAAGTTTCTGTCAGATATCCTTTCATCCTTCCGCATTCCAATGACTCAATTTCTCCTTAGAGGCTAACCCATTCATCTCCAGAATCAACGTGGTGAACCTCTTCAGCACTGCTTCCAAACCCAGTCTATCTTTCCTCAAGTAAGGTGACCAGAACAGCACACAGCACTTCAGGTGCTGCCTTATGAGTACCGTACACAGTTGCAGCATAACTTCTCTGCTCTAAAATTCAATCCCCCTACCAATGATTCCATTTGCCTTCTTAATAACCCACTGCACCTGTATGATTCATGCACTATCACTCCCAAGTCCCTCTGCACAACAGCATACTGAATCTTTCATTATTAAAAAAAAAATCGGATGTTTTACCTTCTAAAAGGATAACTTCACAACTACCAACGTTGTATTCCATCTGCCAGGCCCTTACCCACTCAGCTAACCTATCTATATTTATCAGTAGATTCTCCACATCCTCTGCATTTTGCATTTCCACTAAATGTACTGTCACCAGCAAACTTAGATACCCTACACTTACAGTGCGTATAAAAGGTATTCACACCCTTGAAAGTTTCATGTTTTATTGTTTTACAACACGAAATCACAGTGGATTTAATTTGGAATTTTTTGACACTGATCAACAGGAAAAGCCTCTCTTGTGTCAAAGTGAAATCAGATCTCTACAAAATGATCTAAATTTATTACAAATATAAAACACACAATAATTGCTTGCACAAGTATTCACACCCTCAAGTCAGAATTTAGTAGATGCACTTTTGGCAGCAATTATAGCCTTGATTCTGTGTGGATAGGTCTCTATCAGCTTTGCACATCTGGATACTGCGGTTTTTACCTATTCTTCTTAACAAAACTGCTCAAGCTGTCAGACTGTATGGAGATAATGAGTGAACAGCCCTTTTCAAGTCCTGCCACATTCACTTTGTTGTTTTCAAGCTATTCCTGTGTAGCTTTGGCTTTATACTTGGGGTCATTGTCTTGCTGGAAAACAAATCTTCTCCCAAGTTGCAGTGTTCTTGCAGACTGCGTCAGGTTTTCCTCCAGGATTTCCCTGTATTTTGCTTCATTTATTTTACCCTCTACCTTCACAAGCCTTCCAGAGCCTGCTGCAGTGAAGCATCCCCACAGCATGATGTAGCCACCCACCACTATGCTTCACAGTGCGGATGGTGTGTTTTTGATGATGTGCGGTGTTCGGCCTATGCCAAACATAGTGTTTAGTCTGATGGCCGAGATGCTCAATTTTGGTTTCATGAGACCATAGAACCTTCTTCCAGCTGACTTCAGAGTCTCCATATCCCTTCTGGCAAACTCTAGCCAAGATTACATGTCAGTTTTTTCCCCCCACTGTGACTTTCCTTTTGCTACTCTCTCACAAATCTGCCACTGGTGAAGCACCCATACAACAGTTGTTGTAAGCATAGTCTCTCTCATCTCAGCCACCGAAGCTTGTAACTCCTTCAGATTTGTCATAGGTCTCTTGGTAGCCTCCCTCATTAGTCCCCTTCTTGCAAGGTCACTCAGTTGACTTAATTGTACTACAAGGGATAGTCAGTAACTTGGAAATATTCTTGTATCCATCTCCTGACTTGAGTTTATCAATAACCTTTTTGCAGAGTTGCTTGGTGTGTTCTTTTGTCTTTACGGTGTAGTTTTTTGCCAGGATACTGACTCACCAGCAGTTGGACCTTCCAGATACAGGTGTATTTTAACTACAATCAATTGAAACACCTTGACTGCACACAGATGATCTCCATTTAACTAATTACATGACTTCTAAAACCAATTGGCTGCAGCAGTGATGATTTGGAATGCCATATTAAAGAGGGTGAATACTTACACAATCAGTTATTTTGTGTTTTATATTTGTAATTAATTTAGATCACTTTGTAAGATCTGTTTTCACTTCGACACGGAAGTCTTTTTCTGTTGATCAGTGTCAAAAAAAGCCAAATTAAATCCACTGTGATTCAATGTTGTAAAACAATAAAACATGAAAACTTACAAGGGGGATGAGTTCTTTTTATAGGCACTGTAGTCCCCTCTTCCAAACTGTTAATGTATATTGTGATCAGTTGTAGCACCGCCATCATTCATCTTAGCACTGAATGCCCACTAGAGAAACAATTATTTATCCCAACTCTGCCTACTATTGGTTAACCAATCCTCTTGTCCTTGCTAACACATTAACCTAAACTCCATGCATCCTTATGGACAAGTCTTTTATGTGGCACCTTATCAAATGTCTTCTGGAAACCTAAGTATAGAACAGCCGCCTGTTCACCTTTACTCACTGTGCTCATTATATCTTCGAAGAACTCTAGCAAGATTGTCAAACAGGACCTGTGCTTCTTGAATGCTTGCTGTGTTCACCTGCTGGAACCAGTTCTATCTATAGGGCAATTTCTTATTAATGATAACTCCAAGCATTTTCCTGACTACAGATGTTAAGCTAACTAGCCTACAGTTACCTGCCTTTTGCCTACATTCTTTTTTAAGTAATGGTATGATATTCACCGTCTTCCAATCTGCTGGGACATATCCAGAATTCAGAGAATTTTGGGAAATGATCATACATGTACCTGTATCTTCTGTCAGTTCTTTCAGTATCTTGGGATATGCTCCATCAGGACCAGGGAACTTATCAACCCACTAGTTTACTCAGCACTACCTCTTTAATGATAATGATTTCACCTCCCTTTGCATCTATAACATCTCCCTTTGACATGCTAGACATGTCCTCCATTGGGAAAACCAATACAAAATAGAATTTAAAAGTTTCGGCCACTTCAGCATAACCCAATAATTCCCTCTTTTCGTCTTCCACGGGACCTACATTCACTTAGCCACCCTTTATTTTGCTTTGTGTAGTTATAGGAAGTTTTTCAATCTGTTTTTACATTTTGTGCTCATTTATCTTTATAATTTATCTTCTCCTTCTTTATTGCTTGTTTAGCAGTTCTTTGCAGCTTTTTGAAGTTTTCCCAATCTTCAAGTTTCCCAGTGCTATTGGCGATTTTGGATGCATGGCCCTTTAGTTTGAAGACTTTCTTTATTTCCTTGGGTATCCAAGGCTTTCTCTCTCCATCCTTACCGTCCATGCTTTTAACTGGAATATACTTTTGTTAAGCATTGTGAAAAATCTCTTTGAAAGTCTTCCACTGTTCCCCAAGAATCCATTTTAATCCTTGTGCTCACCAGAAAACCCCAAAAACAGATTCCTACCATATTGCAACTAGGCACTTCTCGACTTCCAATGTTATTGTGCAAAGTTCTTCACAGATGGACAAACAAATGGTTTGTCCTCTTAAATTTATGAGATGCTTGTTTGCTTTAAGTCGTCAAGTAAGGAGACTTTGCCCTAATACTCCAAGGGATCTCAATTATTGTATATTTCTAACCAAATTTGATAGGGATACTGTCATGGTGTTTCTGCCAGTTAAGAGTGGTTTGCTAATTATTACAGAGGATAAAAAAGTGCTCCTTTGAGCCTTACAGGAAGTTCATGATCTCCCAAGCTCCATACTTCTATGGTTTACCTAGTTTCTGGCAGCCTTCTTTAATGGATGTTCTGCTGTCTAAAAGTCATTAAAATAATTTGATTACATGAGCATTGAACAAAACAAATTTTACTGACAATTTGAACATTATGTCAGTTTCTATCTTTGTTAAACTCTGCTTATCTCTGAATTTATTTGTAAAATATTAAAAAAATATTTAATTATTCAATAGATACCACAGGCTAAACATGAAATTCTCCAAAGCCAAATTAAGCTACAAGCTGCTTACATGGCTGCCTTCCCTTTTCAAAGGAACGTCCCATATTTCACTTTGATCAAAATTAGACTATGGTAAAATTAACTGGTAAACTGATAAAGGAATTGTGAACCAAATATTGTTATTGGAACATTCAGAAAAAAAAACAGCAAATTTCCCGTTAGCCACTGCAAACTCCAGCTGAGTTAATGCAAACACTAACATGCAGGGCAGTGTAGTCAGGAATCTTGCCAGCAGCAGACAAAAAAGTGATTCAAATTTAAGAATATTAATTTAACTTTCAAGTTGTTCCTCTTCCAAATGACATGGATAAAACCTTGAGTGGAAATCAAGATCCTCAAAAACACATGGTAAATCCATCAGATTGTACTCTCTCTTGAGAAAAGGAAGTGTGAGTTTTGAGGAGGTTTACTAGTTAGAATACCATCACAGAAGTTACACTACTAAAAAAAGACATCTGCCTATTTCAAGCAATAAACAAAATCATTAAGTCAGTTTTACACTTACTGAACCTTTCCGCATTCCCATCTACAGATGTTCATATCAATATGGTGCTAACCTGCTGACAAGTGCCGATGACGTTGGCCCAGATATTTTCTTAAACTGACAATCAGTAATAGAAGTTAGCTCTTCACACTAGAGGAAGGAACTAACATCGTGAACCTGTAGAATGAAGTAGGCTATGACTTTCAGGCTGATTAGCACTGGTGTACTGCCTTACTGAAGACTCTTGTTCCACCCATCCCTATAATCATATTTCAAAATGGATACACTCAGTGCTGATCCTCTGCATACTGTACCATCTAATGCTGAGCCATAAGAAGTACACCAAAAATGTCAGTTGTTACTATTAAGTCTAATTACATTGTAAAAATAATTGTTAAAATAATTTTCAATTTTGTACACATAAATCATTTCTACGTTGATAAATACAACAGCTCTTTGAGTACAACACATTGAGTAATGACTTTCAGCAATTAAGAAACTTAAAATGTTGAGAGTTGAAACTCTCCAATCATTGGGTTTTACAATTTAACACATAAAATATAAAAAAATAAATGAACCAGGATTAGCTGAGACCCAGTCAGTATTGAATACTTCTGCCCTTTTTCAATACATGTCTGGATTTGACAATATTAGGAGAAATGATGATAATTTTGCACCTTTCTATAACTTGTATGCATTCGATGAGCAGCAAAGGGATTACAGATGTCGATCTTTGATTCTATTCGTTTTCCTTCAGCAGGTTTTGCTATGTAGGCTATTTAGGTTCATAAATGTAACAGTTTGATCCGGTTTATACTTTGTACTTTAGTGCCTACAGTACAAATGCAATGACAAGAGCACTGCATTGTTGCTTCTTACATAATCTGTAACATTAGGTACTTTTTTAGGGTAAAATAAAGTTAATTATACTTCTGAAAACTCTGGGATAAATGAATTCTTTTGGTAAATTACTATATGATAAATTATAAAATATAGAATTTAAAAATAATGCCAAATCAATCTGAAGTTTTTGTAATTATACTGCTGATACTATATACATTATTATCGTTGACAATGTCACACTCCAGGCCTGCCTGAACCATCTATACAGTGCAGCCAGGTCAAAATGGAAGAAATATTGCAAATTTTACATTTTATATTTAGTAATACTTAATCAATTTTTGAGAAATCCACAAGCTAGTATATTTTATTCATCTATCTGGTGTGCAACTGACAGTAATGCAAATGAAAGAAGATTGAATACTACTGAGGTTTTTTTCCTTTTCTTGAAATGGGGTGTAAGTGTGGTAAGACAAGGAAATGGATTTCATTCATTCATTGCATTTTGCTAATAGAAAATAGTGCCTTTGGAAATAATTTCTTGCTTTATTACAGATTGAATATAGCAACTTTTCTTCTGTTAAACTTTATATATTCAATGTATTCTTCAAGTGAATGCCTATTAATAAATACAGTACTTTCTATAATAGCACTGTCCAGAGCAAAACTTTAGAATCATTTATAGTTACTGAATGAATGCTATGGATATTAATAATTTCTTTGACTCTATTCACTTTCTTGCAACACTTACCTGTTCCTGGTTGTTGATGAAACTCAATGATGGAACCATCTGAGCATTGTATTAATTTGTAGAATTGTTTAACTTATGATTTGATTTAAAAAAATCAGTCCTTAGACTTTCTACAGCTGAGTTATCTAGCTACTAACCCTCAAAAAATCCCTATGGAGAGCATGTACTTGGTGTTCGGTGTCTGATGATGATACAGAATCAGATCTGGGAAGGCACCCTGGTCAAAGAACTGCCTCCCAGGTAGTGAATTTTGGTTTTTCATTATCAAAGGTAAAAGATGGACAAGGACTGCTGAAATTTATGAAATTCTGACATTATAGCAGCTAAGGCTTTCTATAGAGTTATTAATAAAAATTGTCAAAAACATTTTAGAAACTGCGAAGGATTGGGTTCTTTATAATTATCTTATTATTGTCTATCAGCACCAATTTAACGTGCTGAGTTTCTGTAACAGTAATGTAGGTGAGAAACCTAAATGATAGTCTCTCCAAAGCCCAAAATATTTACATATTTTAAGTGATCACACAATTAATCTTGTATAAACACTCCACCACCAAATATAATGACAATCTTTTAGGGAAGGTGTCAAACAATGAGTCTTATTAATAACAGTAATACAACTGTGACCTCACTCCTCTAAAGGAATCATCACACTGTTGACCTGACTGCTCATTTGGCCCATCTGCAAACTGAGCATGTGAATTATCCGTTGGTGACTGTGCCTGACCAAATTCTGCAACAAATTCTTCCTCAAATGCCAGCAATGACTCAGTCCAGGCAGTTGTGTTGAGTTTTCCCATTGTACCTCCATACTCTTGAGGAAGGATGTTCGGTGGAATATCCTTGTGAAGAGAGCTCAGATCTGAACCATGAAGAACAAACTAAAATGGAAGGAATACACACAAATCTTTATAAGGAATAAAAACTGCATGCTAAACAATTTTTAAATTTGGTAAGATTCATTTCATGATGGAATTGCCCAAATACATGAATGATTTTCATTAGTACATCAGCCCCCTGTTCACAGTCTGTTTGTCTTATTCAAGAACTTTTGGAGACATTCCAATATGATCTTGCCAACCAAGAAATGGCTTATTGTTGTGAGAACCAAACTTACTTCACAAATAGAACTCCCACTGAGAAATTGAATAAATGTGTTTATTCTGAGCATTTTATGCTTCCTATTTCCAGCAAACCAAGATCAAGCCAGTGAGAGAGACATTTACCAATGAAATAAGAGTATTTGGCTCATGCTTACCAACTAACAAGTGCATGTGAAAGAATCAAAGAGCAGATCAGTGTATGCATTTTGAGAATTATATCTGACCCAGGTCTTCCAAAGGACGTGGCTCTCTCCTAGCTTTCCCCAGTTCCCCCCAAAATTCTATTCTGCTCAAGTAGTTATCCCAGCTCTTACAAAAGTTATGTATTGTGGCAGTTAATCATATTTTCTGTAGAATGCTTTAACTCCTTTTATTAACATTATATCAGTATTTCTGATTATGGAGTCTTTTAATCATGGAAAAGTTGGTAAGCCCTTCATAATTTAAAAGATAAAACATAATTTTGGGGCTTGTGAATCCTCTTATTTAATTATCTTCATCTTCTCAATTGTGGAGTCACACAGGGCATGTATATAAAACACACTGAGATAAGGGTGAGACAGATACTGCGTAATGAAAAGGTGGGATTTAATTAAGACAACAATATATGCTCCCATATTTTGCTTGCACTAAACATTAAATCAGATAAGTTTAATTTTTTGAAATTTGAAAACATAACAGCAAAGTTGCCAGAACAAAGTCTTTTCACACAGACTGATAACTGCCAAGGACATTGCTGAGTTAACACAGAAACTAACTAGCTAATTCTGATAAACAATTCGAACTTCCAAACTCTGTAGTCAAATGTCTGAGAAGCTAACAGAACATATATGATGAGGTAGGAGAAAAAATGCTTTTGGAAGGCAGATGTCTTGGTGCTTTATGTTCCCCTGTAATTGGACAACTCAAATTAAATGACCAAGGATTCACCAGCCCAATACATAGATTATATGAATAGCCAAAGCTAGGGAGGATAATAGCTTGTGAAACGAGAGGGATTGTGCATGTGCCTGAGAGTGAGAGAGAGATTGCATGTAAGAGAGAAAAAGAGCAGAATAGTGGATGAGGAGGTGTGTGAGTGGGGGAAGTAGAAATGACCGAAATGTCCTCAAGCAAAAAAAAAATGAGATGGATGCTCTCACATCCAAACTTACCGGATGACAAATGCACCCTCTGTAAAGCACTAGCTGATAGAAAGAATGCAGCCCATTAAAACTGTCTCTCAGTGTGTAACTCAATGTTGGTTCTATATTGTAACCTTGCATTTGATTGAATGAAATTCAGTGCCAGCTAGAATGGTATTCTCACACAAGCCCTTGATGTTAAACGTATGTAATTATTGCACATATAACATGCACAATAACATTATACAATGACAGCCTTTTCAGCATAGTGGTGCAATTGCTAAAACCAGTACCTCACCAGCTCCAGTAATCTGGGATCAATCCTGACCTCTGGTGCTGTGAGAAATGTGTCCATTCTCTACATGACTATGTGCTTCAAACTGCTCTATACCAACATATTGATGGCACATTTTACATTCGATTACAGTGTTATTAGCTTAACATTAGGAGTCATTAGCTTAATTAAATTGGCACAACGTTGTCGATTATTCCTGTGCTGTACTGATCAATGTTCTATGCTCTAGTGAAACATGAAATTAATCCAAGGTACATACCCTTTCAGTCATTTTCTCCTTCAGAAAAGGCTTTATGATGGCAAAAATACCCTTAAAGATAATGGGCTCATTGATGATATTGACAGTTTTTATTCTCATTGGAAATCCATCCTGTAAAAGGAATTAATTCATGGAATAAGCTAACACTGTACTTGTTTAAGAAAACATTACACCCTAGTAATGGCCAATAGAAGCAGCAACTCTAAGCAAACATTTTCTTATACTGATTCATACATCACATACAGAGCTGGCTGTTTGATGTGAGTGCTAGATAAAAGCTGTGATATTTATAATTTCAATAATATTACATGTTCTACCAATGGACATTTGAAGGAGATTACAGACACATTCAGTATACATTATGACAATATATGGTTTGTTATCCACATTTCCAGATTTTTTTCATTCTTTTCTCACCTGCCGTGTCACATACCTCTTCATTTATAATGAATACAATACCACTTTAGGCACTAATGTATATTCTATACTTAATAACACAGACATAATTGAAGTATTTTGTAGGAAGAGGAAAATTGGTTGAATTAATGGTAATTTGTGATGATTATGTTATATACTGGCTAGCTTTGTAATTATTAGGTTTCATTGAGCAGCAGATACTTTGGGTCAACAGCAATATTTCATTCAACATGGATCAAATGCAGCATTCAAAGCTAATGAAAAGTGGTTTCCTTGGGAACGGTTGCCGAGTAACTACTAAGAACTTTAAAAAATCCATAAATTCAAACCTATTAAATTTCTTCCTCTTTATAGTCTACTTTTATTTTTATTGTTGAAGAGTCCTGTTAGTCAGACCTAGATCCAGTGGATATTAAGAAACATTTGGCTGCTCTGCATGTAGTTAAGGCTGTGGCACCTCACAGTATCTCAGCTTAATTTTTTAAATTTGTTTGTTTTTGTGTTCCAGGATAACTGGCAAGGCAAATGTTATTGCCCATCATTAACTGCCCATAAAATAGGTATCTAGCTGAGCTATTTCAGATGCTATTTAAGAATCAATCACATAAGTTGGTCTGGAATCATAAATGGGCCTGACCACATAAGGATGGGAGATTTCCTTCCTTGACATTCGTGAGCCAGATAACCTTATGTAACAATCCAGCAGCTGTGTTGCTATCAATACCAATATCTAGATTTTTTAAAATTCCAGATTATTGATTTTATTTTCTGTCATATGAGATTTGAATTGTTTAAGTATAACAATAACAATTTGGGCAGCGTGGTAGTGTAGTGGATTGTATAATGCTATTTCAGCATCAATGACCTGGGTTCAGTCCCACTGCTGTCTGTAAGGAGTTTCTCCACATGACCACATGGGCTTCCTCCCACATTCCAAAGACCCATGGGTTAGCAGGTTAATTGGTCAAATGGGTGTAATTAGGGGGCATAGGCTCGCTGGACCGGAAGAGACATGTTACCATGCTGAATCTCTAAATAAGATAACTGAAAATAATAACCCTAAAAACGTGCCTTAGTATATCATGTTCAAAAAGCAGGAATAATTCAACCAAATAGCTCCCATTGGTCTCTCCTTCAGGATGTGCCAAAATGGCGATGTTGAAATCAACAATCCCACCAAATTATAATTACAGATCATCATGTATTCATCTGCAATCTAATTGGACTCTCCCAGAATCTTATGACAGCTAGCTATGGTCCAAATATGGACAAAGCTATTCCCGAAGGGGAGATGAGAGATTGCTGCATTGGAATGGCAAGGCACCAAATGACTTCAACATCAGATCACAGGGAATTAGAGCAACACTCTCCAGTGGCTGGTTATACCCAGCTCAGAGTAAGTTTACTTGAAACCTATTATTTAGCTAAGATAGACTGGTAAATGACACTTAAAGGATTGACGGTGGATATGCAATGGCAAGCATTTAAAGGTTGCATGGATGAACTACAACAATTGTTCATCCCAGTTTGGCAAAAGAATAAATCAAGGAAGGTAGTGCACCCGTGGCTGACAAGAGAAATTAGGGATAGTATCAATTCCAAAGAAGAAGCATACAAATTAGCCAGAGAAAGTGGCTCACCTGAGGACTGGGAGAAATTCAGAGTTCAGCAGAGGAGGACAAAGGGCTTAATTAGGAAGGGGAAAAAAGATAATGAGAGAAAACTGGCAGGGAACATAAAAACGGACTGTAAAAGCTTTTATAGATATGTAAAAAGGAAAAGACTGGTAAAGACAAATGTAGGTCCCCTACAGACAGAAACAGGTGAATTGATTATGGGGAGCAAGGACATGGTAGACCAATTGAATAATTATTTTGGTTCTGTCTTCACTAAGGAGGACATAAATAATCTTCCAGAAATAGTAAGGGACAGAGGGTCCAGTGAGATGGAGGAACTGAGGGAAATACATGTTAGTAGGGAAGTGGTGTTAGGTAAATTGAAGGGATTGAAGGCAGATAAATCCCCAGGGCCAGATGGTCTGCATCCTAGAGTGCTTAAGGAAGTAGCCCAAGAAATAGTGGATGCATTAGTGATAATTTTTCAAAACTCGTTAGATTCTGGACTAGTTCCTGAGGATTGGAGGGTGGCTAATGTAACCCCACTTTTTAAAAAAGGAGGGAGAGAGAAACCGGGGAATTATAGACCGGTTAGCCCAACGTCGGTGGTGGGGAAACTGCTGGAGTCAGTTATCAAGGATGTGATAACAGCACATTTGGAAAGCGGTGAAATGATCGGACAAAGTCAGCATGGATTTGTGAAAGGAAAATCATGTCTGACGAATCTCATAGAATTTTTTGAGGATGTAACTAGTAGAGTGGATAGGGGAGAACCAGTGGATGTGGTATATTTGGATTTTCAAAAGGCTTTTGACAAGGTCCCACACAGGAGATTAGTGTGCAAACTTAAAGCACACGGTATTGGGGGTAAGGTATTGGTGTGGGTGGAGAATTGGTTAGCAGACAGGAAGCAAAGAGTGGGAATAAACGGGACCTTTTCTGAATGGCAGGCGGTGATTAGTGGGGTACCGCAAGGCTCAGTGCTGGGACCCCAGTTGTTTACAATATATATTAATGACTTGGATGAGGGAATTAAATGCAGCATCTCCAAGTTCGCGAATGACACGAAGCTGGGTGGCAGTGTTAGCAGTGAGGAGGATGCTAAGAGGATGCAGGGTGACTTGGATAGGTTGGGTGAGTGGGCAAATTCATGGCAGATGCAATTTAATGTGGATAAATGTGAAGTTATCCACTTTGGTGGCAAAAATAGGAAAACAGATTATTATCTGAATGGTGGCCGATTAGGAAAAGGGGAGGTGCAACGAGACCTGGGTGTCATTATACACCAGCCATTGAAAGTGGGCATGCAGGTACAGCAGGCGGTGAAAAAGGCGAATGGTATGCTGGCATTTATAGCGAGAGGATTCGAGTACAGGAGCAGGGAGGTACTACTGCAGTTGTACAAGGCCTTGGTGAGACCACACCTGGAGTATTGTGTGCAGTTTTGGTCCCCTAATCTGAGGAAAGACATCTTTGCCATAGAGGGAGTACAAAGAAGGTTCACCAGATTGATTCCTGGGATGGCAGGACTTTCATATGAAGAAAGACTGGATGAACTGGGCTTGTACTCGTTAGAATTTAGAAGATTGAGGGGGGATCTGATTGAAACGTATAAGATCCTAAAGGGATTGGACAGGCTAGATGCAGGAAGATTGTTCCCGATGTTGGGGAAGTCCAGAACGAGGGGTCACAGTTTGAGGATAGAGGGGAAGCCTTTTAGGACCGAGATTAGGAAAAACTTCTTCACACAGAGAGTGGTGAATCTGTGGAATTCTCTGCCACAGGAAACAGTTGAGGCCAGTTCATTGGCTATATTTAAGAGGGAGTTAGATATGGCCCTTGTGGCTACGGGGGTCAGGGGGTATGGAGGGAAGGCTGGGGCGGGGTTCTGAGTTGGATGATCAGCCATGATCATCATAAATGGCAGTGCAGGCTCGAAGGGCCGAATGGCCTACCCCTGCACCTATTTTCTATGTTTCTATTTCAGCCACAGGCCATCACCACAGAATCTCTTCAGGACTGTAACCTTTACCCACTATTTTTTTTAGCTGTGCCACCAATGACCTATATTGTGTGATTAGATCTGAGGGGAATGTTCCCTTATGGCTTGTCAAAGTTCAGTTTCACTTGGAACTCCTGAGATAATGAAGTAGCATTAATATTCACAGTGTATATGGGCCAATAAATCACTACTGCTCTACCGGCAGCACGTGGGAGCCTATCAGCAACTCTATTAACATTCAATGGCACAACTGTTGTGGATTCCAAATTACTGATGGCCTGGGGTCAACCCCAATCTTAAATGGGTAAAAAACAGTGAATGCAAGAATTTAGAGCCTGGATTATCTGTGACAAGTGGCTACCTCCTGACTCATTTTCAGAATCAGGTTTAATATTAACCGGCAGATGTTGTGAAATTTGTTGCTTTACAGCAGCAGTACAATACAGTACATAGTAATGAAAACTATAAAGTGCAGTAAGAAGTAAAGATAAAAAAAACCAAGTAGTGCAAAAAGAGAGGGAAAAAATTACTGAAGTGTTCATGGATTCATTGTCCATTCAGAAATCTGATAGTGGAGGGGAAGAAGCTGTTCCTGAATCTAAAAGTACAATGCAGGAGTGTGATAAAAAACTTACTTAGAAAAATTGGTGTAACAACCCAAGTTAGTTGGTATTCCATCTTGAGCATCGACTCCCTCCTCTACTGATAAACCAAAGCTAAAGAGTAACACATCTACAAAATGCATTTTAGCAGCAACTCAACTACTAATTTTTAACAGCAGCTCATAACCCTTTACCATCCAGAGGACAAGGCCAACAGCTGCATAGGAATGCCACCATGTGCACGTTCCACTACAAGTCTCACAGTTTTTTGATTTGGAAATACATTCCTTCATCATCTCTGGTGTAAACACTGACGGTCTCTACCCAACTGAACTGAGGGAATACCTTCATTACATGGACTCTGGAGATTCAAGAAAATGGTTCGCATAATCTAAGATGGCTTTAAATTTTGGTCTTGCCAGTAATGCCTGGACCCAGTGGACAAATTAAAAAAAAAACATCAAATCATATGACAAGATCCATGTTCAATACTCTATTTGATAAGGGGTGAAAATAAGCTGCATCAACTATACACACAAAATGCTGGAGGAACTCAGCAGGCGAGGCAGCATCTGTGGAAAAAAGCAGTCAACGTTTTGGGCCGAAACATGGACTGTACGTTTTTCCATAGATGCTGCCTGGCCTTCTGAGTTCCTCCAGCATTTTGTGTTGCTTGGATTTCCAGCATTTGCAGATTTTCTCTTCTTTGTAGCAGCTCTATATACCTTGTATTGATCTGATTTAAAGTACTGTTAATAGTTCCAATCAGTATATAACAGTAAAGACATCTTCTAACAAATCTTCAGTTCTTACGCCCAAACAAATTGCATTGTTTGATATGAAATAAATAGATTAAAATCAAACACATATGATCATGTGCCACAGAGAATACTGCCCAGCTTTCTATCTCTTTAAGTTGGAAATTGTGACAGGTTGATTTGTGAAGGCCCTCTCCACCTCATTTTCCTACATGTACTAACACCAAGTGGTTTAACATCCAGGGATGGAAGAAAAGGGAATTGTTTTCTGTGACTGTAGAAAATTTCAGAAAGGACTAACATAAGAATTAAGTTTAGATTAAGAATATACAGAAAGTTCGTATTAGCACAACGGTAACACAGAATTTTTATTCAAAGTAGTATGATAAAACTGATTCTTAATGAATTATCAAAAGCAATTTGACTGCAATTACATATTCTAGTCACAGAATCACAAAGTCTTATAGCATGGAAATAGTCCTTGGGAACCTTATTAAACTTTGTATTAATTTGAAAGACTTGGTCTCTGATTTTAAAGAAATAGGTATGGAACTTTTAGTACAAAATAAGTTCGAGACCTTAATTACCTCCAAACAGAATGATGGTTAATACATCACCATGAATGTCTCAAGGACTACATTTTTATATGCCACAATTATATGGAAAGAGAAATTTAATAGATGCAGTGCATTAGGAACTTTGGTAGATTTGCCTAATGCTGGAAAAACATCATACCCCTGAAAAGATCTATGTTTACCTGAAGAATTCCAATGACCTTTTTGGCCATGAATGGACCAAGTTGAGCAGCCTGAGACAATGTAACTCCACTGTAGTCAGCAAGAATGACAATTCCATTCACTTGATTCTCTTCTGCCTGAACAAGCTTCTCCAACGTTATATAAATGGCACGAATGTTTTCTGTGATGGGATAATCAGAAATTTTCCACCTTCCTAGAACATCAGAACACAAGTTTTTAGTGATAATTTAGATCACATTAACACAGTTTCCCATATACACAAGATATTCTGCTGTTGCTGGAACCCTTGAGCAACATGCACAAATTGCTGGAGGAATTCAGCAAGTTAGGTAGCATCTATGGACGAGAGTTAACAGTCAATGTTTCTGGCAGAGACTCTTCACCAGAGTTGGAAAAATCAAGCCTAGTCAAGTGAAGTTTATTGTCATGTAACTACATACATGTATATAAGGTATATAACCATATAATGTATATAGAAACAAGACATTTCTCTGAACCAGGGTGTAAAGCACAGTAGCACACATAACACAAGATAACTTATGAAAGCAAGGATAAACTCTACAGATGCATCACACATATATAACAAACTTGAGTATTAATATTAAACTTTGTAAGATATGGAACAGATTAACCAGTGACACTTCGAATACGATGCAGCCAAAAGTTCAGAAGCCTAATGGCCTGGGGGAAGAAAATGTTTCTCATTCTCATTTTTATGCATCATCGTCTCCTGCCTGAAAAGAAGGGGAAAGAATCCAGAATAAGAAGGTGGGTGAAGCGGAAGGAGTACAGGCTGGCTGGTGATAGATGAAACTACTTGAGGGGAAAGGTGGACGAGTGAGGAAGGGGGGGATGAAGTAAGAAGCTGGGAAGTGTTCGGTGGAAGAGGTAGGAGGCTGAAGAAGAAATCTAATAGGAGAGGATAGTGGACCATGGGAGAAAGGGAAGGAGGAGCACCAGAGGGAGGTGATGGGCAGGTGACGAGAAGGGCTGAAAGAGGAACCAGAATGAGAAATGCAAAACAAAAGAAGGGGAGGGGGTAGAAATGACCAGAAGTTGATGCTTACACTATTGGATTGGAGGCTACTTAGGCAGAATATGAGGTATTGCTCCTCCAACCTGAGTATGGCCTCATTGTGGCAGTAGAGGAGACTATGGACAGACATGTCAGAAAAGGAATGGGAAGCTGAACTGAAATGGGTGGCCATCAGGCAAGCCCACCTTTTGAGGTGTTTGGAACAAAAGTGCTTGATGAAACAGTTCCCCAATCTACAATGGGTCTCACCGATGCAGAAGAGACCGCACCAGAAGTACAGGATACAATAAACGGCCCTGACAGACTCGCAGGTGAAGTGTCGCCTCTGCTGGAAGGACTGAATAAAGGCGAGGGAGATGATGCAGGAGCAGGCTTAGCACTTGCCATGCTTTCAGGGTTAAGTGCCAGGAGGGAGATCAGCAGGGAGGGCTGAGTGGATAAGAAGGTTACCGAGAGAGTAATCTCTATGGAAATCCCTATGGGAGGTGGGGGAAGAGAAAAATTTGCTTAGTAGTAAGAACCCATTGTAGATGGCAAAAGTTATTGAGAATGACGTGATGGATATGGAGGTCTGTGGGGTGGTGACAAGGACAAGGTGAACCCTATCCCTGTTATGGTGACAGGAGATGGGATGAGGGCAGGTGATAATTTTCATCTCATTAACACACTTAAATGGAGGAAGTGCAAGTCAGAACAGCATTGATGGTGGTGGAAGGGAAACCATGTTCGTTGAAAAAGGAGGACTCCTCAGATACTCAAGAATGGAAAGCTCATGTGAGAACAGATGCCACGGAGTTTGGGGAACTTAGAAAAGGGAATTGCATTTTTAAGTTCAAGTTTATTGTCATCTGGCTGTACATGCTGTACAGACAACCAAAAAGAACAATGTTCCTCTGGACCCATACGACATATGTCACACACAGCACATAAACCAAAATGTTATACTATCAATAAGTTAATGAAATATAATTCAAAAGGTATATAGTAAAGAGCAACACAAGTAAACAGTAAACAGTAGAGAAAACAGCTCGCTGTCCCAGTGACAAGACCTTGGTGATGACAGGGTATTCATTAGTCTCACAGCCCAAGGGAAGAAGCAGTCTGGCAGTCCTAGTCCTGATTTTTATAAGTGATAGGGTGGAAAGATCAAGATAAATTCAAGAGTCAGTAGGTTTTTAAAATATAAGTAGATTGCCTGTCTCCGAAGAGGGATTCAGAAAGATCGCAAAAGGGGAGAAAGGTGTCAAAGATGGGTCAAGTAAATTTGAAGGCAGAGTGGAAGTTGGAGGCAAACTTGATGGAACTGACAACCTATGGTTTATAAGCACATAATTTCAGAAACACAAGTTCATAAACAATTTTTCCATTGTTCATGTGAAAACATAAAATGGGAAAAAAAACTTTCCAAATCTGGAATTACTAGCTATATGAGATGAATTGCAATTATTTAGTATATTCATATTTGTATTAATATTTCAGGTAATTGAAAAAAATCAGGTATACAGATGTTTTTTTTTGAGACCAAGTCTTTCGCTGTTCACTGGACACCTAAAAGCAGAAAATTTGGCCAAATTATCAGCTGTTAAAATATGTTATAGAATTTCTGAGAAGATCTTAAGATATATAGTGTGGAATATGTGTAGCCAATCTACAGTACAGACAAAAAAAACTTTATTTTTTCACACTAAGTTGATTTGTGCATAAATACCCAAAAGCCCGGTGGACCAAATAGCCTGACGGATGGTAAAAAGAGCAAAGATAGCATGCAGTCTGATTGTCAGGAGGGGAAAGTTGATGATAGGACAAAATTGCAGCCAGCAGGGTAAGTCTCAGTGTATTAGGGACACAGAATCAAAAACAATAGCAAATACAGTACTCAAAGTGTTATGTCCCACTATACGGAGTGTAAGAAATAAGGTGGATGATCTTGTTGCACTATTACAAATTGTCAGGTATGACATTGTGGCCATCACTGAGTCATGGCTGTAGTTGGGTGCTGAATAACCAAGGTTGCACGTTTTATTGGAGGTATAGGAAGGCAGGCAGAGGAAGTGACATGGCTCTGCTGGTAAAGAACAGCATCAAATTGGTAGAAAGATGTGACATAGGATCGGAAGATGTTGAAACCTCATGGGTTGAGTTAAGAAACTGCAAGGGTAAAAGCACCCTGATGGCAATTATATACAGACCTCTCACCAGTAGCTGGGATGTGGACCACAGATTACAATGGGAAATAGAAAAGGTGTGTCAAAAGAGCAATGTTATAATCGTCATGGGAGATTTTAACATGCAGGTCCATTGGGAAAAGGTTGGTAATGGATCTCAAGTGAGTGAGTTTGTTGAATGCCTACCAGATGGATTTTTAGAACAGTTTGTTGTTGAGCCTACTAGGGGATCAGCTATACTGGATTGGTGTTATGTAATGAACCAGAGGTGATCAGGGAGCTTAAAGTAAAAAAAAAAACCCTGAAGAGACAGTGATCACAATATGATTGAGTTCAACTTGAAATTTGATAGGAGAAAGTAAAGTCTGATGTAGCAGTATTTCAGTGGACTAAAGGAAGTTATGGTGGTATGAGGGAGGAGTTCGCCAAAGTAAATTGAAAGGAAATACTGGCAAGGATAACAGCAGAGCAGCAATGGTGTGAGTTTCTAGGACAAATGAGGAAGGTACAGGATAGACGTATTCCAAAAATGAAGAGATGCTCAAATGGCTAAATAGTACAACCTTGGTTGACAAGGGAAGTCAAAGCTAATTGTAAAAGCAAAAGAGAGGGCATACAACAAAGCAAAAATTAGTAGGAGGATAGAGGATTGGGAAGCTATTAAAAACCTACAAAGAACAACTAGAAGAATCATTAGGAGGGAAAAGATGAAATATGAAAGCAAGCTAGCAAACATTATCAAAGTGGATAGTAAAATCTTTTTCAAGTATGTAAAAAATAGAGATGAGAGTGGATATAGGACCGGTAGAAAATGAGAGCAGAGAAATAATAATGGAGGACGAGGAGATGGCAGATGAACTAAATGAGTATTTTCTATCAGTCTTCACTGTGGAAGGCACTAGCAGTGTGCCAGATGTTGTAATATGAGAAGGAAGAGAAGTGAGTGCAGTTACTATTACAAGGAAGAGGTACTCAAAAATCTGAAAGACCTAAGAGTACATAAGTCACCCGAACCAGATGAACTGTACCCGATGGTTCTAAAAGAGGTAGCGATAGAGATGATATAGGCATTAGTAATGATCTTTCAAAAATCATGGTACTCTGATATGGTGCCAGAGGACTGGAAAATTACAAATGCCATTCCACTCTTTAAGAAAAGAGGAAGGCAGCAGAAAGGAAATTATTGACCAGTTAGCCTGATCTCAGTGGTTGGGAAGATGTTAGAATCAATTGCTAAGGACGAGGCGATGGAGTACTTGGCGACACAGGTCAAGATAGGACAAAGTCAGCATTGTTTCATTAAGGAAAAATCTTGCCTGATGAATCTGGTGGAATTCTTTGAGGAGATTACAAGTAGGATTGATAAAGGGGATGCAGTGGATGTTTTATATTTGGACTTTCAGAAGGCCTTCGACAAGCTGCCACACATGAGGCTGCTTACCAATTTAAGAGCCCATGATATTACAGGAAAGTTACTGGCATGGTTACAGCATTGGCCGATTGGTAGGAAGCAGCAAATGGGAATAAAACGATCCCTTTCTGGTTGGCTGCCAGTGACTAGTGGTGTTCTGCAAAGGTCAGTGTTGGGACCATTTCTTTTTATGCTGTATATCAATGATTCAGATGATGGAATATATGGCTTTGTCGCCACATTTGCAAATAATATGAAGATTGGTGGAGGGGCAGCTAGTGTTGAGGAAATGGGTAGGCTGCTGAAGGGCGTCCATTTAAAACAGAAATGCAGAGTAATTTCTTTAGACAGAAGATGGTGAATTTGTAAAATTTGTTACTGCAGGCAGCTGTGGAGGCCAGGCTGTTAGGTGTATTTAAGGGACAGATTAATAGGTTCTTGATTGGACACGGCATCAAACGTTATGGGGAGAAGGCTGGGACGAAGGAGGGGAAAAAAGCATCAGTCATGATTGAATGGTGGAGGAGACTCGATGAGCCAAATAGCCTAATTCTTCTCCTATGTCTTGTGGTCTGCCTATTCGATATATTCTTTTATTATAATTTAGCAACAGTGTATCATTAAAAATGATAAACAGAAATTGAAAAAATACTATGCTGAAGAAAGGATAGAAATGGAATGGTATAATTTTCAGCAAATAACAGAGAAATAAACATTTCTACAGCAAAAAACAAATAGTTTCTATTTGTAAACAACAGGAATTCTGCAGATGCTGGAAATTCAAGCAACACACATCAAAGTTGCTGGTGAACGCAGCAGGCCAGGTAGCAACTTTGATGTGTGTTGCTAGTTTCTATTTGTTTTAGTTTTAGGAAAAAAATCTTCATTTAGGTGATGGCTTCAATTAGTTATTTTAATCTGGCATGTTTACGGGAGAACTCTCTTAATTATTCCACAAGTGACTGTGGGGATTAATAAATGAGAAATCTTTCTCCTCAGCACGGATGTCTATAATTTGAGGACAGAGGTTTAAAGTAATTGATATGAGTTATAGATGACATTATAGAGATCTAAAGTAGTGTGCCATGGAAGAAGACACTTCAACCATGTCCATATCTACCATCAAGTACCAAAATCCGGTTGTCCAGTGCCATCCGTGGCCTTCTGTGCCGTGGTGTTTTAAGTGCTCATCTGAAAAATTTTTAAATGTTATCAGAATAATTACCTTCATCAAGCTCTCAGGCACTGTTTTTCAGATCTGAACAACCCTTGGGGTTGGAAAATATGCTCCAGAAAATCAGTTTAGTGACCTCGTATTTCATACATTAAGCCTCTGCCCTCTGGCTATATATATATCTATACTAGAGAAACATCTCCCACTGCACCTTATCTATCGTTGTCATACTTTTGTGCAGCTCAACATGTGTTGATAAATACCACACTATAAGTCAAGTCAACCTGCAAACTAAACAGTACATAGCGTACTGGCAGTAATCATGGTAAAGTTCTCCTCTGGATAAACTTCTGTTTCTAAGTGGAGAGTAAACAGAAAAGTTCATTTCAGTGAGTTGTCTCTAGATTGGGACTCCAAAATTGCAAATACTTAAGTGCTGTTTTGAACAAAGATATAAGGATAATTAAGATCAATGTAGATCTGGCAATTTAAACTCATCAGTGGGGGAAAAACTGAAAAGAATGATCAGAGTCTGAATTAGAAGTTATTTACATTATGATTTAATTAGAGAGAATCTGCATGAATCTGTTAAAATCTAATTCTGTCTTAATTTGGTACAGGTTTTGTCAATGTAGTAGAGAAGATTGCTGAGGGAAATGTGGTCGATCTAATATATATAGACTCTCAAAAGGTTTTAGATAGAGTGCCATATATTTAGCTTGTCACGACAATTGAAAACCACAGAAATAAAAGGTGGGTTTTGAGGCGTGGTTTGGTAATGTGGTAAAAAATTGGATACATGACATAAACAGTGGACATTTCTCCAGGCATGAAAAAATTCCTACAAATTGGACAAGTAGATTTCTAATTTCACTTACGATCATTTTGTAAGTTCACATATTTAATATATTTTGATTTGCAAGTACTTTCTGAAATTAACAGCACTATGCATTGACCAAGTCCTTTGAAATTCTGAAAAAATTTGAGGAAATACTGAAGAAAGCAATCAACTCTTAAAGTGTATTAGAGAATTCCTAAGAAAACCATCTGGGGTAAAGGGTACAACATCCAGGGCAAAGACACTCTTTTTCTCTTTAAGGCCACTAGCATGAAGCATTGAGTGTATATTTTTTAGGCTGGAGGAAAGGAAAATGTACTTCAGTGATTCTAAGATCACTACTTTGCTTAACATATATTAATCCCTTAAATTTGGGCACACAGTGCAATTTATAAGCGTGTTAATGATACAAAATATGGAGATACAGTGAACTGAAAGGAGGATAATAATAGACTGAGGACATATAGATAAGCTGGACATATAGAATGGAAGATTAATTTTAATACAGAGAAATGTGGAGATCACGTTTTGTTAGAAAGAACAAGAGATGATATGGACTAGAGTGCAGAGATCATAAAAGGGTACAAGAATGGAAATATCTTGGAGGATATTTGCAGAATTTGTTGACAACTAGGACGCAGATAGAAAAAGTAGTTTAAAAAACCCATACAGAATTATCCGCTTTATGCAAAAGGTTTAAGTATAAGGGCAAAGAATCACCATGAACCTTTATAACACAATGGTATAGTAACAAAGTTTATTATGACTAGTTCTGGGTGTCACACTTTAGATATAACAATGTTGGAGAGAGTCCAGAAGAGATTTCAAGTATCTTTAGCTATTGTTCTGCTTGAAAAAAATTAAGTTGTAAAAGAATATAGCTAAAGTAGTTCAAATCATGAAGGATAAACAGATAAAGAACACCAGGTTCCGTTCATGGAACCTTCATGAACCATAGAATATAACACGAATGTGTTTGAAAGAAGAATCAAAAATAATATGAGGAAAAGGAAATATTTTATGGAATGAGAGAGTGGTTAGGGTCTGGATCCACGGCCTGGATTTGTATTGGAAGCCAATTCAACTGTAGCATTTGAAATGGAACTGATACATACGTAGACAGAACCAGAAGAACTTTGCTAGGCCAGCTGGCCTCCTTCAGCCTTGTAGGATTCTGCAATTTACCAGTCTGCTGCTAAACATTTTCATCAATGAATGTTGGCTAAGATATCCTCTGATCTGCAATTAACAATCTTATGTTTTTAATTATGAAAAGGTTTCTTCAGTTTGCAGTAATGTCACTAAGGTGCTCCTCTGATTCATCACAAAGATGTATGACTATCTATATCTATGACTAGAATCCTGCTACCCTTTCCAGTTCGGAAAGATTTATACAATTTTGCCAGTGTACATCTTAGATTTCTACTCAAATTTAAAATTATGATGAAGATGTTTGCAATTTAACATTGAAACCTCCCTCACATTTTTCAAAAGTTCTGAGTTTTGTTCATTTACCTGGTCGAATTACCAAAATACGCCGTCCAAGTGGATCAGGATAAGGCAGAACAGTAAGAAATCCAGAATCCAACACATGCTTTATTGCAGATGGCCTCAAGTTGGCAAACACTTCAGGCCATGTTCTTTGGTTTGCATGATAATTCAATAAAAGCTTCAATGCCCTGTCATAATCAAACTTGCGTGCTCTGAGAAATCGTAGCAAGAAGGCATCATCCAAACGGGTATTTAGGTTTGGAGCTTCCTTCAAAATCATATCTCTCAGGGCTTGTGCATCACGAAGTCTCCATTCAGGTTTCTCTTGAAGCTCTTCTTGTGCTTTAGCAATCAACTGTGGACTCAATGTGCATACATATGCCTGTGGTTTGGGGGAGGCTTGTAATTCAAGGTCTGTTGGCAATGTAGTGGCATCCCCGTTGCAGGAGGCATTCTCTTCTGCTTTTGCTAACTTACTAGAGTCTGCCTCCATTATAAAATGCTAAAAGGAAAGAGAAACAAGTCAAAAGAGTTGTTTTCACATTACTTAGTATACTGTATGTGAACACATTGCAATTAGTGATAATGGTGGTCTCCTTCACCTGCTAATACCTTGTGGAAAAATTACACTATCAAATTATTTATAGGAACTCTAGAACTGATGTTCACGGGTACATATTCAAACCTTGCATTATGTTTTCCTATGCTTCCTAAATAGCTGCAGAGGGCTCAGATACTCCAATACTTTGTCTAAGGTCTTTGCTTCTCCTTTTTATTAGCATTAACAGATAAGCTTACAAAATGGTCTGATAAAAAGCTGTTCTAATATACATTGCAATGTTCTGAAAATGGAAGGTTAGTTCCAATCTACCAACACCGTGGGTGTTTTAGTATTGCTTTGCTAAAGCAAATAAGTAAATCTGTCTGGATTTTCAAATTGCTGTTCACGTGGCCAGTTTTTAAAAACAATAGTTCCAAACATTGCAACAACTGCCTAGACACTGCGTGTCTAGTTATTCTATTTCAGATAATTATCACCTTCTATGATTCATAATGTATGATAGTTTTCTAAGGGTATAAGTAGGCTTAGTTAGGTTAGTCCCCTACCCCAGAAGGAATCTCTTTTAATCTCCATTGGCCTCAGCTATAGCCAGTAATCCCCATGTTGTTTAAAGTCTGACCTTGATGTAAATCCAGTATGATGTCACCAAGCAGGCTAAACAACCAAACACCGAGGAATTCTGGCAGCCAGCATACCAAGAAATGAGCAACAGTTTTCTAACAGAAAGTTAGATAAAGTCCTGAGTGCAAAAAAATGTGTTTAAAAAAATAAATCCAAACCAACTTAATAAAAGAAACAATATGAAATTTCTATCATAAAATCAAGAATTTCCAAATATAAAAGAATTTCTGAGGCAAAAAGGGGTTTGGCGGTTTTTACAAAGTCATATTGATTTGGTACGTCATTAATAAAAGGGGTTTTGCAGTTTTGCATGGTAATTATGATCTGGTATGTCACTTGCATTCCAATCAACAACGCAAAACTTTTTGAAGTGGTTTTAAAATGGTAATAGTAGAAATAAAAGTTTAGTTCTCATCAGTTCATGATGACAAAATTATTTCCATCTGAAAGCATGAAGATATTTGGATTATCTTCTGTGTTTGCTAGCAGTCATTTATTATGCTCTCCTCTTACCCTCTTGTTTCACTTTTCATTTCCTCTTTGAATTTTTTGTGACCAGCTTAAATTTCACTCGTGTTCTGCGTTTCATTAACCTCATGATACCTTGTGAAGCTCTGATTACTGGCAGACCCCCAGGTTTATGCTCCCTCACAACAGCTCCATACCAGGGTTACTTCCTTCTAAACTCACCTGATCATCTATGAAATCAAATGCCATGATCATGCTCAGGGGTAGATCGAATGATTAAGAAGGATTATGGGATACTTGCCCTCATTAGCCAGGGCAAAAATAAAATTAAGAATAGGAAGATCAGTGTAGTACTAAATAAAGCATTTCTTAGACCACAAATGGAGCTCCGTATGCAGAACTGAGACTACATGCAAGATCATGTCTGGAATATTTTCAGTTATGAGGAGAGATCAACAGATTGGATTATTTTCCATTAAGTGGTTAAAAAGAGGGGAAATTTGATGGAGGTGCACACATTAATGAGGTTGTGATTTTTTTCCCCCCCTTTAGCAGTCTATAACTGGAAAGCATGAGTTTAAAGTAAGGAGCAGACGTTGTAGAAGCATTTTAAGGAAGAATTTTTCATCTTGTGCAGCTGAAATTTGGAAGACATTGCCTATCGGTGGTGGTGGAGGCAAGTACTCTCACAAGGTTAAATATTTAGAAAGAATTAGCAAAGAAAGTACCAGGCCAAATGCTGGAAAATGGTATCAGTATAGATAATTATAATGGCCAGAAAATGGATAAAGTACTGGAAGGGTTGCTTCCATGCTGTTTGATGACATTAAGTGAAGACCTGAATGGAGCATAAATGCTAGCATTGGCTATTCAGGCCCAATGACTGGTTTTTCAGTGATGTATAGCTTATGCAAAGCATTTTGCAACTTTCATTAACATTTCAGGTCAAGCATCTTCCATTAGAACTGAGAAAAATCATTAATCAAATAAATCAGGAGACTGCAGTTGTTGGAATGTGGAACTTGAACTCAGGGGGTCGAGCAGCATCAGTGAGGCAAAAGGAACTGACGATGTTTCAGGTTGAACCCTGCATCAGCACTGGATCATTAATCAGTCAGTTGAAAGGTCTCAACCCAAAATGTCAACTCTCAGTTTCCCTCCAATGATCTGGCCCAGTGAGTTCACCCAGCAGTTTATTTTCCTTTTCCTCCAGATTCCAGTATCTCCACCCTCCTGTGTCTCCAAATAAATCAAACATGATTTAAATAGCAGTGAAGGGGTAGGAATGGAGATAACAAAGGAACACCTATGAGAGGATGAAGACAAGAGAGACTGACTGACACAGTGAATCAAGATGGCGCTGCCCAATAGTAGGTGATGAAGGCTGGTTAATAGCAGAAGTTCAGTCTGGAGGAGAGAGAAGACACAGAAGCACAGTGATCACAGATTGTCGTTTGATTCCTGCCATTGTCTGTAAGGGTTTCGTATATTCTCCCTGTGATGGTGTGGGTTCCTCCCACATTCCAAAGACACACGGTTCGGGTGAGGATGGGTAAATTGTAGACATGCTATGCTGGAACCAGAGGAGTGGCAACCCTTGCAGGCTGCCCCCAGCACAAACCTTGCTGACTTGATTTGACAAAAATGACACATGTCACCTGATGTTTTGATGTACATGTGACAAATAAAGCTAGTCTTTAGGGCTGGATGAAAGCAAAGGTGATAAGGTGTTGGAACTGAGATACAAGACTTTAGGGGAAAATAAGTCACCATAGATGCTGCAAATCTTAAAACAAGTTCACTGGAATACAATAGGAGAATCACATGTGGAAAAATTACAAGGGCCAACTTTCCAACTCAGTCAGTTTTGTTACAAAATGGGCTGATTAAATGAAATAATTACAGTAACAACGAGAAAACCACATTCTCTAGCTGTAATAGAACTGGAAGTTCATCAACTTTATTTTCTTTCTTCAAAGATACCGAGTCTTTTGCAGCATTATCTGCGATTGTCCGTTCTTTGCTTTCATATTTTTCAAGATTCTTCCTCGTTACCAATGGCTCCCTGACCTCAAACTGACTTGACATTTTTCCAGAGATCTGCCACACCTTAGTGATCTCGCCTCCACAGGCACCCTATTACCTTTCAATCGTTTGCGAGCATGGAGTGACCCACCACCACTCTCCTGACCATTTTGTCTACGTTCACGCCCTCTAGTTTCTACAAAATCTTCTGTTCCTTTGGTTCTCGGAAGCCCGCCGTCCGCATTTTGCTGTTCCCCTCCCCCGTGGAATCTACTGTTTAGACAACACATTTAATGAGACTTCCTCATTCCGGTCAAGCATTTCCATAGAAATGAAAACTATTCATTGGTGCGGATTTTCACCTTCCTAAGGATAGGAAGCACAGTGAAACAGAACAAAACCAAGCAAACATGCAAATGGCAGTATGTTTTGTTTAAATATCAGTGTTTGTTTCTTAAAGGCCTCCGATATATTCTGTACCTCCAACTGGCTATCGGAATGATCATGCGACATTGTTAGGGGAAGGGCGTACCAAAAAAGCAGTTTGTGAGATACACTTTGCCCGATAAGGGTAAGCTAGTTGATAAATGCACAGGATACAGTCATTGGGTCACAACCGGGAAGTATTTGCGTTTCGCGACATATTACATTTGTGGCGTGGCAGAGTAGGAAGCGAAAATACTAACACGGTCACAGTGCTGTCATTCAGCCCTGGCGTCTGATCCTGGGTGGGAAAAGGTAGATTTGTAATGGAACAACGTAACAAAGGTGACTTGCGTCCCTGGGAGAGCCGGTCTGCACATACAGGGCCCGGGGAAGGGTTACTGGTTACATCAGGTAAAGTGGACGCGCATCACTAACCTGGCCGGTCGCGGGGCCGGGGTGAGGGTGACAGAACTCCACAAACAGCGGGGAGAGGAAGACTGACAGCCGGGAGAGAGGAGCTACGCTGCACTGCTTCACCTTCAGTCGCAACTCTGTGGACACCGGCGCCACCAACAGCTCATTCAGAGCAGCACAGACAGACTTGGTAGGGGCTGCGCAACAACCGTGCGAGTGACTGGGCGTCAAACCTAATAATGAAGCATGAGGACGTAAAGCACAAACATCCAGCCAGGCCGTCATTTACTGTCTTTTTGAAATGAAGGCTGAGATTTCACTGAAAAGAGCAGAGCAGTTTGCCAGCCTATTTAAAAACAGAAAAATTGTTCATTTTAACATAAAATGCATCTGTGGTAGAGCAGCAAGTGAATTGGATAGGCGGATATGCTTCACAGATTAAAGGGTGTCATGATCTTTAAATTGATGAAGAGTTTTTGATGGGGTAAGAATCTAGAAGATATTTTCACATTTAGAAATTTGTGTTGAATAGGAGGAGAAGAGGAGACGAGGGGACATGTGGAGTCGCATACACACCAGGACTCACTAGTTAGGGTAAATTGCTAAATTCTGAACTTTACAATTCACTCAATGAGGAAATAACTGTTAAAGCACACTAACATTAAAAGGTGGGAGTAGGAGGAAGCCTGCTTATTTGATCTTCATCTTCACTATCCTGCCTGTTTCGTGCAATTCCTCGCATCCTTGTATACCACTAATAAAAATCTATTTCGGCCTTCAGTGTGCTTGACAATTCACTCTCCTCAGCAAGTTCATAGGGAAAGGAGATCCCAAATATTCAAAGCACTCTAAAGGAAAAAAAATCTCTTTCATAATTGGGGCTCCTTATATAATGAAACTATGTTTTGTAATTCTGGTTCACCCCTGAAAGGAAACACCTTCTCAGTGTCCACCTCATCAAACCCTCTCAACGCATAGAGTTTCACATATATAGGACCAAACAGGTGTGATAGTGGAAATGTATCCATGAAGTTGGAGGAGGTAGCGGAGGTACTTAATGAATATTTTGCTTCAGTATTCACCAGGGAAAAAGACTTTGGTAGTTGTGGGGATGACTTACAGTGGACTGAAATGCTTGAGCATATAGACATTAAGAAAGAGGATGTGCTGCAGCTTTTGAAATCCATTAAGTCAGATAAGTCACCGGGACCAGATGAGATATACCCCAGGCTACTGTGGGAAGCGAGGAAGGAGATTGCTGAGCCTCTTGCGATGATCTTTGCATCATCAATAGGGACGGGAGAAGTATTGGAGGGTTGCACATGTTATTCCCTTGTTCAAGAAAGGGAGTAGAGATAACCCAGGAAATTACAGACCAGTGAGTCTGACTTCAGTGATGGGCAAGTTGTTGAAGATCCTGAGAGGCAGGATTTATGAGCATTTGGAGAAACATAATCTGATTAGGGATAGTCAGCATAGCTTTGTCAAGGGCAGGTTGTGCCTTACGAGCCTGATTGAATTCTTTGAAACTTAAAACATATTGATGACAGTAGAGCAGTGGATGTAGTGTATATGGATTTCAGTAAGACATTTGATAAGGTTCCCCATGCAAGGCTACTTCAGAAAGTAATGATGCATGGAATCCAAGGAGACCTTGCTTTGTGGATCCAGAATTGGCTTGCCCACAGAAGGCAAAGAGTGGTTGTAAATGGTTCGTATTCAGCGTGGAGGTTGGTGACCAGTGGTGTTCTGCAGAGATCTGTTCTGGGACCCCTCTCTTTGTGAGTTCTATAAATGACCTGGGTGGAGAAGTAGAAGGGTGGGTTAGTAAGTTTGCTGATGATACAAAGGTTGGAGGTGTTGTAGATAGTCTGGAGGGTTGTCAGAGGTTACAGTGGAACATCGATAGGATGCAGAACTGGGCTGAGAAGTGGCAGATGGACTTCAACCCAGATAAGTGTGAAATGGTTCATTTTGGTCAGTCAAATTTGAAGACAGAATATAGTATTAATGGTAAGACTCTTAGAAGTGTGGAGGATCTGAGAGATCTTGGGGCCCACGTCCATAGGACATTCAAAGCTGCTGCACAGGTTGAGAGTGTTGTTAAGAAGGCATATGGTGTGTTGGCATTCATCAACCATGGGACTGAGTTCAAGAGCTGTGAGGTAATGTTAAAGCTATATAAGGCTTTGGTCAGACCCCACTTGGAGTACTGTGTTCAGTTCTGGTCACCTCACTACAGGAAGGATGTGGATACTACAGAGAGAGTGCAGAGGAGATTTACATGGATGTTGCCTGGATTGGAGGGCGTACCTTATGAGAATAGGTTGAATGAACTTGGCATTTTCTCCTTGGAGTGACGGAGGATGAGAGGTGATCTGATAGAGGCGTATAAGATGTTGAGTGGCATTGATCGTGTGGATAGCCGGAGGCTTTTTGCCAGAACTGAAATGGCTAACATGAGGGGACATAATTTTAAGGTGCTTGGAAATAGTCCAAGGGGGTGTCAGGGTTAAGTTTTTCACACAGAGAGTGGTGGGTGCATGGAATGCACTGCCGGCGGTGGTGTTGGAGTGGATACAATAGGGTCTTTTAAGAGCCTCTTAGATAAGTACATGAAGCTTAGAAAAATAGAGGGCCATGCACTAGGGAAATTCTAGGCAGTTTCTAAAGTAGGTTACATGGTCGGCACAACGTTGTGGGCTGAAGGGCTTGCAACGTGCTGTAGATTTCTATGTTCTATATACGGATATACAAATCCCTCGGTTGTCTCTCTCTGTTTAAACAATATTTTACTATTCTACTTTTCCCACCAAAGTGGATAACTTCACATCTCAAAGTCAAAGTGCATTTATTATCAAAGTATGTTTGTGGTATACAACCCTGAGATTTGTCTTCTCACAGATAGCCATGAATCAAAGAAAACCATGGAAACCGTTCAAAGAAACAACATCAACTCCCCCACACCCAACAAGCAAAATAAAACAAATTATGCAAACAGCAGAAAACCACAACAGAATATAAAACACAATATTGAAAGAGTCCAGGTTTATTCAGTTCTGCTCAGTTCTAGTTCAATCTCGTGCTGAGTTGTTCATTATCTGCAGGCCGTCCCAATCAAAATCGCCCAAAATAGCAACAAAATTAAAGGAAAGGAGCGACCAGAAACCAGAAACACATCATAGTGTGAACTAGAGTCCCATCCACAAACCGCGTCAATTAAACCTTGCTCAAGAGCCAGGTCTCCAGCACTATCTTCTGAGAGCATTGCAGGAGGGAGAGACCATGTGAACGCAGGGACCTTCCTCCGGGATCAGCGAGTGGAAGAGCGACAGAAAGACTGTCACACGCAGGCACCTTCTTCCAGTGGCAGTGAGTGAGAGGCTGCTAGACGGCACTGAACACCCGCTTGTTTCACCACATCATAACCCTAATGCCAAATATTTGCCATTCACACAACTTGTCCTTGCAGAATATTCATCTTCCTCACTTAATCTTTGTATCATCAGAAAATTTGGCTTCCATATACTTAGTCCCTTCATCTGAGCCATTAATATAGATTGTAAGCATTTGAGACTTCTATCATGGTACGTATTAACCACTGTAACATGAGCTCTCAAGGTGTAGCAACCTTTCAACGTATTAAATGCCTTCCGGAAATCTATAAGCCCAAGGTCTGGAAGTTCCTCTTTATCCTTCCTCCTCATTACTTCTTCATTATAAATTTGTCAAACAAAATTTCCCTTTTGGAAAACCATATTGATTCTTTATGATTACATTGCAAAATTTTAAATGTGCTACTGCTATCTACTTAATAGTGGATTCTAGTAGTTTTCAAATCAGATATGGCAAGTTAATTGGTGTATGTTTTCCTGCTTACTGTTTCACTCCTTTCTCGAGTAGGGTCAATACGTTGGCTGTTTTTAATCTGGAACCTTCCCAGAATCTAGGAAATTTCATGTGATGGATTTTCAGGGCCCGAAAGGTTTATTGCTAAACTCAGCTTTATAGCTTGGTGGCATGACCTTTCCAAAGGGTTATTGGTGATAAGGCTAAATTTTTAACAAATATTCTTTGCTCCGTCTTTAGTTGTAAATGAGAACCAGTCTCCAGTTCTTAATGTAAATTGTAAGCAGCAATCAGTTTGAAGTTAGAGGCACAGCTTTGCAAAGTGATCAGGAGACTTGTGTCCATTAGCAAAATGCAAGACAATGGGGATATGTCACACAGGTCCTCAAACATGGTTACAAATTGGGATATCCATGTACTCATAGGGTAAGCCCTCACAGCACTAATTGTGGATATTTGTGATTTCTGTTGCCAAAGCTTTTAAGGCCATCTGTGTGAGTTAATTTGTCCCAGCAAAGGACTGGAAAACGTCACATGCAGATGGTGTCTTCTATAGAAAATAGCATAAATATCAGAAGTATAGGGGATTGTTAGGAATGACAAAGAGGATGACAGAAAATTGGGGTTACAGAAAGAAAAACTAGAATTCATTCCTCAGTCTTCAGCTTTTGTAACACATTGGTCCTTTTACCACTTCATAAGAATTGTACCTGTGTTGGAAATGCTTTGTGGTTTGTATTTCTTTTGTAATTTGAAATTTTTATAGATCAGAAATCCTCTATGAGTGTTAAAATGTGTGTTAAGAACTATTTGTTTCATTTAAACATCATGTATCACTGAAAATAAAATAAGCTGTGATTAAACTACCTTGTTAGCTGAAAGTATCTCCTTCTTTGTAGGGAGAGTGGACCCATCACTTAATCAGTGAGTATTGTAGTGTTTTGTAACTCCAAAACATAAAACTAATCAAAATAAAAACACAGAGCTGGGGATAAACCTATACACTCCTAGTTTTACTTCTAGTGAGGCCTGCACATATGCTGTGGTGGTGTAATGAAGTATGCCATTCACATACTTTTACATTTAACCTGTATGAATTATGTAAAAAGTAAAGAATGCTTAATCAACCAATGTACAGTATTTACAATGTTACTCGAATATTACTGAGATATGAACTACACAATACTCCTCCCTGCTCAGCTATAAATCCAACTCAATATAGAATGCATCTCAACTCAAATATGTAACATATTGCTCTCTAGTCATCTAAGAAAATATATATACTAAATTTTAAGTTGTCTCATACAGGCCTAAAGATGTAATTGGTGTGCAGGATTTCTTACTCTTGTGGGATAATATCCTTCCTGACAATGGGGGTCACTCTGCTTGGTAGTTGAGACTTGTGGCTGTGAATCAACCCCAGGATTTAGGGCCTCTATGGTGGTTGTAGGAGTTGACTCTGGGACTAGAGGAAGAAGTGCTGATAGCTCTGGGCACCTTTCTTCTCTACAATTGTCTCTGCTCTTTTCAACTGAATGATGTACTGTCTCCAGATGACATCAGATGCAATCTCCAATGTGTAGGAGAGTGGTCCAGTTCTGTTGTTAATCTTTTCAAGTATCCTCTTTTGATCACCTTTGTAGTCCCTCACCAGGAATGCTTGTCCAGGAGTGAAACATTGAATCTTCATGATTGAGGAGCCCTCAATTTGTCTCAACTCTGTCATGCATACCCCTTCTGAGATCGGGTTTGAGGAGATCCAAGTGTGAGTGCAAGGGACAAACCAGGAACAGCATTGTAGGTGAGTTGTTGGTTGTGGAGTGTGTTGCATTGTGATATGCAAGGAGGAAACTAGCGAGCTTCTGATTCGGCATTAGTATAGTGTGTTCTGCTGACATTGCTTGAAGCGTGTTCTTTAGATTCTGGACAAACCTTTCCATCATTTGTAGCTGTGTGGTACAGTGAAGATGTAATATGTCTTATTCCATTCATTCTCAGGAAAGACTGAAAATAACAGACTGTGGTCTGTTGTCACTGACTAAGTGTTCTTGAACACCAGTCCCAGTGACGAGGCTTCTTCTCAACATATCAACAGTCTGCTAGGCTGTAGTGGAGGCTATTGGGAACACTTCTGGCCACTTTGTAGCTGCAACAACTATTACCAAGAAAATTGTGCCCATGAATAATCCAGCATGAATCCTCTGCCAGGGCATTGCAGGCCATTCCGAAAGATGGAGATGCACTGCTCCTAGCATCTTCTTGATGTGTTGGCATCCTGAGCAGTGCATGGTAAGCTACTTCATCTGCTGATCTGTTCCAGGCCACCAGACAAAGCTTGGAGCCAACACTTTCGTTTTGACCATTCCCAGATGACCAGCATGAAGCTCCTCTAAAACTTTAGCTCTCAGCTTAGATCGTAGAACAATCCCTGCACAAGGCAACCCTTGTCAAGGGCAACTTCAACCTAATGCTAGTAAAAATGGGAGAAATGGTATTTCTGCTGCACATTCCAGCCATTTTGGGTGGCTCTGTAGACCTGATACAGTGTGTGTTATTTTTTCTGTTTTCCCTTTGGATCATTTCTACCATAATATGGAGACTTTTGATTTTCATTAGGGAGAATACACCAGAGGAGTGTCCTCTTTTGTAAAATTTTCAGGTATTTCCTTTTCCAAGGGTAATTGGGGCAATCCATCAGCATTTCCATGATTAGTTGTCTTCTGGAATTCGATCTTGTAGTTGTGTCCACCAAGAAACAGAGCCCATCTCTGCATTTGTGCTGCTGCTGTTAGTGGCAACCCATTCTGTGGATTGAAAATAGACACTAGTGGTTGATGGCCAATAACATGGGTAAATTCTCTCCCATACAAATACTTGTTGAAACGTTTTACACTTTAAACCAGACTCAAAGCCTCTGTGTCAATCCACGCGCAGTTTTTCTCTGCAGCAGTAAGGGAATGTGATGCAAAGGCTATGTGTCATTCACTTCCATCATTCATAACGTGTGACGTGACTGCACCTATACCATCAAGCAAGGCATCACAGGCAGCTTCACAGGATGACGTGGTTGATAATGTGTGAGTATAGTGTCTGACATCACCATTTCATTCGTCTTTTGGAAAGCCACCTCACAGTGCTTTGTCCATTGTCATTTCTTCCTGATCTGTAGGGATGGAGCACAGTAGCCAAGTTTGGCAGGAGCCTGTTATAGTAACTGACACATCCTAAAAAAGACCACAACTGTGACATGTCCCTTGGCCATGGGCATCAACCACTGCTTGAATTTTCTCAGCACACTTGTGTAAATCCTTGTGCATTGATGAGAGACCACAGTAAGCGATATTTGATTAAATAATTCCCCCTTGTTGCATCATGCTGTGATCCCATAATTTTATTATCTTTTGAACTGTCTTGAGATTTTGGAGATACTCCTTGTAATCCTTCATGGTAACAATGATGTCATCCAGGTAACGCTGAGTACCTGGGCGGCCTTGCAGCACCTGTTCCAGAGCTTTCTGTCAGAGTGCAGGTGCAGATACTATTCCAAAAATACACCTATTATAGCGATAACGCCCTTTTTGAGTGTTTATGGTGAGATACACTTTGGACTAACCTTACATCTCCTGTAGGTAGACCTCAGTTAAGTCCACTTTGCTGAAGCATTTTCCTCCAGGAAAGTTTGCAAACCTATCCTACATTCTGGGCAGAGAGTACTTTCAGTACTGGGTTAATGTTGATCTTAAAATCACCGCAGATCTTGGCAGGCCCATACTTCTTGAATACTGGGACAACTAGTGTTATGTATGAGCTCTACTCAACCTTGGAGCGAATTCCTTTAGCTTCTATGTGATCTCGCTCACTGGCTACTTTATCACAGATGGTAAAAGGAATCAAGCAGGCTTTGTAAAACTTGGGTGTGGCATTTTCATTTAACATTATTTTTTCCCTTGATATGTTAGAGTTTTCCAATGCCATCCTTGAACACTGCTGTGGCATCATCCAGTACATTCCTTAATTCACTTTCAGTTGACTCTATTGCAGGGGATGTGGCATGCACATGGTGAATGGATCTCCAATCAAACTGTAGTTGTCTCAGCCAATAACACCTGCACAGCCCTCCTGTTTTTAACACATTGAAACCCAATGTGTCTTGTTGGTGGTAGTATTTCATTGTTAGGAATGTCATTCCCATAGGAGTTATCTTTTCTCCAGTATGTTTGTAGTTGGCTATCTGCAGCGTTCCGTTCAGTATCTTTGAAATACCATTGAAACTCATTTTGTGAAATGACTGAAACAGTCAAGCCAGTGTCCACTTCCGGTGTAAGCCATATTGCTTGTCTATTGTCAGTTTTCACATTCTAAATCTCAAGACTGCATAGTCCTCTATCACTCTCATCATTATCAGATTTTTCATCAACAGCATGCAGAGTAGTGCTCTTTTTGAATCTGGCTTGAATTTTTATCTTTTTTTCTTCCCTTTGCAGTCCATTTATTGTCAGCCTGACATGTTCTTTCTATGTGTCCTACTTTGTTGCAATTTCTGCAAAATTCTCCTTTAAACTTGAATTGGTCTGGTGTATGTAAGCCCCTGCCTTGTGGTAATACAATTTGTTTGGCCAGGCTGTTTTCTGTTTAAACATTGCAATATTGTTCACCCTCATTTTTATTCCTGAGTACAACTCAATTGCATCTTTGGTTGTGGTTTCCATTGATACAGTGAATTCAGCTGCTCTTTTAAATGTTAGTTATGTTTCAGTTAGGAACCCTTTTTGAATGCTTTGTTATAAGATTCCACAAACTAACTGATCTCTCAGTGCATCTTTCAGTCTTGACAAAGTTCAGAAGACTTCATCAATTCAGCCATGTTAGCTGAAATGGACTCCCTTGTCTCTTGATTCCTCTTATGAAACCTAAAACATTCTGCAATCAGCAATAGCTTCAGTTCTAAATGTTACTGCATTACATTCACGATATCAGCAAAGCTAATTTCAGCTGGTCTGGTCAGAGTAGTCAAACTAGTTAGTTAGTTAGAGCTTTATTATCATCGCCGAGGACAATGAGTTTGCAATGCTACACCATTCGGTAAAACAGCGTACTAGCAATTCAATTACTAAAAGCACAATGATTAAATTTAAAATTACATCTGAGTTATTTAGAATTGCATCTACATTACAACTGGATTAAAAACAACTTTAAAACTAAAAGTAACAGTGGCTGCTTCATTCAAGTATTGCACATGTCCCATGTTATAAAGTACAAAAATTAAATATAAAATAGCATGAAGAATTAAAGCTGAGATTTAAAAACAAGAGCTTTGAAATCAAAGGAAGGTAGGTGCTCTATTTAAACCCAAATATTGTACATACCCATGTATTGCACTTAGAGATTGTCCATAGTTTCATTGTTCAGTTGCATGACAGCCCTGGGGAAAAAGCTATTTTCCATCTGGGTGCCCATGCAGAGATAGAAACATAGAAACATAGAAAATAGGTGCAGGAGTAGGCTATTCGGCCCTTCGAGCCTGCACCGCCATTTATTATGATCATGGCTGATCATCCAACTCAGAACCCCGCCCCAGCCTTCCCTCCATACCCCCTGACCCCTGTAACCACAAGGGCCATATCTAACTCCCTCTTAAACATAGCCAATGAACTGGCCTCAACAGTTTCCTGTGGCAGAGAATTCCACAGATTCACCATTCTCTGTGTGAAGAAGTTTTTCCTAATCTCGGTCCTAAAAGGCTTCCCCTCTATCCTCAAACTGTGACCCCTCGTTCTGGACTTCCCCAACATCGGGAACAATCTTCCTGCATCTAGCCTGTCCAATCCCTTTAGGATTTTATACGTTTCAATCAGATCCCCCCTCAATCTTCTAAATTCCAACGAGTACAAGCCCAGTTCATCCAGTCTTTCTTCATATGAAAGTCCTGCCATCCCAGGAATCAATCTGGTGAACCTTCTTTGTACTCCCTCTATGGCAAAGATGTCTTTCCTCAGATTAGGGGACCAAAACTGCACACAATACTCCAGGTGTGGTCTCACCAAGGCCTTGTACAACTGCAGTAGTACCTCCCTGCTCCTGTACTCGAATCCTCTCGCTATAAATGCCAGCATACCATTCGCCTTTTTCACCGCCTGCTGTACCTGCATGCCCACTTTCAATGACTGGTGTATAATGACACCCAGGTCTCGTTGCACCTCTCCTTTTCCTAATCGGCCACCATTCAGATAATAATCTGTTTTCCTATTTTTGCCACCAAAGTGGATAACTTCACATTTATCCACATTAAATTGCATCTGCCATGAGTTTGCCCACTCACCCAACCTATCCAAGTCACCCTGCATCCTCTTAGCATCCTCCTCACTGCTAACACTGCCACCCAGCTTCGTGTCATCCGCAAACTTGGAGATGCTGCATTTAATTCCCTCATCCAAGTCATTAATATATATTGTAAACAACTGGGGTCCCAGCACTGAGCCTTGCGGTACCCCACTAGTCACCGCCTGCCATTCTGGAAAGGTCCCGTTTATTCCCACTCTTTGCTTCCTGTCTGCTAACCAATTCTCCACCCACACCAATACCTTACCCCCAATACCGTGTGCTTTAAGTTTGCACACTAATCTCACTAATCTACAGATGTTTCTGTATCTCCTGCAGGATGGTAGGAGATTGAACAGGCAATTTCTGGGGTGCAATGAGTTCATCATGATGTTGCGAGCCTGCTGTAAACAGCATGGGTTATAGATGGTATCCATATCTAGTAGTTGTGTCCTTGTGATGTCCTGTGCAGTCCTGATTGGTGCTTTTTGGTTGATCTTGTTGCAGCTAGTATACCATACTGTTATGCAGCAGGCCAGCATGATCTCAACTGCACATCAATAAAGGCTTACCTCCAGCTTTTGGGGCAGATTTGCTCTCTTTGAACTCTTTTCTTTCTCAATCTTTTTTATTAAGTTTTGAATTGATAAACATAACAATGATAATGATACAAAGAGATCGGGATTATATTAATAATGCTTAATGTATACAGATACAGACTCCGAGTAACATATGTAATTTAAGCCTCCCAATCTCTTAGTAACTGAACATGAAAAAGATACAAAAAATTTTTACAAAGGAAAAGTCCTCCTACACTAAAAAAAGCAAAACAAAGGCTGGGCTGCCATATTTCATCAGTTAAGATCATTATTTGTCATTAACTCCGCTCCTCTATACACAAACAAAAAACTATTGAAAAGGATTCCGAAAAAGTCAGCTTACACCATATGAAAATGTTGAGTAAATGGCCTCCAAGTTTCTTCAAATTTAACCGAAGGATCGATAGTACCACTCCTAATTCTTTCCAAGTTTAAACATGTTATATTTTGGGAAAACCATTGAAATGTAGTAGGGGGATTAGAATCTTTCCATTTAAATAAAATGGATCTTCTGGCTATTAATGTAACAAATGCAATCAAACGGCAGCTGAAGGGGATAAATGACTAAAGTCCATCGCTGGTAATCCAAAAATTGCAGTAATAGGATGAGGTTGTAAATCAATACACAAAACTACTGAAATAATATCAAAAATTTCTTTCCAATATTTTTCCAAAAGAGGGCAAGACCAGAACGTATGTGTCAAGGAAGCTACCTCAGAATTACATCTGTCGCAGACAGGATTTATATGGCAATAAAAACGAGCTAACTTATCCTTGGACATATGGGCCCTATGAACCACCTTACATTGTATCAAAGTGTGTCTAGCACACATTGAAGAAGTGTTAACTAGTTGGAGAACTTTCTCCCATTTCTCTAAAGGTAAAGATACCTGAAGTTCTCTTTCCTATTCATTCTTAATTTTATTATATGTACCTAGACGTATTTTCGTAACTAAATCATAAATAATTGCTATTAAATTCTTCTGATAGGGGTTTAGACCTAAAATTTTTTCTGTCTTTTCAGTTTGATGTGGTATCGGAAAAGTAGTTAAGTTTCTAATCTGTAAATATCTGAAAAAAGGTGATCTAGGCAAATTATATTTATTAGAGAGACAGTTAAAGTTATTTAAAGTTAACTTTTTACCCTTAATTGATCATGTTAAACAACTGCTTACTAAATGGTCCCCATTGTCCTTATCATTGATTGGTCAAATTAATGCTATTAAGATGATTATATTACCTAAATTTCCATATCTATTTCAGGTGGTACCAATCTTCATCTATCAATCCTTTTTTGATACTGGATTCTAAAATTTCTTCATATATATGGCAGAATAAAAATCTAAGGTTAAGTAAGAAATATCTACAGAAATCCAAAAAGGATGGCGGTTTGGCATTGCTGAACTTTAGATTCTATTATTGGGCAATTAATATTCGATATCTAACGTTCTGGACACAAGATTTGGATGAAATTCAATGTCCATGATGGGTGAACCTCGAGTGCGAGTCTGTACAGGGGTTCTCATTGGCTTCTATTTTAGGGGCTTCACTTCCTTTGCACTTATTAAACTGAATAAACAAACGATTAATCTAATAACTAAACATACAATATGAATATGGTTTCAATTTCGTAAATTTTTTGGATTGAATAAATTTATCCTATCAAGTCCTGTTGTATCTAATTTTTTCTTCCAACAATTCAGAACTGATCAAGCTTTTCTTTTATGGAAAACAAAGGGAATAACATGTTTTTGTGATTTATTCATGGATAATTGCCTCATGTCTCCTTGAACTCCTAAGAGAGTTTAAGTGTTGCTGCACCCTCCTTACTATCAAGGAGGTGTTGGTGGTCCAAGAAAGCTCCTCTGTGATGTTCACTCTCAAGAACTTAATGCTGGAGAGCCTTTCCACTGCTTCACTGTTTATAAGCAGTGAAAATTGTTCATAACTTACTGACTTCCTGAAATCGATAATCATTTCTTTGTTTTTTTTGATGATGAATGAAAGATAATGGCTATTGTTACATTCAGATAATTTCTGCACCTCCTCTCCAAATGCTGTTTCATTGTTATTTGTAATTAATCCAATCACTGTCGTGTCATCTGCAAATTTGATGGTGGAGTTGATGGCATAGGTGGGGGCACAGTCATGGGTGAAAGTAGACTAACGGAGTGGGCTCAGTACACATCCCTGCAGTGCATCGGTGTTCAGGGGCAGGGAGGTTGATGTGTACTTGCCGTTCTGACTATCTGGGTGTGATCGGTATGAAAGCCTAAAATCCAGTAGGAAATTGATGTATTCAGTCCCAGGTTGCGTAGTTTAATGGTCAATTTGTTGGGCAGTATGGTGTTGACGGCAAAACTGTAGTCAATAAAAAGCATTCTGGGTGTCTTTATGCTCCAGGTATTCCAGTATGTTGTGGAGAGTGATGGAGAGGGCATCCTCGGTTGATCTGTTTGCCTTATAGAAAAACTAGTGCTGGTCTAAAGTAGCAGGGATGGTGTTCTTAATGAGGGACATAACCAGTCTCTTCAGGCACTTGCTAGCTATGGGGTGAGTGGGAATGGTCTGTCATCATTGAAACATGATTCAAGAATCAATTGATTCTGACATGATTCTGGAGCAATGGAAAATTGCAAATGCCACTCCACTCTTCAAGAAGGGAGAAAGGCAGAAGAAAGGAAATTATAGGCCAGATAGTCTGTTCTCAGTGGTTAGGAAGATGTTATAGTCAATTGCTAAGGATTTGGATTCAGGGTACTGCTAGGCACATGATAAAATAGGCCGTAGTCAGCATGGAAAATCTGGTCTGACAAATCTGTTGGAATTCTTTGAAGTAGTAACAAGCAGGATAGACTAAGAAAATTCAATGGATGTTGTGTACTTGGATTTTCAGAAGGACTTTGACAAGGTACTCACATGAGGCTGCTTAACAAATTAGGAGCCCATGGTATGACAGGAATGATACTTGCTTGGATAGAGCATTAGCTGATTGGCATGAGGCAAAGAGTGGGAATAAAAGGGTCTTTTCCGGTTGGCTGCCGGTGAATAGTGGTGTTCCACAGGGACCTATGTTGGGACTGCTTCTTTTTACGTTATATGCCCATGATTTGGATGGCAGGATTGATGGTTTTGTTGCCAAGTTTGCCGAGGATACAAAGATAGGAGGAGGGGCAGGTAGTTTTGAAGAAGTAGAGAGGCTGCAGAAGGACTTAGACAGATTAGAAGCATGGGCAAAGAAATAGCAGATAGAATACAATGTTGGGAAGTATATGGTCATGCAATTTGGTAAGAGAAATAAAAGTGTAGATTATTTTCCAAATGGAGAGAAAATTCAAAAGTCTGAGGTTCAAAGGGACTTGGGAGTCCTCATGCAGGATGCCCTAAAGGTCAATTTTCAGGTTTAGTCAATGGTGAAGAAAGCAAATAGGATGTTAACATTCATATTGAGAGATCTAGAATATAAAAGCATGGATGTAATGTTGAGGCTTTATAAAACACTGGTGATGCCTCACATGGAGTATTGTGAGCAGTTTTGGGTCCCTTTTCTAAGAAAGGATGTGCTGACATTGAAGAGGGTTCAACAGAGGTTCACAAAAATGATTCTGGGTTTTTAAACCCATTGAATATTGAAAGGCCTCAATAAAGTAGATGTAGAGAGGGTATTTCCTAAGGAGGGGTAATCTAAGACTAGAGAACACATCCTCAGAACAGAGGGATGTCCTTTTAGACAGAGATGAGGAGGGATTTCTTTAGCCAGAGAGTAGTGAATTTGTTGCCACAGGTGGCTGTGGAGGCCAAGTCATTGGGTATACTTAAGGTAGGGGTTGATAGATTCTTGATTAGTTAGGGCATGCGTGAAGAGATACGGGGAGAAGGCAGGAGATTGGGGCTGAGAGGGAAAATAGATCAGCCATAATGAAATGATGGGGAAGACTTGATTCACCAAATGCCCTAATACTGCACATAAATCATATGGTGGTTGGTCATAACTTCCAAATATTTGATCAAATTTAGATATATTGTTATAAATGCATTATAATTATAAAATGTTCCATTTCATTACATGATGTACTTTTCTCACAAATTATTCTGTTTTTATTTGGATTTGCAGTTGATTGAGCACATAGTGTTTACTTACTATAGAAGCAGCCTTACTAATTACTTGCATCAGACTTTACAACTCAGACCAAGAACTTCGTATGGCATTTATGTACAACTTTAATTTAGAACAATTTGCATTGATGTAACAACTTCAATGTAGGCAAATGTCCTAAAAGTAAGAATACCAAACCAAAGTTTGATTACACTGTTATCTGAAAGGACTATGAGGTTTTAAGGAGGTTATTTTAGGAGGCTTAGGTGATAAAGAGGAGAGTTTTTAAAGAGGGAATTCCAAATTGTAAGGCCCAGGCTGCTGAAAAGGGACTGTATACCAGGGTTAAGGAGTATTTTTCTCTTTGGTATTGCTGAAAGTTATTTTACACTGATGAATCGATTTACCATTTTTTTCAATTATTTCTAATCTCTTAATATTGCTGTTATAATATTGATTTGTGCTCCCTAGACAGATATAATTATCAGCAAAATTATTGGGCAGAGTTTTGAGCACCAAATGAGGTTGGTAGCATTCAGTCCTTTTCTGATTAATAATTAAAAATGATTAGATCCAGATTGATATGTAAAATGACAATTCAGCATATTTGGCTCTAACTGAAAATTAAAGAATGCTTTCAAAATATTTTGTACAATTGTTAACACTGGACAGCATTTTTAAAAAAATGTTGCTTCCTCAGAAATCTTCTGTGGTTATCATAGAACATTTGAAACTGAACACATATATAATTTCAGACTGCTGGTATCATGTAAGAATTTGGAGAAACAAGAAATTAACCTTTATTGAATATAATGCATTTAATTATATAACAGTGCTGATGCTTTGCAATAGTTCAATTAAGCTAAAAATGTTTTGCTGATGATTTTTATTTGTACTCAGTGTCTGAGGCTTCTCGTTTAAGGGTCCATCAATAATCAGCCAGCATTGATGGACTCTAGTTGCCCCGATGCCGCAATGTCCTGGTGACCTTTCACCATGCTCGTTACTGACTGTGCCAAGATTTGGAGGGAAGAAGTCTAAATGGGAATGGAGAAAATGAATGTTCAGTGACATGTTGTTCTTCATGGCTTTGTATCTTTTTGAAGTATGTTGTCAAGCAGCTGCACATAGTTTGGTGCTCTGTAGTTGCCAAGAAAGTTTTCAGCAACATCTTTGAATGCTTTCCATGCAATTTTCTCTGGTCACACTAGAAGTTCTTCAAAATGCTTGTCATTAATGACCTGTTTGACTAGTGGACTAACAAAAAATGCCTCCCTTAATCTTGACATCAGTTATTTTGGAAAACATCTGTCTCAAATATTGAAATCCTTTATGGAAATATTTGTGCCTGGTGACAGCAGTTTCCATCCTTGCAGTCTTGAACCCAGTAATTCTGCTTTTGCCTTTGACAAACACAAGTCTCTGACAAGCTCAATTAACTCAGATTGAGTTATCAGATGAGGCTCACTCAACATAAAGGGTTCAAAATCTGTATCAGTATCAGTGTTATTTTCCATTCCTGGCTCGTGCATCATGGCATCTTCAACTGCATTCTCTAGACTCCATGACTCTGGTGGCTTTGGTACTGGAAGAGTGTCATCATGTAGCACAGGTCTTATGGCTGAAGGGAGATTGGGGTATTCAATGGATTTCCTGTTTTTAACAGAGAAACCAGACACACTAGTCAGACAGAAGTAGCTGTCTATCACATAATCCTTCTGCTCTCGCCATATCATTGGGACAGTGAATGGCATTGACTTCCGAGTAACTCTGAGCTAAACTCTAAGATCAACAGTGCATATTGCACAACAAATGTTAGAAGCCCAGGCTTGGTCTTGATCACAAATTTTACACCCAAAGTAGAGCTCATAGGCTTTCTTAGTAAGAGGAATCCTGGTCTGTCTTTGAGAATCAAGCATATTCTCGCCACAAGTATAACAAAATGTATTGCGGTTTTGCAACATTGCTGAGACATGTTGCTATCACAAATATTCCTGAAAATTACTTTAATATAATTATCCTTTATCACTTTATCAAAATTAGTACTTGCAATATGCTGTGTGCATAGACCATGCATGTCAATGTGATTGTAAACTGATATACATGTAAACACAATGCATAGAACTTGTGTAGGCATAATGCTTTTATAGGCTTTCTAAAACCTGTTCTCCTATACAGCATCTGCTCTGCCTAAGCATGTCCAGGCATGCCTGGACAAGATAGAAAACATTTCAACTTACATTGTGGGCAACATTCTAATAGACAAATTATGAATTGAAATAACAAATATAGGCAGTTTTAAAAAATGATCCATGATAGGGAAGTTTCATGGTCATTTTCATGATCAGCATGCCAAAATCTGTAAGGTACACCCAAAAGTATTCAGGGAGCAAAATGTTTGTTTTTCAGTGTTTATAATATGAAAACAAAATCAAATATCTTCTTTGTATCCAGGGTGTTCCTCCTGATCTCCAACCTTCATTTGCTCTGAATCATATGGGAGGGTAAGGTGCATGAGAACCTACTTATTTCTCCAGCAGGGGGAGCAATTTGACTGTGTAAATCTGGTGGTATCTTTCTAAACAATGGAAAATCGTACAGATTGTTTTTAAACTTGTATGGCAACAGTTAAAGTTTCTTTAAGGCTTCTATGAAACAATGGAAATGAAGTCATTGTAGGTATGGGTGGGGGTGGAGGCTTGTAGGGGATGGGGGAAGCGAAATACAATAAATACCTCTCCAGAGGCTGATCCCAGCTTCAGTGATAGCAGCCTAGAGCATATTCAATATGTGATGACCTCTTCCGCTACACCTCTCACCAATAAATAAAAGGAAGATGAGATCACATGACTTCATCCAATTTTTGTTTGTTTAAATCTGTTGCCTTTTGCAGATTTTGTATATTATCCGAATAGTTTTTGCAAACCCTGCCATAAGTTAGTGTGTGTTCACTTCCAATTTTGATTTCCTCATCAAAACCTCCTATGACCATATTTTGTACTCATGTACCTTTTGAAGCATTTTGATCACAACCCTTCTAACTTTTGTAGCCATTTACTTTTATTTCTTGGTGATTGTCAGCTATTTTCATATATATCTGTCAGATTGCAAAGTATATCCTATGGAAGATGGATGTTAATGCAGACAAGTGTGAGGTGTTGCACTTCAGTAGGACCAACCAGGGTAGGTCTTACACAGTGAACAGCAGGGCACTGAGGAGTACTGTAGAGCAAAGGGATCTGGAAATACAGGTCCATAATTCATTGAAAGTGGTGGCACAGCTAGATAGGGTGGTAGAGAAAGCTTTTGGCATATGGCCTTCATTAATCAAAGTAGTGAGTACAGGAAATGGGATGTTGAAGTTGTAAGGGATATTGCTGAGGCCTAATCTGGCATATGGTGTGCAGTTTTGGTCACCTACCTACAGGAAAGATGAAAACAATTTGAAAGGTCTGGAAAGATTGAATACGTTATGACTTTATTGCTTGGAACATGGAAGACTGAGAGGAGTTTGATAAAGGTATACAAAATTATGAGAGATATAAATAGGGTAAATTCAAGCAGGCTTTTTCCACTGAGGTTGGGTGGGACAACTAGTGGTCATAGACTAAGGGTGAAAGGTGAAAAGTTTAAGGCGAATACAAGGGGAAACTTCTTCACTCAGAGGGTTGTGAGAGCATGGAACGAGCTGCCAGTGCAAGTGGTGCACACACACTCCATTTCAACACTCAAGAAAAGTTTAGATGGGTAAATGGATAGTAATGGTATTGAGGTTGTTGGAAGGAGGCAGTTTACATGGCTCAGCACAGGCTAAATGGACTGATGGGCTTGTTTCTATGCTGTATTTTTCTATGACTCTATGAATCTAGGTGTGTATTATATTGATTTGAAAACCAATGCACTGATATTGTTTCCCTGCTCTGGATAATACTAATTACAGCTTTGGCCATGGAGCTGAAAGACCTGGGCAGTAAAAGTAGTTTCACACCAAGTGACATAATGACAAAAATACAAGCCAATTTACTGAGAAACTGTAGGAAGCCTGACCTAGGCTTTAACATAACTCCTAGTATTCTTTACATTTGTTTGATAACATATTTGAACAGAACAGACCAGCTGAAGTAATTCCAGGATATCAGTAATAAAGGAAGAAAGAAGACAGATTTCCTCACATTTCAGAATTGTTGTCTGGAGGAAAAGCTGCAAAATTTGAATCTACTACACTTAAAATAATTTGTATTTACATTGCACAAATGTGTTCTTTTTCCAATGTCATCATTATCTCTGTAAATTTCTATTCACTCATCAGCACTGAAAATATTTACATAGCAAAGGAAAATCAACTTTATTTGTGTATAGTAAAACAGCCATAGTAATATAATGAAATAATTTTAATGTTTATAATTCCTTTTGTCACACTCAATCAGTAAAGCACCTTTGATGTCTAGTCACTGTGGTACATGAAAGAGATATGGGAGCCAGTTTGCATTCACCCTACATCAGCAATGAGATAATGATCGGATAATCCACTTTTGAAATGTTGGGCATTTATGTTGGGATGTTGGGCAGATAGGCGGGAGGGTCCCTCATTACTCTTTTGACAGAGTACCTCAGGATTCTGTTGGAAATGACAGACTAGGCTCTGGTTTAGTCTCTTATCTGAAGACCAACATTTCAGGTAGTGCATGCTATCTAGATTTTTGTACCCAAGTCTTTTGTGTCAGTCTTGTTCCCAGAGCCTTTCAACCAAGGGAAATATTTCTAATAAGATTAGCCACTGAATCACAGCTGACTCATTGCGAGCAGTATTGGAAAGTTTCTAAAGTCAGTTTTTAAAAAACCTACGAGCTTCTCTTATACTCCTTTTGTAAACTATTTTTGGAAGACTGATTGCTAATGTATGGTTACAACTAATAGATGATATGTTATGCATCGACACTATTAGTCAACCTAATAGTGAACTCATAAAAATAAACAGTGATCTGTTGCACAAGCTTTCTGTAGCCCTAATAAATCCTCCAAGCCGCAATTAGTAACTCTGTCTATTGGCAGGCATCCATAGGGTGTGGGGAATATGGGGCTGGAGAGCATTTCAGCATGCCCATGGAACATGAATCGCATGAGATAATTTAATTTCACATTCTGCAGTTGAAGAAGCTCACTGACTGTGTATAAGACTATTTCTTGCTGTTTTTTTTCCACTCATGTTCTCTAGGGTTTATAAGAGCGAGAGGTGACCAATAAAACAAAATTGTTACAGTTGGCTTGACAGTGCTTGAGGCATCACAGTTCCCAAATAAAGGGTAGACCAGTTAGAACTGAGAAGCGGAGAAACCTCTATACTCAGAGGGTAATGACTCTTTGGCTCTCTCTGCCTTGGAGGATTATGGAGGCTTGTTCTTTAAGTCGAATTAAAACAGAGATGGATAGACTTCTGAATAGTAAGCAAATCCAGTACAACGATAGCATACATAAAATACACTGAGGTAACAGGTCATCCATCAATGGTGGAGCAGGATGGAAGGCCAGATAACATGCACATGCTTGTCTTTCTTAGTTCTTCTGTAAACACACTGGACAACAAACAGTCTCCACAAAAGCAATTCATCAATTCACCAGTTTTACATTTATCCAAATCCTTAAAGTTGCTACCTATGCTAAAAGCTGCACAATATTAATTTTAATACACAATAAGTACCTTAAAAACATTTGCAAACTTTCAAGAAACTTGATTCCAACAAATCTGCTCCACGCATCCACCCTTTCTTGCCATTAACACTGATGAAATCCAATCCTCTTAATGCTTGCTGTATCTGGGGATTGTATGTAGTGGCCCCTTTGGAAGTGGGTTGCATCTACACATTTATTATTTCCATTTGATAAACCCGTGCTCACTTTCAGCCGCCAACACAGCTCACTGTTAAGGACATTCATCATGAAGGTAAAAATGTTTTTAACCTAAGCACTTTGAAGAGAAAGGTCAACAAATACCTTTTGGAGTGGCAGTGGGAGAGCTTGCAGTTGTAATAAATGCAACCCATTTTAATTTGCCACCAAAGTCCACCCATCCTTGATCATTCCATCACTGAAATTTCATGGCAATGTAGCAGACAATCTTTAGGCATGTTTGCTTATCTTGTCTTCATATCTGTATCCCACAGTACCATCAGGTGGCAAATTCCTTTTAGTACCTCTGCTTAATAGGATCCTGCCTATTTGTTTATTCAGTTTTAGGATCATTCATCACTGGCAAGACAAGGTTTTATTCCCATCCTTAATTGCCCTTGAGGAGGCAGTGGTGAGCCATCTTCTTGACCCATTGGCTTGGAGTTCCAGTATATGATCTCAATGATGATAAAGTACAGATGATATACACTCAGTCGACCCTGCTTTAGGTATACCTGTATACCTGCTCGTTAATGCAAATATCTAATCAACCAGTCATGTGACAGTAACTCAATGCAAAAAAGCATGCAGTCATAGTCAAGGTGTTTATTTTGTTTTTCAGACAAACATCAGAATGGGAAAGAAAAGTGACCGACTTGAGTATGGTTTGAGTATCTCAAAAACTACTGATCTGGTATTTTCATGCACAACAGATTCTAGAGTTGACAGAGAATGGTGTAAAAAACAAAATCCATCCAGTGAGCAACAGTTCTGTAGACGAAATGCCGTGTTGACAAGAGAGCTCAGAGGAGAATGGCCAGACTGGTTCAAGCTGACTGACAAGTGACAGTAACTCAAATAACTACGTGTGTAGAAGGGCATCTCTGAACACACAACATATTGAATCTCAAAGTGGATGGGCTACAACAGCAGAAGACCACAAACACACACTCAGTGGCCGCTTCATTAGAGACAGGTGGTACCTAGTAAGTGGCTACTGAATGTATTTTCTGGTCAGAAAGCTTTGCAGCTTGAAGGAGAACCTGTAGTTGGTGGTGCTCCCAACACCTTGTCCTTGTTGGTGGATGATGTTGTGGCTTTGGGACATGGTGCTTGAGCATCTTGGTTGAGTAATTGCAGTGCACTTCACAGATGGTATAAGCAGCAGCCACAGAGCAGTGGCGGTCTGGGGAATGAATGTTTCCACCAAAAATATATAAAAAAACGCAAATGTTGGAACTCTGAAATAAAAGTAGACAATGCTGGAAGAACTCAGTAGGTTAAGCAGCATTTGTGGAAGGAGAAATGGTCAAGGTTTCAGGTTCAGAACTGAGAGGATGAGAAACAAACGAGTCGAAGTAGTAGAGAAGGTGGAGGTGAATGATGTGTTGAATAAAAGGGGTTTCTCTGATAGAATGAAATAATGTGATAGTTAAGGCAGTTAAGATTACAGTAATAGTCTTTGCCCATGTATAAGTTGATGGATTAGCTATACACAGCAGGCTTGATGTCCCAGATGACATCTAGCTGCTTGATATCTCTTGAGCTCCATTCATCCCCAAGGCTTGGCATGACAATTTCTCTGCCCAAGACTTCAAGAAATTAGGGAGAGTTGTGAACATAGTTCAATCTATCAGGACAACCAGGAACTCCCCAACCCAGCCCTCCTTTGATTCTGTTTGCACTATCTGCTGACTTGAGAAAACAGCCAACATAATCAGGGTCCCCTGCCCCGCCATCATAGTCATTCTCTTTCCCCCCACCTACCCACTTATGTTGGGCAGACAATATGAATGCTTGAGAACATGTACCTTTAGGCTTACGGATATCAGCTACTCGCTGCTATAAGTCACTAGAATTACACAATGAAGATGAATTCTTGATCTCTCAATCAAGTTCACCTTGGCTCTTGCACCTTATTGTCTATCCACACTGCACTGTTTCTGTAAGCACTATATTCTGTATTCTGTTATCGTTTTCCTTTTGTGTCACCTCACTGCTCTTATGTATAGACCAATCTGTCTGGATGGTATACAAAGAAAGTTTTTCACTGTACCTCGGTGTAGCCCCCCTGGCCAACCTCAGGGTCGCTTGGCTTGCTGTCGTCTAGGGAAACAGCCCTCGGCCCCGCCAAACTGGGTAATTAGTTTGTGGATGCTGTGTGATGTACCCCATCCCACCCAAATAACAGACAATACACCAGATACGATTAAATGATTTACAGTTTATAGATATTACTGGAACTATATAATTAATAGAGCATAAAATATAAAAGGAAAATAAAAGGCGCCACACTTATCAAAGTTCAGTCTCTTCGTGCACAAACAGTTGGAGCTCAGGACCCTTCTTCTTCACCCTGCGACCCCTCAGACCACCTCGACTGGCCGCCTGGGACCAACAACGGTGGTCAACCAGACACTCCACACAAGTCTGTCTCTGTCTCCTCTCCTTGCCGGATGCCCTGCTTGGGGTCCGACCCCGTTAGCGGACATCGCAGCACCTAGTCCATCCTCTGTCTCTCTCTCCTGCCTTCTGCCCCAAAACCCCGCGCATACAGTATCTTCAAATACACCAAAAACATAACAACTATCCCAATTGGTTCGTTACATATTCTTATCACACTCTAAACCAAAACAAGCTGCTAGCGCAAAAACTTCCCCAGCATTTAACATAACAAAGAAGCATTCCCAAGTATAACATAACGAAGAAGCATTCCCAAGTATAACATAACGAAGAAGCCATTTTAATGAGCCTATGCAGTAACATAAGAGATGAAACCCCCTTACATCGGTAAATGTGACAATAATTAATCAAAGGTCAGTTACTGATTCAGGAAGCTGGAGAGTGCATGCTTCTGACTTGTGTCTTCTAGTTGATGGAAAGGCTTTGGTGTGTCAGAAGTTGAGTCATACCAAAGAAAAGTGAAGAAACTAAGTTAATTATCTACTCCGTGAATGAAGTCTTGGTAAAGTGTCTCAGCCTGAAATGTTGACCCCTCCACAGATGCTGCCTGACTTGCTGAAGTTCTACACCCAAAAGTTCTTTAAGTAGGAACTTAAAGATGTCAACAAAATAGAGAGAGTACAGAGAAGATTTACTAGAATGTTATTTGGGTTTCATCACCTAAGTTACAGAGAAAGGTTGAACAAGTTGGGTCTTTATTCTTTGGAGCATAGAAGGTTGAGGGGAGACTTGATAGAGGTATTTAAAATTATGAGGGGGATAGATAGAGTTGACATGGATAGGCATTTTCCATTGAGAGTAGGGGAGATTCAAACAAGAGGACATGAGTTGAGAGTTAAAGGGCAAAAGTTCAGGGGTAACATGAGGAGGAACTTCTTTACTCAGAGAGTGGTGGCTGTGTGGAGCGAGCTCCAGCAGAAGTGGTTGAGGCAGGTTCGATGTTGTCATTTAAAGTTAAATTGGATAGATATATGGACAGGAAAGGAATGGAGGGTTATGGGGTGAGTGCAGGTCAGTGGAACTAGGTGAGAGTAAGCGTTTGGCACAGACTAGAAGGGCCGAGATGGCCTGTTTCCATGCTGTAATTGTTATATGGTTATATGGTTATATGGTTATATGGTTATAGGAAAGCAGCTCTCAAGCATTGCAGGTAGCAGAGCTGACTCACAACTCTGTGGGCCCAGGTTTTATACTGACCTCTGTGCACAGTTTGAACATTCTCCCTATGACTATGTGGTTATCTTTCTAGACACTCAGTTTCCTCCTATTGTATATCCCAAGGCTGTTCTTCATTTCTTGGTGAAAAATTCTATTAATGTCAGATTTGGCTGTTGTCACTGCTTGGGCATTCACAGCCCAGCAGGGTAGAGAATGCCAACGACTTGTAATATTCTATGAAGAAAATTCACCTTAGTTTAATCCTTCATGGCCAACTTATTATCCGAAAATTATGACTTTTTATTTGGATTCTACAGTGGAAAATCTCTGTACTTTGTTGCCAGTTTCCCTGGTGAAATCTTTCAGAAATTCTATGTGTTTCAACAAGTTCATCAGCCATTCAGCCGAAATCCTGAGGGAAGAAGTCCCATTCTATTCCATTTCTTCTTAGTGTCATCTCTCGTTCTAGGAATCAATCTACTGACGGCTTTAAAGCAAGCAGTTTACATTAGATTGTGAGGACACGCAGTCCTCGTTTACTGTCATTCAGTAATGCATGCATTAAGAAATGATACAATGTTCCTCCAGCAGATATCACAGAAACACAAGACAGACCAAGATTTAAAAAACTGACAAAAACCACATAATTATAACATATAGTTACAACAGTACAAAACAATACCGTAATTTGATAAAGAACAGACCATGGGCATGGTAAAAAAAAGTCTCAAAGTCTCGAAAGTCCCATTATCTCACGCAGACGGTAGAAATAGGAAGAAAACTCCCCCTGCCATGAACCTCCAGTGCCGCAAACTTGCCGATGCAGCACCCCGGAAGCACCCGACCACAGCCGACTCTTGAGTATGTCCGAAAACTTCGAGCCTCCGACCAGCCCTCCGACACTGAGCACCGAGCACCATCTCTGCCCAGCCCTTCGACCCCGGCCCCGGCCCCCAGCAGCAGGGAAGGCCGAGGATTCGGGGCCTTCCCCTCCGGAGATTCTCGATCGCACAGTAGCAGCGGCAGCGAAGCGGCCATTTCAGAAGTTTCTCCAGATGTCCCTCCGTGCTTCTCACATCTGTCTCCATCAAATCAGGATTGTGCACGGCATCCTACTTGACAGATACTGATATCATTCACCGGAGAAGCCGCACGCGCTGCGTCACACCGCCATCTTCTCCTTCATATAAGGAGACCAAACTGTACACAGAGCTGCAGGTACGGTTTACCAAAGCCCCAAATAATTCACAACAACCTTTTTAGTCTGAAACTCTAATTGTTTTGTTATAACTGACTACATCTCTGTTTGCTTTAACCATTGCTGTCTATCTGCAAGTCAACATTGTGCTTCTTATACAAAATCCCACATATCCTCAAAATACCAATCCTCAAACAGTCTCTCATCCCTTGGGAGATATTCCCTTTTCTGACAAAGTGGATAATCACTAACTACTCCACTTTATGGTTGAATTTTTATGATGTTTTCTTGTTTATTACATTTATTGGCCCTTATCCCTTTACACTTTATTTCATATTTCCCCAGTTTACCTAAACAGCTATCTTTATAACAGAAGCAAAATAAGATATACCTGATCCTCTCGTCAAAGTCAGTCCTATTGCTTGGATATAACTCGGGCTCAAACAATGATCCTTACATGAAAACAACAATTAATTTTTCCATTCTGAAAATAATCTATTCTTAATTTTTCTGATAACAAATCCTCAATCCAACTGATATTTTACTCAATTCCCCTATAATTTTATAATATACATATGTAACACATGACTGTCCATGTGTGGGCGTATGGGAGGGAGGAAAGGGGCTTTTTTTGCTGCTATTTTGTTGCTTTTTGTGTTCAGTGTTGTTCTGCTGAACATTGTGGGCACGATATGTTGGCACTGGAATGTGTGGCAACACTTGTGGGCTGCCCGCAGCACAGCCCTAGGTGCCCAAATGCGAGAAAATCTACAGATGCTGGAAATCCAAGGCAACACACACAAAATGCTGAAGGAACTCAGCCAGTCTGGCAGCATCTAAGGAAAGGAATAAACAGTTGACATCTTTGGGCTGAGACCATTCATCAGGACTGAGCTCCCCTCGCATTTTATTTGAGCTGACATCCGTAGGTGTGTTGGTTGTTAACGCAAATTACGCATTTCACTGTATGTTTCGATGTACCTGTGATAAATAAATCTGAATCTGAATATGAACTTAATTTTGTATAAAGGTCTTCAGATAATTCAACTATACCCCATTTCTTGATCCACCCCAATCAATCCTAGAGATTACACTCTCAAAATCCAATATGTAGTTATGAGTCATTAGACAAAGTAAAATAATAGCAGAAACATTTCTAAAATATCATTAGATGTTTAGAATGAAAGATAATATGTTTAAAAGTGGAGTTATGGAATATTTTGAGTTGATTTGAAACACTTTTTTTAGAAAAGTCACCACTGGCTCAACAGCCTCCTTCTGGATTGGAAAATGCTATGATGCAATTGATTTTGGAGATTGTTATTTCAGTTGCAAACTTTGCCTTGAAGAGACAGTACACGTTGGCATATAAAACAGTTGGTTCAGCATTGTGACGTTTCCCTTCACCTTATCTAAAGCTTTATAGTTACCTGGGTGTGGGTGGAATTTATAGCACTAATTGCCCTTGACCCAGCCCTTCTTTATTTGATACAGTAAACCAAAATGATTATACTTCTCACAATCAAATTTTTTTTAGCTATCCAGAAAATGTTTTCATTAAATGAATAATTTTTCATATCGCTATCTTTTAAAATTTTTAGTTTGGTAAGCATTTTGGAATTACCAGAAATTTACTCATTGAGTTGAAGGTGTCAGGAACATTTGTCTTGAGATGGGGGCAATCTCATCTATCCATAACTGCCCCAAAAACACAAGCAAAGAGGGGCTATTGTGGGCCTGACCTGGAAGGTGCACTGAAATTTATATTTCAAACTTACAGCAAAGTCACAACTTTAGTAGTGTTTTGGAGATGGAAAACACTATTTCAATCTCCTTCCACTAACTGACATCACATAGGATAGAAATTGTCTTACAATGTTGCTGTGCAGACGTTTGCACCAATCTTGAATGAGTTGTCAAGTAGGGCTAGTCCATAGCACACAAGCTCTATGGCATTCTGCAACAAATACTGCACAAGCACCTTTTATATGTCTGCATCAACCACCATGGAAGGTAGAACTGATGAAAGAAATCAGAAGGGCACCAGAATGGACTGTTGTGATAGAAATGTCACAGATGAGAATCATGGCAGGGTAGAAACATGGGGAAATTAGGAATAAGGCCAGAAGGGAAGCAGTTGAGGGAAGGAATGGTCAACAGGTGTGAGGGGATATATACTGCCACTGTTGGAAGATAACTGATGTGTGCTTTGGAAGAGGAGTGAGAGCTAGAGAGATAAATGGGGGTCTTGAGGGCAACTTGAGCAAGCAGAAAGGTTGAAGGGACAATCACACCATCAAATTGATGCCTCAGCCCCCTTTGTAGCATCTCAGGTAAATGTGGCCACCAAAATCAATGGTGAGGTAGGCCTCAGTCTTCTGGTTAAGGCTTGCTTTAGTATCTGTGGGCCCTACCTGTATGCTACAATGTGTAAATTATGTCAAAGGAAACCTTATATGTTTGACATCACAGTAGTTGCCTAGTACTAATGAACATGTATGGATTCTTCATATGAGGAGCCCAAAACAAAATCCTAGAGTGAGCTACCTGTGCTTTAAAGTGATCAGATGTCACCACTTGATCGAATTCCTACATCATTAACTTTACAGATCCTAGAAAAGAGCATTGAAAACCTATAGGAAAAACAAATTACGAAGTATTGTTTATATCATAATTTATTCTGTTGCTTTCTAAATGTTCATTAACTGACTATGTAGTGTTTGCTCACGAACCAAGACTGGGTCACATACTTGGGGACAATGGAATGCAGGTAATCAGAATCAGAATCCTTTATTATTGCCACGTATGTGGACACATACAGGGAATTTGATGCCGGTTTCCCTGAGCTCTCGCTGTACAGGATCAAAGTAAACAAACAAAACAATAGTGTAAATAATGGTGAACTATATACAATGAGGTATACCTGTGTACGTACAGGTGGACTTGGTTTATAATAGACTAAAATTCAGGTGTTCATAAGACTGATGGCATACGGAAAGAAACTGTTCTTGTACCTATTTGTCCTGGCATACAGTGATCTAAAGTGCCTACCAGAAGGAAGGAGTTGGAACAGGTGATGTCCAGGGTGTGATGGGTCTACAATGATGCTGCTTGCTCGCTTCCTGACCCTGGACGCATATAAGTCCTGGATCGAGGGCAGCTTCACACCAATAATCCTTTCCGCAGCCCTGACAGTTCTTTGGAGTCTATTCTTGTCTTGTCTGGTAGCTGATCCAAACCAGATAGTGATGGACGAACAGAGAACAGACTGGATTATTCCTGAATAGAATTGAATCAGCATCTCCTGAGGCAGGTTGTACTTCCTGAGTTGACGTAGGAAATACAACCTCTGCTGAGCCTTTTTGATAAGAGTGTCCGCGTTGGGTGTCCATTTCAGGTCCTGGGAAATTGTGACACTCAGAAACCTGAAGGTCTCCACAGCAGACACTATACTGTTGAGTATAGGGAGTTGGGGGAGTATTGGGGGGATCCTCCTGAAGTCCACTGTTATCTCCACAGTCTTGAGTGTATTTAGCTCCAGATTGTTCTGACCACACCAGAGGGCCAGCCGTTCCACCACCCGTCTGTACGCAGACTCATCACCGTCTCGGATAAGGCTAATGACAGATGTGTCGTCTGCAAACTTCAGGAGTTTAACAGATGGATCCTGTGAGGTGCAGTCATTGGTGTAAAGGGAGAAGAGCAGTGGGGAGAGCACACATCCCTGGGGGGGGGGCACCGGTACTGATTGTCCGAGTGCTAGAAATGATACTCCCCAGCCTCACTTGCAGTGCCCTGTCAGTCAAGAAGCTTGTGATCCAAGATGACAGATGGCGGGGGAGACAGTGAGCTGGGTGAGTTTGGAGTGGAGGATTTCTGGGATGATGGTGTTGAACGCCAAGCTGAAGTCAACAAACAGGACCCTCGCAGAAGTTCCTGGGTTGTCGAGGTGTTGTAGTATGTAATTCAGTCCCATGTTGACTGCATCATCCACTGACCTATTTGCCCGATAAGCAAACTGCAGGGGTCCAGCAGGGGGCCTGTGATGTCCTTCAGGTGAGCCAACACTAGTCTCTCAAAGGACTTCATGACCACAGATGTCAAGGCAACAGGCCTGTAGTCATTTAGCCCCTTGATAGTGGGCTTCTTAGGGACTGGAATGATAATGGAGCACTTGAAGCAATGAGGGACTTCACACAGCTCCAGTGATCTATTGAAGATCCGTGTGTAGGTGGGGGCCAGCTGATCAGCACAGGTCTTCAGGCAGGAGGGCGACACGCCGTCTGGGCCTGGCGTTTTCCTGGTCTTCTGCCTCCAGAACAGCTGACTCACCTCCCTCTCACAGATCCTGAGTGCAGGTACAAGAGGGTTGAAGTGAAGGGGGGTAGGGTGAGCAGGTTTTGTAATGCGGGGTGAGAAAGCGGATACTGAGATGTCGGGGTGATGGATGATGGGGGTTGCAGGTAGGTCTGTGTTGGCTGGGGGGAATGAAGGTGTCGAATCTACAATAAAACTGGTTCAGATCGTCAGCCAGTTGATGGTTCTCCACAGCTTGGGGGAATGGTTTCTTGTATTTGATGATCTCTTGGAGCCCCTTTCGCACTGACACTGGGTCGTTGTCTGAAAAACTGTTTTGCAGTTTTCCAATGTAGCGTTTCTTTGGTGCCTTAATCTCCCTTGTCAGTGTGTTCCTGGCTCATTTGTACAGAATCCTGTCCCCTCTTCTGTACGCCTCCTCCTTCTCCCAACGAAGCTGCCTGAGTTGTGAGGTGAACCAGGGCTTGTTGTTGTTGAATGTGCAGAAGGTTTTTGTTGGAATGCACATGTCTTCACAAAAACTGATGTATGAGGTCACGATGTCAGACAGATCAGGAAGATAATATAGATAGGAAAACATCACTGACTTTGGGTGTGGCCCCAGCAGCAAGATTCTGATGTGCTTAATGCCCAAGGCCTTATCTGAGTGCACTATGGCACGTCTTCACTAATTCTGGCACTGTGGAGGAAAACAGAGAGTCTCATATCGTTTTTGTGGAGTGGTATTAAATTTGTCAATTGGAAGACACCTGGGAGAGGGTTTTGTGGATGCCAAGAGATGGGTGGGGTTCAGGCCTTGAACATTAAGGCTACGGGGAGGGACATAATTGAGTTGGTGAGCTGGGGAATAGGAGTAACTTTCCAGTGGGTGTACAGTGGTGGTGGTTGATTAGAAAATTGATTGTGGGACCTGACAAGTGGGGCTTTTGCAGTTAGGGTGATGGGATCAGCCATCAGAAACATCTGTATGAAAACTATCCTCAGAAAACATTGACACGTTAAGCCCAGTAGTCACTGACCAAGTAAGAATGGTCCTCTTTAACTAGCGGAGAAAGAAATTTTAACATTCTTGTTAATTTCTACTTCTGCACGAGTGATATGAGCTGCTGCAGGCCAAGGGTGCACACAGGTGACATGCATGTCCTGAAGCAAAAAGACTGCGGATGATGGAAATCTGAAACAAAAACACAAAGTGCCAGAAGCACCCAGCAGGTCAAACAGTATCTGTGGTGAGAGGGAGAGGGAGAGGGGGAGGGGGGGGGGGGAGAGAGAGAGAGAGAGAGAGAGAGAGAGAGAGAGAGAGAGAGAGAGAGGGAGGGAGAATTCTTTGACACATTTCTTGCAACTGATGTGTTTTATATCTTACAGTTTAACTTGTTCTTTTGTTTCTTTAAAAGCAGGTGTTAGCTCAAGTTCCATCAATGAGACGTGTTAAAATATTGCACTACATGAAGGAATTTGTCAGTCCTGTAACTCCTTAAAATGAAGAGTTGCAGACAGAACCATGGTCACTGAGCTTCATGTTTCATATTAAAATATGATCTGCTGACTAATTATTGTTTTAACCATCATAATTATATAAATATTGCCATGTTGCTTCAAGATAGTACTTCATAAATGTGAACACATTAGATTTTCAGTGACAGCTTTTCAAAAGCATGTTGTTGAATTTATCATTCAAAATAGGTTTAGCTTCAAAAAAAGTTGTTTTGCTGTGGCAATATTTTACACCTAGTGCTCTGTATTGTTAACACAAGCATCACTTTCCACTTATAGATTTTTACAGATCATCATAAGAATTAAAGTGATTTTAAGCAGCTTGGAATTCATCAAAGGCATTTTACAGCTCATTTAAAGGTGTATTTTAACTCTTATTTATTCATTTAAGTGTATATAATTAAGAGCCTTGCATTCTGTGTCTAATGGAACAGATTTTCATCTCTCAAAAGCAAAATTTATATATACAGGTAAAAAAAAGTAAATATTTACTTGAGTATAGAGGAACTACAATTGGTCAATGAGGACTCTTTGAGTTTTTGGTTGAAGTTGTAGTGTTGTAAGTAAAGCAATTATTTTATGCCCAGCAACTCAGATGGAACAGCCGCAGATCATACAGTGGAGCATCTTCTCATCAACTATGCTACAGTATCACCCTAGGTTACTTGTTCAAACTTCCTTAACAAAAAGGGTTTAATCAAAAATTTGTGAGGTGCCATTAAAATAATGTACACCTTACCAACACCTCTCAGTTCCATATGATACTGTTGGAAATGTTGCTGCTCTCAATGAATAGATAACTATATATAGTGTACTTATATCCATGAGTGACCGATATAGGAATCTGTTTCTGGTTCATAGATATTTCACTCAGTGACATGAGAGATGAAGCATAACTTATATTTCTGCTGCTAATTTAACTTGTTACCTGAATACACTTGTAATATACTAAAGTGCAAGGCATTTTATTACACCGATGTAAGTGAAAGGATAAAACTCTAAAGGAAATTAGTGCAACACACATAAAAGTTGCTGGTGAACACAGCAGGCCAGGCAGCATCTCTAGGAAGAGGTGCAGTCGACGTTTCAGGCCGAGACCCTTCGTCAGGACTAACTGAAGGAAGAGTACACCTCCCCCTCGTACCCCATCTGTTACTTATTTTTATACACACATTCTTTCTCTCACTCGCCTTTTTCTCCCTCTGTCCCTCTGAATATACCTCTTGCCCATCCTCTGGGTCCCCCCCCCCCACTTGTCTTTCTTCCCGGACCTCCTGTCCCATGACCCTCTCGTATCCCTTTTGCCAATCACCTGTCCAGCTCTTGGCTCCATCCCTCCCCCTCCTGTCTTCTCCTATCATTTTGGATCTCCCCCTCCCCCTCCAACTTTCAAATCCCTTACTCACTCTTCCTTCAGTTAGTCCTGACGAAGGGTCTCGGCCTGAAACGTCGACTGCACCTCTTCCTAGAGATGCTACCTGGCCTGCTGCGTTCACCAGCAACTTTTATGTGTGTTGCTTGAATTTCCAGCATCTGCAGAATTCCTGTTGCTTAAGGAAATTAGTGATCCATTTTGGATTCAGGGGCTAGCAGAGTAATTAAGTTGACCTGAGACAGAGTAATATCTGAATTTGGTGCACAGAGATCTAGATCAGCATTGGAGGCCTCATAGATTTTCTGTCCAGCAATGCAAATTACAGGAGCAACATCTCACGAAGGGTCTCGGCCCGTAATGTCGACTGTACCTCTTCCAGTAGATGCTGCCTGGCTTGCTGTGTTCACCAGCAACTTTTATGTGTGTTGCTTGATCTCATCTTGAAGACATTCAGCTCTTACTTAAAGGGAGTATAGCTGGTACAAGCCATACCACATGATGAACTCAGTTCTTAAAGATACAGTTGCACATAAGTAAATTGCAATTATATAATATTGAATATTGAAAGATCTAGATAGAGTGAAAATGAAGAGAATGTTTCCTGTAGTAGGGGAATCTAGTACCAGGGGACATAGTTTCCGAATATAAGGATGCCTGTTTAGAACAGCGATGAGGAGGAATTTCTTTAGGCAGAGGATGGAGAATCTGATGAATTCATTGCCACCAGTGGCTATGGTTATGGATGTCATTGGGTATATTTAAAGTGGAGATTGATAGGTTCTTTATTAATAAGGTTACAATTAGTAAGGTCTTGATCAGTAATGTTACAAGAAGAAGCTAGTAGAATAGAGTTGTGGAGGACAATACTAAATCAGCCATGATGGAATGGCAGAGCAAACCTGATGGCTCGAATGACCTGATTCTGCTCCTACAGTATGTCTTGTAGTCTAATCATTTAAGTGAAATGATCTGCAAAAAAATTCTTCAGGTTTTTGGTTTTAAGTTATAACCATTTAGTTTCTCCAGATAGTACTACTTTGCCCCTCTGTCTCTTCTAAGAAGGCGTTACACCTGAATCCTGAAGATCCCTTCCCAGCATTTAACTAATCTTGTACAGTTACCGTATTTTGTTTTTAACAATTAGTTAGCTTGTACAGAATCAAAACATTTTGCAGATCATCAATGAATCTTAAGTTTGCTTAGGAAAGTTGCCTGTGACTGAAGGAAGTATTTGCACACAAAATGTAACCAAGAGAACAAAAGCAGTGAGACAGATTGAAAGTGAAAGATTATGACATGGCATGTATTGAAAAAAAAAGGTCAAAGAAAGCCTTGAATTTATAATGTTTCTTGAAAAGGTCATAGTTAGTTAAAGGAACACAGTGCATTATGCTTATTCATGATATTGTTCAGACAACTAGTTTCACTAAAGGAAAATTAAACTATTTCTAGAATTCTAAGATAAAATGAAAATGAAGGAACAACTTGCAGGCTAGGTGGTGTTTGAGAGAAACAATTATAATGCTTCAAGTCAATGACACTTTATTTAAACTCATTGTCAATGAGGGGTACATTTAGTTCAGGAAAATAGAGAGGATACTCCTGTTCTTGTACAATTTAGTAGCATGGAAATGCCTGCAAGGACAAAATGGGCCCCCGTTTATTGTCTTCTTCAAAAGCTTCCCTGGGCACTGTAGTCTGATTCCCAGATTTAATACCTAATCCTGCCTCTGGGATTCTGGATTGGAGACAAACATGGTACCACTGAAGCATTCGAAGAAAGATAGGAACTAATCTATTAAGTTTGAAAGAAATAAATATTGATAAGTGTATAGAGATGTCAACACCCAGAGAGAAAACTGAGATTAAGAGGTAGAAAGAATTATGGTAGAAGATAAAGACAATTTTGTTTTACCTTTTTCTGGTGGTGATGGATCAAGTTGTTTGAGAAACATTAAAAATCGGAACAAGAATAGACTATTCAGATCTTCAGGCCTGGTCTGCCACTCAATCCGATCAAGACCAATCCACTGCAGTGCTATATTCTTGTTTGCTTCCCTTACCCTTTAATATTGTTTGTGTCCTTCAACTTCAGAAAGTTCATCACACTTTGCTTGAAGAAATTTCTTCTCATCTCAGTCATAAATGTTTTATCCTGTATCCGTGATTTACATTTTGATGGCCAATGAACGACACAGTGCTAAAATGAACTGAACTGAACAGAACCAACCTGTATATTCCTAGACTATGTCAAATCTCGGCGGTTTGATGTTTAATATTCTGTGTGTGTCTCTCTCAATTTTGCCATTTACAATATTTGCTCTTTTTTGTACGTTATGTGTATGAACAGGTTCCTTGGTGTTTTCTTGTTTTGTCGCTGTCTGTGGGAAGAAGAATCTCATGGTTGTATACTGCATGCATACTTTGATAATAAATGCACTTTGAATCTGGAGACGTGGCTGTCGATTGCACAGACAGGGGAAACATTGTCTCTGCATGTACTGTCAAACTCCATCCAAATTTTAGATTTTTTTTAAGATTATGAGGACACTCAGTCAATGTTTACTGTCATTTAGAAATGCATGCATTAAAAAATGATACAATGTTCCTCCAGAAAGATATCACAGAAACACAGAACAAACCAAGACTAAAGCTGATAAAACCACATAATTATAACATATAGTTACAACAGTGCAAAGCAATACCGTAATTTGATAAAGAGCAGACCATGGGCACAGTAAAAAAAGTCTCAAGTCCCAATAGCCCCATCATCTCACGCAGATGGTAGAAGGGAGAAACTCTCCCTGCCATGAAATCCAAGCGCCGCAAACTTGCCGATGCATTGGAAGCATCCGACTGCAGCCAACTCTGAATCCATCCGAAAACTTCGAGCCTCTGACCAGCCTTCCGACACCAAGCACCGAGCACCATCTCTGCCGAGCGTTTTGACCCCGCCCTGGCTGCCGAGCAACAAGAAAAGCCGAGGACTCGGGGCCTTCCCCTCCGGAGATTCTGGATCACACAGTAGCAGCGGCAGTGAAGCAGGCATTGCAGAAGTTTCAGAGATGTTCTTCCGTGCTCTAACGTCTGTCTCCATCAAATCAGGATTGTGCACGGCACCCTACTTGACAGATAACAGATACCATTCAACGGAGTGGCTGCTGCAAGCTGCGTCGCGTCGCCATCTTCTCCTCCTAATATATTTTAGTGAGATCTCTTTTCATTAGTAGGACCAAGTTGACTTATATCTCTTTTCATACAAGTTCCACCATATCAGGAATCTGTCTGGTAAACCCTTTTTGCAATCCTTTTGTCACAATTATATCCATTCTTCAGTAAGACCACCATAACTACATACAGTAACCATAGAAACCATAGAAAAACTACAGCACAGAAACAGGCCTTTTGGCTCTTCTTGACTGTGCCGAACCATTTTCTGCCTAGTCCCACTGACCTGCACACGGACCATATCCCTCCATACACCTCCCATCCATGTATCTGTCCAACTTATTCTTAAATGTTAAAAAAGAACCCGCATTTACCACCTCATCTGGCAGCTCATTCCGTACTCCCACCACTCTCTGTGTGAAGAAGCCCCCCTAATGTTCCCTTTAAACTTTTCCCCCCTCACCCTTAACCCATGTCCTCTGGTTTTTTTTCTCCCCTTGCCTCAGTGGAAAAAGCCTGCTTGCATTCACTCTATCTATACCCATCATAATTTTATATACCTCTATCAAATCTCCCCTCATTCTTCTATGCTCCAGGGAATAAAGTCCAAACCTATTCAACCTTTCTCTGTAACTGAGTTTCTCAAGTCCCGGCAACATCCTTGTAAACCTTCTCTGCACTCTTTGAACCTTATTTATATCCTTCCTGTAATTTGGTGACCAAAACTGAACACAATACTCCAGATTCGGCCTCACCAATGCCTTATACAACCTCATCATAACATTCCAGCTCTTATACTCAATACTTCGATTAATAAAGGCCAATGTACCAAAAACTCTCTTTACAAACCTATCTACCTGTGATGCTACTTTTAGGGAATTTTGTATCTGTATTCCCAGATCCCTCTGTTCCACTGCACTCCTCAGTGCCTTACCATTAACCCTGTATGTTCTACCTTGGTTTGTCCTTCCAACGTGCAATACCTCACACTTGTCTGTATTAAACTCCATCTGCCATTTTTCAGCCCATTTTTCCAGCTGGTCCAAGTCCCTCTGCAGGCTCTGAAAACCTTCCTCACTGTCTACTACACCTCCAATCTTTGTATCATCAGCAAATTTGCTGATCCAATTTACCATATTATCATCCAGATCATTGATATAGATGACAAATAACAATGGACCCAGCACTGATCCCTGTGGCCTCCACTCAGAGAAGCAATTCTCTACTACCACTCTTTGGCTTCTTCCATTGAGCCAATGTCTAATTCAAATTACCACCTCTCCATGTATACCTAACGACTGAATTTTCCTAACTAACCTCCCATGCGGGACCTTGTCAAAGGCCTTACTGAAGTCCATGTAGACAATATCCACTGCCTTCCCTTCATCCACTCTCCTGGTAACCTCCGCGAAAAACTCCAATAGATTGGTCAAACATGACCTACCATGCACAAAGCCATGTTGACTCTTCCTAGTAAGTCCCTGTCTATCCAAATACTTGTAGATTCTGTCTCTTAGTACTCCCTCCAATAACTTACCTACCACTGACATTAAACTTACTGACCTATAATTTCCCAGATTACTTTTCGATCCTTTTTTAAACAACGGAACAAATGAGCCACTCTCCAATCCTCCGGCACCTCACCTGTAGACAGCGACATTTTAAATATATCTGCCAGGGCCCCTGCAATTTCAACACTAGTCTCTTTCAAGGTCCAAGGGAACACCCTGTCAGGTCCCGGGGATTTATCCACTTTAATTTTCCTCAAGACAGCAAGCACCTCCTCCTTTTCAATCTGTACAGTTTCCATGATCTCACTACTTGTTTCCCTTAATTCCATAGACTTCATGCCAGTTTCCTTACTCATAATGTGGACTCACAATGTTCTATATATTAATAACAAGCTATCCATATTCCTGTACTTATAATCTCTTGCAATGTAGGCTAATATACCATTTGCCTTCTCACTAGATTGTTGTAACTGCATGTCACCTTTCAGTGACTGGTGTACAAGGACACTCATGTTTCTTTGTACATCAAAAAGTCCCAATCCAATGTTATTTTAATTTTACCTTCCCTCTGTTTTTCTTTCACCAGATGCTGCCTGACCTGCTGAGCATTAACAGTATTTTTCATTTTTGTTTCAGATTTCCAGTATATGCCTCAATTTTCTTGTTTTGCATTTGCCTTGTATTTGTCCATTGTGTCTATGTTGCCTTGAACTCTCACTGCATCTTCCTCATTGCCACACTCATCTTTGTGTCATCAGAAAACTGTTACTTTCCTCATCTGCATCATCAGAATCAGATTTAATATCTCTGGCATATATCGTGAAATTTGTTAAATTACAGCAGCAGGACAATGAAATACATGATAAATAAATATAGAGAAAAAGCTGGGTTACATTAAGTATATATATGTCTATTAAATAGTTAAGTTAAACTTCTGTGGTTAAGAAGGCATATGGAGCATTGGCCTTCATCAATTGTGGGGTTGAGTTTAAGAGCCAAGAAGTAATGTTGCAGCTATCTAGGACCCTGGTCAAACCCCACCTGGAGTACTGTGGTCAATTCTGGTCGCCTCACTACAGGAAGGATGTGGAAACCATAGAAAGGGTGCAGAGGAGATTTACAAGGATGTTGTCTGGATTGGGGAGCACGCCTTATGAGAATAGGTTGAGTGAACTTGGCCTTTTCTTCTTGGAGCGACGGAGGAGGAGAAGTAACCTGACAGAAGCGTACAAGATAATGAGAGGCATTGATTGTGTGGATAGTCAGAGTCTTTTTCCCAGGGCTGAAATGGCTAGCACAAGAGGACGTAGTTTGAAGGTGCTTGGAAGTAGGTACAGAGGAGATGACAGGGGTAAGTTTTTTACGCAGAGAGTGGTGAGTGTGTGGAGTGGGCTGCCGACGGTGATGGTGGAAGCGGAAACCATAGGGTTTTTTAATAGACTCCTGGATGGATACATGGAACTTAGAAAAATAGAGAGCTATGGGTAATCCTATGCAGTTCTAAGGTAAGGACATGTTTGGCACAGTGTTGTGGGCCGAAGGGCCCGTAGTTGGCTGTAGGTTTTCTATGTTTCTATGTAAGTAGTGCAAAATAACAGAAATAAAAAGTAACACACACAAATTGCCGGAGGAACTCAGCAGGCCAGAGAACATTTATGGAAAAGAGTACAGTTGACATTTTGGGCCGAAGTGTCTCCCTTCATGGGGGAGCCTTCGGGAGTAAAACCCAAAGGAAAAATCCAGAGCTGGGGTCCCTAAGGTAATGCTACATTGAGCTCAATGCCGACTGGCAACCCCTGTGATGCTGCCGATACCAAACTGGATTCATCAGATCCATGGAGGCGGGAGCTTGTTATATGGGCAATAGCTTGCTCTCCATATTGTACTGCCCTGGCCTGAGTATCAAGAATGCTAGGATGCAACATCCATTGTCGACCCTGACCAATGGAGGTCTCCACAAAACGATCTTTTTGTCCTACATTTTGTTTCTCGTCTGTCAGACAATTTTGAATCTGTACCAATATATTATCTATAGTCCCAAATGGTTTAATTGAATTTAATATATGGCACTTTATCAACAGGCTTGTACTTGTTCTTGCTTATCTCTTCTAACCATTCCATCCTCAAAAACTCTAGTAATTTGTTAACGTAATTTCTGTTTTGTAAATTCATACGGGACTTATCTAATCCTTTTGATATTTTCCAAGTGTCATCATTTATAATGGATTCTGGCGTTTCCCTCTTGCTGATGCCAAACTAACTGGTGTGTTATTTCATTTTCTCCCCTTTTTTAAGTAGTAGGGTTACATTTGCCATCATTCAATCTGCAGTGTCATTTGGACAATGACAACTGCTGCATCCACCGTTTCGATGGCTACCCATTTTAGTATTTTGGGATACTCTTAATTCCCCTTTTTCATTAGATTGATGGTTCTTTTGCCTTTCCTGAAAATTATTTGTGTCAGCATCTGTGAAAACAGGATTTGTTTAATTTCTCAGTTTATTCTTTGTTCTTTGTTATAAATTTTCCCATTTCTGACTGTAAGGGACCCATGTTTATCTCTTTATTTTTCCAGACTTTTACATGCAGTTTGCATTTTTGTACCTAGCTAGTTTAATCTTGCATTTTATTTTTCCATTCTTCATCAATCTCTTGGCCCTCTTGATTTACTGAATTCTGAACAGCTCTTTTCCCTCAGAGCATTTTTTTTTTCATCTGGCAACTCTATTATGTATCTAAAATAACCCTTAATTTCCTGTTAGCTACAGCCAAGGAACTTTTGTGCTTTTGTACTTGAAAGGAGTCTATGGTCATTACAGTCCTTGTGTTAATATCATAGATGTTAGCCATCTATGAAATCCACTGTTATGCCTTTTACTGATTTGCCCCAGTCCCCATTTATCATAGCTAACTCTTTCCTCAAAGCTGTATAATTTCTTTTGTTTAGATTTAGTACCCTAGTTTTGCACTGATCTTCTTCATTTTCCTTTTTAATGAAGAATTCTCTCATATTATGGTCGTTCTCTTCTAAAGGACTCTGAAAAATAAGATTATTAACCAACTTTCTTGCACAGTACCCAATATAGGAATTTATTTTCCCTTGCTGGTTCCTCATCATGCTGTTCATACAAGATGCATTGTTAGCACACCACAGGACCACATCCTCCATAATAATTTGGTTTGGCCAGTTTACATGTAAATTTAAATCACCTTTAGTTACTTTACAGCCCTTGTTGCATGCAGTGCTAATTTCTCATTTGATGCCACCCATTACTACTCTTTGGAGACTATTAGACAACTTCCCCCCCAAAAAAATGCCTTTTTCCCTCTTTATCCTGGCGGGGATGTTTGCAAAGGCTATTGGGGAGAGTTTAAATCAGAATTGCTGGGGGGTGAGAACTGAACTGAAGAGACAGAGGAAGAGGTGGTTGGCTCACAAATAGAGAAAGCTTGGAGACAGCGTGAGAGGGAGGATAGGCAGGTGATAGAGAAGGGATGTGCTCAGACCGATGGTTTGAGATGTGTCTATTTTAATACGAGGAGTGTTATGAACAAAGCGGATGAGCTTAGAGCGTGGATCAGCACTTGGAGCTATGACGTTGTGGCCATTACAGAGACTTGGATGGTGCAGGGGCAGGAATGGCTACTTCAAGTGCCAGGCTTTACATGTTTCAGAAAGGACAGAGAGGGAGGCAAAAGAGGTGGGGCGTGGGACTGTTGATCAGTGATAGTGTCACGGCTGCAGAAAAGGAGGAAGTTATGGAGGGGTTGTCTATGAACTCTCTGTGGGTGGAAGTTAGGAATAGGAAGGGGTCAATAACTCTACTGGGTGTTTTTTATAGACCACCCAACAGGGACATCAAGGAACAGATGGGGAGACAGATTCTGCAAAGGTGTAATAATAACAGGGTTGTTGTGGTGGGAGATTTTAATTTCCCAAATATTGATTGGCATCTCCCTAGAGCGAGGGGTTTAGATGGGGTGGAGTTTGTTAGGTGTGTTCAGGAAGGTTTCTTGACACAATATGTAGATAAGCCTACAAGAGGTGAGACTGTACTTGATCTGGTATTGGGAAATGAACCTGGTCAGGTGTCAGGTTCTTAGTGGGAGAGCATTTTGGAGATGGTGATCACATTTCTATCTCCTTTACCATAGCACTGGAGAGGGATAGGAACAGGCAAGTTAGGGAAATGTTTAATTGGAGTAAGGGGAACTAAGAGGCTATCAGGCAGGAACTTGGAAGTATAAATTGGAAACAGTTGTTCTCAGGGAAACATACAGAAGAAATGTGGTAAACGTTCAGGGGATATTTGTGTGGGGTTCTGCATAGGTACATTCCAATAAGACAGGGAAAGGATAGTAGGGTACAGGAACTACGGTATATAAAGGCTGTTGTAAATTTAGTCAAGAAGAAAAGAAGAGCTTATGAAAGGTTCAAAAACGAGGTAATGATAGAGATCTAGAAGATTATAAGACAAGCAGGAAAGAGCTTAAGAATGAAATTAGGAGAGCCAGAAGGGGCCATGAGAAGGCCTTGGCAGACAGAATTAAGAAAAACCCCAAGGCATTCTACAAGTATGTGAAGAACAAGAGGATAAGATATGAAAGAAAAGGACCAATCAAGTGTGATGGTGGAAAAGTGTGTATGGAACCGGAGGAGATTGCAGAGGTACTTAATGAATACTTTGCTTCAGTATTCACTAAGGAAAAGGATCCTGGCGATTGTAGGGATGACTTACAATGGACTGAAAAGCTTGAGCATGTAGATATTAAGGAAGAGGATGTTCTGGAGATTTTGGAAAGCATCAAGTCAGATAAGTCACTGGGATCAGACGGGATGTATCCCAGGCTACTGTGGGAAGTGAGGAAGGAGATTGCTGAGCTTCTGGTGATGATCCTTGCATCATCAATGAGGATGGGAGATGTTGTTCCCTTATTCAAGCAAGGGAGTAGAAATAGCCCAGGAAATTATGGACCAGTGAGTCTTACTTCAGTTGATGGAGAAGATCCTGAGAGGCAGGATTTATGAACATTTGGAGAGGCATAATATGATTAGGAATAGTCAGCATGGCTTTGTCAAAGGCAGGTCCTGCCTTATGAGCCTGATTGAATTTTTTGAGGATGTGACTAAACACATTGATAAAGGTAGAGCCGTAGATGTAGTGTATATGGATTTTAGCAAGGCATTTGATAAGGTACCCCATACAAGGCTTATTGAGAAAGTAAGGAGGCATGGGATCCAACGGAATATTGCTTTGTGGATCCAGAACTGGCTTGCCAACAGAAGGCAAAGAATGGTTGTAGATGGGTCATATTGTGCATGGAAGTTGATGACCAGTGGTGTGCCTCAGGGATCTGTTCTGGGACCCATACTCTTCGTGATTTTTATAAGTGACCTGGATGAGGAAGTGGAGGGATGGGTTAGTAAATTTGTTGATGTTGTGGATAGTGTGGAGGGCTGTCAGAGGTTACAGAGTGACATTGATAGGATGCAAAACTAGGCTGAGAAATGGCAGATGGAGTTCAACCCAGAAACGTGTGAGGTGGTTCATTTTGGCAGGTCAATTATGATGGCAGAATATAGCATTAATGGTAAGACTCTTGGTAGTGTGGAGGATCAGAGAGGTCTTGGGATCTGAGTCCATAGAACACTCAAAGCTGCTGCACAGGTTGACTCTGTGGTTAAGAAGGCATATAGTGCATTGGCTTTCATCAATCATGGGATTGAGTTTAAGAGCCGAGATGTAATGTTGCAGCTATATAGGACTCTGGTCAGACCCCACCTGGAGTACTGTGCTCATTTCTGGTTGCCTCACTACAGGAAGGATGTGGAAGCCATAGAAAGGGTGCAGAGGAGATTTACAAGGATGTTGCCTGGATTGGGGAGCATGCCTTATGAGAATAGATTGAGTGAACTCGGTCTTTTCTCCTTGGAGCGACGGAGGATGAGAGGTGACCTGATAGAGGTGTACAAGATGATGAGAGACATTGATCATGTGGATAGTCAGAGGCTTTTTCCCAGGGCTGAAATAGCTAGCATGGGAGGACATAGTTTTAAGGTGCTTGGAAGTAGGTACAGAGGAGATGTCAGGGGTAAGTTTTTTATGCAGAGAGTGATGAGTGTGTGGAATGGGCTGCCAGCAGTGGTGGTGGAGGCAGATACGATAGGGTCTTTTAAGAGACTCCTAGATAGGTACGTGGAGCTTAGAAAAATGGAGGGCTATGGGTAACCCTAGATAATTTGTAAGGTAAGGACATGTTCAGCACAGCTTTGTGGGCTGAAGGGCCTGTATTGTGCTATAGGTTTTCTATGTTTATGTCTTTTAGTTTTAGGACTAACTGAGTTTTTAAAATTTGATTTTTTTGAGGAATCATCTTTTCTCAGTATTATGCACTTTTCATTCTTTTTTTTATGTGTCCTATCTAAGTGTCAATTATCTTTCAACATTAAATTCGCAGCCTTGGATACTCTGCAAGTATACTTTGTAACTGCGATTAAATTTGATCTATTTAAACTTACTTACATTGTTAATTTATCTGTCGTATAATGAACATATATTCATTTGCAGTAATGTATTTTTAGTATTTTAGACATCTCTGCACTGTGGCTCTTTATGTCACATTTCAATTCTTTTCTTTCCTGGATTCTCTTTGTTAGTGCCCTCTTTGATTGTGTCTTTGTCTCTCGTTGATGTAGTTTGGTTTCCTAACCCGAATCACTTTCCCATCTTTGCTCGTTTGCAGTCTCGATTTCTCTGCGCTCATTCTGCTTTCTCTTATTGAAAGTCCTATCTAATTCAATTGCTATTCAGTTGCTGAACTCTGCTCTCAGTATAATTCCTGTGTTTTCCATTCCAACAGCATAGTTCTCTTCCCATTACTGACACTGGAAAACCATGAGTTGAAATTCACTTCACTCACACTAATTTTTGAGTAACAGGTCCAAATGATTGATCCAATCAACGCTGTGCCAATTTGCTTGTGGCTCAGGTAGTAATCCAAATATTATTACCTTTGTGATTCTACATTTAAATTTAATTCCTGGATACTCAAACTCTCTCAACAGAACCGTTTTCTTAGTTCTACCTTTGTTCTTTACTCTATATTCAGTGATATTCTTGTTAAGTTTTTATATAATGGCCCAGAATTTTCCACCAGTGGTAAGCCAACTACATTCAGTGAGGAACAACCTTCCTGACCAAGGCTATCCTGATCTTCATCAGTAAGGCTTTGCTTGGTGTGGAGCCTTGTGTACAGAAATGCCATCACAAGAGCATAAAACCATGAGACCTAGAAGCAGAATTAGCCTATTTGACCCACCGAGTCTGCTCTTCCAATTCATCATGGCTGATTTAATTTTCCTCTCTGCCCCAATCTCCTCGTACCCCTTCATGCCCTGACCAATCAATAATCTATCAATGTCTGCCTTAAATATACATAAAGACTTGGCCTCCACAGCTGCCTGTGGCAAAGAATTCCTCAGATTCAGCATTCTCTGGCAAAAGAAATTCTTCCTCATCTCCATTCTAAAAGGACACCCATCTATTCTGATGCTGTGTTCTCTGGTCTTAGACTCTCCCACCACAAGAAACATCCTCTCCACATCCACTCTTTCAAGGCCTTTCACCACTCAATAGGTTTCAATGAGGTCACCCCCATACTTGTGAATTCTAGTGAATACAGGCCCAGAGCCATCAAAAGCTCTTCATATGACAAGCTATTCAATCTTGAAGCTCCTTTGAATCCTGTCCAGTTTCAGAATGTCCTATCTAAGATAAGGGGCCCAAAGCTGCTCACAATACTTGGGAGCACTCACTGGTCCTTTGTAAAGTCTTAACTTTACATCCTTGCATTTATATTTTAGTCCTCTTGATTTGAATGCTAACTTTGCATTTGCCTTCCTCACCACAGACTCAACCTGTAAATTAACCCTTAGGGAATCCTGCACAAGGACTTCCAAGTCCCTTTACACCTCAGTTTTTTTTGTATTTTCTCTCCTTTAAAAATAGTCAACCCTTTCATTTCTTCTACCAAAGAGCATAACCATAACTTCCTGATGCTGTATTCCATCTGACACTTCTTTGCCCATTCTCCTAATCTGCCTAAGTCCATCTGTAGTCTCTCTACTTCCTCAAAACTAACTGCCCCTCCACCTATCCTCATATTGTCTGCAAACTTTGCAAGAAAGCCATCAATTCCATTATCCAAATCATTGACATTTAATGTAAAAAGAATCAGTCCCAACACTGACCCCTGTGGAACACCACTAGTCATTGGCAGGCAACAATTAAAGATTCCCTTTATTCCCACTCCTGACAATCAGCCACTGCTTTATCCATGCTAGAATATTTCCTGTAATACCAAGAAGTTGTAGCATGTTAAGCAGTCTCATGTGTGACACCTTGTCAAAGGCCTTCTGAGAATTCAAGTACACAACATCAACCGATTCTCCTTTGTCTATACTGCTTGCTATTTCTTCGAAGAATTCTAACAGATTTGTCAGGCAATATTTTCCCTTGAGGAAACCCTGCTGACGACGGCCTAATTTATCACGTGCCTCCAAGTATTCTGAGACCTCATCTTTAAGATGGATTGTTGCAAAACGACCCTTGCCTGCAGAACGATCAAAATTTTGCAGCCAGCCAAAGCACATCCTGTTAAAATAAGGACTAAAATAGATGAAGTAATCAGAAAAGCATTCAAAGTCACCTAAAAACCTTTAGCTGCAGATATACAGTAAGCAGTGAATTAAATAAAACTATCTTTTACTTAGCTCTGTACATTATTGCTATTCCCCTTGACTCCAATGAGTGGGGGCACTTTTCCTGGGACAGAGATTTTGGGAATATTTCCCATGAATGCCGTGGATCTCTCCCAAGTCTGTTGTCTGGGACTGTACTCTACAAAGGTTACAACTTTGGAGTACAGTCAGGCTAACGCTGATGAATAGGGCCAACAAATTCCATGACGAACTGCAAGTATTAGCCTACAAATCCGTCGCTAATTAATTATAATTTTAACATATTATTGGGCCAGCTGTACCAGTCTAGTTCATTCTATCAAATCCATACCCGAGGACAAAGTAGAATTATCCAGAAATAAGTCAGAGTTCAAAAATAAACATGAGCAAAATAGATGTTTCTTCCCCAGTTAATCATTCATTTTAACTGGTGACTGATGTGACATGCCTGCAGTGTATTGGCTTTTACTCTTGCTTGGAATACAGAGCCGTACAGGTTAAGCAATGCTGGGCTTTCACTGTATAAATGTAAGTTGAAACGGATTCTTACAATTGTTAGGATCTGCCAAACTTGATTTTAAATAAAAGGATATAAACTGTAAGATGAACTAATACCTCTTAGGTGTTCCAGATAGCCACATTTACAGGTAATGTTGAGAAAAAAGAAACTTAATTGGCTAATCATGTCATAAAAAGAGACTCCATCAACCCTGCTTATGTGGCATTTATTACATAGGTACACAGTGTGAGCATGTCAGCTGGGTCATTGCCTTTTTTCTGCAAGTTCTAAAGATAAGACAACTGCATAAGTTATCAGAGTAGGATACAGTATTTCAAAGCATGCTCTGGTCATATGCCAATAAGTAGTAAGATATTATAAAGAGCAAAGTGAAAACATGTTGAAAGAATTAGTTTTATGGACCAGGCCTCAAATTATGGATACAAATTCAAATGCTCACAGTATCTAATTCATTATAACCATTTTTGAAAGTTTCACTTTGCCATTATCTCCTATTTAAGTTATGGCTTTGACAGTGGTTAACTCCTACATGCCCCTGTTCTATCTACGTGTCTGCTCTTTATTTGAATGTGCCATATATAAACATGATATTCCTCTTAACACACATACGTTATTTGTTCATCATACCCAGTTTCTTCTTGTCATCAATGCAGTAGTACCCCCTTGGAATAGGATAACCCAGGAGAATGAGGAGAAGAGGAGTTAATAGAGAAGAAGAGGAGGATTGCCGATGGTCTTGCGCAGGAAGCTGTATCTGATTATTTTCTCCAGTCTTGCTGAAGGGTTTCGGCCTGAATCGTCGACTGTACATTTTTTTCATAGATGCTGCCTGGCCTGCTGAATTCCTCCAGCATTTTGCATGTGTTGGTCTGCTAAGGGTGTTCAGAGAGCAGTTTTATGAGCAGACATTCAGCCAGGAGCAGTGTGCAATGCCTGCACCTCAGCAAGAATATTCTCACAGAGATTGGCCAGCTGCCGCAGCTCAAGTACATCCCCCAGAGCCAGCTAAGGCCTGCATTGGCACAGGAAGCCAATGTGAGTGTGGTAATAAATGTTTTTACATTCAGCCCCTTCCAGACTGGAAATATTTGTAATATCTCATGCTGTGTTTTGCACCGTTGAGAATGCAAATTCACTGAAGAGTAGGCAAAACACATTTTATATGTGAGCGATTATCAGGTGTAAAGAATTCTTGTCTTCACTAAGATACACCTTGACGTAACTGGGATTTCTATTACTCTGCTGTTGAGATCATGCTGAAAATCTACCAACATTCAATTTATTGACCTCATTGATAAATAGTTCGAGAAAATTCACTCATACTCACCTGTAAAAATTGATATTTTTCTTGTAGTTTAACGTTCTTATGCCTGTTTGTAATTTTATATATTCACCCATATACATTCAGTGGCCACTCTATTAGATAAGCCTCCTTGCTAATGCAAATGTATAACCATCCAATCATGTGCATAAAATATCAATGCATAGAAGCATGTAGACATGGTCAATAGGTTCAGTTGTTGTTCAGACAAACAGTAAGTGACTTTGACTATGGAATGATTGTTTGTGCCATATAGGGTAGTGTGAATATCTCAAAAACCACCGATCTGGGATTTTCATGCACAACAGTCTCTAGAATTTACAGAGAATGGTACAAAAAACAAAAAAAAAATCCAGTTAGTGACAGTTCTGTAGGCGCAACCACCTGGTTAATAAGAGAGGTTAGAGGAGAATGGCCAGACTGTTTCAAGCTGACTGGAAGGCAACCATAATTAAAATAACCATGCTTTATAACAGTGATGTGCACCTCTGAACACACAACACATCAAACCTTGAAGTGAATGAGCTTACAAATGCAGAAGAGTACAAACATACAGAAATCCACTCAGTGGCCATTTTATTATGTACAGGAGGTTACCTAACATATGAGTGCAAATGGGTGATTGTCATTGAGACAGCTGACCTGCTCTTCTTGGGCACCGGTATGATTGTCAGCCTTTTGAAGCAGATGGGAATCTCTGACTGCAGCAGTGACAGATTAAGGCTGTCCTTGAATCCATCAGCGTAGTTGGCTGGAAAGTGTTAGTGCAGGGGCACTGAGTATACATGTAATTGTTCAGTAAATTTTCCAGTAATTATGGTAAGTTGCTTCTGCATTTTTCTAGAAACTTCTTAGTTTTCAGTAGCAGGTGTATTTCCACTTAAATCTGGCTATTTTATAGGCTATTTTTTATCACTGGAATGTTTTGTTATCTCTAGTTTGAGTGTGAGATGACCATGACTAACTTTTCTATTATCTTTCTGTTGGTTCTGTGTTTATACAACACTTAATAAAATTGCTAGCAATAAGTTTTATGCTTCAAATTATTGACTTCCAAAGAATCTGTCAATTGCAAAAGCATCAGGATCCAACAAATACAATAATCTGGTAAGTAGAAACTTTCCTATTTAGATTTAGCTTTTCCAGTGGAGGAATTTCCAAATGTAAGAGTTATAAATTCGTCCTTAACACTTGATCAATGATCTGGCAGAGTGGATTTTCAATATTTTTAGATCTCATTTTAAACAAATTTAATTTGGATTTTTAATGCAGGCTCTTTCCAGCTTTTAAACTCTCCCAGATGAGCTCAAGACTTTTTATGCATACTTTGAAAGGGAAAATAAAACTACACCTGTGTGAATCCCTGCAGCTTTGGTGACCCTCTGATCTCTATATCAGAGGCCGACATCAGAACACCTTTCAAGAGGGTGAACCCTCACAAGGTGTCAGGCTCTGATTGTGTACCTGGTAGGGCTCTGAAAACATGTGCCAGCCAACTGCTTGGGAGTGTTTAAGGACATCTTCAATTTTTCACTGCTGCAGTCAAAGATTCCCACCTGCTTCTTAAGAGTGACAATCATACTAGTGTCCATGAAGAGCAGGGTGAGCTGCCTCAACGACAATCACCCAGTTGCACTCACACCTAGTGAGAGATTCGTCATGGCAACATCAAACTCAAGAACATATTGTTTTCCATTTTGAGGATCTTACCTAGAGACATATTGTCTGGGCCAGCAGCAGTATCCTTTTTCAAGCATTTGCAGTAAAATCTTTTAAAATAATGTTATTATTAACCCAAGCAACACACACAAAATGCTGGTAGAACACAGCAGGCCAGGCAGCATCTATAGGAAGAGGTACTCTGGTGGGTCTCAGCCCAAAACGTCGACTGTACTTCTTCATATAGGTGCTGCCTGGTCTGCTTGTGTTCTACCAGCATTTTGTGTGTGTTGCTTGAATTTCCAGCATCTGCAGATTTTCTCGTGTTTGTGTTATTATTAGCCCAAGTTAGGTTTGGGGTTAAATCTGTTATATCAGCTTTCATCTTAAGAATGGCAAAGTGATATGTAAAATTCTTCTCAAGACTATGTTCCTATGGGATAGCCCACCTCTGCAAGCATCTTCTGCCACGTGGAACTCGTTTCATTGCCACATTTCCAATTAGCAAACTGGTCAGATTACAAACAGTTCTCAGGAAATGTATCCTGCTGTAAGCTGCAAACTATCTGTATACAGTTTCAATAAAGGATGGCAACCAGTTCTGCCAGATTAGTACCCACATGAACAAGAATCTGCACCCAAATTATTTTGTGATGTCAGCACAACATTTTGCCCACCATACAGCTTTCAGGTAATTAGAAAAATAGAATTCTGCTAAATTTGAAGTCAAATATTAGGCTAATGATTTTAGTGTAACCTGTTGGACAATGCTATTTCATTATTTGCAAGCTATTATGTAGTTTTGCTTTGGGAAAGATATATTTTTATTGAATGTTATTATTGAGTTATTCCATGCAGTTAAACAAAGCATTAGAGTATAGAACTTGTAACCCATATGAAAAGGCACTTCAAAGTACCTCATGCAATTTTAAGAAATTGGCACCTCAATTTCCCATCAGAAATCCAAAGCAGTACATGTAGAACATAGAACATAGAATAGTACAGCACAGTACAGGCGCTTCGGCCCACAATGTTGTGCCAACCCTCAAACCCTGCCTCCCATATAAGCCCCCACCTTAGATTCCTCCATATACCTGTCTAGTAGTCTCTTAAACTTCACTAGTGTATCTGCCTCCACCACTGACTCAGGCAGTGCATTCCACGCACCAACCACTCTCTGAGTAAAAAACCTTCCTCTAATATCCCCCTTGAACTTCCCACCCCTTACCTTAAAGCCATGTCCTCTTGTATTGAGCAGTGGTGCCCTGGGGAAGAGGCGCTGGCTATCCACTCTATCTATTCCTCTTATTATCTTGTACACCTCTATCATGTCTCCTCTCATCCTCCTTCTCTCCAAAGAGTAAAGCCCTAGCTCATATATATCAACTTGCACTAATGCCTTTCTCCAAGAGCTCTCACCATCTCAGAAAGGCGAACTCAGAGAAGATCATTTGGACCAGCTGCTTGCTAATTTTGGGGACGGGGAGAAAGCGGATCAGCTGGTTGGATGGGGAAAGACTGAGGAGTAGAAATGGGATGGGTGGGGGTGTGGTGTAAAGAGCATCACAGTGGAAAGAGTTGATTGCATGTGACTGGACTCAGGCTCTGACACATTCTTTAGCTGCTCTAGTAATGCACACCAATTGTTTGACACATTTAAACAAACAACAGTTTCCAGGTTATGAAATGCCAAGCAAATTCAGGTTAAAACAATGGACCTAAAATATTTTCATGGCTCATCTTGGTGCAGTATTGTGAGGCAGTATAAGCTGCCTCAATGACTATTGCCCGGTTACATTCACATCTATGGTGATGAAGTTCTTTGAGAGGTTGATCATGGCTAGAATTAACTCTTGCCTAAGCAAGGACCTGGACCCACTGTAATTTGCCTACCACAACAATAGGTCTACAGTAGATACAGTCTCATTGGCTTTCCACTTGGCCTTGGACCTCTTGGAAAACAACAATACCTATGCAGGCTGCTGATTATTGATTACAGTTCAGTGTTCAACACCATCATCACCACAGTGCTGATCAATAAACTTCAAAATCTAGGCCTCTGTACCTCCCTCTGCAACTTGATGTTTGACTACGTCATTGGGAGACCATGGTCATTGGAGGTAACGTTTCCTCCTTGAAGACTTTGATGATGAGTCTTTGACCTGAAAAGTTAACTCTTTTTTTCCACAGATGCTGCTTTCTAGTCAAGTGTTTCTGGCATTTTCTGTTTTTATGCTTTAAGGTTCCCCACTTTGATCATGTGGTTGATGGAAGTGTTAGAGTGAGGGATTGACAGATATATGACAGATTGAAAGGAATAGTAGATTTCTTCCCAATTAAAATTATTGAATCACATTGATGCTAATTTTATTTATTACAGTTTACTGATCAATAATATTCAAACATCAGAAGTGCAGAGGGACTTTGGAGTCCTCGTGCAAGATTCCGAGAAGGTTAATTTACAGGCTGAGTTTGTGGTAAAGAAGGCAAATGCAATATTGGCATTTATTTCAAGGGGAATAGAATATAAAAGCAAGGAGATAATGCTGAGCCTTTATAAGACACTTGTCAGGTCACACTTGGAACATTGTCAACGGTTTTGGGCCCTATATCTCAGAAAGGATGTGATGTCATTGGAAAGAGTCCAGAGGAGGCTCACAAGGATGATCCCTGGAATGAAGGGGTTAACATATGAGGAGCATTTGGCAGCTTTGGGCCTGTTCTGACTGGAATTTAGAAGAATGCGAGGGATTTGGGGGGGGATCTCATTGAAACCTACTGAATGTTGAAAGGACTAGATAGGGTGGATGTAGAGAGGATATTTCCTGTGGCGGGGGTATCCAGAACTAGAGGGCCCAGCCACAAAATAAAGGGGAAACTCTTAAGAACAGAGGTAGGGAGGAATTGTTTTATCCAGAGAGTAGTAAATCTGTGAAATGCTCTGCCACAGACTGTGGAGGAAGCCAAGTCCATGCATATATTTAATGTGAAAGTTGATTGTTTCCTGATCGGTCAGGGCATCAAAAGATATGGTGATAAGGCAGGTGTGTGGGGTTGAGTGGGATCCAGGATCAGCCATGATGGAATGGCGGAGCAGACTCAATGGCTGAATGGCCTAATTCTGCTCCTATGTCTTCTGGTCTTATGGTCTAAACTTCTTGGTTGTAGAAAGGTGCATTGAAGAACATTGTAATTGCTAATGATAACTTTCAGTTCAGAACTTGCACTCACTATCAATATTTATAATAGTGGCGTCTCCAATCTTTTCTATTGTAGAAATATTACAGAATTTTACAGGAAGAGTTCATTTCAACAATTCCATTTTTCACAATTACACAAATTCAGATATTGCGCAACACAATAAAATAATTTAAAAGTAAATTCAAATAACATTCAGAAGGGAGGGCTCTAAACCTCTAGGACAAGAGGGCATAGTCTTAGGACACAAGGGTGCCCTTTCAAATAGAGATGTGGAGAAGTTTCTTTAGCCAAAAGGTGGTGAATTTGTGGAACTTGCTGCCACATGCAGCTCGGAGGCCAGATTGTTGGGTGTATTTAAGGGAGAGATTGATAGGTTCTTGATTGGAATGGCACCAAAGGATACGGGAAGAAGGCCAAGAACTGGGGTTGAGAAGGAGATAGAAAAAACGATCAGCTGTGATTGAGTGGCGGAGCAGACTCAATGGGCCAGATGACTTAATTCTGCTCCTATGTCTAATGATCTTATGGTCGAGGTCTGATATGTTAATTGATCTTTTGTATTCTGCAGGGTGATTGACCTGCTGTGCATAATCAGCATTTTCTACATTCAGTACAACTGCTAAGCATTGTCCTTGAGACAAAATGATACAACAGTCAAGAAACAATTAAAAACATAGAAAATATCTCATTTATTATTTCTGTTTTTACATGGATTAAAAGAATGGCAACAATATGTTAATAATTACAGTATTGAGTAATGAGGCAGTATTTATCAGAGACTTGTAGCAACATTTTCTTTTGCAAAGAAATACCAATAAGGGAATACCTTGCAAAGTGAAAATGGCAAGGTCAAAAAATTATACAGAGTACAGATATGTTAAAGAACTATCATTAGTGTCTTAATTGTCATTAATCATCAATATTATTTATGATAATAATGTCATAGTTACAAGAAAAATTACACCCATATTAGAATAAAGTAATTAGCAACATTAGTTTTATTTATTATATACAAATAAATGCTACTTGACCACAGTTATATCAAGAATTATTTTCTTTTAAACATTTTTGAGCCCCTGGCAGTTATGACCAAGTGAAAAACACCCAGTTGCTGAAAGTACTGAAGTAATTCAAAAATAGGAAGTGCAAAATTTGTAGTGACCAGTCTGTTAATGGTTATCACAGGCACATGTATTACAAACAAGTAAAGGCCAAAATAAATGTCACTAAACTTGTTGGGATATCAACCCTTGATAACAGAATTGTGATTTGTAGTAAATGCATCATATTTGCATCACAGACAATAAAAATAAGAACATTTCTATTTAACTGAAATGCAAAACAAAAACACATTGAAAAACAAAGCTGTTGTATCATGTGAATAGATTCACATATTCAAACATTATTTTTGCTAAAACGTGGGCAAGATGTTACCCTTCAGTAAGCTTTTGAAAACTGAGAATTCCTGAGTTAACTTGAATTGGCAGTATACGTGTAAATAATTATGATATCTGATTGGATAGTTTTGTTTTAAATGCCAGCCTCATCGTGGGATCTTCCTCATTCTTCATTTCATTGCAACCTTCAGTGGGAGTCCATCTCTCCTCAGAATATCAAAGTGCATTGAGTTATAAGTTTCTTAAGGTATTGTAGAGTGGCACATCATGGCACAGTCAGTCAGTTGAAATATCAGCTCATCATGCTGCTTTGGAATGTCGATACTGTCGGAGCAGAGCATACTTATTGATTGTCGAGACAGAAGGCACCTAGTATCTATGCGGTCGCTTTGATGTAGATTTAGAATAACAATTCAGAGGCCTGACATTATTTTTGATCTTTAGGGTCCATGTACATATGTAATGAATTTTGATTGTTGAAGTTGCCCTAGATCCTAGCTTCAGTACATTCATTCAGTCCTGCAATCAATCAGTTTTTTTTAACAGAGTTTGTTCAATGTCTTAATGCTATCTCCTGACAAAGTCTGGTCAGCCATCAGATTGTCCAGCTAAGGCTGGATCAACTCTGGGTCACCAATGGTTACTATGCAGTGTAGCAAATTTGTTTGAGAAACTGATATCTAAGTTTTGCAGAGATCAACATGTCGCAACATGGTGGATCAAGGAGAATGTTTTAAGTGTTCTCTCACTTATTACATTATAAACTGTGTACTTTAGCATACCCTTTACAAACCAGTGAGGATCTTCTTATTCAAATAGGTCCTCTGTATTTTAAGAGGGACCAAAAATTATACCAGAATAAACAAGGACAATTTATTTCATGTGATTTTGGGGACTTCTTTATATAAGAATAAAATATTTTTTTTGATATAAAATTGTTTTTTTTAAATAAATATGCTAGAACACTTAAGTTCTGCTTATAGATGAAGGAATTCACAGCACAATCTGCCTGAATTTATCATTTCTAAATAGCCTTTGCAACCTGGCTTTGAATCAGTAAAATAACAGTATTTGGATTTATTAATAATTTAGGCATCTGCTTAACTTCTGTAAATTTTCACATTTTATACCTCTATTAAAGGTAGAATTTGCTTTAAATGATATATCTCGACAAGCTGAAAGTAAACTATGAACACATTATCAATGGCTCATTATTAGTAGATAGAAAAAAATTCTCATTTAAAAATTGTAGGACAGAGAAAACAGAAGACCTGCCTAATTAGATTTATTGGAGGGTGTGTCTCTTAAGTGAAATATATCTGAGGTAGTGCACCTTAAATTTAATAGTATTTGAATTTATGTTAGTAGAGACAGACATTCCAAGCCATACCAATTTGTCACGCAAAGTAGTGCTGAGTTATAAAACTGAGCTTGCATGAATTCAAATGATAAACTTGGTTGAGTATGTCTCACAAAATGACAAGGCTTCTCATATTTTTCCAAAAATATACTTATGGGCTTTTAGAAAACTTACATTTGTTATTGCTTGCAAATATACAGTATGTATACATTAATATCAGTGTTGCATAAAATCTTCTTATTAATAGTTGGCAGTGCAGCAAACATCTGTAACTGTAGATAACTTGCCTGAGCAAAGAAGCAGGCTTTGGAACAATTACTGACTCCCTAAGTCAATTATACTTATCTAGGATTTCCATGATTCTCTACCGAAACAACAGGCTTGAGGGAAGTGCCTTCAGAAACATTCCTTCCAAAACAACATAATAAAGGGAAAAGAAAAAACTTTGAATTATAAAGGACTTTTCACAAAGGCAGGGCATTCCAAATTACACCTTCCTCTAAAAGTACTTTTGAAGAATGGTCACTGTCATAATATTAGAGGGTGATCTCTTTATCCTTCTGTTATAAATGCTTTTGTGATTATTATGTGGAAGAAGCAAGTTTTTGAAGGCGAGGGAAATTGTTAGATCATTTAAGTATAACAGGTATAAAATGGATGTGAGACTCTCACACAGCATGCAAGATACACATATTGCGTACATTCTTGCTTCAGTTTTGCCTTTTATTGTTTAAAAAAAACTGTAGTTTTCTTTAAACATTTTGAGAGGATTATCACCACTGTAGCCTAAGTGATTTTTCTTCAAATATTTTAAGACCTTTAAATAATCTTCACGAAATCTATTTTCTAATATGTACATCTACATGAATTTGACTTACTGAAATGGTTTCAAGGGAAATGTAAAAATATAGCATAGGTATATACACTAAATAAAAGAAGGAAGGGACAAAAGATATGAAATTATAGAAAAACCCAAAATATTATAAAACCATAAATATTAGATGATAAACATTCAGAGAGATAAGTGAGTTGAGGCTCCATTGAAGATGAAAAGCAACATTTTGACCCCAAACCTTACAAATTCACCCTGAGTTTATGTCAAAATCCAGTTTGTATCTAGTTCTACTGCTTGATCACATCCGATTCCTTAAGTGTGTCAAGACATGAAACTATTTTTGAAATAATAAAAACAGAAATCGCTGGAAATACTTGGCAGGTTAGTTAATATCTGAGATAGAGAACATTACAAATTGATGACTTTCATTAGAACTAGAAACCTTAGGAAACAGACAACTTACAAATTGTTAGTCATAGTCTATTAATGTATGGAGGAGATTTAAATAGAAACATGCTTTAATTTCATATTTCCAGCATTGCAATGATGCGTGTCATAGAGTTTCAGAATTGTTTTGTACTCTCTACTTTCTGTTCTTTTACAACTCCTCCAGATTGATCATTGGTGATTCACTGCTCTCTCACCCTGCATTACCACCACCCTTATCATTCAGCACCTCTTGCTCTCCACCCTAATGTTTCTAGTGTTCTCTCCACTCCTCTTGCTTTTCTACAACTTTAGATATATTTGGTTCTGATTTTTGTCCTTTTTCCGCCATCAAGCCATCAACTTGGAATGTTAAATCAGTTTCTTTCTCCATAGGTGCTGCTTGTCCAGCTGTATATTTCCAACATATTCTGTTTTTATTTCAGATTCCCAGCATCTGTAGTTTATTTGTATTTTCATTACTACAACTTGAATTCATACAATAAAATTCAATGGTAAAAGTCAAGGGTTGATTTTAGCCTGAGCCAAGTATAGAGTAGAGAGAATGTTATGCAGGTGTGCCTCGACAACAAGTTAAGCCTTTTAATAACCCTGCACTTTATAAAGTATTTCAGAACTGGGCTATATCCAAGACCAGTGGAAGTAATGATTGAGCTGGCCGGTGAGACCAGTAAGACAGGGGTCTGGTAAGATTCCTGATAAGATAAGTATTGAATGAAGGTATAGACTATAGGAAAGGAATTGAAGGTGTAGGAGAAGGATTTCAATTTAGAAACATATCTCATCCAGGTTACTTTACTACCCCGTTAGTTTCTGCATTTTGCACTCTAAATTTTCAATTAAGTTGGTAATAGCCACAGATGAAATGTCATATTGTGATCTTTGGATATGAATCCGGCATCTGCCTTCAATTAATATTTATCCTGAACTGTTCCAGTTAAGTTTTGAGATAGCAGGAGCATGAGGAACTTGGTCTGAACCCTCTGCTAATTTATTCAATCATAAGTCATCTTCTGTGCTCTAACCTCAGCAGATGTACTTAAAATATTGTTAGAATCTACAGTTAAAACCGTAGTTTAAATGTACATGGGAAGGTACATGGGTAGGAAAGTATGGAGGAATAGGTATCAAATAAAGGTAAATTGGATGAGCTTAGATTGGAATCCTGATTGATATGGACCAGTTCAGCAGAAGGGCCTGTTTCTTTGCTGTATGATTCTGTGACTCTGACTCTAAAATCAACCCTTAAGATGCAAGAAATAATTGTCATTTCACAGAAAAAATTCAAGATAATTAAATGAATTGAAATAATGTTTCCACAGCCGACTCTTGAAAACACAAAGGTACAATATTTTTGTGATAGTAAATTAAACATTTATCTTAACTTTAACCTTTGGATTCATTTGCATCACTCAGTAAAAATAGAACATAATTCTCATTAAAATAACCGCATTCTGCAGTCCTCTTGGTGAAGAAGCTCAGTATAGTTAGTTATTTAGTAAATTTGCCGTTAAATGCGTCCCATTGGTGCAGATGAGATGTTAAATTACCTCCTGTTTTGGAATGGATGTTGGTGGCTTTGATACTGATGGTACAGAGCCTGTTACTAGTTTGTATGGCTCTGATGCTGAACCTCCAGGAGGAGATGGTAAAGGAGTTTCAGGTGTCGCTGTGACATACATATATAAAAAAAAACAAGAAAAAGTCTTAAATTTTCAAAGGAAAATCTGGCAATGCAAGCATGTACTTGAATTCATTTATGTCACACATAAATAGAATGTTGCAGTAGTATTAATCCAACTAAAGACATTGTGGATTGTGGCTAGAGATTAATGGAACATTCATCCTGCTCTTCTCATGCGAATGTGATATAAGGGCTGGAAATTAGTCCTCTGTTTACTTTTTACATAGTCTCATGAATAGAGTTCTCCCTCTTGCTGTTGACCAAATCACAGATTAGGGTATAGGGAAGTAAAGTTTGAGTTCACAGTTGCTAGAAATGTAAGGCAGAGAATGGTTGTTCTTTCATTAATGAGAGGAAATACAAATCTAAGTCCTCACTGTATTTGAGCTTGCTTAAAAATATTAATAGCTTCATTGGCACAAACTGACTATATACCCTTCCTATTTGGAATTTTGTCACAATTAAAAGTAGAACAATTACATTAAAACAGGTCATGGAAGCTTGAATTAAGAAACAAAAGCCATAGTATTAGCACAGTAATTTCAGGTTTTGGAAAACATTGGTTAATACTCACAGATCTGTCCGTTGTGTACTGGAGCAGGCATTGCACTGGCCACGATGACATTAGTTGCCAAGTGTTCCTGGACCAGGTGAGGATGTAGTGAGTGGTGTGTATGTGGTGTTTCATTTGCAGTTCCTGAAGAACAAAAAATGTATGAGAATCTGGAAAAAAGGCCAACAAGATAAACTTGCAAAAAACATTTAGATTACTTACATAAGTTTAACAGGACAATTAAAAGTACAGAAAAATGAGTATACACAGAGAGTTAATTCAGGGGCTGTCAATGTGATGGTGAATTACCTCTAGAACTGAGTAGAAAATAACCCATGGTTTCTTTGATTGTATTCAATGCCGAACTTAGACATCAGTTTTAGCAAAATGAAGCACCAAGTTAACTTTGAATAAAACATTCTTTTAAAAAGGATACTAATTTAAATATTATCCTTTGCTTTAACATGATTTTTATTATTCTTTGATTTAACTTGAGTTTTTTAGGGACAAACCTAATTATGCATTTTGTTTAAAATGGCTTCTTACCTCCCAGAAGCATCTCTTGAAGTAGATTGTCAATCTTAGCCATCCCAAAGAGTTTGACAAACTGAATTTGCTCTATCATTTGCCAGGTGATACTCTGTAGAGTAGGAAGCAATAGCAGCAGCTCTCCAAATCGACCGCGAGAGTCATACTGTCTGTCATTAATATAGTCCTCCAAACTGACTTGTACCTGGAACCGCATGCGCTTGATTTTGGCAGGGTTGCTGAGGCCCTTGGCATCTGCGGATAGGAATTAATTCATCATTTCAAAGCTGTATTGTACCACTTCATTTCCTTGCCTATAATCTGTTGTTAAAAAGGAGAGATAATCTGGTTTATAAAAATGTGAACCATATTAGACGTTTTATTTCAGGTAATTGGACTATCACAGTATGACATTAGAGGATATTGTTCCTGCATTTTTCAGAGTGCAAATGGCCAGCACTGCAAAAGCAATGCTAGATTGATCACATCAATATGAGTTGACATAATGGACATTGATATCTGAAGCATAGCCATAAACATTAAAAAAGAATCTGCAGCAAAATTTAAATTCCCCTATCAAAGCTTTCCCTATCAAGACTCCAAATCTGTAGCAAACTGTTGCACTTGGACCAGAGACAAGTACCACAAACAAAGGAATAAATCCCATCTTATGTCTATACCTTTCAAAAAATTAAGAATTGGCTGAGAGTTTCCTTGGAACTGCTTTGGCTCTGTTAATTGTGCCTTAGTTAGTTTACATGATTTAACAGGGTGTGTGTTGCATCTTTATGAAGTCACTGTGTTAGTGGAAAAGTAATTCTTGGGAAAGTTCAAGCCTAAATCTTAGTTTGATCCAATTGTACACTAACTTTTTGCCAATAGAATGAGGACAGCAAAGCTCTGACTTCCTGTTGCTTTTCAAGATCTTACTTGAATAGGCAACACTTATTCCTTGATACCTTAAACAAGTGTTCATTAATCAATATGAACTAAGGCAGTGTGTACTTGAAAGTTATATAAATGCAGATAAACTTAAATTCAAACCTGAATTGGTCTTGGAATTGCTCGAGCCTTAGTGAGTAGAGGTTACTTGGATAATGAATTGAATCAAACTTAAAAGAATTATGACACCCTGTTTCCTCCCTCTGAGATCATCTAACACAGAAAGACTATGAAAGGAACCTACAAACTTTGCATTATATATGGCTCATTTATTCACCAGAAAGGTTGGCTGAGCTCTTGAGAAAATTTCAAGTAGTAAGGAATAAATCGAATTTGGAAAACCTGTTGACCCAAGTTCATCTAATATACTTGAGAATAACATTCCTCTACCTACCCATTCAGTGGGGAATGGTGGATGTTCTAACTGAAAGATGGCATGCTATTTTTAGAGTTTTAATGTTGTTCTAAATGTATCTTTTGTTTGGACTAACAAACAATCCACTGGAAGAACTCAGCAGCTCTAGCAACATCTGTGGGAGGATAGGAATTAATTACATTTCGATCGAAATCCTGCGTCAGGACTGTTTGGACTACTTACACATAGTATAGGGGTTTAAGCACTGGCCATTAAAGTGTTACATTATATAACAGATGACTGACTAATTTAGTTCTTTGGAAGTACTAGCTTCAACAATCAGTGAAAAGTTAATATTGATGCAAAGTTTCTACTTTTACAATGATGAGTATAGTTATTTAATGCCCATAGCTTAGCATTCCAGTTTCTATGCTTATGTTGCATATATTAAGCTGTTATTTCTTTGCCTGCAAACTGCCCAGTACATCTGACCTTATTTCTGTTGCTGGGTTCTGTCTTGAATTCATGGAAAGAGTCATATTGAGCTGAGGGGTCAGATGCAGTACACATCTTGCCCCTCAATTTAGTGCTGGATTTCTGCAGTTATTGTCCAGAATATTCTTACATCTCTCTTTCAGCACCAATGTCAGCAACCCATACTAGAAAGAGTGCCTAATAGTTAATTTTACAACTCTGACAGATTATGGACATATTTGTTGGTAGGTGATCTTGTAGAGTACCCTGCTGTATCCCAAGGAAGGAGAAAAAACAAAGGCTCAGTTGAAATCCTAACATACCAATTTCTAACCTGGTGGTCATAGTCTATAGGTGGTCTTTGACCTTTCCTCCTCCCCCCCCCCCCACCCCAGTTACAAGGTTAGTGAAGTGGAGGTAGGAAGTGGCAGACTGGAAACAGATATTCTGAATGTTGGTGATCATATAGTCAGAGAACTCTGGAAGCTAAGGAATTCTGAGGGACAAATTTGGGCTATGAAAATCTAGTAAACATAAATGTATGAAGAAAGTCCTTCTGGTGGTATTGATCCACTCTTTTCTTGGATATATCATGTCCAGATTCATAAACATCTAAATAGAAACTTAGGGTGTAATTTTACCTACATTTCTGGTAACGCTCATGCTTTATTAAAATATTTTTCTTTTAAAAAAGTTTTTATTTTATGGATTTAGTTAAGGGGAATTAACAGGTTCATAGAAATACCTTTCTTATCTTTTATTTGATATACTACACAAGTAACATCTACAGACTTACTTTTCAATAATCAGCTATGAATTATTATTTTATGACATTATGACATTAAACGTCATTATGTAGAGATAGCCTCCTATCATACTGACAAACAACCTACAAGGAAGCAATCACTGAAGAACATAATGCAAATAGTAAAAACATCAAGGGAGGAATGCTTTCAAGACTACATGGCAATCTTGTAGAATATTCAGCTGTCATCTTCTTAGTTTCTGGCATGAAATGAATAACAATGTAAATCTCAACAATATACAAAGTGCTCTGTTATTGATAATCTACAAAGCAGATCTTAATGTTGACCCACTCAGTTCTGTTGCATGCGTCTCTGATGACCTACCTGGATCAAAGAAAACAATGGCTTTTAAGCAAGCATATTCATTGTCGTCTATTTGGATCTCCTGAAACGTCTGAACTAATTCATCTAGAATTCTCATTGCAACACGGCTTATTTCCAGCTCCGGACAATTGCGTGGAATGATGTAGTCATTTCCTTTAAAGATGAAAGGAAGCAGTACAGATTTCAAGGATATTCCTACAATGTTCTGAATTGACTTATTATCTCACAAATGTCTCATGCATAAAAATATATTAAAAATAATTGTTTTACCCAAGAGCAGAACATCTTTGTACATCATGGAACGTTTGGCAGCTCCAAGCAGTAAATGTTCCCCAGCATGGGCTCGTAGCAAGGCAACCTACTCGAATCAATCCATGATTAATATTGATTACATTTTCTCAACTCAAAACTTGCTGATTATTAAATAAATCAGAGAATCTTGCAACTTAACATTTCATTGATTCCCTTTAATACACATATAATCAAGAATTAACTTCATTTTCAATTCTTGAATAGCTTTTCAGTCCACCCAATAACTAGGCAAGTAAAATGAGAGCTAGCAAATTTAATATTGAAATCAGAAAATGTTTTCTCACAAATAGTTCAGGAAATCAAAACCGTTTCTGAAAAAGCTGGTGGAGAATTTTAAGGCTGTTACAGATAACCTTTTGTTTCTTTGGTTTATCAAGGAAAAAGATGTAATGGGAATTACATGGGGTTGAATGGAGATTATGTTGTGATCCAATGAAATGTCCCAGCAAGCTCAAGCTGATGGAAATCTGATATTTCTAAGATGGAAAAGTATGCTGCAAGCAAGATCTATTCCAAATGGGAAAATAGTTTGGTAGCTTGGAATGGTTTCACAGCTTTTTTTTTTTGGCTATTTTCTTCCATTGCACCAAAGTCCAACCCACATCTCAACTTTCTATAAAAAATGCGAAGTCAGAAAAGGAACTGCACTTAAAATAATCCGTGCTTAAACACCACTATGTTGGCTCTTGGGAAACAAAGCATATCAATTGCAGCTTATCTGCTCCAATTTATGCTCCTTAGCAATGTTCCTTCTATCAAAAATACTGACTCAGGTTGAACTATGGTTTTAGTGATTGCCCCATGACCGTAGAGAAATATATTTATGCATTGACAAAATCACAGTGTTCTCACAGCATGCCCTTTCATGCGGCCAGATCCTCTCATCATCTGTTTTAATGTGTTCCTTTCATAGTGATGTGATGACGCTTAATGATACAGTAATGGAACTCCATTTTGAAACTGGGCATAATATATGCTGTACATCCTCATGCACGTAAGTATGATCTATCCAAAGTTTTTGTATGGAGTTGTATTTTATTTGTTCAGTCAGTAATTCATTTTGAACTGAGCTAGAAATGCATTTCTTGGTCAGCACAGTGTTTGAGGGGTAAGATCAGAGAAAATAACATTTATTATACTCACTGGCCACTTTATTAAGTACACCCATACACCTGCACGCCTACTTGTGAATGGAAATATCTAATCAGCCAATCATGTGGCAGCAACTCAATGCATAAAAGCATGCAGATATGGTCAAGAGGTTCAGTTTCATTCAGATTGAACATCAGAAAGGGAAAGAAATGTGATCTAAATGATTTTGACTATGGAAAGATTTTTGGTGCCAGATGGGGTTGTTTGAGTATTTCAGAAACTACTTATCACCTGGGATTTTCACACACAGCAGTCTCTAGAGTTTACAGAGAATGGTGTGCAAAACAACAAAAAAAAATCCAGTGAGTGACACTTCTCTGGGTGAAAAAGCCTTGTTAATGAGAGAGATCAAAGGTTAATGGCAGGCTGGTTCAAATTGACAGGATGGTGGTAGTAATTCAAATAAGCACGTGTTACTACAGTGGCATGCAGAAGAGCAATTATGAATACACAGCACGTTAAACCTTGAAGTGAATGTGCTACAGCAGCAGAAGACTACGAAACACACACTTAGTGGACACCTTATTAGGTACAGAAGGCCACCGAGCGTATATATGACCAAAAATGTTAGGAAGGATTAATAAACTTTTATTACTGTCAGTTAACTGTGGTGTTCTATTCATGTAACCACAATACCTCCGAGTGTATTTTTGTCTCTTGGACACATGAACACTAATAACACAGTATAAAAGCATGCGTAGTAACTATTATGAAATGACTTAACTTGATGTGTGGGTGGGACTGATAAAGCAAAGGAACTTAGTACTGAAATTAAAACTACATTAAAGTATTTGTGCTCCTTTGGAACTAGTAACATAAATTTCATGGAACAAGCATTAGGTAGTTCTTCAAAATAAAAAAAAATGCTGAGGTATTCAACAAATGATATGTGTAACAATTAGTGACTTAATACTTTGTTTGTCCAGTGTTAATGTTTCTCACAAATGTTTAAAATGTAACATTAAAATGGTAAAAGTGTTGTGTACAACAATAAAATGTTTAACTATTTATTCCAAAGAAGAATGTCAATGAGGCTAGTTTTGCTTCCGTTGTTAGATTTTAATGTTAACAGTGCAATTGACAGGTTTAGTATTACCTGAAGCTACATTTTAGTTTTCCTAAATCTCCTTTTTGGTTATTTCATCCATGTTCAGCTTCTTCCACAAGGCACGCGTATTTCCTGGTTGAGAAAGCTCCTAGGGAACCATCGTTTCCTAGGCCTTTATCAGTACTACTCCTGCCAAGTGTGAGAAAATATTGAGGGTACTATTGGTATTTCCTTACAAAAATGTGAATGAATTTGGAAGTCAGCATCATTGGAGAGGGGAGGAAAGAAAGGAAGGAGTTTAAATTTATTATCCATATGACCATGTCAGCTCTAATTGGCCATATCTCACAATTAATAAACATCAGATGCACATTGTAACGTTATCATATTCTTTTAGATATTTTACATTCATTGTTTTCAAATGTGAGAACATCTGGTGATGTTCAAAGCAACATTCTAATTGTGACAGGCAATGGATTTTAAAGCGATGCATTTTCTGGAGAAGTTTTCTTTGGAAGTAAGTCGGGTGTATTGTATTCACTGTAATTTTGACTTTCCCCTAGTTAGAACTTCCTTAGGTGTCACTTTTCTACTTCACATATTTCAGGGATTTCCCTATTCTGCATTGTCTTAGAGGCACACATATCTCTTTGGGAACAAATAGTGTGGTGCACTGCATTTAGTCTGTAGGGAGAGGGTTTCAATCAACCTTCCATCATGCACACAACCAGTGAGTACCATGGACTTTCACCACTGGATTCCAGGGTTCAATAATTTGGTAGTTTTCATCTGCTCAGTTGAGATGTCAGCTTCTCACACCAGCTGCCTCCTTTACACCCTAAATTCCCATTGATTTCAAAATATATTTCCCTTCTTTTAACCGCAAAATGTTTATGAAATCCTTCCCCACATTTTCTTGTTCTATACAATGCATCATCTTCACATCTCTAAGATGCCCCCAAAAATTCTGGGGCTGAAAACTGTAATATAGTTCTCATTATATGCACATGCAGTTCCACTCTTTGAGTGATTATGCAGAAAGTTTGAAGTTAATAACTCATCGGGGTGATTGATAAGATCGTGGCCTAAGGTAGAAGGAGATGAGTTATTAACTTCAAACTTTCTGCATAATCACTCAAAGAGTTGAACTGCATGTGCATGTAACAAGAGCTGTATAACTAATTTCCTTCTACCTTAGGCCACGAACTAATCAATCACCGCACATATGTATTTTATTAGGGATTATGAATACATAATATTTTCATTTTTCTTATAAATATGCATTGAAGCAAACCGAGCAAACTATTAAATCTGAGACGCAACTTCACTCCAGAATGCATCACCTATCAGTTCACCACTGCACTGGTCACTAGAAAAGCAAGTTCTAGCTCTTGTACTGCACTCATCTCACCTAGTTAGTGCTTTAAGTAATGTACTGATGTTACCCCACCATTTCCTACTCTGGGTGATGAATATTAGGTTTGCACAGTGCCGCAGATATCCATTCCACCAGCTGTGGTAGTTCTTAAAGAATTATTATTAATTTGTATTAAAACAAGTGTTCCAAACCTGGTCGTCCAGTGCTAGCTCACAGAAAGCTGGGATGTATTTGGCCCACTCCACTAGGACCAAAAGTTGCTGTTTCATGGACTCACAAACATCACTTATCACAGCAATCTTTTTAGATCTGATGTCACTATTTATAACTGAAATGGGAGAGGAGATCTGAAATAACAACAACAGATGAAACAAATGTTATTTAACACTCTGAAACTCAGTTTATTAATTTCCCTTCAAATAAACAGAGGAACTTTGTACCATGTAATTAATTGTGTAATTTCTTATGACAATTTTGTCAGCCTTATTGATAGTCTGAAGCAATACCTGTTGGTCTCCTATTTGAGGATTGAATATGGTTGCAAAAGAAATTAATTGTTTATTATTAGTAAAGAACACAGTACCAGTACTAGGGGACATATCACTCAAGATTCGGAAGAATAGATTTAGGACGAAGATGAGGAGGAACTGCTTTTCTGGAGATTTGTTAATTTGTGGAATTCTCTGCCCAATGAAGCAGTGGAGGTTACCTCAGTAAATATATTTAAGACAAGGTTGGATAGATTTTTGTATAGTAGGGGAATTAAGGGTTATGGGGAAAAGGCAGGTAGGTGGAGGTGAGTCCACGGCCATATCAGCCATGACCTTATTGAATGGCGGAGCAGGCTCGATGGGCCAGATGGCCTACTCCTGCTCCTATTTCTTATGTTCTTATGTTCAGATTATGAGGTATTCTTGAAGGGTTCTGATTCCGTAACCCTCTAAGGCTTCTGACTGAGGTCTTCAATAGCAAAGTAAGGACCACGAGGAATGGGTCCACTTCTATAAATACTGTTAGCGCTTGAACCATAGAAATTTAGGAGTATGAAAAATGATGGCACAATTATATATCTACTGGAACGTGGGCACTCACAACACCAGTAAGATATAGAAAATGAACCTACAATGAATTGCTCAAGGAATGTCAATGCATATTTAATCACTCCAGATCAAAACAGAAAACTTGATCATCAAAAACAAGCTGATGGCAATAATATCATTTTAAAGTTCACCAATCACCAGTTTTCACCACAAAATATCAGAAATTCTGTTATCAATCTATCACTGCAAATTTTGACTGTCAAAAGAATCTGCTGTCTTGATGGGTTTGTAAATCTTTTGTTCACATCAAGCCAGCAGAGGATCTGTTGTTTGCATTCAAGAGCAACTTTCATTGCTCTATTCTGGGTGTTATACAATAAGCAATATATTGGCCTGCCTTATGAATATTTACTTCTAAAATGAAGAGCTACTATGAATTATAGTGGTAGGTCATCAAAGGTATTAGGCACCTGGTTTTCTTCTGGTAATTTGTGGTGGAGGGGATCTGATTGAAACATATAAGATCATTAAGGGATTGGACACGCTAGAGGCAGGAAACATATTCCCGATGTTGGGGGAGTCCAGAACCAGAGGCCACAGTTTAAGAATAAGGGGTAGGCCATTTAGAATGGAGTTGAGGAAAAACTTTTTCACCTAGAGAGTTGTGGATCTGTGGAATGCTCTGCCTCAGAAGGCAGTTGAGGCCAATTCTCTGGATGCTTTCAAGAAAGAGTTAGATAGAGCTCTTAAAGATAGTGGAGTCAAGGGATATGGGGAGAAGGCAGGAAAAGGGTACTGATTGTGGATGATCAGCCATGATCACAGTGAATGGCGGTGCTGGCTCGAAGGGCCGAATGGCCTACTCCTGCACCTATTGTCTATTGTCTAATTTGTATGTTGAAAAATCTCTGATTAAAGCAGTTGCTTCAGAGAAGCTTCCACATTTACAATGTTGTGCACATAAGATAAAACAGATTAGTGCATTAAAGCCAACAAATTAAAACTATGTTGCACAACTAGAGATAACAACATTCGACACTGAAAGGTCAAGCCTTTTAATTGTTTTGAAGTTTTCAATTGCATGCGTTCTATAAGTTATCTATTTGGAGCATATAAACTACTCAGGCAAAACATCACCGTCAGAAGATAACCTAGTGACTAAATGATCTGTTATTTGGAGTTAATGTAAACGCATCACATGCAAAAGGTCTTAAAATGAATCACATATCTGTGGTGTCAGGAAATCATTTAAAGTATTAATTATCTGCATGACTGATTTGGGTAATCTAAAGTAGTAGAAGGTAATCTATTACGGTGCATCTACTAAAATCATCAATTTATATTCACTGTTACTCTTTTAATGGAACTGATGAAATTATGTTTTGTATTTGTGGCCCCTTGCCAGCTAGTTAACAGCTAGTTAAAATACATTTTTATCTAATTTTTAAAAGTGCTGTTTATTTGGTCAGTAGCTCCAATCACAAGGTAGACGAATATCTATGCGAACTGCAGTTCAAGAACTAACCCCTACCTAAATAAAAAGGTGGATGATTTAGAACAGTTTTTGGCACAGAGGTTATAATAAACTTAAAATATAATCAAGCCTGTTGTGTGTTAATTGGTGAATGAATCCTTCTGCAGAAGCCACCATTCGTGCTGAAACAAAACATCTTTTGGCTCAGGAACATGAAGATATTTTTGATGAAGAATTGGGAAACTTGCTTTCAGCTGTCTTTGTGCTGACTAAAGCACAAGTGAATGAAATGATAATTCAGCTGAATCCATAGTAGTTACTTGCTGTAATGCCATGACACAAGTTTCTAAAGCATTGTTTATTTGATTTACTATGGCCTTAATCAAAAGAGTAGTCATAGGAAAACAATTATAATTTACAATCTGGAGATTAAGTTCAGACGTGGAAATTTTAAAATAGAAAAACATACAGAGGAAAAAGAGCAACAAAAAGGAAATGAAAACTAAAGGAAAGAGATTTAACATGAAAATAGATTTAAAAAATCATTTCTTGAAGGAGTTCTGAGTAACCAGACTAGCATTGTTATAAAGTGCCAATGATCGCTTCCATCATATTTCAGTGCACTAGTCCATGAGCTCAACTTTAATGCAGTTCACGGTATGGTCAAGCAAATTGTGCTTTCTGGGAACTTAAATGAGTTTGGGGTAGGTAGTGCATAGGTCAAAGCTATAATCGGGGTCCTGGGCTCGTGAGTGAGCAGTTTAAATGACAGGGTCTGGAGAAATGGGTGTGTTCAGACAAAAAGATAAAATCTGGGGCCTGGGTATGGCTTGGCAGAAGGATCAAGGTCAAGGAGTGGCTGCTATCGAAAAGAAAGATGAGAGCTTAGCATGCTCGTGGCAAATGGTGGAGGTATTAAAGTAACAATGCAATGCTCTGGGATATAAGAAGAGCAACAATTTTTTGCCAGGTTGATGAAGTCCAACCACCAAGTGTGCCCATCAGTGCTTGCTACAATTTAGTATAAGTTCTCCCAGATGCTCTGAAAATTAATTTCCACCTTTGTAATGGTGATAAAGGGTTGTACTAACAGAGTTATGGACAAGTGAGTTATAAAAAAACTTGAAAAATTTTATTAGCTACTCAACAAGTGATTTCATGTTGACTTGCTATTTTCTACAAAGGTAAATGCGATACATACGAACATAAATATTAATGTAAAAAACGGGGAAAATAAAAGGACAACAGGTATACAAAGTAAACAAGATAGCACAGCAGATTAATTCATTTAATTACTTGACAATTGTTTTAAAATCCAATTAAAACTAGATTTGATTAAATTGCATTATATCACTCCTTCAGTACATTTAAACTATTATTCTATTAAAAGCTTCAATTTATTTAAATTAAAACAGTCCTTATTATCCAAATTATTGAAGCAAAGGAACAATAATGATAAACTAGGCCTTAAATGTTAACTAAGTAAGTAAAAACTCTGACCAGATATACTGTATCCTCCATCTTTTACTTTGTACAATCATTTGTTAAAACATAGTAGTATAAGATAAAGTTACTGTACCTGTCGAGAAAGAACTTCTGCTTGTATGAGAGCATTAATTGAAGGCAAACTGCTGTCCTCGTAGCTTGACCTCCTTGTACTTATTCTGTCCCTTTCGTTCTGCACAGCTGGAATTAAATTCATTGTTTCTATATGATTGTGTTTTATAGGTGTACCATTAAACAGAGAAAATCTTAAATGCAATAGATACTACAGATGCTGAAAACCACAGCAAAACAAACAAAATGCTGGAGGAACTCAGCAGGTCGGGCAGCATCTATGGAAATGGAAGTTGACGTTTCGGGCTGACACCTTTCATCAGATCGGGAAAGGAAGGAGGAGGATAACAGTATAAGAAGGTGGGAGGAGGGGAAGGAGGACAATCTAGAAGGTAATAGGTGATGCCAGGTGGGTGGGGGAGAGGGGCAAAGGGCTGGTGAAAAATGAATGCAATAACAGAGGAGCGTGGACCATGGGAGAATGGGAAGGAGGAGAGACACCAAAGGGAGGTGATAGGCAAGTTCAGAGAAGAGGTAAAAGGCCAGAGTGGGGAACTGAAAAAGAGGGAATGGGAGGGGAAAAAGTTGCTGGAAGTTGGAGAAATTGATGTTCATGTCATCAGGTTGGAGGCTACCTAGATGGAATATGAGGTATTCCTCCCCCACCTTGAGTGTGGCCTCATTGTGGCAGAAGAGAAGGCCGTGGACCGGTATATTAGAATGGGAATGGGGATAGGAATTTTGGCCACAAGGAAATTCCACTTTTTAGGGATGGAGGTAAGGTGTTCAAAATGTCTATGTCAGGTCCCACCAAAGGAGAGGATGTCACATCAGGAGCACCCTAGACAGTAGACAACCCCATCAGATTTGCAGGTGGAGTGTCTGAAAGGACTATTTGAGACCCTGAGTGGAGGTGAGGGAGGTAGTGAATGGGCAGGAGCAGCAGTATTGCCACTTGGCACGATGAGTACTGGGACAGGGATTAGTGGGGAGGGATAAATAGATAATGCCATCACAGAGGGGGTGATCCCGGCAGAAAATGGAGAGTGGAGGGAGTGGGAAAATGCAGAAGTGGAGAAAGAGAAAATCTTAAAGTCTTCTTAAGTAAAAATCAAACTTGTATTTGAAATCATTAGTGTATATGTGTAAGTAGATTGAGCTGTACTTTGTAATAAATACAAAACAAATGTTTTACCCAAATTAAATATATTTATGTTAGTGCATTGCAGTGAAACATATATAATGATTTTTCTGCAATGATTCTTTAACGTAGGTATAAGAAACAGATTTGCCATCCAAGATGACAATACAGTTTTGATATGGAAGAGCATTTACCCAGCTTCATTCAGGAATTCTTAAATTTTTTAATGTCAGAAAAGTTAGTCAGAAGCAGTTAAATTTATATTAGTGAATAAGCACAAGGCACACAGAATGCTATAGTATTTAAATTGCTACCCCAGCTACTAAGAGCATGTTGGTTGCCATTGCATCCAAAGACCCCAGTCTGTCTTGTATCCATTAAAATTGAAAGTGCATGTACTGAGGTCAGCAATCATATAGCCAATATTTTACCCATCTGATCCAAATTCATCCACTTTGGAGTAGTGAGTGATAATAATGAATTTTAAGCTGTGCCCGTGATTCTGGACCACTGCATTGTTTAACTGATATTTTATACTAGTTAACCTAACAGTCAAACTTTTTTCTGAATGAAGCAAAACTTCTTTAAACAAAAACTTTTGCATGGCTCCAAACTGAAGTCACAAAAATTCTATGCATTCCTCTCAATGAAACAATTGAAAAAATTCTTCAAAGGTTGAAAGTGGGCACAGATTCTACAGTTTTTCAATGGTTGTTGTAGGTACACCAACTCTGCAGTGTGAACACCTGTATGTAATAGCATAGAGTACTTCTCTAATGAAATCTTCTTCTAGCTAAAGACCAGTTAACCATAAATGGCATATCCAAATTAAAGTAGAATATAAACTTTAAAGAAAGACCAGGTTAATGTACAATTACAAATCATTCAAAATGTCTTCTATGATGCATTTCCTTAGTGCAGATTATTGATAGAATGTCAATATCCAGAATATATTTTTCAAAATAAAGTGGTGCGATCATTTGTTCATAGTATTATAAATCTGGAAAACCTGGAAATGTGTACATCTGCATAGTGCACATAAAATTCAAACAGTTGGATACAATGAATAACTTTTATGAGAGAAAAGTGGCAGCGTGCAGTCAACTGTCCTGAGAGAAGTTCTCAAGGTTACACATTGGTTTATCAGTGGAGACATCGTGTTCAGTCACAGAGTGCAGCTTTCTGAATGTTTGTTCAGCACTAACTGGTCATGGGCCTCAAGTGAAATCTATTGAATATTAACAGATCTGGGAAAAAGATTTGAAGTGGGGAATTCGACTTTCATTTTTCCTGTTTCAATTAGACTATGATATCCTTCCATGCAATTTTATCTCAGGAAGGTGGAAATTGGATAACTGCTGTTGATAAGTTACAAGAAGGTACATGGTGTTGGAACATATATACCTGAGGCCTAATCAATATTGGTCCTTGGCCTAAAGTTTACAGGTTAGAATGAAGAAACAGAGAAACAGAAAAAGGAACAGGGATAGGCTATTTGGTTCTTTCAGATTGCTCCAATGTTCAGTATGTTTATTGTTAATTATTCATTTCAGTATACTGTTAAGAAATGTATCTCTCTCCTTGAATATTTTTAGTGATGCAGCTTCTACAAGTTACTGTGTTCATCACCCTCTAAGTGAACTGATTTAAGACCATAATATGAAAGAGCAGAATTGGACCATTTTTGCCCATCGAGTCACTCACCCATTCAATCATGTTTGATTCTTTTTTCAACCCTGTTCTCCAAATATTGGTTCAAAATGTATTGGCCCATATCCTGAGGCTGCAATCATTCATTCTGAACTCCTCAGTCACTGGAATATCTTCCTCATATATCAGCCTTGCCATCAGAGTGTCATAAACCTTTATTATTCTGTTTACATGGCAAGAGCATTCTTTTGCAGGTCAGGACTCCAACACTGCACACGCAACTCCAGTTTGATCTTGTACAATCCTCTTTCAATGTAGACCAACAAATTAGTTGCCTTCCTAACTGCTTGCTGCATCTGTACACGTATCGTTAAGCGACTCCTGTACAAGTTATGATTTACCTCTTCCTTACCTAATTTTACAACATTCCAATAAAATCTGCCTTTCTGTTTTTAAAACATAAATGTCTAACCTCACATTGATCTGTGTTATACAGCTTCTACCATGGATTTGCCCTCTCACCCATCTTGTCTAGGTCACTATAGAGTCCCCTCTGCATCATCCTTACATTTGACTACTCTCCCCAGCTTTGTGTTATCTGGAATCTTGAAAATGATATGCTTAGTTACTTATCTAAATTGTGAATAAACTGGAGTTCAAGCACTGCTGCCATCAGTCCCAATTATACACTGCCTGCTACCCAGGAAAAAAAGGACCCGTTTATTCCAAGAAACATTTTTTTTTGCCGCGTTCCATTATCCCCTTTTAGTTTCACTTATTTTGACTGCTCGGGGCCAAGTAAGCCTGAGCCAAGTGGGCCTGACACAGCTCTTGGGGAAAATGAACTTCCAGAATTGTTGTATATCTAAAATTTAATTATGAACAGTAATTGTTACTTTAAGGGTGCTATCCCGTTAAGAATTGTCAAAATGGGAGCAAGTCACAAAGCAGCAAAATGCAGGCCATTTAGCTTAACATATGTCTTAAGGAAGATGTAAGAACTTGAGTCTGTTAATATAAACAGATACAAATAATTTTCATAGATTACCTTACCATAAATGAGTCTGATGTCCTATTCACTGAGGTAGTTGAAGAGATGCAAACCCAGCAATGGGATTATGGAGACTGTTAAATTTGGGTGACATAATTAGAAGGCCAGGAAAGCCTTATTATGGTCCTAAATCAATTCACTCAGAGGGTTATGAACTGTTGCATTTTCTGCACAGCAGCTAGTGGAAGCTGCATCATTAAATATATTCAAGCAGAGAGATAAGTTTCTTAACAGTATACTGAAATGCATAATTAATGATAAGCATATTTAATGTTGGAACAGTCTCAAAAAACCTATACCTGCTCCTTCTTCTGTTTCTCTGTTTCTGCATTCTGCAATCCAGACCCACTGGTCTGGTTGCCTCTTCACCGTTCAGGTTCACAATAAAAGCTAGCATTTCCAGGAACATCTATATCCTGCAAATGAGCAGATTAATTTTTAAAAGCTGCTCGAACAGATTTAGCCTGTATGATAGGCTTTATAATATGATCTTTTGGTATGTTGGAGATGAGAAGATAAGAATTGGGAATTAGAAAAGCGGAGAAGTCAAGAAGATCATGGAACTGAAACATTCCTAAAGAGAAAATGCTTAAGAAGAATGAACGGGTAAGATTTCTAATTAGAGTCGCGTTGAGATATTAATGAGTCTAGGGACAGATGATACTCAGCGACATTGGGTAAACTCAAAAGAGCTCACACCAGTACTGTTGCAAAAATTCAGAGTGTGAAAATATGTAACTGCTTCAAGTTTGTAAAATTTGTAAATAATTTTAAGTGGAAGCTGCAGAATACTGTATCACTATTGGTTGTGAACAGTAATTGTTACTTCAAGGTTGTCCCCACTTTAAGGATTCCATCATGTGACCTCTATTCTGCAACAACATATATAGAACATTCATTGTAAAGAGCTGTTGAATCAACTATACAGGCTTTATTTGAGTTTCTGATGTCGTGTTTTAGTTTGTCCACCCTATAATGGATTTCATTGAAGGTTAAGAGCAAACTGAGCACATACAATTTACATAAATCGACACTATGGCCCTTAGTAACATACATAAAATGTTTTACATCAGTTTGCTGATAGCAAGAGCGCTATATCATTAAAGTGCATTTTGTGCATTTTTCTGGTAAACTCATGTATATGGAGTTGGATTCCTAGATTGAGTCCCTGGATTCCCCCATCTTTTTTGTTAACTTTTACTTGTAGACTTGGTAATAATCACACCAAGCTACAGTTCAGCACTCACAAATACAAGCTTTCCGGAGGAAAGCAAACATAGACGTCCACAAAGGGGAAATGGAAACTAAATGGTTGAGCTGATGACAATGGGAGGGAAGAACTTTGCTTATAATGAGAGAAAAGGGTATCCTGGGAATTCAGGCTGTGAATTCCTGAAAGCTGGAGTATAGTGACAAAGAGATAGCCCTGGATTTTGAAGAAATATGATGTCTCTGGGAGATAATAGTGATGGGATTTAAAACACAGGAAGAATCGTGATTTGGACTTAGTGAGGTAGCAGAGATGTCTAAGGATGAAAGTATGGTTATTTGAAGGAACTATGGTTTGTGGTTGGGCAAAGATGAAGAGCGAATGATTACTTTGAATGATTGATCAATAAGTCAGTAATTTGTGGAATACTGTTTCAGCCCTTGGGGAAAGGTTAGGCAAAATTAAGTTGGAATTTCATTAAGGCCCTATTTAACACATGAAAAACTTCAAAACATTAGGCTTGAGTTGAAGGCAAGGCAGATAAAGTTGTAGAAATATATTTTTAATGGTCTAATTTGAAAAAAATGAATATATTTGTTTTGAGGGGATGCAAGTTAAACTATATAAATACCTTATATTTTTTGCTTCAACCATTTGAAAAAGTGCAATTACATCACATTTGTGCAGTGCTTTAGCTTAGTTCCTGCCATTTTCTTTCAGTACACAACACTTGTTGCTCTTCATTGTTCTCGTCTGGGATATGATTGGCTTTGTTCATGGTGTATATTGCAGAAAGAGGTACATCTGGAGTCGTGAATGAATGTGCCAAAAGTAAATCCCAGGAAAAGGAGGCTAGAAGTCCAAGGAATGGCATAGATAGAGATCAGGATATCAGAAAAGGTGGGACTGTCACTTTACAGTAAGTTCTGATTTTTGAAAATCTCCAATATCCAAACTTAGATAAGGCTTTATCTAAGGGACATTGTTTGGGCTGAGTAGTTCAGACAAAAGAATACACTTGTATTTATCTTGAGAGTAATAAGATGTAAAAGACTGATGAGGTGAAGATTTTTCCTTCATTTTTATCTTTATTTGTGGACATCCAGATGATGTGCTTAGACTGATAGAGAATGCACAGACATGGAGCTGGGTGCCAACAGAGTATGGAGATGAGTTTTCCACCTTTTAACACTATAATTCAAAGCAAACTCATCTTCAAACTCCTAGACCTGGGACTCAAAACCTTTGCAACTGGAGCCTTGACTTCCTGAGCAACTGACCGCAATCAGTAAGGATTGTTCTCAACACCATTATTCTCAACACTGTTGCCCCACAAGGTTGTATCTTCAGCCTCCTATTCTACTGCTTATGCACCCATGAATCTGTGGTCAGATTTTGGTCTAATTCCACCTACAAGTTTGCAGATGGTACCATCATGCTGAGCCATATTTCAAATAATGATCAATCGGAGATAAAGAACCTACTGGCAGCAAAACAAAAGACCTGGTCTTTGACACCAGGAAGGTGCACATACTCTGTTTATATCAGCATTGCTGAATTCAAGAGGGTTGGGAGCTTCGAGTTCTTAGGAGTGAAAAACACTAATAGTTTCTCCTGGGCATCATGGCCAAGAAAGCTCACCAGCACCTCTGCTTCCCCAACTGGCTAAAAAATATTGGCATATTCCCTTTGACCCTCATAAATTTTAATTGATGTACCAAAGAAAGCATCTTATCAAGATGCATCACAGCTTGGTATGGCCATTGCTATGCCCATGATTGCAAGAATCTGCAGATAAAACGTTAAAGTATACTTCTACTTCAATACTCTGTATAACTACTTCCTTAGGTAGGTAGTTTTGTGTAGAGCAGAAAGAGATAATTTGGCCCATCTTGCCATGTTGACACTTTAGTAGCAGAAATCAGATTTCCAATATCTGCTTCTTTTTTTAACTTTCAATTACTTTGGCAGGCCAAACAGATTGGTCTCAATCTCCAGCTCTATATCTTCGCTATCACTTAATCCAATTTCCATTCATAAACACTGAGTTGGGCCCTTTGTTAAACATCAGCAAACAAAATATTCCTGAAGTAATGAATGACATTTTATTAGAACAATGTATTGAAATTTACTCATATGCATCAGTCTTATGATGCTGCAGATGGAAAGTTAACAGGGATCCATCAGTGTAGACACTATCTCACCAGACAACTTGCCATTTAATCATCTCTTCTTGCTGTGAAATAGTCTTGTTTGTTGTAAGGACATTACTTACTGATTGTATTTCTTCTGGAACCTAAATTTTATTAGTTATAAGTGCTATGGATTCTAATCTTTCTTTTAAATCAACTTCTTCATAGAATTAGGTTAAGAACATTGCCTGAATACAAAGCTCTTCAGCTATCTTCTTCTAACACTTGTGGAATATCTACGCAATGTAAATGTCTCATTATCAACAGGCTCTGCTTCATGTATACACTTAGGTTTCTTACCTTCCTTTTTCATCCCCGCACGAAAGCACTTTTTTAATCTGCAGTATCTACATTGGTTTCGTTTGTCCTTGTCTACAATGCATTGTCTATTAAACCTTGAAGAGAACACAAAAAAATTACATTGTTAACAACTATCAGTCACCAATAACAAAAGAATGTGGACACATTGAGCTTTTTACATAGCACCAAATCAGATTGCTTTAAATGTGCAAATCTAACGATAGAATAATTTATCACCAATATTTTTACAAGCAAACCCTCTCTAATCAACAAGAATGAAACAGAGGGGAAGCATGGAATTACATCTATTCTTAGTTATTGTCTCACTAAAATTAAATTATAGCTTCACTATTAACTGTAGCTTAAATATTCTTGTCATAGGCACAACAGTGGAATTGCCAGCACTTCCATCTTGGGCACTAGCTTACAAAGTACCCAGGACACCTTTAGGGAGCGGTGTCTCAGAAAGGCAGAATCCATTATTAAGGACCTCCAGCACCCAGGGCATGCCCTTTTCTCACTGTTACCATCAGGTAGGAGGTACAGAGGCCTGAAGGCACACACTCAGCGATTCAGGAACAGCTTCTTCCCCTCTGCCTCCCGATTCCTGAATGGACATTGAAGCCTTGGACACTACCTCACTATTTTTAGTATACAGTATTTCTGTTTTTACACATTTAAAAAAAAATCTATTCAATATGCATAATTGATTTACTTGTTTATTTATTATTATGTGTTATATTATTTATCATTTATTTTTTCTCTCTCTGCTAGATTATGTATTGCATTGAACTGCTGCTGCTAAGTTATCAAATTTCACATTATATGCTTGTGATAATAAACCTGATTCTGATTCTGATTCTGAACAACCTGGTCACTTTGAAGAATTAGTTGCTCTTTACAAGTAAATAGTTCAATTGTTTCCAATTTGAATTGCAATTAAAATGGCATCCAGTTAAAATATTTCAGTTTAACATATCCTAGGTCATAGAGCTCAATTATAATAAATTACAGGGTGCATTTTCAGGTTGAGTATAAGAATAAATATTCTTTTCTGCCATTATATATTATGATTGTGAGTATGTTAGATAATTTTTTGAGGGGAAGTTACTTTGAAATATGATTATTCTTTGGAGACTAGACACAGGAAAAGGAAACATGAATGAATAAATACTGTTGGTCCTCAGTATTCCATTCACAAACAGTGGATCCTTAACCATCCTTTATGTTTAGTCTGTATAACCATGTATTCTACCTACTTCTGTCAGGCATGACATCCCAACTGCATGCCAACTGCTAGTCTGATTATTGCAATTTCATTGTCACGATCTTTTCTCAACATTTTCACAATGAGGCCAATGACACTTAAATACAGCTTTTTTTCTGAAAATTAGCAAATACATTATTTACAGCCAGTAAAGATGTCAGTGCAATTGTGGAAGGTGGAAAGTGAACACATAAATATACATTGAAACTATGTATTCTATATGTAAACAGTGTCTAACTAACATGGCATGTAGCTCGTCTTTAAATACAGTACTGAGTTCTCCTAATAGTTACTTAGCAAAGATTGTAGCTTATTATCTAAATAAGGTTAGCTGTTTAGGCCTCAAAAATTATCTTGCACCCTCAGCAATGAAACACCCCTGAGACTATTGAATCAGATCAGATGCTACTGTTTTGAAAGTTTAACAATGATAATTTTTTACATTATTGCTTTACTGCAAACATACAATAGTTCTCTTGGCACACTATTTAGCTTCCATGTTCCTCACAGATTTCATATCCTTATTTTTTAAGAGAATAATCAATTCAGTATATTTTTATGGCAGATTCTGTATGTAATTTTATATTTGTGGCTCTATACCAACGTTGCTGGGTAAATGGAATTTTATCCTTGTTTTCCTAACTTGTAACATAATTGTAATGGAGTGAAACTCAGTGCTAATCATTAACAGAATTGGAATGAAGGAAAAAAAACTGTAGGCATAATTCTTTAGAAACAGAGAAGAGTCTTTATAAAAATCTCTGGTTGCCTTGGTAGAGATTGTTCAGTTATTCAAATTATACATTGTTATATTTCATAGACATATCATAAAGATGTTATCAAAGGAAATTTAACAGAAGTGTCCATCCTTGGCTGGTACCAAGAAGTACAGTGGCTCCACCTAGATCACAAACATCCACTTACAGTGGAGCTTTCTTATGTTTATTTCTCATTTGGCAAAGACATTTTATGAGCAGATGGGTTATTAGATTTCTTGCAATGTTCATCTTAACCAAGGCCATTTACATTTCTCTGAATGGAAATTTCCTCAGGTGGGCATTGTTGAGGGTAAATAATTTATCCCTTGTTTCAAATGCCTTGACTCCTGATTCACCTTTGCATGCTTTGGCTTTAGTAAGTAATAGAAGTCAAAATAACTAAACACTCAGGACATCTGAATGTTATCAAACCATGACAACATGGTTTTATGAAAGGTAAATCATGTTGCACGAATTTGCTCAAATTCTTTGAAGAATTTGGCAGGGAGAGTTGATAGAGGGGAACCTGTAGATGTGTGTTTAGATTTTCAACGTGCCGTATAGGAGCCTGGTGCATACGTTAAGAGCGCAAGATACCGAAGGAAGTGTAGTGGCATGGATTAATAATTTACTGCCTCATAGAAAACAGAAAGTTGGAATGAATGGATTGTTTTCAAGCTGGAAGGAGAGTCCCAGGTTTCTGTTTTTGATCCAGAATTGTTCAGTTTATATACTAACAACCTGGAGTAGGGAACAAGATGTAGTGTCTGAGTCTGCTGATTGTGACTTTATGACATTGTGATTCTGCAATGACATACAGATATTCTATGGCTGGCAAAAAGCCTGGGAAATGGAGTCAATGTGGAGAAGTATGAGTTTGTGCACTTTGAGGTGAGGAATCAAAAGGTGGATTATTCCCTTAACGGAGATAATTTGCAAATGAATGAAGTTCAGATGGATCTAAATGATCTTGTGCACAAGGCGGTCCAAAGGAGAGTCACGAGATTAATTGCTAGGATGAGAGTGTTGTCCTATCAAGAGAGGTTAAATGGTTTAGGTCTATTCTCCCTGGACTGAGACATACAGGATAAGACATACATATTTAAGCATACAGTATCCTAAATGCGTTTTCTCCAATTGAGTGTTAAAAGTTTCAGGAGCACTTCATTCTGATGTAACTTCCTAACTGGCAGCTAAGTAAGAACATTGTGTTATTTTTCTACAAAGTACATGAAGAATTTTGGAATTTGTAAATTATGTCTTGTCTCTTGTACAGGTCGTCCATTGAGATTGCTTCTCTCATTTCCATGCCAGATGTGCTACATTTGGATTGTATTGATGCATGCACTTCACCACGAACATTTGTTTCCATGGAAAGCCATCTGACGATCACAGGTCAAAGATGAACTCTTTCTTGATCCACAATAAAGCCCAGAAGGATGCTTCAGAAGACATGGCCTGAGAGTTTATTTGCATTTAGAATGAGTGCTCAGGGGTCTGAGTAGGGAAGGTAAAGAGGAGATTTTTGGAGAATACACTGAAAATAATATTACTTTACCATCTACCAGTACCATACATTAATTGTGGGCAAATATTCCCAAATCAGTCTAACTTCTGCTAGACCAGGGGTAGGCAACCTACGACCCACGGGCCAGATTTGCCCCTCGAAGGTATTTTCAATGGCCCGCGAGCAAGTATTGAGATATTATGCTTATCCGGCCCGTGAGCGATTTTTCTTTATTCTGAGTGTTTCACGCAACCACACTGATGGACATGCATGGTGCCTTGTTACACTGGCCCCAGGTTCCGTTTTGTTCCAAACCAAACACTGGTATATACGAAGGACGGGAAGGCAGACTACCTTATTAATATGTATTAGATAGTCTTCGTGCACGCGCAGGTTTTCAGATGGGATCATTCAAATTTGTAAACAGAAACAGCGCCACTGTGTTTTAACAAGAAATCCACGCTAAATATCCGGGTATTTACATGTGCTACGATACTTGTTGAATAACTCGCGTTTTGAAATAATATTGAAGAAAAAAATTCCAGTGGCAATGAACGCAAAACACAGGAAGGTGGACACTGAGTGCCGAAATTTCCAAGATGCTTGGACACTAGATTACTTCTTCATCGAGCAAGCTGGGAAACCAGTTTGTCTCATTTGCCTAGAAAATGTTGCTGTGAAGAAGGTGGCAAATATCAGGCAACATTACGAGACCCGAGAGTTGAAAGAAAGTTGCAATTGTGGGAGTACCAGCTTCAAAAAGGAAATTGTGCACATTTTCCCACTTTTCAAAAAAGAAAAGCACAAGATCCAGGCATTTTTGTGAATATGGTCCAAGAATTGAGAAAAGTTTTCATCTTGTTTTGCTGATTTTTGCTTGCATGTAAATGAGTTCAAGCTGTTCGCTACTCCATTTGATATGGAAGTGGACACTGCATTGGAAATTTTTCAAATGGAATTGATTGAGATGCAGTGTGATGACATATTGAGATCGAAATTTCATTCTGAAGATGTGTCAGTGCTTGACTTCTATAGAAAATATATTCATCCAAGTGGGAAGTATCCTAACTTAGTGGACCATGCAAAAAAAATGGCATCATTGTTTGGCAGCACTTATCTGTGTGAACAATTATTTCCAAAAATGAAGCACACCAAGAACCATTTGAAACAAGATTGACTAATGCTCATCTGGATAATGTCTTGCTCTTGGCAACAAGTCTGAATCCAATATTGAGAAGCCTTCAAGCAACAAACAGCATCAAGTTTCACATTGATTTATCGACTGTTTGCATTAAAATTTTCTTTTTTATTAAACTTAATTTACCACCATTCAATGCATCATGTTCATATGACTTATGTTTAAAGATTCTTTGTGTCCTTTTAATAGATTCAAAAGATGCCTTGACTGCAATAAATTGCAACTAAACTGAGTTCTTTGATTACTAATTGGCATCCTTGGTTAAGCACAAATGATTTTCTAGCATGTGTTATTCATTAATTTGAGGCAAAACATAACTAGATGTATTTAAATAGATAATTCCCATATTTCAAGTTTTTTATGGCATTTATCTGGCCCACCGTCTGCTCATTAGTACGCGATCCGGCCCACAGAGGCAAAAAGGTTGCCGACTCCTGTGCTAGACAGTTATCATTCTCGGTAGAAAGATCAAAGTTCAAAGTAAATTTATTATCAAAGTATATATATGTCACCCTGAGGTTCATTTTATTGCAGGCATTCACAGTAGAACAAAGAAATACAACAAAATCAATGAAAAACTACAGACAAAGACTGACAAACAACCAATGTGCAAAAGAAGTCAGACTGTGCAAATACAAAAAAAAATACAGTAGGTGAATAAATAATACTGAGAACATGAGTTGTAGAGTCCTTAAAGTAAGTCTATAGCTTGTGGAATAAGTTCAGTATTGAGGTGAGTGAAGTTATCCACACTGGTTCAGAGTTTACAGGCTGAAGGATAGTTATAGTTGGGAGCTGAATATCCAATATCACAGGATAGGAAGGTAGGCAGAGGGGTTGGTGTGTTTCTACTGGTAAAAATTGGCATCAAATCAGTAGAAAGATGTGATATATGATCAGGAGATTTTGAATACTTGTGGGTTGATTTAAGAAACTGCAAAGGTAAAGGGACCCTGATGACAATTATATACAGGTCTCCCAACAGTAGCTAGGATGTGGACTACAAATGATAATGGGAAATAGAAAAGGCGTGTCAAAGGGCAATGTTATGATAGTCTTCAAATATTTTAACATGCAGGTAGATTGGGAAAATCAGGTTGGTAATAGATCTCAAGAGAGTAAGTTTGTTGAATGCCTACGAGACGGCTTTTTTGAGCAGTTTGTCATTGAGCCTACTAGGGAATCTGCTGTACTGGTTTGGGTGTTATGTAATGAACTGGAGGTGAATAGGGAGCTACTTAAGGCAGAGCTTGATAGGATCTTGATTGGACATGGCATCAAAGGTTACAGGGAGAAGGCCGGGGAGTGGGGCTGAGGAGGGGGAAACTAGGATCAGCCATGATTGAATGGCAGAGCAGACTTGATGGGCCAAATGGCCTACTTCTGCTCCTATGTCTTATGGTCTTATGGTTGAAGGGTAATAACGTTTATGAATCATCATTATAGCTTGTCACACCAGACAGCCAGCCACCCTAGTGTTGTTTAGCTGATGTTGAGCAGGTCATTGTCAGCTATATCAGGTGAGACTGGGCAGTTGTGCAGAATGTGTTCAATGTTCTGCAACCCTTTCGCCACACTCACAGGATTTGCTAGACCTTTATGAATTGATCAAATTGACTGAACGCTGTTTCTCACAAATAGTGACCTACATTTTTTCCCTTCTCCTACACACAGTGATTAGAAAATTATTTTGTGATAAATTAAAATTGAACTATATATGATTCTGCACATGGTTATTTTATTATACTTTAATCAGACTATGTGAATATAATTTTGGAAGCATACACTACTGAAGGAAAATTACATTATTATAAATGTTGAATATGAGATGAGATATTAAATCAAGCCACAACCTATTCTCTCAAATGCCTGTGAAAGATTTCATGTCACTGTTTTAAAATGGAGCAGGAGAGTTTCCCCTCATGACCTTGTCATCATTTATCTTTCATTAATATAATATTCCTCATTATGGTAATGATGTTTTCCCGGTGATTGTTGTGCACAGATTAGCTGCCACATTTCCTACATTTCAGCAGTAACAACATTTCAAAATATATGTAAGTCACTTTGGAAAACCCAAGATTGGAAAAACAATACAGAAAATCTAGTATATTTTTTCAAACATTACAGCAACAGCCCAAATGTTTGATATTAACTTCAAAACTGGTGTCATATTATATTTACATGCAGTATGCTCTTCAAGTAAGGATACATAAGGATCATCAGGGAATGGAAATATGTAATGGCAATAGTTAGGAATCCTTCCTTTTCATAATGGTGAAGTATTTTCTGTTGCTCAGTAATGAACTTTGCCATGTGCTTGGAGTAAAGCCAAAATGGGAAATTGCCTAAGTACACATGTAGTTGCGTAGCCTTTGTGAAATTTAAGGAGAATGAGTTTTGCAACCTAGTGAACAAGTTTGATACACTTTACCTGCAAGAATACATGTGGTTCTTTCGTACACTTCGTCTGAAGAACCCCTTGCAGCCATCACAGCTGGAAGCACCATAATGTTTTCCTGTAGCTCGATCACCACAGATTGCACAAAGAGCACCAACCCCAAGGCTGTTAGACACATTCATGTTGGTGGTTTCACTTGGAGATGTCTCTAAGAACAATAGAAACAGGTGCTGTTAAAGGTGAGTCCAGTTGTACTTAAATATGAAACATGAAGGTAACCTTGACTTGGGCAAATTGATGGCCGTCATCCATTCCACTATGTTCTGGCCAATATTTGTAAGTTAAATAAGGTTAAGACATGTACAGCATGTGGTAGGGTGATAAGGAATACTGATGAACAGAGAGATATTGGGGTTTATGTTTAAAGTTCATTGAAGGCAGCAGCAGGAGTAGATAGAGTGGAGAAGAAGACATATGGCATGCTTACCTTCAGAGTTTGAAGGATACAATATAAAATTTGGTTCGTTATGTTGCAAATTTGATTGCACTTGGAGTGTTGTTGCAGTAATGATCACAAAGCTATTAGAGAATGTGATTGCACTGGAAATAGTGCAAAGGAAATTCACCGCTATGTTGTTTGTTTTGGAGGACTTAGTTATGAAGAGAGAGTGGATAAGCTGGGCTTGTTGCTCTGAGATGAAACTTCAGAAAGATGAAATGATGGATGGATGTAAAAATTCAAACGATAGGGTAGATGGTCAGAATTTTTTTCCCATGTCAGGTCTATCAAAAACACAAGGGCATATGTTTGTAGAGATGAGAAGGATTTTCAAAAGGGATTTGAAGGTCAAGTTAACACAGTAAGCATTTGATACCTACAAACTTATAACCTGCAACCATAGGACACAGTAGCAACTGATAAAGTCACTACATTTCAGAGACTGTTAAACAGACACTTGAACAGGCAATGCATAGAGTTTATGGACCCAGTGCGCTCAATTGGGATTATTATAGATGGGCAAAAATCTTAGCTAGGGCATGATGGGTTGGAAGGCCCATTGCAATACTATACATCTCTATGACAATAAACTTATTAAGGGTACTAAATGCAACACAGCAGTTTTCAGGTGATCTAAGATCAAATGCCTGTCCTATGATTGATGAAGTTCATTCATTTTGCAGGCCTGAACCAATTTTGTAGCTTGGCCATGTGGAAATTTAATTCCTGTCACCTTACATGAAACCCAGAGTTCCAAGGTACTGACCAGTTTATTTTATGAAACAGTTTTGAAACACAAAACAACTTGCAAAGAAATGTATTTTTTTCTGCTCTAAAAATAGATTGAGCTACACTAAATGTAGGGTCACATCTCACCAGGGTGGGCCACTTATGAATGGACACTATACTTTTCTCAAAAAGAGTTAATTAGAACAAAGGTAACAAGTTGAACATAAATGAACTGAAATCCAGGACAGATTCAACAGGTAAATCATTGGTGGTAGATTGTGGAACAGTGCTGATCGAATCTAGGGAGGAAATTGAGGACATGATGGCTCTTGTGAAGGAATCAGTGTATCAAACGGACAATTTAATCATTCATGTTCATGTAGGGAAATAAAACCAACAGTAGCATTTTTAGACCTTTTGCTTCCAGCCTGTGTAAAATAATGTAATTAATTATTAGGAATAAGTTTGAGGATCATCTAGAAAATAATCTAAAAAACACCAGAATCTCAACTATAAAGAATTAATGGCATTAATTGTCAACCATGGAAAACCCCCAAAAAGGATTCCATTAGCCATCTTAAAAAATCCTTCTCTGGAGCCATTGAAACCTAAAAAAATAAGGGTAACATATAAACTGTCTAAAATCTGAGAAATAACAAATTCTGTTGGAATGTAAGGAAGCATTGAGTAAAGTATCAGGGAATCTGCCAACACATATTTCTATTGCATACTAATGTCTGAAATCTAGAAACTTAGTATAAACAGAATGTATTTGCTGAAATCACAAACAAATGGTGATAAATTTGAAGAAAACAGACGGGATCACAATGTGAAGATAAAATGCAGTGCAGTACTGTGCAGACTAACACAATTTGTATAGAATATCAAGTTATTGTAGGACACAATGGATGATGCTGAAGTCCAACGGAAAATGAAATCTGTGAGTTTCAGTCAACTTCAAGTGTGATGTGCCAAACCGAACCAAATTGATAATCAACAAAACTAATAGAAGGAATATCTTTGAACATGGGCCACATAAGTGAACAGTGCAAATGCCAGCGAAAGTAATTATTCTTGTGTACAGTTCTGTGCTCTGGTCAAAGTATCATTTGAGTATTATGTTTTGTCTGCACTGTCAAGCCACAATATGACATTCGAATCCCATAAATAACAAAGAGCTCAGCACGGCTCCTGATCTAGTGTGGGAAGTCTGGGGAAATCCAGCTTTTTTACGCTAAGAATCTAACATCTGAGCGATAGTATTATGGAGGTACAGTGTAAGAACTGTTATGGAAAATGGAAATCCAGACTATTACATTAAATTACATGGTAAAAGATGAAGGAGGAGACAGGCTTGCCTGGCAAAATATAACACAAGGAGAGCCTTGTATATTCTATATACAAAGATGTTATGAGTAGATATCTGATGGAAGTGCAAAAAATTTATATGCATCTAATGCACTAGTACAGGGTCCATAACCACTTCTACATGTGAAGGAATATGTCCCATACTGCCTTCCACAATAATATTAAATTTATGATATATCGACCAGACATCACTCCTGCATTTTAACTCAGATATGCACATCGTGAGATATCTAAAGCACAGTCAGTCTGAAGGTATCATTGTCAAACATAAATAGAATATAAATACTTAAAGATTATATTAAAGTTACTTCCTGTTTAAACCTCTACAGATAAGTAACACTATTATTAGTAATGAAAGATATTTGGCATTTTGAAAAATAAAATGAAACTAAAATAACCATACAAAATAAAAAAAACTAATTGGAAAAAAAAAGCAAGAGAAAGAAAGAGAGAATGGTTCACTGAATTACATCTGAAAATGGTCATAGAAACTGCCATGTGTTATTAGCCAGGTTCAGTTGATTACAGTGCAGGCTATATATGAAGTTTGTGCTGGCAGCTCACTTCACTGATTTCTCTATTCATTCAGCAATGTTCCATACAATACTGTGAGTAAGTGCACGACATTGTTTAATTATTGGGAGCAGACAGCTTTGAGGGTCAATGCCAGGATCAGTGGCATGCAGGAGAGAGTGATGCTAAACAGATGCAGCATGAACTATCTGTGTGATACACACACCAGTAAATTCTCACCTAATGGAAGAGCCAGTGTTGGCCTTCGCTGGATCAGCTATTACTGTGCATCTGGCTAGTGGTAGGATGGAATTAAACTAGTGATGGCAGTATCTTCCATACCTAGTCATTCCTATCCCATCCCACTTTCTCCTCACCCTACAATCTCTTCTGGCTTGCAGGATGCTGGTAGTGTTAGCAGTCAGCTCTCAGTTCTCCTGACTCCATTATCCACATTTTTATTCTTATTTCTTTCTCCTTTCAGATAGTTAGAGTGTCAAGGATTGGCAACGGAAGGATAGCAAGAAGACAGAGAGCACATGAAGATAAGCTGTCCTTCTATTTTGCTCTCATAGACATGGTTTGATACTCGTACCATCAGCACAATGTGGTAAATTAAGGAGATAACATAGAGATGAAATTCTCAATGTGGTGAGTTAACAGACATGAGTACCTTGCAACTACAACAGGGAGAATGACAGCCAGGATACCAATCAAACTATACGTCATATATACCTTCTGTTGCTGTGGCAGATGAGAATTTCAGCCAAAGAGACTAATCGGCATGCAAACTGTCAAGCTTGGTACTGTTCAAATTTATCAGAAATCCCAAATTCACTGTTAAAGAGTACGGACAGGCCCATCAATGATGGGGCAAAGGAGCTTATACAGAGCTTGTAGCCCATCCTTCAAAGATGGATTGGTTCTAAATTCCAGTAACATGATGTAGTGATCATTAATAATTGTACCCTAAGCAATAGCCATCCAACATGTGGAAACTCAGGTTTGCTGTAGAGATTCAGACAAGCCAGCTTCCAGTCCTGAAAGCAGAATTTGCCACCAAGATTGTTTGTGGATGACAGAAGGCAAGATGTTTTGCAGGGTATTACAGCAGTCCATTGTTGTTTAGACATGTACAGCCTGCAGCATTTTACTTTAAAATTTGAGCCATCTTACCTAAAACTGATTAGTTAAAATGTTGAGCCTCCACAGAAGGGGACTGAACTCAAGGCCACTGTACTCTTTCAAGAAGACATTAGAAACTTTCATCTGAGCCACAAGTTAAAGAAGCATTTATAACTCATAAAAGATGCTCAAAAAGTATTCAAGTTCCTCACTCATTCCCTATAGTTAGCCCAGCTTGTGTAAATACAACACCTATCATAAGATTCTCATTGATTTATACAGACTAAACAGATTAATATATTAACATATTCAGTAACATAGATTTGTTGAAATCATATCAAGCTTGATTAACCTGATTTGAATTGAATGGAGGTTTGATTAAGGAAGTATGGTTAATGTTGAGCATTTAGATGCTAAAAGAACCATTTGATGTGGTATCATGTGATAGATATTTTAATGCAATTGTAGTCTGTAGGATTAAAGTTGCAATGGTAACTTGGATACTAAATTGACTGGAAAAAAAAAGCTTAGAGAATGGGAAAGAAGCTTAAAGGTTCCTTTTGCAACTGAAGAGAAGTGTGCAGTTTTGTAGTACATTCAGGGTTCGTGTTAAAACTGTGGTTAGAATGACCTGTATTTAAGTACTCTGGGTATAGAACCATAGAACCATAGAAACTACAGCACAGAAACAGGCCCTTTGGCCCTTCTTGGCAGTGCCAAACCATTTTCTGCCTAGTCCCACTGACCTGCACACGGACCATATCCCTCCATACACCTCCCATCCATGTATCTGTCCAATTTATTCTTAAATGTTAAAAAAGAACCCGCATTTACCACCTTGTCTGGCAGCTCATTCCATACTCCCACCACTCTCTGTGTGAAGAAGCCCCCCTAATGTTCCATTTAAACTTTTCCCCCCTCACCCTTAACTCATGTCCTCTGGTTTTTTTCTCCCCTTACCTCAGTGGAAAAAGCCTGCTTGCATTCACTCTATCTATACCCATCATAATTTTATATACCTCTATCAAATCTCCCCTCATTCTTCTACGCTCCAGGGAATAAAGTCCTAACCTATTCAACCTTTCTCTGTAACTGAGTTTCTCAAGTCCCGGCAACATCCTTGTAAACCTTCTCTGCACTCTTTCAACCTTATTTATATCCTTCCTGTAATTTGGTGACCAAAACTGAACACAATACTCCAGATTCAGCCTCACCAAAGCCTTATACAACCTCATCATAACATTCCAGCTCTTATACTCAATACTTCGATTAATAAAGGCCAATGTACCAAAAGCTCTCTTTTTGACCCTATCTACCTGTGACGACACTCTTAGGGAATTTTGTATCTGTATTCCCAGATCCCTCTGTTCCACTGCACTCCTCAGTGCCTTACCATTAACCCTGTATGTTCTATGTTGGTTTGTCCTTCCAACGTGCAATACCTCACACTTGTCAGTATTAAACTCCATCTGCCATAATTTCAAATTTTCTGATGAAGATTCAGTAGTACAGCAAACAGTGAGGAAATGATAACAGACCAGGAGGCCAGAGACTGACTGGTGAAATGGGAGGACATTCACCAATTGGAAATTAACATTCTAGTACAATTTGATAGGAAGACTGAGGAGGGCAGCATAAATTCTGCAATTCATTTTCTAAGAAGGAAATAGGAAGAAACTGATCTAGGGATGTTCATATGCAAACCTTCAATCTTGCAAGACAAGCTGTAAAGGTTATTAAGAAAGTATTTGGAACTTTGACTTCATAGCCAGTGGCAGAGTCTACAAAAGCAAAATCTTGCTCTACGAGTATAACACGTTTGCATGTGGAAGAATTATTAGCATAGCTCTGGTGTTGGATAGGCTGTGCGACATGAAGAGACAAAAGAAATCCATGAATCCAGATTTATTTCACAGCCTCGAAACATTTCAAAGTGGTTTACAGCTAATTTAGTACCTATCCACAAGGAGAGGATATTGATGGGCTCACAGAATGCATCACTGATTACATCAACTTCTGTGTGGACTGCAATGTTCTGACAAGAACTGTCCTTTGTTATTCAAATAACAAGCCATGGGTAACAAAGGACATTAAGGACATCCTGAACACTAAAAAGAGGGTGTTTAGAGATAGAAATCGGGACTAGCTGAGGGCAATACAGAGGGACCTGAAAGCCAGGATCAGGGAAGCTAAAGACAGGTACAGGAGGAAGCTTGAGTGGAAACTCCAGCAGAACAACATGAGAGAGGTCTGGAGTGGGATGAGGACCATCATGGGGATTCAGCAAACTAGCAACAGAGGAGCTGAAGGCAGTGTGGACAGGGCCAACGAACTTAACCTGTTCTTTAACAGATTTGACATTGTGGCCCCTGCCCATCCCCCACATGAGTCATCTGTTGTCGGCCCCCAACCAACACATATTCCACTCTCCCCTCCTACCCCTCCTCACAGTCCCCCACCATGCTCTCATGACTATACCCCTTCCCCACACGAAACCACCACGGTGGGCTTCACAGCTGAACAGGTGAGAAGACAACTGAAACGTCTCAACCCAAGCAAGGCTGCAGGACCAGATAGTGTCAGCACCAGGGTGCTCGAAGCCTGTGCCCCTCAGCTATGTGGAGTATTTCGCCATGTATTCAACCTGAGCCTGAGGCTCCAGAGGGTTCCTGTGCTGTGGAAGATGTCCTGCCTCGACCCTGTGCCGAAGATGCCGCGCCCCAGCGACCTCAATGACTACAGACTGGTGGCATTGACCTCCCACATCATGAAGACCCTGGAGAGACTTATTCTGGAGCTGCTCCGGCCTATGGTCAGGCCACACTTAGATCCCCTCCAGTTCGCCTACCAGCCCCGACTAGGAGTTGAGGATGCCATCGTCTACCTGCTGAACCGTGTCTATGCCCACCTGGACAAGCCAGCGAGCACTGTGAGGGTCATGCTTTTTGACTTCTCCAGTGCATTCAACACCATCCGCCCTGCTCTGCTGGGGGAGAAGCTGACAGCAATGCAGGTGGATGCTTCCCTGGTGTCATGGATTCTTGATTACCTGACTGGCAGACCACAGTACATGTGCTTGCAACACTGTGTGTCCGACAGAGTGATCAACAGCACTGGGGCTCCACAGGGGACTGTCTTGTCTCCCTTTCTCTTCACCATTTACACCTCGGACTTCAACTACTGCACAGAGTCTTGTCATCTTCAGAAGTTTTCGGATGACTCTGCCATAGTTGGATGCATCAGCAAGGGAGATGAGGCTGAGTACAGGGCTACGGTAGGAAACTTTGTCACATGGTGTGAGCAGAATTATCTGCAGCTTAATGTGAAAAAGACTAAGGAGCTGGTGGTAGACTGGAGGAGAGCTAAGGTACCGGTGACCCCTGTTTCCATCCGGGGGTCAGGGTGGAAATGGTGGAGGATTACAAATACCTGGGGATAAGAATTCACAATAAACTGGACTGGTCAAAGAATACTGAGGCTGTCTACAAGAAAGGTCAGAGCAGTCTCTATTTCCTGAGGAGAGTGAGGTCCTTTAACATCTGCCGGACGATGCTGAGGATGTTCTACGAGTCTGTGGTGGCCGGTGCTATCCTGTTTGCTGTTGTGTGCTGGGGCAGCAGGCTGAGGGTAGCAGACACCAACAGAATCAACAAACTCATTGGTAAGGCCAGCGATGTTGTGGGGATGGAACTGGATTCTCTGACGGTGGTGTCTGGAAAGAGGATGCGGTCCAAGTTGCATGCCATCTTGGACAATGTCTCCCATCCACTACATAATGTACTGGTTGGGCACAGGAGTACATTCAGCCAGAGACTCATTCCACCGAGATGCAACACAGAGCGTCATAGGAAGTCATTCCTGCCTGTGGCCATCAAACTTTACAACTCCTCCCTTGGAGGGTCAGACACCCTGAGCCAATAGGCTGGTCCTGGACTTATTTCCTGGCATAATTCTACATATTACTATTTAACTATTTATGGTTTTATTACTATTTATTATTTATGGTGCAACTGTAATGAAAACCAGTTTCCCCCGGGATCAATAAAGTATGACTATGACTATGACTAAGACTATTCAAGAGAGGTTGACATTACTAAATGAAAAAATGGGGAGCACAGATGCCAGTTTTCATATAGCAAACAGGAATATACTAATGACCAAATAATTTGTTTTTATTACGAGTATTGAGAGATTAATATCTACCATAATGGGATCTTTTATATTTTCAGAGAACAGAGCGGCACTTGTTTTAACCTCTGGTTTAAATGGCAGCACAGACCTTTGAGCTAAAGTTTCAGGACATGACTTCACACTTCCCAACTCAGAGACAGGAGCTCTTCGAACACAGTTGTGGCTGATATGGGGTGATATAACAGAGATGCTGAAAATGATGTAGGCTTTTATAGAATATGTCAGGAACAAAGAAAAGAAAAATTAAAAATAAAATTTAACGCTGCTTGGACACAATAGATAGACATAGCTGATTTCTGTACCATGCTCTTCTATGATTCAGTGATTAGAATGGGTAAGGCTTGGTTTAACAAAGAAGGAACCATATTAATATAAGAAATAGAAACAGAACTGGGTCATATGGCTCCTCATGTATTTCAATGAGATTATGGCTGATCTTAAGACAGGAAGAAGGAAAAGAATTTCGAAGCAAGGGGATTGAAGGAATGGGTTCCAATGTTAGAGTGTGGGAACCTCTGACAAACAATCACTCAAATAGAGAAGGAGCATTGGGTGTGATGTTCAGAACCTGAAACCATGCATTAGGAATGTTGGCAGAATAATCACACTACTTCATAAACGCCTGCCTGCCTTCATTATCAGTTCTCACCTGCCCCATCTGCGGACAAGACTGCAGTTTCATATTGACCTCATTGATCACAACTCGGATTCCACAAAACCAGAGTGGAACTAATGGCATTCTTGATCCTGAGAGAGTGCAGAGGAAGCATCTCAAAGAATTATATCAATTTTAAGAAAAAGAAGGAAGAGTTCAAGAAATATACAAAAGGGCAGTATCAGAGAAATACAGACTTCTGAGGGGATCACTTGAAAGGGAGAGCAGATGAACAAAATAAAATGGATCAAAACCATGAAAGGATTTGAATATGACATTTTACAATGAAGGCATTGGAACTCCGAGTGAGCATTCAGTATGTCAGCATAGATAAGAGGTACACAAAAGAAAACTGGTGTGTGATAGGATAGGATATGGGGCAGAATAGTTAATATTAAGGTTTATAGTGGTAGAATAGTAGGAAGCTGACTGGAAGACATTAAAGTACAGTGGTTAGGGTCAATGGAGGTGGAAAACCAAGGCTTCTAATTGAAGATGCTGGTTTGCTGGGTAAAATTTTTAGTGGTACTTTAGAACTAGGAACTTACTAGATTAGTTTTACATAGAATTCTCAGATACAGAAGAGGAGAATTTCATTATCCCATTAATCTGGGCTGGATTCGAGAAAATGGAACCAACATTGCTTTTTAGATAGATGGATAGACAGATAATTTATTGATCCCGAAGGAAATTATAGAGTCACAGGAGCAATACAAGTGCACAGATATACAAATATTAGAAGAGAAGTAAGAAAGAATAAAAAATAAGTTACCTTAAAAATAAGATGTACAAGATTTACAAGTCAAAGATTACAAAACTTACAAGATTTCCAAACTCACACTGATAAGATGGTTGTGCAAGAATATTAGTGCGTAATATTATACAGTAATGGTGCACATTTACATCATCCAGATAAGAAGTGATGGTAGTATTGCACAGTATTACATGGAGTGTCTGTGATAGCAGAGTGTGGTAAATAGAGCTAAACAGAGCTTAAACAGTGCTCTGGTAAACAGAGGTTAATAACAATCTAACAGGAGGTGGTTATCACTTTCCCAGCTATAGGTTGAATCATTATAGATTCTAATGACCGAGGGTAAGAATGATCTCACAGAGCGCTCTTTGGAACAGCGCATTTGTCTTAGTCTAATATTGAACCTGCTCCTCTGTTCAGTCAAGGTGGCATGCAGAGCACAAGAAATATTGTCCAGAATTGCCACAGGATTTTTCAGAGGATCCTTTGTTCTACCACAGACTCGAGTATGTCCCATTTGACTCCTATACCAGAACTAGCTAACGCATAACACCCGGTAGAATATTGAGAAAATGTTTACCAGCCAGCCAGTTCTTCTGAGTTGTTCCTAATAGTTTTGTCTACTCACTCACAGGTCAATGGGATCAATAGGGTATTCAAAAATCTTCATTCATAAATTCAGAGCGACTCTCATCAGTTTTCCTCAAGGAAATTATTTGTTTGCACTTCTCCAAGAATTCATGACCTAGCCTCAGTGGAAAAAGCCTGCATTCACATAGCAAATTCTGAAAGGTGAATTTGTTCTTAAAAAAAACATAAGATCTTGTTTGAAATAAAACTATAGAAATAGTTTTACTTTTAGATGCCCCATCAGCCCTCCACCCAGCTGAAAAAACATCAATAAGCTTTCTGCTCAGTTCTCTTGACTTGGCCTCATTACATTGGCTCTGTGATTTGAATGTCTCTTTTTTAATGATCAGAACTAGCATCAAAGTGGATTCTAGTATTGACAATGCTATTTGATTATCACTTTTATGGATTTCTAATTAAAAATGCTGTTAGATTTGCCGATTTTGTTTTACATTTGTTGGAAATTGCTTGTTTTCAGTGAATTTAAGATATCCTATTCAAGATAACCTTCTGCTTCATCTTTAGCTAACGCAATGCCACATATAGAATATGTTTCTATGTGCAACTTTTCAGAATACATTCCGTGACTACTTTATTAGGTGCACCTGTACACCTGCTCGACAAGGCAAATATCCAATCAGTCAATTATGACAGCAGCTCTATGCATAAAAGCACGCAGACATGGTCAAGAGATTCAGTTGGTGTTCAGACCAAATATTGGAATGGGGAAGAAATTATATCTAACCTGACTTTGACAGTGGAATAATTGTTGGTGCCAGATGGGATGGTTTGAGTAACTCAGAAGCTACTGATCTCCTGAGATTTTCACGCAGAGCAGTCTCTGGAGTTTACAGATAATGGTGTGAAAAGCAAGAAAACATCCAGTATGTGGTAGGTCTGGGGAAGAAAATGCCTTGTTAATGAGAGAGGTCAGAGGAGAATGGACAGACTTTTTCAAGCTGATAGGAAGGTGACAGTAACTCAAATAACCATGTGTAACATCCATGGTGTGCAGAAGAACATCTCTGAATGCATAACATATTGAGCCTTGAAGTAGATGGGATACAGCAGCAGAAGACCACAAACTTTCATTCAGTGACCACTTCATTAGGTACAGGAAGTACCTAATAAAGTGGTCAGAGTGTATAATATCCAAATTAAAATATCCGGTGGAGCTCTATATGGTGATTGAAAAGAATCATAGCCAGAATCCAAGTTCCTGAAAAATTACAACTAAGAAAGATCATTGGCCCTGTTGGAAGCAGCTACCATTATCAGGAAGAAACTTTTGCAATTGTTTTCAATGGAGCAGCTCTTATAGCTGGAAACTACTTTCTGCATTGTTTGCATACACAGTGCATCTGCTATTATTACACTTCTTTCACTGATATATTGTAACATTTGAATAGATTTTCAAGATGTGAATCTGAAAACTCCAAGAAGTAAATCAGAATACCAGTAAAGATGAGGAAAGGGTTCATATTTGATAGCTCACAAAAACTGGGCATGGGATCATAATGCGGTTTGGGTAGCATGCCAACCTTTATGGCTAATATCATCAATGGATACTTCCAGTTAAAGGAAATTTTAAAGTTAGATATTGCCTTTTAATGTAGAAAGCCATTTGCTTCTTCTGACATGCCAACTTAGAAAATCCTCCTGCAGATCTAAATAATTGAAAAGAAACTGGGCCAATAAATAGAAAAAGAAAGATCAGACACAAAAACTCTGTTAGAACTTAGTTCTTGTTACGTACTATCAGAAACACATGCAAAAGAAACAATCAAGAAACCTCAGGGCTCAGCTTCTGATCTGCCATCTGTGAGGACCATGGAAGGCTTTCTAACCTAAAAGTCTTCAATTTCTGACAAATTTATATCTGTAATTTTGGGGGAATAAACAGTTTTGATCAACAGTGCAAAATTAATTTTTGAATTGCACATCTTTAAAATTACTAAATGTTTGGAATGTCTATATGCAACTGATGCTGTCTTGAAAAATAACACACACAGTAGGTACTCAGGCAGAAGAATAAGTCTTCAGTTAATAATAGCAAAGGCCCAAAAACACATAGATCCTAGTTTGTGCTTTTTGAGAAGCAAAGCCTTGAAGTAAAAACATTAATGAAGATGCCAAATGATGTGTAAAATGAAGTAGGTAAATTTGCCGCGTTCTGCTAAAATTATGTTTTTTATGTTCAGCTAGTCTTTCTTTTGGTACTGTTTGTGGATACAACTGGAAAGGCTAGGATTTTTTGCTTCACCCTTAAATCCACGCTCACTAAACTATTTCAGAGTCATCGGTCTAAGTGATGATGGCAGATTTCCTTCCCTGAGTGAGATTAATGAATCAGATGAATTTTTAAAAAAATATCCAATAGTTCATGGTCACAGCTTTTTGATTAAATTAACTGAATTTAAATACTTTAGTTGACATGTTATGTTTTAAACATATCTTCGGATCATTAGTGCTCTGATTACTAACAACATAATGTGAAATAAAGTTAACCATTATGCTACTACACCTTAATCTGAGCTAAAAAGCACAACAAAATGAACTGGAAATTCTATTGGATGATATGACTGCTGAATTTAAATGAAGTGCAAACGAGGTAGAAGATATTTATTTATATGTAATCCTAACAAAACAATTAACATTTTTCCTATTTGTCCACCAGTTTTTAAGAATGTTTTCTTATATTTATCAGTGGGTTGGTGTCACTTACCACAAAAATATGTAAGAGCTTAAATGAAAATGTGTATATGAGGTACTAATAACTATTGTGCTGTTTTTTTAAAATGAGTCTGGATTTAACTAATCTCTATAGATTTCATAACACACTTTGAAGTCTTGGGCACTTCCAGTTGCAGTATTCAATTTTTGTTAGTTTGTTAGGAAAGAATACAGCTGTGCTGTTTGTATTACCTAGTGATCCAACAGACTCAAATAATGTACAGGGCAATGACACGAAGCCCCATTTCAATGCAAATAATTGAACACAAGTATAAATACTGAACATTACGCAAAGAACTATACATTACTTATTAAAAGAAAACAGAAATTCTACCAACCAAGTAGCTAAATGCGAATTTCCAATTTCATCAGATTTCAATTATATTTAATGATTTCCAGCAATTTAGAAAGAGGGCATTATTTGCTGGAAGTGAAACATGTAACAAGATCAAATTTTTACAAATGATGTTTAATATTGCTAAAACAATTAGAAGCTTTTCAAAGGTAGAATTGTACAGCACAGTACAGGCCCTTCGGCCCACATTGTTGTGCTGACCCTCAAATCCTGCCTCCCATATAACCCCCCACCTTAAATTCCTCTATATACCTGTCTAGTAATCTCTCAAATTTCACTGGTGTATCTCCCTCCACCACTGACTCAGGCAGTGTATTCCACACACCAACCACTCTCTGAGTAAAAAACCTTCCTCTAATATCCCCCTTGAACTTCCCACCTCTTACCTTAAAGCCATGTCCTCTTGTATTGAGCAGTGGTGCCCTGGGGAAGAGGCGTTGGCTATCCACTCTATTCCTCTTAATATCTTATATACCTCTAACATGTCTCCTCTCATCGTCCTTCTCTCCAAAGAGTAAAGCCCAAGCTCCTTTAATCTCTGATCATAATGCATACTCTCTAAACTAGGCAGCATCCTGGTAAATCTCCTCTGTACCCTTTCCAATGCTTCCACATTCTTCCTATAGTGAGGCGACCAGAACTGGACACAGTACTCCAAGTGTGGCCTAACCAGAGTTTTATAGAGCTGCATCATTACATCACGACTCTTAAACTCTATCTCTCGACTTATGAAAACTAACACCCCATAAGCTTTGGGAAAAGTTTATTGAGAAGTGATGATCATAGCAGCTACAGTCAATAAAATAGATTAAGATAAAATAAGAGCAGGGATTTCCTTCCCAAGATAAGTCTGCCATGAATCTCTGTTCTTGACCTGGGTAAACTATCCAGGTGGGTGAGGTACCATTTTGAATAGGGACATGATTGGATGCGGTGGGCTGTGGGGTTGTGGTGTCTAAAGCCAGACCTGACAGTTACTTAATCTTCAGTCAAAAGTTCCAATCCAAAAGAATATTTCAAAAGGATTTTCACCATGTTGGAATGCTTGTCACTCAGCTTTGTTGAGGAAAACATGTATGTAGAAGTGTCCATGTCTCTACTGCAAAGTTATTTGTATTAAACATAATTCTCATGACACATATGAACATAGCAATTGATAGTATATACTTTCCCCCATGAAGTATTGTCATTAATGCTTTGTGAAGTTACATAACACCTTCTGCCAACATAAAACAGGAGGATTTAAATTTAAAAGAAGTCCATAACTTTATATGTATTATCCAAATAAAAGGAAGAAGTCAAATTTCACATATATCTGATCGATATCTTAGCAATTTCCATAGCCTCCTTAGTGATCTATTTTTGAAATCACATAAACTGAATCCTTCCAGATCTTTTATGTAAATAAATGCAATGTATTATTTTTGAGGTACTGAATTAGCCAGAACACCTTAATATTCATTAAACTTGCTCACAGACCAATTAGATTTTGCTGTTCAATATCTAATATTTTTAAATGTGATTCTTCTTTCTTCCTGGGTCATGCTTCCATAGTTAATCTTCATATCCATAGAGTAATTGAAAATAAAAATAAGCAACAGATATTGGAAATCTGAAATATGAACATAAAATGGAAATACTCAGGAGATCAGACAATATCTGTTTTAAGCTGTAGAGCCTTCGTTAGAACTGGGAAAGAGAAATTATAAACTGTGGAGAGAATTGAGGAAGCATGAGGCCTAGAGGACACAGTCTGCAGAGCTTTCAGGGCAATAGATTAATGAAGTAATTAGAAAAAGAAAAAAAAACAGATAAAATATATGTACTCTGTGAAATGCAGGTTCAGAGTTGCTGCCGAAACTTGAACTCAAAAGGAGCCACCTAATAGATCAGGCAGTGTCTTTGGAAAGAGTCAACGTTGAAGTTGGGAAACTGGTAATGTTAAATTCTAAATTTCTTTCATCATTTTTGCAGGTCAGATAATGATGATGTCCAAAGAGAATATTGGAAACTGAACCTGTGATTATCTCTATTCTGCTCATCACAATGACTCCCCAAAACAGTAAAAACAAAACAAGAACTGCACATGCTGGAAATTTGAATAAATATAGAAAATGTTGGAAATGCACAGCAGGTCAGGTCCTGGATATTCAGCATTTTCTAGGATTGGAAATGAGTAAAGAGATATGAACCTTATGCAAGCAAACAAGATTAGCGTAGACAGGTATCACAGTTGCCGTGGATGGGCATGAGCCTATCTCTGTGTTGTAGGTTCTATGATTCTTTGATTCTGCTCTGTTTTATTTTCAGACTTCCTAAAACAGCTTTCTTAACCCAAAAGAACTCATGGGAGAAGAATCGAGCTGGGAAATTGCCCTCTGCTCTGTGATACTGTAGCGAAACAACGTGCTGTGCTGTGCTGTGTGTGGGAAATCCCTTCAACCAAGCATTCATGTCTGAAATTTAGGTAACTCTCGATCCTTTTTGCAGTTATTACTAAAATTATTAATAGGATATGAAGGGTTCTATTGAAGGATCTCAGCCCTAAACATCGACTGTTTACTCTTTTCCATAGATACTGCCTGGCCTGCTGAGTTCCTCCAGAATTTTGTGTATATTGCTTTGGATTTCCAGCATCTGCAGATTTTCTTGTGTTTATAATAAAACTCCTCTCCCCAATGGCAGGATTGACTCATCAAGCTTCCTTTTTATTTCGCATTACCTAGTTTCTCATGATACGTTATTCACTTTTAGTGTGGTCAATTTTGCAGTTTAGAAAATAATTAATTGAAGGTTTGTTTTGAATAATGCAACTTCAAATCAGGTAATTAAAGCTTGAAATTCCTTCAAAGTAATTATCAAACACGCTGAATTTCTGATAAATCAAATTTTGGAGCTCATTTTTATTGAACACAGTTCTCACATTTTGGATGAGTAAACAAAATTCTGAAAGTATTCCCTGATTGTTTCAGATGGAGATGTTTCTAACTTTGTGCTTAATTTAGTTTCTATGATTACATTTTGAAATATTTCAATTTCTAAATAAAATGATTTTTATATATAACATTTTATGCAGTTAATTAAATCATACAATTTCCAAGCAATTAGATAATATCAAAATTTCACCTTATACTGCATGGAAGAAAAGGACCTCCATTTATATATCAGTTTTTTGTAACTGTCTACAAAGCCTGAGTAATAATTCTGAAGAGCTGTTGTAATGTAGCAAACATGGCAACATTTTTGTGCCTACCAATTCTGACAGATAACATTGATGAATGAGCTGGAAACCTATCCAAAGGTGAAAGCCCTAGACAGGGTGTCATGGTGAGGATGTTTCCTCTAGTGGGGAAGCCTAGGATCAGAGGGATCAGCCTCGGAGTACAAGGACTTCCCTTTGGAACAGAGCTGAGAATGAATTTCTTTAGCCAGAGATGCGGTGAATCTGCAGAATTAGTTGCCACAGACCACTGTGGTAGTAAAGTCTTTGGGTTTATTTAAGTCAGAGGTTAATAGGTTCTTGATTAGTCGGGGGTCAAAGAGAAGGCAAGAGAATGGGGTTAAGTGGGATAATAAATCAGCCATGATCGAATGGTAGTGCAGACTCGATGGGCCAAATTGCCTAATTCTGCTCCTATGTCTTCTGATCTTATGGTCTTATCAAACGTTTTCCATCTGGCTCATTACCTGCTGTTACACACCATATTAGTCATATGGGCTGTCAGAAAATTTCTGAAGTTCACAGAATATTGCACAACTGCCAAGCAATGTTTCTTCCAGCATTTAGCTGCTGAAGTGTTCATAACATTGGTATGTCAGTTGAACACACCTGGAGTTATTAAAGATGTTGCTATGACAATCCTTGGCCCCACATGGAAGGTTGGAAACCTCAGGCTGGAGACAAAGACACCTGCAAAGGATCTACTCATAGAAAGTCCTGTGGGTGAACTGCTAGCCACACTCACATATTTAGACCACATTCTCCATTTATGTCAAGGTCTTGATGATTCTCAGTTACCTTGCCAGAGGACCCTTCCAAGTAGCTGCATTTAGAATGAACTTGCCAACTCAAAGTGTCAGCTAACGTCAGAGAAACAGCAGCAAGGTGATCAAGACCCTGAAGTACACAAGGCAGGGACTGGAGAGCGGCAGGAGCAAGATGACTAGGAAGACTAATGCCACTGAGGATTGTTCTTGCTCAACGTCCGCAGCTTCAATCCCAGCTGAGCAGAGGAGGGAAGCTTTGTTGGTATGGACCATAAGGATATCCACTAATATAAAGAAGCAAGAGCTTGCAAAATCATAGTCTTCAAGGGTAACCAAGTGATTCATTCCATTGCCAATTGTTACCAGCAAGATTGTAATAAGCAGAAAGAAGAGACCAGTTGATGCACAATGATCACACATATCCCTCAATGCATCGGCAATCATCATAGTACATCAACAAATGAGTCCATAATCCTGTTGCTGAAATGCTCACTATAACTTCTCTATTTATCCTGATGAGTGCCATCTTCTTTAAGGAACTCTGTTCATCAAGTAAAATACACACTCTGATTGTGTAATAGTCAACGTGAATGATTTGGACTGTTGTTCAGTACTATTGGTGACTTTTTTTATTACGTATCCTGTGCTGTGTGGAATAACGCACAATATTTTGAACAACTTGCTTACTTACTGCCTAGTGTGCTTGCTAGCATGATTTTCTACAAACTAGCATAAAATAGATAGAGGAAGGCACTGAGGTGTTGTTGAGTGACACCTCTCTGGCCCTTTATTAGGGAGAGAGAGCCTGTGGTATGATGAATTTGTCAAGTGAATAACAAAGTGTTTGTTGTACTGCCGATCATGGTCTTTCTTGGGGGCTTTGCTATTGCATACTTGGTCGGTGGAGGATACTGATCTTTTTGCTGAAGTAAGTAGAGGAGGGGCAGTGTTGTTGCTTTGCTGTTGCTTGTGCGTGGGAGGGGGAATGGGGGCTTTGGAGTTCTAATATTTTTACTGTCACTCATTTTTGGGGGACTCTTCTGTTTTCGTGGATTTCTGCGAAGAACAAGAATTTCAGGATGTATATTGTATATATTCTCCAATATTAACTGGAACTATTGAAACTAAATAGCTAATGAATCAAGACAGTGAAGTCAACCCTCATTTGGTGATCTCTATGGATTGCAATAAGGTTCATTCTAAATTATGGGATTAATAAACCAATTCAATGTATCACAATGAAATAGAACTGTTGAATTCTCAGCAGATGAAACACCACATATCAGTATGTTCACAAAAAATGGATGTGATCAATGCAAGGACACAAGCAAGCAATCATTTCTTGACTGATCCTTCCTCATTTATTTTGTCTCTTTCAATCCCATGTTTTGAAAAGTGGTTCCTTTAGAAAATTGGTTTTCAAAATTTTGGGGTTACAATGCCCTTGGCTCCCAGATCACATCCCCATTGCCCTCTCTGTCTTTCTGGCCATTACATTAAAAAAAAAGAATTTTGTTTTAAGATGCAAAGTAAATAGAAACTGCAAATTCAAAGCAATGACAAATAATTGCAAAAATTATTCAAATCCATTGAAAGCTACAAATAAAATTATTGATTTATTTAATTACAGTAAAAACAATTTTCATCAGGTATTTTAGAGCATATACAGTATTAGTAGTCCAACTATGTGCTACTTCATTGCTTTTTCACTTTTCAGTGTGATGGATGGGCTTGGTGCAGTGATATCAGTTTCTCAACATCAGGGCGAATGTCACTCAGAAGGAACCTCAGATCTCCATGTTCAGTAATTTGCAGTCTGTTTTGCTGCTTTGAAAGAAGTTGGATGACTGTACTGAAACCGCTCTCCATTAAATATGATGGTAGAAAAGCAATAAAAAGAAATCTTGACCTTTTTCTACTGTGCTGTGTAGGATTCAAAGATTTTGTTCTTCAATGAAAAGTCTTGATATGATTTTTTTGAATCTCGGATTCAGCTCAAAATCATTTTGTAGTGAGATCAGTTCTTCCTCCATCCTTCCTGTTAATTTCTCATTACAAGCATTCAGGAATGGATGCATTACCCAATCTGGAATTTGGATTGAGAGAAGATCCTGAAATTTCTCTGACATGTCATTCTGCAGCTAACCCAGGTGTGCACTGTACACCTTAATATCATCATCTGGTATTCTTTCTTTCACTTCCAACTCAGAGAGGCTCAGAAATTGGAAAAGGTCACGGCAGCTAATGTTGCACTTAAATAGTGTTAACTTGGACAGAGATGTGGAGACTATTGATTTGACTTTGATAAGTTTCAAATAATTTCCTTGCAATTGAAGATTGATTTAATTAAGCTTTGGAAATATTCCTGATAAATAAGCAATATTATGCCTAATATTCTTGAGTTGATTACTGAATAAAGCATTTGTGTCTTCAAAGAATTTTATCACAGTTTCAGAAAGCACATAAAAGCATCTTAGGCAGTTTCCTTTTGGGAGCCTTGTGACTTCTGTGTGCAACAGCAAGCGTTCAAACTGTAATCAATCTCAATACAAAGCTCTTGAAATATTCGAGAATTGAGAGCATGGGGCTTGATTTTATTTACCCCTCTGATAGCAGTATTTAATGATTTGGACAGCTGATCACTTAGGTACTTCTCTGCTAGTTACATAGTAAATGGTAAATATGTGAGGTACAGCTTTTTTCAAGAAAGTAATAACTCCACAGTGGTGTCCTCTCATTGATGGTGCCCCATCTGTTGCTCAAGCAAAAATGTTGCTGACCGGAATGTCCTTTACTTTGAAAATTACTCAATAACCCAATATATTGACTCTCCCTTCATATCTGTTTCTAGTTCTCTTGCAAATAACAACCCTTGAATCATGCTTTCATCTTTTATGAAGAAAATGTAACCAAGAAACAAAGATTCGCTGCCTGGCAAAGTTGAGTCATCCAACAGCAGAGCAAATTCTGTTGTCCTAAGTGTGCTACACAATGTGTCTTCCATTTTCTCAGATATTTCATCTATTCATCGTTGAACACAGTTGTCACTGAACGTAATTGCTTTAATTATTTTATCTGATGACTTATGCAAAACTATACTCTCTTACTGCTCGCAGAATCAGTTTCTCCCCATTTGTAATCCCCATCTGGATTTAACAAGGAGTAATCAAATGTTGTATAAAACATGCAGACCACAATTTTGTTGTGAAGTACTGGCAAACATGCTTTGAAATGATTCCTGTTTCTACAAATTTTCACAAAGTGACTGAAAATAAGACAAGTTTTGTTTGCTTTATCAGAGTGTATTCTCTTCAAGTGCTCAAGGAGCCTTCAAATATGATCAAGGCCATTCCAAAGGGAAAATTCTGAACTTTACCCATTAATCATGTAATTCACAGGAATTGTGTCATCGTGTGATTAGTACATGGGAATTGTGTTAGCTAACACTGTACTACAGTACTGAACAGCAATAATGCGCAGGGTGAGGCTAGAGTTAACACAGTTTCTTCAGTCCGGATTTCTCATGAACTGCCTAATACAGAAGTGTCACATTGCTTTTTAGCAACTATAACACGCTTTGAGCACAGTCTAAGAGAATGCTGGGTTAGCAAGAGATGAGGAGATTACGTGATCTTTGTGATCAATTATGTGGCACTGAGGATGAAAGGCTTATAAGTAATTCATTTCTTAATTTAATCCTGTAATTCCTCAGCTGCCCCTCTTGCTACCAAGCACCCTCCCCCCATTGCAACTTTTATCTTTATCGCCCCCTTAGAAATGCTCACTGGCCCCAGGGAGGTGATATTACCCACTTTGGGGACCATGCTTTAGGAGAACAAAATCAAATGGATGTTTGATCTCAGCAAACAACTTTCTTCACATCCTAGAGACTCTCGTAGGAGCCTCTCCCTCAGGAGTTGCCATTGTAAGTTACTGCAAATGCAGCTCAAGCAGCAAAGATTGGTCGGGAATCTTCCGGAGGGAAGGCCTCAAAATCCCCGGCTTTGCCTGCTGTTGGCGACCGAGATTGAGGTCGAATTCGGACAGAGATGGCGTTCAGTACTCGGTGTCGGAGAGCTGATTTGAAGGCTCGAAGTTTTCGGATGACTCAGAGACGGATTGTGGTCGGGCAGCAGGGAGAGTTTTTCTTCCTTCTCCCGTCTGCGTGAGATGTGGGACACTTGAGAGACTTTGAACTTCTTACTGTGCTCATGGACTTCTTCATCAAGTTATGGTATTGTTGCACTGCTGTAGCTATATGTTATAATTATGTGGTTTTGTCAGTTTTTTCAGTCTTGGTCTGTCCTGTGTTTTGTGATATCACACCAGAGGAAATATTGTATCATTTCTTAATGCATGCATTACTAAATGACAATAAAAGAGAACTGTGTGTCTTCATAATCTAAAAAAAAGATTCAAGACACTGGAATCAACTTCAGCTGGTAGTAGGACTCACTCATTTCAAGACTAACACGGAAGCTATTGCATAAGTCACATCAAATTTCAATCTTAAACTGTGTTGCAATCATTTTTATCTGAAGAACACCTCTCACCAGCTATAATTACATGGAAATACCAATCTTATTGGGCTGAGGCATGACAGCGTGTGCAAGAATGTCAGACCTTTGCGGCTTCCATCCATGCATTCCAAAATGTTTTTGAGCATTGGAAGGCTTGATGTTAGTGTGAGCTGTGAAAGGGACTGAAAGTCAATGATAAGTTGAGGAAATGTGGATAGAGTCACTCTGCGTTTCTTGCAGGTATGTTTGTGTGTGTTGGGGGAATGAAGAGAGAGGATAAGAGAGAAAGTCTGACGTGTTTGAAAAGCACATGGAACTCATTTCTGTATTGCTGCTTTGAAAATAGTTCTCATTCTTGAAGCAGGCAACTCAACCAACTTCTTGTTCTGATGTGCTAAAAATTGGTGAAGATGTGATCTACAGCCATATATGTTTTATTTCACATAAAATGCTGGAGTAACTTACCAGTTCAGGCAGCGTCTAAATGTTCTGATATAGGGTCTTGGCCTGAAGCATCAACTTTTTATTGACCTCTGTAGATGCTGCCACACCTTTGAGTTCCTCCAGCATTTTGTGTGTGTTTGAACATGGAACATAGAACATTACAGCAAAGAATTCAGTCAGGCTTGTGAAGCATGCCCTACCCCTCACAAAGCCATGCTGACTATCCCTAATCAGACTATGCTTTCCAAATGCTCAGAAATCCTCTAGTAATTTGCTCAAGGTTTTCAGCATCTGCAAAATGTCTCAAATTTATGCTTTATTTCACATTTCCAGGTACTGTCATTTCTTGATTTTGAACAATAGTGACATACACCCAACTTGAAATCTTAAACAAAATCTTAGCAACAAAATCTTATCCTTTCAAATCTAAATTTAATTCTCTGATTCTCAAACATAAGCAGATGAAATAAAGCACAATTGATGTTGAGAAAAACTGTAATGGTTCTCAGGATTTAAATGGTTGCAGAGATTGTTCATAAAATATATAGCATGACAATGTTATCACTCAATAAATCCTGATTGAGATCTTTAAAATATGTTGTCTGATTGGAATTCACTCTTATGTTGTTATAGGTTGCTCTCAACATTGACAATAGGCCCAGATACCACAAAAATAACAAGATCATCATTTTGTAAAGTAAAGAAACATACAGAAGGTTAATTTATTACCATAGATAACATACAAAGATTCAGATACACAGTTAACCATTGCCTGACAAGGATTTTTAGATGTTGTGATCTTATCACAATAATTTAAAATGAACATTTTCTTCTTTTCAATGTTGTCAAAGCCAATATACCTAAGAAATTTTGTGAGAGAGGAGATGTAGGCTTGATTACTCTAAGGCACCTATTCTGATATTTTTATAAAGATGGTTAATGAAGTAGATTTTTTTAAGAATGTAATTCCTTAACTCCAAACTTTTGTACTTCCTCTTTCATAGTTTGGGTAAACACTATTGGGTTGGGAAAAGGCAATTTCCAAATTGGCTTGCCTTATCAGGAGGAAAGATCTCTATGATAAATGCAGCATTATTCAGGTTTGGATACAATTTTTACATTGCATCAATATCTTGGTTTAATCTTGAGGTTAGTGTCCACCAGAACATTTCCATTTTCAATACAAGCAATCCCCAAAATTCTTCTGAGTAAGGCAATCTCTGTCAGCATAAGAAAATGTTAAAGCAAAATTTCCATATGTCAGGGGGGGAGATTAAATTCCCCCACGTTATTGTGGTCAGACTCAATCCCAATACATACATATTTTTTGCTTCATTGTGGTCAGACTCAATCTCAACACATACATATTTCTTTTCTTGCTTTGCTCTGATCATCTTATCCATAAGAACACATTATAGAACAGCCAAGAAGCACAGACAGCTCCATTCTGGATTTGCACGTTTACCACAGGATCCACACACTTCAGAAACAGCTGTCAGATTTACAATGTAATGACAGAAATTGCTGATCATTCCATAGAATTGCAGAAGTTTGTGGTATATAATTTGACACATGGTGTTTTGTCAGCTGAATTTTCCAATGATCTGAACTTTTCCATTTTATATTTTATCACATAACATCTACCTATTTGTTTTAAGTCCACTGAAGGTTTCTAACTGTATCACCTTTTTGGACAGAAAGCTTCAAAAACCAATCACTCTATGGAGCAAAAACTATTTTTATCCCCTTCCACCTAGTTTTATGAATCATAATGTATCTCTCAGCTTCTTCTGGGGTAATAGTTTCAAATTAACTTTTTTAAAATTTACGTTTCTACTCCAGAAAATAGATTTTTCTCATGTGTTGTGTGTAATTTACTGATTTTTTTTTATTAATCAAATTGAATTGAATTGACTTTATTACTTACATCCTTCAAATACATGAGGAGTAAAAATCTTTACGTAACATCTCTGTTCAAATGTGCAATGTGCAATTATAGTAATTTATACTAAATATTATGTACAACAGGATAGTCAATATAACATAGAAATACGGTAGCGTCCGCATGAATTAATCAGTCTGATGGCCTGGTGGACAAAGCTGTCCAGGAGCCTGTTGGTCCTGGCTTTTATGCTGCGGTACTGTTGGTAATTTGACATTTTCCTTCCTTATGATCAATGAGGTGATCATTTTTTGTCTCATGATTTTGCCACAACTGCAAAATTTGGGTCTTTATTTGTATCCTTGAATCAAAGAAAGATTTTTAATCCAAAGCTTTAGCATGATACTTACCTCTGGATGAAGTATAAAATGCTTAAAAATTATTTGCCAGAAACATTATTTTGGTTTAACTGCAGTGTTTCAGAACTGAACAGAAAACAAAGTGACACTAGAACAGTAATCTTGCAGAGCTGAATTTTGCAAAAATATTCCTGGACCATTGAGCTTCATATGGCTGTTTTTTTTTACCTCTTTATGGAATTCAATGAGGCAATCGTGCTTTACAAAGATTTTCAAGCTCATAGCTTTGGAGATCTGGGCCTCCACCAGATGAGATCTAGCACAAATACTGAGGCCCCTTTGAATTTAATGGGAAATAATGGCTGCAGATAGAAAGGCTGGTGGACTTCTTAATTTGATTTATGTCCATGTGTTTAAAGTTCTAAAATAGTTTTTAGTGCACATATATTTTTCTTTGGTGCTCTAATCTTGTAAAAGCAATTTAATTTCAAAGTATTTTATTCATATTTCCCAAGTCTATATGAATACTTCCGAAAGTGAAAGATGGCTACAGATGCAATTTCAGCAACAGCTTTGATAGGCAATGATCCTGGGGATAGAGCCTCAACTGCTGTTAAGCCATTCTGGTAGTGAAGCCAGCCACTTCCAATCAGGTCTCTCTGGTCAGATTGGAGATGAGTTTTAATCAGAGGATTGCACCCCAGACCAAGCTGAAGAATAGTTTTATCAAAGAATGGGTGATTGATGATCTCAGGATCAGGGAAAGAAATATAAAAAAATAATGGTTATGTTTGGACATATCTATTTCAGTCGATTCATTTCTCCATTGTTCATGCTACAGCCAGGAGTTTTTCAAATCTGAATGATTCCATTCTCCTTTAAAATCCAACACAGAAAACTAAGCTGTTCTTTCCAAATTCCTTGTGAGAAACAATAATCAAGAAACTTCAAAGCATCATAAAACTGTTATACTTTTGGGTAAGATGTTGCTCTTACATAGGCAGCAGTGTAAGGGATATCTTAGACTCCTATTTGGAAATGCAATGTGTCAAATACATTACTTAATGTATGCTCTGATATTAATACTTTAGCTTCAGTCTGAATATCTAGGTGTGATGACACAAAGGAGCACAAGTGAATAAAAAATGGCTTAATTTCTTGCTGTAATCTCAAGTGACTGTTGTACAAAAGATAACCAATTCAGTAAAGAAACTTCTTGACATACTTCAGATTCTTCAGACTGACCAACTGAAAGCATGCTTGTGCCATAGAATGTCATCTTAACAGAAAAGGCCTGTAAATAAGAGATTGGAATCAGGAAAAAAAATGTATTGAATAGAATGAGTTTGAGACATGCCTACACAGGAACTAAATGGCCACTGATTCATCTAGATGAGTAGTGACCAATCTTGGTTTCAATCCTACCCAATATTTGGTAAGCAAGGTTTTTAAAATGTTATGGAAACTTGTAAAGCAGATTTTCTTTAAAAAGATTTATGTACAGTACCTTTAACCCACTCCATTGTGCACTGGTGGCTATTGTTATCAGTATTAAATAATTTATCTTATTGACAAGCTTTTTAACTAGATTGAGCTATCTGATTCAAAGATTTGTGCTATCTAAAGACGTTAGTGGACAGTGAAAACTTAAAGGCATACTTGGCTATATCTAAACATCCAAATTACAAAGGAAGATCCAAATGTAATCTTATACTAATTAAAGAGAAGTAATTAAATAATAAAAATAATGTTTTTTAGAACCTACTATCAAATCTAACTTCAAGTCATTGCTTCTGCCCTTGATTTAGGTCGTGCTTCCATGTCAAATTGAGTTGTTATCATTACTGATCAATGGTAATTCTGTTGTTTTTTACTGAACTATTTGAAAGCTTTAAGAAGAATTGGAGTTTCGTAATTTAAACTGAATAATTTAGGGAGGCAATATGCGAGATTGTACATTCATGGAAATGTCCTGAAATTGACATGTGGTGAAGATTTGAATTTTTATCTTTAAAGGTAACACAGTGCTTGGGCAGCATGTGGTAACTGAATTGTGCTATAAACACAGTAATTTATTACAAGGTACAGTAAGTATTTTTTAGTTTCCAGCTGAACTGGTCCTATGAGCAGAATTTATGTAAGAGCTTCATTAAGCATAATCTAAACTTAAATGATTCTATTTAACATTTGAAATATATTTCATTTACAGTTTTTAAATGACATGATAACTAATTAGCAAGACCTGCACAACACCCTAACACATGGATTTCTCGGGATTTATTTTACTCCTTAATACCATTGTTCTGAAAACGGAAGTTGTAGTTATAGTGGATTTTGAGACCAGACTTAACACATTTTTCATGATTAAGTTATCTTTGCTGTTTCAGGCAGAAAGCATACCCATCAAGTATTCAAGTGCTGTCATTTATACATTACAAATTAATCAGTAACATAAAAAAGGTGATTTCAATGTAAAACTGATCATACAGACACTGATATTTAGGATGGCCCTTTGGAAGCAACCTCATAGTCTTATTTTTATATAGGCCAGGGTGAGCAAAACAAATTTCAGATAAATATTTGAAACAATGAGCTAGACAGTAGAATGGTAAATAAGGTTAAAAGCCATAAAGAATCTGATGATATAGGTGTCTGCCTAACAAAATCTTTTGGACATTCATTATAAAAATTAGTAAGCTAGTTCTTTATGGGATTTTTAAAGCACTTATATTTTCTTAAAAGTACAAACATTGGAATTTATTTTCTCAACTTGCTTAAATAAAAACATTGAAGAAAACAATTTAACTTCTAAACAATCCAAAACACTTAAGAAAGTATTAAAAAAGTTTTCTAAAGTTTTATATTGCAGTTGGCCACGAGAATGTAAAATTGATTCTTCAGTGCATGAAGCACACCACAACTTTCATACCTTTGAAAAGGCTATACTTTGGCAAATTCCAACCCTTACAGTATTAAATCCACAAAACTGACAGCAAAAAAAAAAATTAGGAACTCACCATTACCCATTGCTAACACCTGCATATTCTCAAACTCCAAAGTTGTGTAAGCAGGATCTAGGGCTGCTGTGTAATCTGGCAAATCCATTTCTATCAGAGCTTTCGACAAGCGCATGTTACCAAAACTCCACAGTCCTTCTTTTGGTGAATTTCTCTGAAGGTTGACGACCACTCTGCCAGGCTTGCATTGACTGAGTCTCTATCAGCTATGATGTTTAACAAGTATTTTACTGAAATGAAGCACAAACTACTAGTGATATATGCTGACGAGGGGTGGAGGGATTTTCATGTTAATATTTAATCTCTTCTTCTATCAATATGTTTTTTTAAAGGCACTGATTTCTGAAGCAGCTTATTATTTAATGACATGCAGTTTGCTGATCTCAGCTACTGTTTCATTAATAATTGTTAGTGAGAGATGATTGGACCAAGCAGAAATTATATTCTGCTTTCTTTCTTCTATCACTCTATACTGTCATCTGCCATTGCTAAACAACATAGCAGGAAAGAAGATGAAAGGAAGATAGAGTGAGTTTCCGTGTGTGATATAACATAAAGTTTATATATACTGTAAGATTCAAGAGTAATCTTACTTTGAAAGACCAACAACTACAGAAGGCTCAAGTTTTCCATTTATTAATCGTGTCAAACAGCATGTATCAAAATACTTACAGTCTAACATCAGTAATGAACTTGTGTTTCAATCAGTATTAAAATGGCACAAATAAAATAAAGCTCACACCACTGGCATTTTTAATTAATTTAAATACCACTCGCAAACTGCAGCTAGTCATTACCCTGAAGTAGCTTTCAGTGACATATGCAATTAAATTTGAGTTTCTATGCAATTAAAACAAGCTAAGAAAAGTGGCTAATCAAAGTTTTGCAATCGGTAAATCAGTGTAAGCCATGTTATGGGACAATGCCTTTAACTGCACATCTCCCTTTTCCACTGTAATCATTAATGACTCAGTTTGGATCCCCATTCTACTGGCTGTTTGCTCCTCTTAACTCTGAACATTAGCACCCCAGTACATTCATTTGTGCACTTTGTTTCCTTTTCCTGCTTACAGTTTACCATATTTAGATTCCATCAACTTGACTTTTTTCTTGCAATGATAAACAGAATTTTCACCATCTATATTGCTGCAATGTTACTTCCATTTTATTGAGAGTCAGATTGGATAAGCTTTTAAAGGTACCTGGAACAAATTGGATCCTGATAATTGGAGAAGTACAATATCATACTAGAAGCTGATATTTCGCAGTTGCTAAATTTAATGTCAGGAGTTCATCACAACAAAACACTAGTGTAGCTTCTGTCACTTACTTCTCCAAATACTTCTGAATTTACCAACAATATAGTTTAATGACATGCCCAATGCAAAAAGCAAATGTGTTATTTTTCTTTATTAAATAAAATGGACAAAATTAAAAAAAAACTGATATAAAGAAAGTATGCTTTTGTTTTTCTCTTAATTTCCACATTATTTTAAATTAAAAATACTAAATTGGCTACAAATATTCATCACTAATATCAGATAGAAACTTTTACTATTGCCTGGTAGAACTGTTTTCATTTCAATTAATTTGCTCCTTCAGTTTATCACTCAACAGCTGAAGTGAAAATTGTATCAACTATGGGCAAAATCCAAGAAGATTGATTTCATTACCATTTGCAGTGACTATAGATTAAATGATTGGAAACATGAATATCTCAAGGTATAGGTGGCCTATGTGATCAAATTAGTGAAAAGCTGCAGAAATATGCAAAAAGAAGGGTGAATATTTTTCTTTAAAACAAGAAGGTTAGAGTTTAATTGTAGCAATTATGCTGCAGATCAACAAAATGTGTGTTAGATCACATTTATAATAACATTTAAATTCTGCACCACTCAGGTGAAGAACACTAACTGGCATTGGAAGCAGTGCCACACAAATTCATAGAACGGAACATTCACTGGGCTATTACAACTTCAAGGATTAAATTATGAGAGAAGCACAAGTTGGTTTATAATCCTTGACAAATAAGAGGTCAAGAGAGACTTTGATTGAAGAAATTGGGAATTTGAAAGCTTTGATAATGTTGTTTAACAGTAGATCAAATTTCACTTGCAGTGCTCATTGGTCTGAGAAATACTTACTGAACAATAAGATTTTACTAATGTAATTTCTCCAAAACCATGTTATTTAAAAGGGCCAAGGCATTTTTTTTGTGCTTAATGTGATCAATTATCTCTTATACCTACAAATAAACTCTCACATGCATGCTTCAGAAGCTTTGCTCCTGGCCATTAAATTCACAGTCATTCTGAATTCCTGTCCTCAGGACCTGTCCAGGCTGTGCTGATGATCTCTGCCACACCTCGCAGTTTACTTGGGCAAGAAAATCAGTGGATGCTGGACGGATTCCTGTCCTGATGAAGGGTCTTGGCTTGAAATGTTGATTGTTTACTCTTTCCATTAGATACTATCTGACCTGCTGAATTTCTCCAGCATCTTGTGTGTTGCTCACAGTTTACTTAGTTGGTCCTAAAGTGTCCTGGCATCATAAAAGGCAAACACAAAATAATCTGCAGATGCTATTGTCAAAGGAACACTCACAATGCGCTGGAGGAACTCAGCAGGTCAGTCAGCATCAGTTGAAAAGATTAGTCGACATTTTGGGCGGAAACCCTTTGTCAGGACTGAAGGAAGAACTTTGGGGAGGGTTTGAAGAATGCTGGTAGTTGAAAAAAACGGTAATTTTTAAGACAAAGGGGTGGGGGAGGGGAAGCAGGGAGGTGATTGGCAGGAGAACAATAGTAGAAGGAGGCAGAACTATTAGGGAGGTGAAGTGAAATAGGGATAGAGGAAGGGAGGGGGAAGGGATTACCGGAAGTTGGAGAATTCTATCATAAAAGGCACCATGTGAATACAATGCAAAAACAAGTGCCTGAGGAACTCATCTGGTCAGGCAGCATCTATGGAGGGAAATAAACAATCGGTAGTTCAGGACCCTTCACCAGGACTACTAAGAAAGAGGGTAGAAGCCAGAAAAAAAAGTGTGGGGGAAAGGGGATGAGCATGAACTGATGAGCTGATAGGTCAACCCAAGTGAGGGAGTAGATTGGTAGGTGGAGGGAGGGGAAATGGGAATGGTTTGAGAAGCCTGGAGGTGAACGATGTAAGAGGTAATGGGCTGAAGAACATGAAATCTGATGCAGAGGACAGTGGACCATGGAATAAAGGGAAGGAAGTGAGGAACCAGAAGGAGGAAGGTGTGAGTGATGGGCAGGTCATGAGGGTGGGAAAGAGGAAAGAGCAAGGGTAATGGGACAAGAGGGATAGCAGAAAACAAAGATTGAGGGACATAGAGGGGATGGTCTGCAGAAGTTGGAATAATCGATGTTGATGCCATCAAGTTGGAGAGTATGAAAATGGAATACCAGATGTTGTTCCTCTATTCTGTGTCTGTACTCAACAGTAAGTAAAGGAAGCCATAGACAGACATGTCATTGTGGGAATGAGAAAATGGATGGCCACCAGGATATCCTGGCTGTTATGGTGGATGGAGTGAAGGTGTTCAGTGAAGCAATCTTCCAATCTGTATCTTCCACCACCATTCCCATCCATTCCTGTTCTCCCAAACCTCCTCATTGCTTTTGTTTTCCCTTCATTCCTCTAAGCCCCTATCTTCTTTAATTTTCCATGACCCCCTCCAACCCTCAACACACCTTTGATCCTAGCTCAAACACCTTCCATGTCTTCACCAACTGCTCCAACCTTCTTTTCTCTGAGACAGAACATTCTGCCCTCGACATGGGCGTGACTTTTGCTTCCCTATTGTCCTGACCACATCTCAATGACTTCCATGGCCACCATGACACTAAACTCTTCTTCCATCGGCTGCATTTCCAGGCCTACTTCTTTGGGAAGAATTCTTCACCTCACTCCTCCTATGGAGGACCCCTTCTCCTGCCTTCAACCCCCTCCTCAAAACAGGCCACTAGGCCATCTGCCCACTCTGATGTTTTTTTTTCATTTCTATCTACCAAACAGACATGATCAATCTCGACTTCTCCACTTATCTCATCTATTCTAATCATACCCCTCTAAGCAGATGCCTTTCACTCTCTCTGAACCAATCCCAACCTTACTTTCATTCCTGTAAATAGGGGAGGGGGCTGGGGAATGCAGCTGTACTCTGATGGACTGACCTTTAGCTTGCTGAGGCCAGATGACAGCTTATGGAGACCTTCCTCTTACTTATCTCTGAACCTTAAGGACACTAAGAAGCACCAGGCCACTGTTTCTCACATCAGCAATGACCTCAACACCTCTGGAGATCTCCCCTCTACATCCTGCAAACTCATTGTTCCCCCAACTCTACTCTACATTGCCCGTTTCTACCACTCATGGAAACATCCTCGTTCCAAACTCACACTGGTAATGCTCCCTAACTCTTTTCTGCACTACAATGAAGACTACTTTGGTGCTGCTTTCTGCTCCCATGCTGAGCTTGTCAATTCATCAACTTTGCTGCCAACTTCACCCCTGCCCTCAAATTCCCTTGATCCATCTCTAACACCTCTCTCCCCTTTTTTGATCGCTCTGTCTCCATCTCTGGAGACAGGTTATCAATTGACATCTTTTGCAAACCCCATAGTTACCTTGACTATATCTTCTCTCACCTTGTAACTTGCAAGGATGCTGTTCCCTTTTCTCACTTTCTCCATCTCCACTGCATCTATTCTCTTGATCAGGCTTTCTATTCCAGGACATGTAAAGTATCCTCTTTACTCAGAAAATGGACTTTTCCCTCTGTTGCTATTAATGCAGCCCTCAACCACATTTTCTCCATTTCTCACACATCTACCCTAAACCCATCCCACCCCAGGCTATCATTCAATCAGCCTAAGCATTCTCCACAGCTCCTACCATCTCCAACGGGATCCCACTTCTAGACACATCTTCCCTTACCCTCCCCTCTCCACTTTCTGCAGGGATCACTCTCTCTGCAACTTTGCTTGGTCAGCCCACCCCACAAGTCTCCCTCCAGGCATGTATCCCTGCAACTGCACCACTTCCCTCACTGTGAGTCAAGGCCCTAAGCATTTCTTCTAGGAGAGGCAGCAATTCACATGCGAATCCATCAGTGTTATTTATTGCATCTGGTGCTCCCAGCTCCTCACTTCTTCTGCATCATTAAGACCAACACAGATTGGGGGATTGCTTCACCAAGCACCTTTTCTCCATTCACCATAATAGCCTGGATCTCCCAGTGGCCAGTCATTTTAATTTCACCTCCCTTTGCAATAATGACATTTCTACCCATTGCTTCTTCTACAGTCACACTGAGGCCGGACAGAGAAGCAACACCTCACCTTCTATCTTGGTAGTCTTTGACATTGATCTGTCTAATTTCTGATAACTACTTCTGTTTTCCTTTTTCATCTCCCCTTTGTCTTCCCTCTTTGCTTCATCCCTCTCCCCACCCTCATGACCTGCCCATCACCTACATCTTCCTCCCACTGTTTCCCCAGTTCTTTCTCATTAATTCTCTGGTCTACTGTCTTCTCCAATCAGAGTTCATCTTCTTAAACCTTTTGTCGCTTCCACCTGTCACCTCCTAGCTTCTCACATCATTCCCACATCCCACTCTCCCCTCCCTTCCTACATTCCACCCCACCTCTCACCTGGATCTCCCACCGCTGGAGAGTGGTGCTTCAGCTTGTGCTCCTCTTCCTCACCCCATCCCTTGATCCTGGTTTCTGTCCTCTTTCTTTCAATCCTGATGAAGTGTTTCACCCTGAAATGTTTCTGTCTATGGATGCTGCCTGACCTGCTGACGTCCATGAACACATTTTTTTGTACTTTGCTTCTGATTTCCAGCATCTGCTGTCTTTCCGTGTCACGGGTGAAAGCATTTTCCTTCTTTACATTTGTTGTTGATTTAAGATGACAAGGGAAATAACAGTAAGAGATGAGGTTTTAAGGCAAAAGGTTGTTTACTTCCTTGTTTTCAACCGAGTTATCTGGAACACTGGAAAACGAAGAGAGAATGCCATCCTTGTGCTACTTGTAAGTCTTCAATCATGGTTGTTCCTTAGCAAATTTTAACGTCAGAAACACTACGTGTTGCCTGTTATGGGCCTAGAGGCTTAAAGATATTGGCACATTTTCCTTTGTAGAAAATAACTCAGGAAATTGTAAGTATAATAGCGAACTATGTCTTCTGTCCTAGCTTTTATGATGTAATTCCCAACAGATAGCAAGGAAGAATAGGTGCTGTGGGTTGACAAAGCTTGGACACAACTTCCTATGAGGATCTATCCCATAGGTAGTGGGTAACAGGGTCGATGGCTGTAAGTGTTGCTTTAGATCACAAAACATTCAACTCTCTTCGACTCCCAAACTCCATCTCTACCAATGCGATGGCAGAGAAAGTCAGTATGGATGAAAAATTGGCTATCAATTTGCTCTTGCCTATTTTCCACTCTTACCTAATACCAATTTCAACCCCGGAGAGAATAATGACTGAATGTAAAGAGGCTGCACAAAAGGCAGTATTAGGGGGATTTGATAGATTTGATAGATTTGATAGATTTCTTAGACCTTCTCTGGTAGATTTTTTTCCCAACTACGAAGCCACAACCATTTTCTTCCATAAAATTTGGCAAAGTTGAAGTGACCTGACTCAAATCAATGTCATCAGAGAAATTGATGACATTGATTTGAGCCATTTGTACCTGATCAACATTTGTATTTACTGGGATATCTTATGTAATTTAATTCTATGAACCTTCAGTAAGCTCTGTTCATTAATAAGAACAGAAAGAACACTGAGGGCCAAAGTAAATAAACATACATTTCCAATCCAATACAAATTCAGGTTACAATAATATTACAATAACATCAGCACCATGCTCTTATAGCTTCTGCTTTTTCTTGTATTTATTTTTCTACACCTTCACCATCCTGCGTTCTTTACTTTAAGAGCCAGACAAATTTAAAACCTGCAGTTTCTTTGCAGGCCATCCAGGTGCAGCTGAGAATCTGCTGGCATGATTCATGCACTTCTGTCCCGACGTGCTGCATGCGCTTCCCTTGGGACATGCAGCAAATCAGCACTGGGGACTGGTGGAATTCCTGCCCCACTGTTGTCCTGACAAGCGAACCATCTATGTGAAACATCACACCCGTAATTTACAACAAGCCACAGAAAAATATCTTTAAAAAATTAAATTATAGGAAGGAAAAGCTGATATTTTATCCAGAGAGGTTTGCAAGTAGGTTGTCATACTTTTGAATCAACAATACCAATGTGCATTCACGTAAAAACTGTAATAATATACAACTATCCTAAGCAGTGATGTGTAGGGAAAAAGTCAATAAACTGCCGCAGAACTGAAGTTGTGGGAGTGAATTAAGGCTTAGAGATAGTTGAGGAACTAGCAGCAACTTTGGGATCTTTGGTGATCAAGATAAATGAAGATGTAGGCAGATATGTAAGGCAGAGGCATTTTGTAAGTGGCCATTTTTTTGGGAGGCTATGAGGTCAAATTGCTCCTGTTGAGCTCAAAATACAGACTTTGGTGAGTGCTGGGATTCAGTGAGGTTGGTAAATAGTAATCTGAATAAATTTCTTCTCTTTCTAAGTGAAAGGTACAAGGATAAAGAAAATGTTAGGTAGGGGTGTGGCATGTTCCTTCTGTAGAACGTGGGAGATCAGGGACACTTCCAATCATGACATCTGCAGGAAGTGTGCTGAGCTGCAGCTCCTGTCAGACCACATACAGCAGAAGCAGCCTGAATGCGGAGAATATATTTAGCAAGTTAGCGAGAGTACAGAAAGAAAGGAGATGGGTGACCACTAGAAGCCAAAGGGCAGTAAGTAGAGGTAGAAATGTCCCATTTATTACTGGTTTCTCAAACATCTATAGTTTGGGGGGGGGGGGATAGGCCTTACAGTGGAAAGAGACAACAGCTTTGTGGCACAATAGTTGACCTTGGCCTACAGCAGGGGAGAGAAATGTGTCGATGAACCGTGTTGATGGTGGATCAGAACAGATGAGTGCTCTTGTGGTTAAAAGTGATACTCCAGAATGGTGAGTTGCCTCCCTCATCTGAATAACAAAGGTGTCTCTAGCTGGACACAGAAAACTCTGAAAGGAGAGGGAGAACAGCCAGATGCTGTGGTACATGCTTGTACAACTGTACTGTACAACCCTGTGACTCTAGAAAGTCTGAGAGGTGAGCAACGTCTTGGTTACAGAGATAGTTTTGAGGAAGCTTTTAAAACATTTGAGAAAGGTGGAGTCAGAAGATTCAGGACAAGAATTCCAATGCATCACCCTCCATGCTGGATTATATTGCATTTTCCTACAGTATCTCAATTATAAAACTCTCAGCTTTGTTTTTTAATTCTTCCATTGACTTCTCCCCTTCCCAGCCCTATAAACACTGTAATCCAGCCTTATAAATCCATAAAATAACTGCACTCCACCAATGCTAGCCTTCTCTATCTATCATTTCCGCAGCTGGCATCTGTGCCTCAGATTCCTGGATTCCAGCTATGAAATCACTGCTCACCTCTCTATACCTCATTATATCTTTAAAATGCTCCATAGAATCTATTCTTATTTGATAGTCATAGCGTCATGCAACATGGAAACAACCCCTTCAGTCCAACAATTCCATGCCAATTGTGAATCATCCATTTTAACATTCATCCTACCTTGATGCATTTTACTCTCCCCACATGCCATCAGTTCTCCCCAGATTCAAGTAGGACTTGCCTACACACTAGAGGGAATTTACAGAGGCCAGTTAGCCCACCAGCACCCCCCCCCCGACATTTTTTGGGATGTGGGATAGAAATCAAAGCATCCAGAGGAACCTCGTGTGATCATGCAACTCCATACAAACAGCACTTGAGGTCAGGATCAAACATGGGTCACTGGTCCTCTGAAGCATTGTTTCTGCTTGCTATGCCTCTGTTCCAGCACAGAACCAAGCTCTTTGAAGAACACGGTGTTAATTGTTAAGTATTTATATAGACTAACCCCGGTTACCAGCACTTTGCCCATAGGCATCACTGTTTTGTTGATTCAGAAGACCGTCCAGATCAGGAGTTCACGGAGTTCACATCCTTTTTTATGCCATGGACCAATACCACTAAGCAAGTGGTCCGTAAACACCCAGGTTGGGAACCCCTCGTCTAGATACTCCTTAAATGTTATGAGAGTTTATGTCACTAGTACTCTCCCAAAGCAATACTCTATAGACAATAAGCAATAGGTGCAGGAGTAGGCCATTCGGCCCTTCGAGCCAGCACCGCCATTCACTGTGATCATAGCTGATTATCCACAATCAGTACCCTGTTCCTGCCTCCTCCCCATATCCCATGACTCTGCTATCTTTAAGAGCTCTATCTAATTCTTTCTTGAAAGAATCCAGAGAATTGGCCTCCACTGCCTTCTGAGGCAGAGTATTCCACAGATCCACAACCCTCTGTGTGAAAAAGTTTTTCCTCAACTCCGTTCTAAATGGTCTACCCTTTATTCTTAAACTGTGGCCTCTGGTTCTGGAGTCCCCCAACATCGGGAACATGTTTCCTGCCTCCGGCGTATCCAATCCCGTAATAATCTTATATGCTTCAATCAGATCCCCTGTCATCCTCTAACTGCCCTCTGGCTGAAAAAAGCCTTCCATTACAACCTCGCTAAACCTCCTTACTCTACATTTACCACATATTTTAATAATGCAGCTGAATATTTATTGCATTAAATCCATCTTCTCTTTTTATTGACTATTTGGTCACTTATCAAATACAGAATTGTTCATAATGTCCCCTCAAGTTTTTTTTTACCTTATGCGATGTGGAAGTGTGCTTTCATAATGTGAGTTGTATGTCCCTTATATAATGTTCCTGAGAAATGGCTTGGAGCCTTTTAATATTTTAAATGCTTTGAAAATGTAAGTAGTTGTTGCCGCATGGGTCTAAGTGGCTGAAGTGATTTATCAGTGGAAGGAGATTACAGATGAGGAGACTTTGTAGATATAAATGAAGCCATAGCTTAGAGGAGGGTGAGCCCAGGCATAAAGGAGAATTTATATTGTGGTGATTTTGGGGGAAAAATTATGCTGTGCAAATGTTTTTAACTCACTGCTCAAAAAATAAGACATAGAAAAGATAGGAAAAGGAGATATAAGCCTGTGACAAAGATACAGCTTAAAAATGCTTGCAATTTAATCAAGTCAAGTTTTAACTGACAAAAAAAGTTCATCAGTGAGTTTGCAGATTCAAAACACTTTTGAAGCTTCATCCCACCCTACATGTTTGTCTAATTAAACTGCAGAATCTGCCAGCCATATGAATGTCTGCGATCTATAGATTTTTTTCCTTTTGAAGTGCTCAGTGTGATAAGCTGCAGTAGAGACTGGCTGGAAGTCAAATTTATGTTAATCGGCAGATAAAAACAGGGAGTTTTTTAGAAATAAAGTGATTTTCTTCTTTAATGTTTTCACTTTTCACAATTTCTCTCAAGCTCTCTCAAGCTCCCGAATTCCATGTAGAGACTTTTATTACACATTTTGCATTGTGTTAATGATTTATCTATGTGCTCATCTCAGTTATTCAACAAATAAACAACATCATATCAACATACCTTGATTCGAAAGAGTTTGTGGACATTTTGGTCTGCGTTTGTACAGTGTTCTCAGCAAGCAAGATAAGCATTTCTGTTTGAAATAGCATGCATTTTATTTTATGACTTAATAAGTGACAGTTTTAACATGATAGCATCCTCACTGGCAATGATCAACTTTGTACAAGCTGATATGTCTTTTACCTACTTAGACATTTATATTGGTACTTGTTATTTAAATTCATTTGCACTAATGTACAATTAAATTTATGTTTTAAAATCAGTAATAAAGTCACACAAAATCTTATCTTAAGAAAATACTCCATTGGAGCATTTAAAGTAGTTTTGCTTATTATTAAATGCTGGGGAAGTGCTTTGGTGTTCATCCCAAATTAAGGGTGCCAATTTGTCTGGTTAAATGACCTCAGGGAATGTTCATCCTCCTTTCCAAAAACTCTTCATTTCCTGAACTAAGGCTCTACTCTGGTTTCTCTTCAGATCGTATAGATCTTTCGCCTTTTACTATCCCAGAGCCGTGGGGCTCACCCCTGCTCTGATTTACTACAATGATGTGGGGGGGGGGGGTGCAGGGTGGTAAACAGGTTCAGAATGTATTCTCCATGTGAGATTTTTGCTGGTAATTACCTCCATCACACAGTACAGCACAGTACAGGCCCTTCAGCCCACGAACGTTTGGCTGAGCGTTTAACCTGCTCTAAGATCAATCTAACCCTTCTCTCCTATGTAACCCTCCATTTTTCTGTCATCCGTGTGCCTGTCTACGACTCTCTTAAATGCCATTAATATTCCTGCTTCTACTGCCACCACTGGTAGTTTATTCCATGTACCCATTAGACTCAGTAAGTGAAAATCTTACTTCTCTATACTTTTTTTCATTCACCTTAAAATTATGCCCCCTTGTATTAGCCATTTCTGTCAGGATAAAGTCTTTGGCTGTTCAGTTTATCTATGCCCTGTATCATTTTGTACACCTCTATCAAGTCAGCCCTTATCTTCCTTCACTCCTAGCTCCCTCAACCTATCCTCATTAGACAACTCTCCAATCCAGACAGCATCCTGACAGAATATTCTATGTGTGGTGTAACCAGTGTTTAATAGAGTTGCAACTTGTGGCTCTTGAACCTCATCCCCCAACTAATGAAGGCCAACACACCATACGCCTTCTTAACAACCTTATCAACTTGTGTGACAACTTTGAGGGATTTATGGACATGGCCTCAAAATCCCTCAGTAGCTCTACACTGCTAAGAATCCTGCCATTATCTCTGCATTCTGCCTTCAAAATCAACTTCACACTTTTCTGGATTGAACTTAATCTGCCACTTCTGAACTCAGCTCTGCATCCTGACAATGTAACATCAAGTCTCCAGCCATTATAAACAAGTATGATATCCTAAGGGTTCAGGTGTAGAATGCCGAACAGAAGGATAAAAAGAGAAGGATTATGCTTGCAATTTTCATTGACCATAACTTCCAGATCCTTGAGGTTGGGAGAGGGAGAAGTCCCATATGCCAGAAATAGTCGGGTGAGGAGAGTACGAGGCCATGCAAAACCAACAACTTGTAGGAGATGAGGACTGACCTATCTTGTAGAAGTGACTCCCAGTATAATGCGGAGGAGGATAAAACTCGGTGACTTTGTGAACTTTCAGCCAACCAAATACATGCAGTATGTATATGTGCATAAAACACACACACACACACACACACACACACACACACACACGCGCGTGCACAATCTTGCTCATACCATTTTCCTCACCGTCTCCTATCCCTCCCATGCTGATTTCACCCCTCCTTCATTTCTTCCTCCTTCTTTCTCCCAAGCTCTGAGCACACATCCCTCCTCATCTCCACGTCTATCTCATGCTCCTTCCTCCTTCATTTGCCCCATTTTCCACTTCCCTTTTTCTCTTGATTTCAGTGCACTTTCCTGTCCTGCCCTTACATTGGCTTGCTCCAACATCTAGCTGCTGATTGTTTGGTCTCAACCAGACTGAGGCTACCCATGGACTCTCTATGGGAGTATTGCCTGATTTCCAATTACCTGTCTCAGTAGCCACAAGGCCCAAACCTTGTGGCCTTGCACAGAGCCGCAAAAGCTCTTCCAGTAAGGCCTGGGAGAATCTTATGCTGTCCAGAAATGGCAGAGAGTGCCCACCAAGAGGTGGGTTGTGCTTTGGTATATGATACCCATCTAACAAAATCCTGCAGGGCAGGAAGCTTTTAGCCCCACTTGTTTTGCAGTGATTTTGGAAATACATCTTTCCAAATAACTATAGTATTTGCTTTTACAGTCTAAAGAGGATGCTCACGGTGGTGTCTGAAAAGAGGATGTTGTCTAAGTTGCATGCCATCTTGGACAATGTCTCCCATCCACTACATAATGTACTGGTTGGGCACAACAGTACATTCAGCCAGAGACTCATTCCTCCAAGATGCAGCACAGAGCGTCATAGGAAGTCATTCCTGCCTGTGGCCATCAAACTTTACAACTCCTCCCTTGGAGGGTCAGACACCCTGTGCCGATAGGCTGGTCCTGGACTTATTTCATAATTTACTGGCATAATTTACATATTACTATTTAACTATTTATTATTACTATTTATTATTTATGGTGCAACTGTAATGAAAACCAGTTTCCCCCGGGATCAATAAAGTATGACTATGACTATTTATAGTACTGCTCTTTAATATTGATAATAATAGAGAAAGTTGATAAGGAAAACCCAATTGGATAATGTTTGTATGTACTTTAGGATGGAATTAGATTAAATTCTCACAAAGTGTTTCGTAAGTACGTTTAAGGCCCGAGGAGTTAAAGGTAGTGGAGGTATGTGTATGAAATTGGCTTGCAGAAAATGGGGATTTGTGGTTGTTTTCCACACTGCAGGGTTGTTGTTCTCATGATACCAGTGCTGGGCCCATTAGTATTTTGATATCTATTTGCCAGTTTGTAGATAACGCAGTGCTTGCAGGTGCAGTTATCAGCAAGGAGGATGGTAATGGACTGCACAAAAACATTTTGGTTTGGCAGAATGGGCAAGCAAGTAGCAGATTAAATTTAATACCTAGAAGTATGAAGTGATACAGATTGGAAGGACAACTGACTAATGGAAACAGTTCTAAAATTTGTGTAGGACTAGAAGGAATGGTGGATGTAAATGTATAACTTCTTGAACTAGGCACAGCATTTTGAGAAGTCGCTTGGTAAAATGTATATGATTGCGGAAATCATTAACAGAAGCAAAGTACAACACCAGGGAAATTATATTGAATCTGTATCAAATTTTACTGAGCTACAAATGCAATATATTTCTAAATCTGGTCATGCCTTCTTAGAAAGGATCTATAGGTCCTTATGAAGTCAAAGTATAAGAATGGAGATATTTTAGTTGGATGAAAAAGATTGTTTTGAGCAAATAAATTAAACATAAATCTGATTAGGTTCTCAGAATAACATCCTTTAAGATGGGATAAAGAAAGGGAAATTGTTTCCAGGTGATTTGATGACAAGAAGCAAAGATTTACAATGTTGGGCAAAAGATACAAGGGGAGGGGGAGATGTGAGGAAAATATTTTTATATAGAAGGGTGGATGGCATTCAGTGCCTGTAAGCATAGTGGAAGTAGAACAGATGAGGAAAGTCAAGAGGGAACAGTTTCAATATTTGAATGAAAATTAACTATAGAGTTGTGGGAAAGATAAGGAAATGGGACAGACTGTATTAATCTACAAGGAGCCGACATATACTGCTTCGGTGCTGAAACAATTCTATGATTTGAGTAAAAGGAAAAGCAAGTACTAATGATTAGGAAAGGTTGGAGTTCCTTAAGGATGACTTCACTTCAACCTAGTTATCCCTAATGGAACAGACATGTCATTGTGAGGTTTAACTCCCCTTTCTTCAATTAGTAATTTAAACCATACACCCTGTGCAAATATAAAAAAAATGCTAGCCAGGGAAGTCATAATTCATAATGTTCAATTACTAGCTAGCACGGAGTTCAGTTTTAAAGTTGTGGGAGGGTTCATATATTGTTTGCATCAACATTGAAACTGTAATGGCCATATTAATTCTGCAATTTGAAAAAGCTTCTGCAACACTAGAAAACATTTGATAAGTTGCATTTAAATATTTTTTGAATAGAAGAATACAAATAGTAAAAATAGTGAAATGGAATTAGATAAACATTATTGTTATGTTTTCATTTGTATTTTGACCCTCACAGGTTGCTGTCAAGCTTCCCTGTGTGTTACGTGCGGGAATGCGAGAGGGCATTCTGGGTAGACAACTTAGAAGCAAAATAAACAGCTGCCCGCTTGTTACTCACCCCTCTGTCTCTTGTGTGTGTAATTCACTGTCACCCAGCTCCCCAGTGCCGCAGACATAACAACTGGCGATGAGGTGACAAGTTCTCATGTGATATTCATTGTTTTATTCTCTTTGTCAAGAAAAGTCCACCTGCAACACTGGCGGTGTAGCACTGTGTAATGTGGGTGAGTGAAAAGAAGATGCCATGAGAAAACAGCCACAGGAAGTGTGGTGAGTGAAAAATCTGAGGGGAGAGAATAAGAATAAGAAAAGGACGGTTAAATAAAACAGCTTAGACAAAGAGAGAGAGAGAGAGAGTGACTTCTCTGGAATATGATTGTATTTGAAAATGGTGATAACATTTGGAATTATGGGACTGTATGACAATGGAATTCATATTCTGTAAGATCTGAATATTTTGCACTGACAAGTTAGATTCCGGATTATAATTATGTACCAACTTTTCTGACTGTGATGGATTCATGGGTGCAATAACATTTAATCTATTACTCAATCTTATACGTTTGTACAGCCTGCGTAGCCTGGGGATAAGCCTTTATGAGGACATAGTTAAAGCATTAAAGGACTTCTATTCACCTAAACCTTTGATTATTGCTGAGATGTTTAGATTTCATAAAATGAGTCAAGAGGAAGGTGAATCTATTTCACAATTTGTGGCAGGACTGAAACATTTGTCTGAACACTATGATTTTGGGCAGTTGTTGAATGACAAGTTATGTGATAGCCTCGTGTGTGGACTGTGTAGTGAGACAATTCAGAAACACTTGCTTACAGAAGACTGGCAAACATTACAGAAGGCAATTGAGATTAGTACATCTATAGAGATGGCAGCTAAAGAAGCATAGCTATTAAGTACATCTTGCCAAGTTCATAAAGTTTCTTTAAGAATAAAAACTGACTTTAAGAATAAGATACCTATTGACAATCAATGTTATTGTTGAGGAAAAACTGGGCATTCAGCAAAAGAATGCTGGTATAAAGATTTAGATCGCCAAAGCTGTGGCAAAAAGGGTTGTATTGAACATGCCTGTAAAAGTAAAAAGACACTGTCAAAGTCAGAAAAATGGCTTTTGAAAAAACAGAAGGAAACACATAAACACGATGGAGCATAGAGGATAGGCTGAGTGATTCACTTTGTGGTTGAAGCTTTGCATGTTTTATCTGTTTCAGGACACAAAGACTGCTATTGCGTGATCATGCAGTTGGATGGGGTGACCGTGAGGATGCAGGTGGACATGGGTGTTGCAGTATCACTGGCATCAGAGACAGTTTACCAGGAGAAATTGCAGCACCTCACCCAGAAGGGGCAAGGTTGACTTTAAAGACCTACATTGGTAAGGTTGTTCCAGTGAGAGGAGTAGTACAGGTTACAGTGGGATTAATGAACAGAGAAAAAATCATCCACTGTATATTGTTAAAGGTAGCTATCCAGTGTTTCTGGGCCGCTTGTAGTTGGAGCAGCTCAAACACATGAAGTGCACTTGATTTGTGGGAGTTGTGGTCTGCAAGAAGTCACAGTCATAGATTCATAGAAAATACAGCAGAGAAACAGGCCCTTGGGTTCATCTAGTCCATGCCAAATCATTTCAAATGCCTACTGCCATTGACCTGTACCGGAACCATAGTCCTCCATATCCCTACCAAGCATGTACCTGTCCAAACTCCTTTTAAATGTTGAAATCAAGCTTGCATGCACCCCTTGCACTGGCAGCCTGTTCTACACTCTCACGACCCCTTGAGTGAAGAAATTACTCCTCATGTTACCCTTAAATTTTTCATCTTTCAACCTTAACCCATGACCTCTAGTTGTAGTCCCACCCAACTTCAGAGGAAAAAGCCTGCTTATATTCATCCTATCTATAAACCTCATAATTTTGTATACCACTATTAAATCTTCCCTCTGGCTTCTACATTTCAGGCAACAAAGTCCTAACCTATTCAATATTTCCTTATAATTCAAGTCATCCAGTCCCAGTGACATCCTTGTAAATTTTCTCTGTGCTCTTTCAACCTTATTTACATCTTTCCTGTAGCTAGGTGACCAGGATTGCACACTATATTTCCATAGGTTTTATACAAGTTCAACATAACATCCCATGTGCTGTATTCAGCACTTCGATTTATGATAGCCAGAGTGGCAAAAGCTTTCTTTATGACCTTATCTACCTGTGCTGCCACTTTCAATGAATTATGGAACTGTATTCACAGATCCCTTTGTTCTACCACACTCCTCAATGTTCTACTATTCACTGTGGAAGATCTACCCTGGTTGGTCCTACTGAAGTGCAATACCTTGCACTTGGCTGCATTAAATTCCATCTGTCATTTTTCAGCCAATGTTTCCCCTTAGAATAGCTTCATTATTCACCTTAATTTGCCTCAAGACAGCAGACACCTCCTGCTCTGTAACCTGTATATAGGGTCCATGGCCTCACTACTGCCAACTTCACTTTTATAGACTCTGTGTCTGTTTTCCAAGTAAATAAGGATGCAAAAAATTCATTTAAGATCTCCCCCATCTATTTACCTCCATGCATAGAATACCATTCTGATCTTCTAGAGGACCAATTTTGTCCCTTGCAATCCTTTGCTCTTACCATATCTGTGGAAGCCATTAGGATTCGCTTTCACCTTGACTGCTAGGGCAAACTCATGCCTTCTTTTAGCCCTCCAGATCTCTTCTTAGGTATGTCTTGCATTTCTTATACTCCTCAAGTACCTCATTTGTTCTTGCCTGCCTATACCTGCTATGCACCTCCTCCTTTTTCTTAACCAGGGTCTCAATATCTCTTGAAAACCATAAAACCTGTTATCCTTCCCTATTACTCTCAATGGACACACAATCTCTGTACTATCAAAATTTCTCCCATTTACCAAGTACATCTTTGCCAGAAAACAACCTGTCCTAATCCGCACTTGGCCTTGGCCTTTCTCTGATTTAGAATCTCAACTTGAGGACTGGATCCATTCTTTTCTGCAATTACCTTGAAACTGATGGCATTATGACCACTAGATACTAAGTGTTCCCCTACACTAATTTCTGTCACCTGCCCTTGCTCATTCCCCAATAGGAGATCTTGTATCACACTCTCTCTTCTATGTACTGATTAATTAAACTTTTTTGAACACATTTGACACACTCTATCTGAACTCTATTGAACAAACGTGCAGAAGTATTCAACAGAAATCTGGGCAGTTTGATAAGAGTCACTGCTAAGTTGGCTGTTAAGCCCAACACAACATCCAAATGCCTGAAGGCAAGGTTTGTTCCATATGTCCTCAAACCAAAGAGACTGAATTGGAAAGACTGGTCCAGTATTGGAATCAGTGTGTGTAAGTAAATAGACAACTCCAGTGGTTTCTGTTCTAAAAAAGGATGGGTTTTTAAGGCTTTGTGGAGACTTCAAGGTAACTGTTGACCTAGTTCTTGTGACTAAACAATACCCTCTTCCCCTCATTGATGACCTTTTTGTAGAATTAGCTTGTGACAGACATTTAGTAAGATTGACTTGTGTCAAGCATACTTGTAGATGTATGTAGAGCCAGAGTCACAGGAACTGTTGACCATAGCGACTCACAAAGGAATGTTCAGGTACCAAAGGCTTCCATTTGGCATCACCTCGGCTCTCACACTTTTTCAGCAAGCAATAGATTACGTCCTGAGCAGGTTGACAGGGTTGCAATGCTATTTGGATGATTTAGTCATTACTGGGAAAAATGAGCTTGAGCACCTATAAAACTTGGATGCTACACTACCAGGACTCAAGGAATATGAGCTAAGTGTACAGGAAAACAACAGCGAGTTCTTTTGAATTTCATTTGACTATGTGATTGATAACACAAGGCAATTATGAAGGCTCTAATTATAAATAAATTAAGATCTTTCTTAGGACTACTAACCTACTGTGTAAAATTTGTTCCTAGACTAGCTAGCATGCTAAAAACTATTTCATGAACTTTTAGATAAATCAAGACACTGGCAGTAGGGTTGCTGAGATTGCTGAGAAGAGGCTCTTAAAAAGGCCAAAACAGCTTTGTCACAATCTGAAGCACTCACACATTTTAACCCACCATTGCCCACACAGTTGGCCTGCAATGCATCACCCTAGTGTGTGAGGGATTGTTATCTCACACATCACGTCATTGAGTGAAGAGTGTCCGATCGCTTTCGCATCAAGGACATTAAAAGAGGAAGAAAACCACTATGGCCAAATTGAGTGGGAAATACTTGCAATTGTCTTTGGAGTTGAGAAATTCCATTGATTTCTCTTTGTTTAACAATTTACACTACTGACAGATCGTGACCTCTTGACATCAATTTGTGATCCACATGTGGGCATTCCTTTCCTAGCTGCTACTTGAAGACAATGTTGGGCTCTGTTACTATCTGCACATCAGTATGATATAAAGTGCAGGAGGTCAGAGCACCATTTGGATGTTGATGGACTATCCAGAATTCCCTTAGCTGTTACAGCTCCCGAGCCATCTCTGAAAGAGGTCTTTTGCTTCAAGAAAGTACCTATAGCTCCGATAACTGTGGTGCAAGTCCAGAAGTACACACATACTGGCCCCATTCTTTCTAACATGATTGACATTGTAACTCATGAGTGGAAAGGAGAGCCAACCATAGAGATGAAACCTTACTAGGCTCAATGGAAGAAGCTCATAGTCCAAGCAGGGTGTTTACTATGGGGTTACTGTGTTGCCATACCTCCACCATTAAGAAAGCAAGAGTTTGAAAATGTCCCCCAACTTGTACTGATGAAAAGACATCTTCACACCTGGCTCGAGCTGCTTAGAACCCACACCCAAAACAGATCGTGCTAAGTTAGCAGAAAAGCCAAACAGAGAGATGTGCCAAAGTGAAATACTGAAGATTCACAACAGGGGAGAGAGTACTTGCCCGGAACTACATCTCTGGAACAAAGTGGATACCTGCACCATGTGACACAAACTGGTGTCATGGTCTGGTCAGTGAAATCCGCATTCCGGTTCACAGTCTGGTCCATGTTCCTTATTCCAAGTTTTCCGGTTTTCCCCAGTTTCTGCTGAGGCAGCTGATTCTCGCTTGTGCTGGCTTCATAAATACCTTCAGGATTCAGCCTTTGGTTCCTGTTCTAACCCCCTGTCTGAATCCCTTCTCTGCCCCTTCCTCCTGTAGTCTTGCCATGCCCCTGCGACCTGTGTCTAAAGCCTTGCCTCGCCTCGCCTGAAGCCTTACCTCGCCTCGCCTGAAGCCTTACCTCGCCTGTAACCTTTGCCTGCACTGCGTCTAGTTCAATTGCTGGAGCAAGACAAGGAACTGTCTATCGTTGTTTTGAACTGTCTCTGTGTCCACGCCTTCACTAGGTAGGTCCGGCCATCTGCTGCTACCTTGTGTTGGGAACTGTCTTGTTGTATTCTGCATTCTGTGTATGAGTCCCAGCCCTATGTCTTGTTTCCAAGGAGGGGTCCCGGCTCTGTGTTCCTGTCTCTCCCTCGACCTAGTCAAGGCTTCGAGGTCTCATCCAGTCCTACCACGATTCAAGAACCTCGTCCTGTCCAAGCTGTGGCTTTGTGTTCTCGTCCTGTCCATGTGTCTTGCCCAGCCCAGGAGTACCTTGCCCAGCCCGGTGCTGGGGTTCCCTCGTCCTGTGCTGGAGTTCCCTTGTCCTGTCCAGGAGTCTCACATCCAGTACTGTTGCCTCTCCTCGTCCTGTAGCCACGTCTTGCCCTTGCCTAGTTCTGGAGTCCGAGCCTGAATCAAGTCCCAGGTTCTGGGTCCTTGCCCAGTCTCTGGCTCGGAGTCCAAGCCCAGGCTCCTAGTTCCAAGTTCCATGTCCTGGTTCTGCTAACCTAGTCAAGTCCTAGCCTAGGCCCTGTATCTTTGTCTTGCCCAGGGCCTGTGTCATATCCAGTGTCCTTTCTTCCTCTCTCCCATTGCTTCCTTGTCACTCCTAGTCCTGTTCCTAGTACTTCAGTGCCTGTGTCTTGCATTTGGGTCCGCCTCCCAGCGCCCCCGTATGACAACTGGTCCTGCACCATACGCAGTGGAAACTAATAACCACAGCATCTGGAGAAGGCATGTTGATCAGCCGTGGCCCAATTCTGAGGCTACTGAAAACCAACACAAACTGACCAATCCAGATCCAGTTGTAGAAATAGGACTGGATTCTGAGACAATGACTGCAGAGCCTCCATTAAGAACAAATGACACAGCTAGTGCTCCCTCATAACCTGTGCTTCTGAGGTGTCCCGTATTAACAGCAGTACCCAAGCCAAGATCTATACACACACCACCAAGAGAGAAAATGACTTTGGCATCATCCCCAGATCATTGATATTCTCACAGGAACAGACAGCCTCCAAAAAGATTGAATCTTTAGTTTAGTGACTAACCCTCAGTACATGGGGGCATATAACCCCCAAGGTTATATTTAGGAATAGAGGCAGTCCACCCTCTTTCCCTAGTTTAGAAAGAATTTTTTTTTTGTTTGTTGAATTTGGTGCTTACTGCATTGGATGTTAATAATTTATCAGCTGATCTGTGTGAGGGGCGGTGGGGGGGGGGAACCTTGAAAATAAGTGGGGAGGGATATGTTAAGTTTTGCATATTGTGATCCTTGCAGGTAGCAGTCAAACTTCCCTGTGTTATGTACTGGATGTAATGTGAGAGGACATTCTGGGTAGATGACTTACAAGCAAAATAAACAGCTGCATGTTTGTTCCTGGCCTCTCCATCTCTTGTGCGTGTTATTCACGGCCACCCAGATTCCCAGTACCACAGACATAATAGTTATCAGGAGTGATTGGGGTCATGACCAAAATACATTGTGCAAAAAAATCAGAACACATAAGGCAGAAAATGACTGGATCATTGCCATGTAAAGGAAGCCTATTCAGCCTGTTAAGCCAACATGTGCTCGCTGCAGAAATATTCCAGTCAGTCCTGTTCCCTAGGTTATTGCACTCTTTTCCTCTGAAGTAACTATCTAATACATTTTGAAACCACTCTTCGGGTATTGAATTCAAAATCAAGTCTATTTGCTCTCTGAACAATTTTTTCTCATGTGAATTTTATTTCCAGCTATTTTAATTAATGTCTTCTAGTTACCTTTTCTTTCACCAATGTGATAAGTCTCTCCTTTGTTCACTCTATCTAGCTCCTTGTATCACATTAGGTCTCAATCTCCTCTGGTCTATGGAGAACAATTTCATCTTCTGTACTTTTTCCCAATAATCTTTATTCTCAGGATGACCAACAGAATCAACAAACTCATCCGTAAGGCCAGTGATGTTGTGGGGATGGAACTGGACTCTCTGACGGTGGTGTCTGAAAAGAGGATGCTGTCCAAGTTGCATGCCATCTTGGACAATGTCTCCCATCCACTACATAATGTACTGGTTGGGCACAGGAATACATTCAGCCAGAGACTCATTCCACCGAGATGCAGCACAGAGCGTCATAGAAAGTCATTTCTGCCTGTGGCCATCAAACTTTACAACTCCTCCCTTGGAGGGTCAGACACCCTGAGCCAATAGACTGGTCCTGGACTTAGTTCCTGGCATAATTTACATATTACTATTTAATTATTTATGGTTTTGTATTGCTATATTTATACTCTATTCTTGGTTGGTGCAACTGTAATGAAAACGAATTTCCCTCGGGATCAATAAAGTATGACTATGACTATGACTATGGTATCTCTTTCCTGTACTTGCTGGAATATAATGGATCGAGTACTTCAGCTGAAGTCAAATCTGGAGCAAGGGTCAACTCAAGATCATTGGCCATATATACTTACATGCAGTAGAAAGTTGCTGTGGTGTGTTGGCGATACATGCAATACAGACTAACAACACTGAACAATTATAAAGAATAAAGAATGATTTAAAAAAAGTAAGTACGGACACGGAATAAAATGTGCATAAGTAGCCAAATACCAGCAGGGATTTACAATGTAAACAGCATTATACAAGTGGTTTAAAGTGTTTCCAATGCAGTGCAGTGACTGAGGTAATAGATAAGAGGGGTGGGGGGGGGGTCCAACTAGAATGGTTGATCAGATTAACTGTCTGAGAGAAGAAACTTTTAAGATGGTGTTAAGTTTTTCTTTTAATAGCCCTACAGCGCTTTCTGGAAGGGAGCTTTTCGAAAAGGCAGTTTGCTGGGTGGATAGTACCTATAACGATTTTTCTTGCTTGCTTCTTTGTCCTGGGCACATATAAATACTGCAGCTAATGGCGCTTTCTGCTGTCCTGACAGTTCACTGCAGTGGTCATATATTGTGAGAGGATGTTGTGCCAAAGCAGACAGCAATGGCTAACGTGAGGGTGTTCTCTATGACGGCAGTGTGGAATTGCACCAGTGTGTTCCGGGGAAGATGGAATTCTACCAGATGCCACAAGAAGTACATCCACTGCTGATTATTTTTGTTAATGAAGCAAATGTGGTTCTCCCTCATCATGAGTTCATGTGAAATAATGAACCCAGGAACCCGAATATTGAAACGGTGATAACTCTAGAGTTGCGGATGATAAGTGGGTAGAGAGAAGACACAGTATATTTCTCCTGAAGTTGATATGCATCTCTACAGTTTTGAGGGCATTCAGCTCCAAGTTGTGATTGTACAAGGACACTACATTCTTGTTGGTACTTGGACTTGTCACCTCTGGTGATTAGTCCTATAACAGAGGTGTCATCCACAAACATTTTCAGTTTAACTGATGGATCACTTGAGACACAGTCAATGGTGTATAAAGAAAATAGGAGAGAGGAGAGAAGACACCCCTGTACTGAACCAGTGCTGAGTGAGTGGGATGTGGAGATGTGCTTGCCTGGTCTCACATGCTACCTCCTGTCTGAGGGGATGTTTGTGATTCACCTGCAGATGGCTCCTGCTATGTTCAGTTTGGAGAGTTTCACTTGCAGAAGCTCAGGGTTGATGGTATTGAAGGCAGAACTGAGATAAATAATAAGAATCCTGACCGATGTACTGGGGGAGTTGAAGAGCTGTAGTATGAGTCTGGACTGATGTTAGCTGCATAGTCTACAGATCTGTTGGGTCTGTAGATGAACTGTAGCAGATCTAGAAAATTCTGAGTTATGGTTTTGAAAAATGACATGACCAGCCTTTCCAAAGTCTTCATTACGGCTTAAGTGAGTGGAACTGGCTTATATATTGAATCAAGTGATTTCTGAGTTTTTGGGGACTGGAATAAAATGGACTTCTTGAAACATGCTGAAACAGTGCACATTTTAAAAGACTGATAATAATGTCTGTAAAGACTGTAGACAAATGTTAGTGCAGTGTTTAAGAAGCAACTTATCTTAATTGCTTTTGTACTCTGTGCTTTTACAACACGAGTTCTGGTAGGCTTTTGCAATTGCTTTGTCAACTTCTCTCACTCATTCAATGAAATATTGACCTTTATATCCAGATCTTTCTAGATCCCAATTAGTAATTTACCTTTTATATTAATTTACTGTCCTGGTCTGCCCTCCAAAATGTACATGGAGTCATATAGTCATACATGGAAACAGGCCCTTCAGCCCAATGAATCCATGTTGACTATATAGTCGATGTGGAATTACAGAGGCATGAGAGAGGAACTTGCCCAAGCAGATGGGAGAGGGATGCTGGTGGGGATGACGGCAGAGCAGAGGTGGCTAAAGTTTCTGGGAATAGTTCACAAGACGCAGGATCGATGTGTCCCACAGAGGAAGAACTTCTCAAATGGTAGGGTAGGCAACTGTGGCTGACAAGGGAAGTTAAGAACTGCATAGAAGTCAAGGAAAGGGCATATAAAGTAGCAAAAGTGGGTGGGAAATTGGATGATTCGGAAGCTTTTAAAATCCAACAAAGAGCAACTAAAAGAGCTCTAAGAAGGGAAAAGGTGAAATACGAGGACAAACTAGCCAATAATATAAAGCAGGAGACCAAAATTTTGTTCAGTTATATAAAGAGTAAAAGGGAGGTGAGAGTTGATTTTGGACTACTGGAAAATGATGCCGGTGAGGTAGTAATGGGGGATGAAGAAATGGCAGATGAACTTAATGGGTACTTTGTATCTGTCTTCACTTTGGAAGACACTAGCAGTGTGTCAGAGGACTGTAGGTGTCAGGGAGCAGGAATGAGTGCCATTGCTATTACAAAGGAAAAATGCTAGGCAAACTCAAAGGTCTGAAGGTGGTAAGTCACCTGGACCAGATGTACTACATCCCAGAGTCCTGAAAGAGTTTGCTGAAGAGATAATGGATGCATTGGTCATGATCTTTCAAGAATCACTCGATTTTGGCATAGTCCCGGAGAAATGGAAGATTGCAAATGTCACTCCACTCTTTAAGAAGGGAGGAAGGCAAAAGAAAGGAAATTATAGTCCTGACGAAGGGTTCCGGCCCGAAACGTTGACTGATCATTTCCATGGATGCTGCCCGACCTGCTGAGTTCCTCCAGCGTGTTGTGAGTGTTGCTTTGACCCCAGCATCTGCAGAGTATTTTGTGTTTGAAATTATAGGCCAGGTAGCCTAACCTATGTGGTTGGGAAAGTGTTGCAGTCTATTACTAAGGACGAGGTTTCGGGGTACTTGGGGCCTAATGATAAAATAAGTCGACATGGTTTCTGTAAAAGGCAATCTTGCCTGACAAATCTGTTAGAGTCTTTTGAGGCAGTAACAAGCAGGCTGGACATAGGAGAGGCAGTGGATGTCATTTACTTGGATTTTCAGAAGGCGTTTGATAAGGTGCCACACATGTGGTTACTTAACAAGATAAAATCCTATGGTGTTACAGGAAAGAAACTGGCATGTATAGAGGAATGGCTGACAGGCGGGAGGCAGCGAGTAGGAATAAAAGGGGCCTTTTCTAGTTGGCTGCCAGTGACTAGTGGTGTTCCTCAGGGGTCAGTAATGGACTGCTACTTTTCACATTGCTTGTGAAAAATTTGTATAATGGAATTGATGGCTTTGTGGCAAAGTTTGTGGATGATGAAAAGATAAGTGGAGGGGTAGGTAGTGCTGAGGAAGCAATGCGATTGCAGTAGGACTTGGACAAATTGGAAGAATGGACAAAAAGTGGCAGATATGATTATACATTTTGGTAAAAGGAGCAATAGTGCAGACTATTATCAAATGGGGAGAAATTTGAAACATCAGAGGTGCAGAGGGACTTAGGAGTCCTCGTGTAAGACTCCCAGAAGGTTAATTTACAGTTGAATCTGTGGTAAAGAAGGGAAATACAATGTTGGCATTTATTTCAAGGGGAATAGAGTATAAAAGCAAAGAGATAATGCTGAGACTTTATGAGGCACTAGTCTGGCCGCACTTGAAGTATTGTCAACAGTTCGGACCCCATATCTTGGAATGGATATGTTGTCATTGAAGAGAGTCCAGAGGAGGTTCAGGAGAATGATTCCAGGAATGAAAGGGTTAACATATGAGGAGTGTTTGGCAGCTTTGGGCTTGTACTCACTTGAATTTAGAAGAATGCATGGGGATTTCTTTGAAACCTACTAAATGTTGAAAGGACTAGATAGGGTGGATGTGGAGAGGATGTTTTCTCTGCTGGGGGTATCCAGAACTAGAGGGCACCTATTAACAATAAATCACACATGAATCCTCTTCTGTTAATTCTTCCCACATTCCCAGCAATAACTCTACATTGTACAATGCATCTCCATCAAGGGAACGAATGTTGAAGTTGTCTGGGACTACTATTACCTGGGAACTCACCTGAACGTTAAACTGGACTGGACTAAAAATAGAGTCTATACAAGAAAGGGCAGAGCCAACTGTACTTCCTGAGAAGGCTCTGGCCATTCAACATCTGCCTTACAATGCTGCAGGTATACTATGGCTCAGAGGTGGCCAGCATTCTATTTTACGCTGTAGTCAGCTGGGGCAGCAGAGTGAGAACAGCCGACATCAAGAAGATGGATAAGTTCGTCAGGAAGATTGGTTGTGTTCTGGGGGTGGAAATGGATTCCCTGGTGCTTGTGTCTAAGAGGAGGATGCTGCAGAAGCTACCGAGCATTATGCATGTAATCCCCTGGTTCAGATGGTTCATTTCTTTTTCTCTGGTATGCTGTTCTGTTCTGTTCTGTGTATGCTACTTGTTCAGGTTACCTTTGAAGATAAGAGACAGGAGAATTGTATTCCATCCAATTAGGATGGCTAGATTAATGGGAGGTTTCTCCGCTGAGGGACACTAAGGTTGGTCTTGGGGCTTTTGTTGGGGGCCAAGAGAGAAAACTCTGGAGGGAAGCGGTTGTAAGAGTCGACTCGAAGTGGGGCAGTGATTTGACGAAGCCCAGGGAGATCGAAGGAGGATTGGCGAGGGGGAAACTGTGAGCTCCAACTTGTGCACATTAGACTGTTTCATTAAGATGGGCCTTTTTTTTTGTTTTTCCTTTACTAACCCTTTAGTCAAATTAAGAATTATAAAGCTGAATCTTTTAATTGTGTACTGTCTACTATTTCCTGGTACTTATTTGTAACAGGGTAACAAATCACGCAGTGTCTGCACAAACAGGAGGATTTGGGGGGCTTGCACTTCAATCTCCCACGTTTGGTGGGGCAGGAGAGCATCTTCTCTGGACACTTACACAGTTGACGAAAGCAGAGTGTTACATGAGGAGCACCTTTACGATCAGACTGACTCCACCAAGTACATCACTGAATGCCACAGGAGATCCTTTCTCCTCCTTAAGTATATAATATGTGGTTTCATTGCACATCTGTATTTTACACTATTATTTTTTAATGCATTTTTTGAATTTTTCTTACCTCAGTGCTTACATTTTGTATTTTAAAGTATATATTTCTGACTGAGCAACCTTGCAACAATAAATTCCTTCAGGATAAATGCAGTTTTATCTTATCTATGCACTGGGGGATATTTACAGCGAATAATTAACCTACTGACTCAGATGTTTTTGGGAGGGAATTGGAGTACCTGGAAGAAATCCACAAAGTCTTCAGAGCAGGCAAACACCACACAGACAGCATAAAACATCCGAAAATCTGCAGATGCTGGAAATCCAAGCAACACACACAAAATGCTGCCTGAACTCAGCAGGCCAGGCAGCATCAAGCATTAAGGGACCAAGAGTCTCGGCCTGAAATTATGACGGTTTACTCTTTTCCATAGATGCTGCCTGGCCTGTTAAGTTCCTCCAGCATTTTGTGTGTACCACACAGACAGCACCAGGTTTGAACTCTGGTAAATGGAAAAACTTCTTCTCTGGAAACACCCTTGGGAAGTTCCTCTAGTGCAAATATATTCTTCCTATATTGTGCAAACCTGGCCTGTTTTACAAAGTTGAACCATAACCCTTGTGCTCTTATATTCTGTGCCCTGGCATACTAAGCCAAATATCCCATATGCTTTCTTAACTACCTTGCCTATGTGCTGCCATCATCAGGGATCACTGGACTTATGAACTAAGATCCCTTTGTACCTCAGTACTCTCTTAAGACTTGTCATTTTTGGGCATTTCCTAGTCTTAATAGTCTTCCCAAAATGCATCGCCACACATTTCTCAGGATTAAATTCAATTTGCAATTAACTGAATTATTTATATTATCTCATAAATAGATGGTATGCTTTGTACTATCAACTTCTTGTCAGACATCCCACCCTGCAAAAATTAATTTCAGGGAGGTCTCAACCGGAAGTCTCAACCTCATAGCAGTCTGTGTCAATGAATTTGTTAATTTTGCAAGACATCAGATTCACAAGTGTTTTGTGAGACAGCCGACTTCTGAATTCTGTCTTAATGTGACGCACCATGCTGAATGCCCTTTCTACATCACAATTAGAATTTGGCAGCACCAAAAGCAGCTTCATCAACTGGCAGAGCTCTTTGAATCTCAACTGCCCTGTGCTCACAGATTTTACTTTGGACAGCTTCCCCCTGAACTCATCAACTGGCAAGCTTTTCTAGTTTGGCACCAGTCCTTCAAGGGTAGTTGAGACATAATCCAGGACTCACCTCAACATGTCTTTTACAGTCATTTAGCCCACCATATACAATAGAAAAGTCACTGTTGCAAACAGTACAGTGAGCAACACTGTCATTACTTTTGACCTCCATTAAGCGGGGGTACACTTTAGTGTAGTCTGGGGTGAAGTACGTTTTATATTTTCTTTTTTTGGAACTCTCTGCCATGGCGCTGCAGGACACTAAACTGAACTGATGGACAATGAAAGAGAGAGAGAGGTCGACTGTAAAGCCCACTCATAGAGAAAACTGATAGGTCTACTTAGCACAAAGAGAGACCAATCAGGATGCTCTCTCTCTGTCACTCTCTCGCTCTCTCTGTCTCTCTCTCTCTCTCTCTCTCTCTCTCTCTCTCTCTCTCTCTCTCTTACCCACCCCGGCTCACTCTCAAAAAATCAATTTCCAGGCGTCAGGGAGGCACTATCAGTATGTGGGAAACTCCTGGAACCTCTGGGAGAGGTGGGATGTCTGTCTTGTCATCTGCAGATTTAATAATCATATCTCTTATGGAGAGTCACATCTGGGAAAGGACCCAGCACCAATCCTTGTGATATTCTCTTAGTCACAGACTTCCACGAACAAAAAAAAATCCAGTTTTCAGGCATTGTTCTTTCCAGATCTACATAGAGCAATGTTTGTCATAGCAGCTGTGTTTTTTACTCTATCTAACTCTAGATAAATCTGTTTTCCTCTTTGTGGTAAGGGTCTTTATCTGCTTCGTAATTCTGCAGGAATCTTATTATCCATAGAACAGTGACTTGTGTGAAGCAAATTTAAAGGTAATCGGTAGAATCGTCAAGGGTGCTGTGCTGCTGCTGGAGAACATACAGAAGTAGTTATTATAGCTGGATCAAATCCCTTCTGAAAGCTCAGGCAAGCCTCTTAATGAGGGTTGAGCGTAAACTTTTACCGTGCTTTATAATACTTCAAATGTTTGAAAAGCAATGCAGTATCTACATATATATCTGGACACTAATTCAGGTATTCTTGCTGGAATACATGTCTGGGGAACTGGTCAAGGATTGTGTGGTCAGTGAATGATCCTGTGATTTTACTACTCATGATTGCTATCAGCAGTGCTACCCAATGCTCCTGGGATGCCTGCTTATTATACAATAGGAATGCCAGTTTCACCTGTCCATGGGAGAGAAACTTTCATATTTTTATTACACCTTAAACCTAACCCCTGTCCACTTCACCATGTAAAGAGTTTTACTGATACAAATATATACATCTTAATATTAAATCTTTTGAGAATTCATTATATATCCTTCATTTGAACTAACATTTTAGGCTTTAGCACCAATGATCTCGAGGTTGATACTTCAAGGAGAGCCAAGGAAAATCCCCAGGCTTCAAAAATAGAGATGTGCAACACAGTCCAACCTGCACTGCATCATTGAATTTCACTAGATATGACAACTGGTTTTGCCTATTCCCGGTGCTCCTCAAAATGTCTCAGCAGGATTTGCAAGGGTCGTAAAATTTTGACACCAGAAGTTCTGAATCAGTTGGTAGAGTGTAAACTCCAAGGTGCTATCTGCTGAAGTTGCATTGAGCCACCATCTACTAATTAGATGAACATATATCTTCTGATGGAGTTGTTTGAAGGAAAGTATAGCCTTGATCTCTGCGGATCTGTTGTCACGTACCTAAAGGATTTTTCAAATTCCTATTTTAAAAAAAAACACATAATATTCCTGCTGGTCATTCTTGCCTTGGCAATTAAACATAAACATGTTTTCTAGTGATTTACTCATATACAGGCTGCTTTGGTATCTTGATATCTGCAAATTTGTTTGCTGTGTTTGCCCTCATAACATCAGTGACTATTCTTTAGAAATAATCATTGTTATCGAGCATTTAGGACATTTGGAGGTGATAGATAAAGTACAAGTCCTATTTTCCACATCATTATCTGCCATTAACACAAGGGATTCTGCAGATGCTGGAGAACCAGAACGGCACACACCAAAAATGCTGGAGGAATTCAACAGGTCAGGCACCATCTTAGGAAATGAATAAACACTCGATATTTTGAGCCAAGGCCCTTCAACAGGATTGCCATTGATTTGATCAACAAGTATATTTAGGATACTTAAATATAAATCAGCATTTTGAAACTGGTAACAGTTCTCAGAAAAACTACTTTTTAGGTCAACGAGAGTGGTGAACAAAGTTCCGGAAACAAGGATACAGGATCAATTCAGGTAGGAATGAGAAACAATAAAGGTATTTCTGGGAGAGATATCCACATCCACAGACAGCAGCCGTATGTTATGACAGAATATAAAGGAACAAATAATGGATACTTGTTAGACAGGTACAGCAATTATCATGGGGGATTTTAATCTTCATTAAGAATGGAGGATATTACTTATTTGGGTATAACAATTACTAGGAATTATAAATTCGTTTTTAAAGAAAACTTTATCACTCTTTTGGATTATGTTAAGAAGGTACTATCAAATGGGTCTCCCCTTTCTTTATCACTGATTGGACGCATTAATTCTATTAAAATGAATATTTTGCCTAAATTTTTATATTTATTTCAAGCCCTTCCTGTTTTTATTCCTAAATCCTTTTTTGACTCTTTAGATTGGATTATATCTTCTTACTTATGGAAGAATAAAACCCCCTGATTAAACAAAGTTCATCTTCAGAAAACTAAAAAAATAGGGGATTAGCCCTACCCAATTTTAGGTTTTACTACTGGCCAGTCAACATACGCTACCTTACGTTTTGGTTATACTACATTAATCGTGAAGACTGTCCGGTTTGGTTTTCTTAAGAAGTTAATTCTGTTAATAAATTTTCTATTATTTCTCTTCTTAAGTAATTTGACTGATAATTATGTAGTTAAACATTCTTTGAGGATATGGTTACAATTTAGAAAATTCTTTGGGTTATTTGGTTTTTCACTCTCTAGTCCCATTTTTTCTAATTTCTTTTTAAACCTTCTTTGTCTGATGTGGTTTTTAAAGAGTGGAACAGACTAGGTATTAAATGTTTTCAGGATATGTTTGTTGGAGATAGTCTTTCCTCATTTGATCAACTATCTATTAAATATAATCTTCGTAAAACTCACTTTTTTAGATATTTACAAATTAGGGACTACTTGCGTTCTCAACTTCATACATTTCCTAAATGTCCAGATAAGAATTTAATTGATGCAATTTTTACTTAGAAACCTTTTCATAATGGATCTATTTCTAATATTTATAGTATGTTGTTGGCAATGAGAAACATTCCGTTAAGACAAAATTAAAAACCTCTGGGAACAAAACCTACAGATTTCAATTGATGAGGATACTTGGAATGAAATTTTTAAACTTGTTCACACCTCTTCGTTATGTGCGCGTCACTCTCTTTTACAACTTAAAGTGGGTCATACAGCCTATATGACTAAAGATAAGCTCTCTCATTTTTACTCAGATTTTTCTCCATACTGTAATAGGGGTAATGTTGAAGAAGCCTCTCTAATTCATATGTTTTGGTCCTACCCGCAGCTTGCTAAATTTTGGAAAGAAATATTTCAAACTTTCTCAGAGCTTTTTAAAGTAAACTTTAAACCCAACCCTTTGACTGCCTTGTTTGGCATTGTTGGGGGAAATGATTTTACTCTTAAGCCGAATGATTTGCATATTTTGGCTTTTATTTCTCTTTTAGCCAGAAGAGTTTTGTTGCTTAAATGGAAAGATGCCGCTCCGCCTGCTCTTGCCCATTGGTTGATTGATGTTATGTCATGTCTAAATCTAGAGAAGATTAGCTGTTCTATTTCTATACCTAGACAAGATTTTTTCACATTATGGGGACCTTTTTGGAACTACTTTCACAATTTTTGACTTGTTCAGCAATGATGATGGTTATTATATGTTTGAATTTACGACTATATGTCAGAGATTTTTTTCCTTTTCTTTTAACCAAACAGTTGTTTTTTTCTCTCTTTTTTGTTTTGTTATGGGGTTTTGATTTTGCTCTAGATTAGAATAAAATATACCTTTTCAATATTATGGTTAATTTGCCCCATAGTTATGGGGCATTTCAATCTTATTTCTGTTTCCATAATATCATAATGTATTTTGTATTCGTCTATGCAAGTGATTAATAAAAATATTGAAAAAAGAAAGAATGGAGGATATGATACTACCGTAGATAACCTGAACAGAAAATTCATAGAATGAATTTTCAGGATAGATTTTTAGCACATTTTGGAGCTCACTAAGAATTAACCTGCACTGGACCTGATGTTAAGTAAATGATAAAGTGAAGACTGATGAATTAAACAAATACATTGTCTTTACTTTAGAGAATGGAAGCAAACTAGTACAGTAAACTTAAACAAAGAAATAATAAGGCTATGAAAGCAGAGATAGCTGATGTAATATGGCAAATTACATTGAAGGATTAATCAATCAAAATGCAATGCTAGATGTTCTGAGCGGATTTTTCAGAATACTTTGAATTGATGGATTCCGATGAGAAGCAAAAAATCCAAAGGGGGATTATGCCATCTATGGTTAACTGAAAATTTTAAAGGAGTATCACAATTAAAGAAAAAATGCATAACTGAGTAAATAAAACTGGCAGATCAGAGGAGCCCACAGAATATCAGAAAGTCAGTTATGAGAAAATATAAGGAGGCTACAAAGAAGTCTAAATAGCCTACAATGTAAAATATGAAGTTGTCCTTTTTTCCAGGAAAACATAAATACGCATGCTCTCTTGGAAGAATATAAATAAACATTTTCTCTAAATAGCAAAAGACTGCAGAGTTCCAAGGCACAGAGGGCTCTGTGCATGCTAACGCATCATTTGCAAAAGCTCAATATGCAAGTCCAGCAAGTAATTAAGAAAGACTGTATCTGCTGAAGTTTAGAAGAATAAGAAGTGACATGATTGAAAATACAAGATCATGATGGTTCTTGAGAGAATGGATGTGAAGAAGATATTTACCCTTGTGAGAGAAGCAAAGACAAGAGGACAGTTTAAAACTAAGCAGTCGTCCAGTCAGCGACGAGATGCGATGCACAGGCTTTCTTTTAGAGCAGGAATTCCTAACCTTTTTTTATACCATGGACCCCTACCATTAATCTAGGGATCTGTGAATCCCAGGCTGGGAACCATTGCTTTAGAGGGTTGTGAGTTTTGGATCTCTCTTCTGTAAAGAGAAATGAAGACAAATTCTTTTAGTATTTTTATGGCAGAAATGGAGATATTCTTGCTAAGAAAGAGGGTGGAAGATTATTGTGGGTAATTGAGATTCCAATCAGTTCTGTCAGGAACCTATTGAAGACCTGAGAAGTGGAGTGGTTCACTCGTGCTCCTGTTCATGCATTCTAGATTGTGGTATTCTGCAGTATTTTGTGGAGCCATATATTAATATAACTTTCTATCTGAGATTCCTGTTGCTATTAATGTTTGCTTTTTTCTAGATTTTAACAGTCAGAGAACAATGGTACATGAGCAATTAGGTCAACAATCACTGTCACTGACTGATGTAACCGTTTTCTCTTTGAAATTACAAACTCCAGTTTGTGGACAAAGTCCTGTCTACTTCAGTATATGGATCTCCGACCACTGACCAAACTCCAAATGAAACAACAGCCTATTTATACTTACAAGAGTCACTGTTATGTTTATTCTCAGCCTGTACTATAGGTGAACTTCGAGGAGCAGAGAAACTGCTACCTGATAATCCACCTTTTGGAGATTCAGATCTAATGCACCTGATCGAAGTATTGGTGGAAAAAATATATAGGACTGGGAAACAGTTCCCGGCACTTCATATAACAGGTACGTTTTTAAAAATAGTTTTCAATGCATTAAAGAAAGTACTCTTTCTCTTGGCAGCCTTATTGGTTTTACTGAAAACACAAACAGCCTGCTGTGTATGAATGTGATGTGGGGTTTATTTTCTGGAACAAACACTTCACGTGGTTAACTGATAACAGGAAGGAGTGTTCATATTGCACTGTTTCTGGGTTGAATGTGGACAGCATAAATGTAGCTCGGAGTAGATGCACAACTCTGTAACTCCTGAACATCCAGCAACAATATCTTTATAACTTTTTTAACACCAATGAGCTTAAAATAAAAATGAATTCAATTACTCAGCAGTTTGACAGAGTATATCAACTCCATTTACTTCAACGAGTCACTCAGTGAAAGGAATTACTGTTTTCACAATAATTTTGGCTCTGCAGTGCAACAATTTTTACTGTTTTGCTGCTAGAATGATTTTAGTTTTTTATTTAGGAGCTTGCATTGTAATGGAAAGTAGAAAGGAAATGTGAATTGAGACTAACTATTTTCTGTTAAAATGTGCTTTGCGTCAAATTTGCATAAGTTGCGTCAAATTCAAGAAACCTTGGCAAGCGCCTTGGTAAAATCTTGGTAAGGGTCTTATTTGAAATGCTTCAATTAATTTTCTTGCAATAATTATGCAAGTCAAATTAATAGGACTAACAAGAGAAATATTGTGTGCCACTCAAAAAAGATTTTACCAAAATTATCCTTTCACTGATTAACTTTTACAACAGCAATCATAAAGCTCATAAACCTATTTCCCAGAACTCTGCTCGTTGCAATCATTCTCAGGATAAATAAATATTAACAACAGTTTTCCCCAGATACTAATGGCGAAATAGTTCTCTTGGGAAATCTAAGTGAACGGTCAAGGATGGAATTACAGAACACCAACGAGGCAAATAAGAACAAAAAGCATTGATTTGTTTGCACGGATTGAGTTATTTAGTGTTTTCATTATATGCAAATCAACTTAAATGCAAATATTGTAATATTAATTCCATTGTCTAGTGCAGACAAAGTTTTAAAGACAATAGTACTTCAGGAGATGAGAACATTGACTTAAAATGGTGCAGTTGGCATTGGTATTGGTTTAAGGGGTAAATCTGTAACCTACAATGTACCATAGATAATTGAACATTCAGACTTTCATCATTGTGGTGTCGAAAGTTTTGACTTATGACATATATATCGAAGATTCAGACTTACATCATTGCGGTTGCATTTCTATGTTAGTCTCTTTCAAGAGTAGCTCTCCATGAGGAAAGCAATTCTTAATCTTCTATGCTGTATTATTTATCAGACTGCCTGACTGCAGCTGTATTAGTATTAACATTTTGAATCAAAGTTGCTTGGATCTCTTGGAAGCAGATACCATTTGAATTCCATAGTGCACCAATGCCCAATGGAGTGGGTAGGGATCTGTGGCTGAAGCTTGAAAACATCTGGAGTACAATTCAAACGTAGTAGAAGACTGGGTTTATAATTATCTTCAATTTAGAGCAAAATCAGAGAAAGTAAAGTTTCTGATCCCTGTTTATCTAAATTAAAAAATACAGATTGAAATCTCCAAACCTGGATCTACACTACGCTACCCACAGGGTTGTTGACATTTGTACTTTATTCAATGAAGCTAATGGAATGAGTATGGTTCAATCATATAAAGCAGTATAGATTCCTGTACAATTATCATTTAAGAAATATATTGTGCCCCGTACTACAGTTTGTAATTCATTTTTGAAATACCAGCCTTTCAAAGTCATCAAAATCATTCTGATGGCATTTTCAACTTTTATGATGTTTTTAATAATCAGTTGACTTTACTTTGAAAGTAGTAGATTGCTGAGGTTGACCACAAACTAATGATTTAACCTTAAAATTTAGATGTAATCCAAAATATTTTTTGGACGTCTTGAGCCTAAAAACTAATTTGCATAACTCCAGGAAAATAAACAGAGCTGTGAAGTTGAAAAGTGTCTTAACCAGAGTGCATTATCTGTGGTGTAGGGGAGTATTAGGAGGATCGGGGTGGAGAGGATGGGAATGGGGCAGAGAGAGCAGGAGGGAATTAACTGGGGGAAGAGACTTGATGGAGGTGATCTGAGAGTCAACATTGACTTTACAGGTTGAATGTCCTCATTCTACCTGTATGTCATGAAAGAAGTAGATCAAATGAGGATAGGGCATATTGCATTGACTAACAATGTCAGTGTCAGTGCTACATAAATGAGGAAAACATGACAAGATTGTTCTGCGTGCTCACGGTGTGCATGAATTTCTTGCTCTGTTTGCAACGTTTACAATTACAGCTATGGTGACCATAACACTGTTTTAAGATAGATACGATTTCTTGCCCTTGTCTTCAGGATACCTCTAGTATTTCAATGAGTATTTAATGAGTATCTCTTCAGATGCATTGCCTTCATTATGTAGGTGAATGCAGAACATTCTCATATAAATTTGACCTGGATGGTGGCTGAAGGAAGAGTGTTTGATAGGACACAGTAAAGGACCTATGAATCCTCAAACTGGACACTGTGAACTTATCCAGTCAACTGAAGAAGAACTTAGCTTAACATAACATCTGGATGAAAGAACTGTCAAAATTTCAGAAGTCCAGTAATACAGCACTGAAGTAGACCATAAGCCCGTAAGATATAGAAGTAGAAGTAGGCCATTCAGCCCATTGAGTCTGCTCTGCCATTCAATCACGTGCTGATCTAATTCTTCCAGTCATCCCCACTTCCCGGTTTTTACTCCATACCCTTTGATGCCCTGGCTAATCAATAACCTATCCATCTCTGCCTTAAATACATCCAATGACTTGGCCTCCACAGATGCTCATGGCAACAAATTCCACAGATTTAGCACCTTCTGACTAAAGTAATTTCTCCACATCTCAGTTCTCAAAGGACATTCTTCAATCCTGAATTCGTGCCTCCTTGTCCTAGAATCCCCTGCCACGGGAAATAACTTTGTCATATCTAATCTGTTCAGGCCTTTCAACATCTGGAATGTTTCTATGAACCCCCCCCCCCCCCATTCTCCTGAACCTCAGGGAATACAGCACAAGAGCTGCCAGACGTTCCTCATACTGTAACCCTCTCATTCCTGGAATCATTCTTGTGCATCTTCTCTGAACCCTCTCCAATGTCGGTATATCCTTTCCAAAATAAGGAAAACTGCACACAATACTCTAAGTGTGGTCTCACGAGTGCCTTATAGAGCCTCAACATCACATCCCTGCTCTTATATTCTACTCCTCTGGAAATGAATGCCAACATTGCATTTGACGTTTTCACAACCGACTCAAACTGGAGGTCAACCTTTAGGGTATAGAAACATAGAAAATAGGTGCAGGAGTCAGCCATTCGGCCCTTCGAGCATGCACCGCCATTCAGTACGATCATGGCTGATTATCCAACTCAGAACCCTGTACCTGTCTTCTCTCCATACCCCCTGATCCCTATAGAAACATAGAAAGTATTTTGCACAAGGACTCCCAGGTCCCTTTGCATCTCCGCATTTTGAATTCTCTACCCATCTAAATAATAGTCTGCCCATTTATTTCTTCCACCAAAGTGCATGACAATACACTTTCCAACATTGTATTTCATTTGCCACTTCTTTGCCCATTCCCCTAAACTATCTAAGTCTCTCTGCAGGCTCTCTGTTTCCTCAACACTATCTGCTCCTCCACCTATCTTTGTAGCATCGACAAATTTAGACACAAATCCATTAATACCGTAGCCCAAATCATTGACATACATTGTGAAAAGCAGCGGCCCCAATACCGACCCCTGTGGAACTCCACTGGTAACTGGCAGCCAGCCAGACTAGGATCCCTTTATTCCCACTCTCTGTTTTCTGCCGACCAGCCAACGCTCCACCCATGCTAGTAACTTCCCTGTAATTCCATGGGCTCTTATCTTGCTAAGCAGCCTCATGTGCGGCACCTTGTTAAAGGCCTTCTGAAAATCCAAGTACACCATGTCTACTACATCTCCTTTGTCTACCCTGCTTGTAATTTCCTCAAAGAACTGCAGTAAGTTTGTCAGGCGGAATTTTCCTTGCACAAAACCATGCTGGCTTTGATTTATCTTGTCATGTGCTTCCAGGTACTCCGTAATCTCATCCCTAACAATTGATTCCAACAACTTCCCAACCACTGATGTCAGGCTAACAGGTCTATAGCTTCCTTTCTGCTGCCTCCCACCCTTCTTAAATAGCACAGTAACATTTGCAATTTTCCAGTCATCTGGTACCATGCCAGAATCTATCGATTCTTGAAAGATCATCGTTAATACCTCCGCTATCTCCCAAAGGTACATTCCATCAGGTCCAGGAGATTTATCCACCCTCAGACCACTAAGCTTCCTGAGCATCTTTTTAGTCATATAAATTCATAACAGTCATAATATTCATATAGTCATAATATTCACTACACAAACTTCACTTCCCTGACACTCTTGAATGTCCGGTATACTGGAGACATCTTCCACTGTGAAGACTGAAGCAAATACACATTCCGTTCCTCTGCCATCTCTGCATCTCTCATTACAATATATCCAGCATCATTTTGTATTGGTCCTGTACCTAGCCTTGACTCTCTTTTACCCTTTATAAACTTAAAAAAGCTTTTAGTACCATCTTTGCTATTAGTCGCCAGCTTCTTCTCATAATTCACCTTTTCCTTCTGAATGACCTTCTTTGTTTCCTTCTGCAAGTTTTTAAAAGCTCCCTAATCCTCTAGCTTCCCACTAGCTTTGGCTTCCTTATATGCCCTCTCTTTTGCTTTTAGCTTGGCTTTGGCTTCACTTGTCAGCCACGGTAGTGTCCTTCTTCCCTTTGAAAATTTCTTCTTATTTGGAATATATCTGTCTTGCACTTCCTTCATTTTTCACAGAAACTCTAGCCATTGCTGCTCTGCTGTCCTTCCTGCTAGTGTCCCTTTCCAGTCAACCTTGGCCAGTTCCCCTCTCATGCCATTGTAATTTCCTTTATTCCACTGAAATACCGACATACTGGATTTTATATTTTCCCTCTCAAATTTCAATGTGAACTTCGTCATATTGTGATCACTGTTTCCTAAGAGTTCCTTAACCTTAAGCTCTCTTATTACCTACAGATTATTGGACAACACCCAATCCAGCACAGCTGATCCCCTAGTGGGCTCAACAACAAACTGTTCTAAAAAACCATCCCTTAGACATTTTACAAATTCTCTCTTGAGGTCCAGTACTGGCCTAGTTTTCCCAATCCACTTTCATGTTAAAATCCCCAACGATTATCATGACATTGCCTTTCTGACATGCCTTTTCTACCTCCTGCTGTAATTTGTAATCCACATCCCGGCTACTGTTTGGAGGCCTGTATACAACTGCCATTAGGGTCCTTTTACCTTTGCCATTTCTTAACTCAACACCTTCCAATCCTATGTCATCTCTGCCCATTGATTTAATACTACTTCTTATACACAGAGCCACACCACTGCCTCTGCCTACTAACCTATCTTTCCGATATACCGTATATCCTTGGACGCTCAGCTCCCAATGGCAGCCATCCTTTAGCCAAGTTTCAGAGATGGCCACAGCATCATACTTGCCAATCTGTAGCTGAATTTCAAGATCGCCCATTATATTCCTTATGCTGCGTGCATTCAAATACAACACTCTCAGTCCAGTATTTGTTGCTTTCTGCTTTAACAGCACCATGCGTCTATTGCCCTGTAACACATGCCACTGGCTTTGATTAAGCCTCACCTCCTGCCTGTTTTTTCTATAATCTCTGTTGCACGCTATCTTTGATTTATTTCTGTTTTCCCCTTCCTCAGCCGTATTACTCCGCATCCCCCTGCCAAATTAGTTTAAATGCTCTCTAACAACTCTATTAAATGTGCCCGCTAGGATATTGGACCCCTTTGGATTCATGTGTAACCCATCCTTTTTGTACAGGTCATACCTCCCCCGAAGAAGCCCCACTGATCCAGGAATCTGAATCCCTGTCCCCTACACCAGTCTCTCCGCCATACATTAATACGTCTGATCATGCTATTCTTGCACTCGCTAGCACGTGGCACAGGCAGCAATCCTGAGATTACTAGCCTAGAGGTCCTGCCTTTCAGCTTCCTACCTAATTCCCTGAATTCCCTCTTCAGGACCTCCACCTTTTTCTACCTATGTCATTGGTACCAATGTGTACCAAGACTTCTGGCTGTTCACCCTCTCCCTTCAGAATACTTTGCACCCAATCTGAGACATCCCATACCTTGGCACCTGGGAGGCAACATACCATGTAGGTATCTCTATCAGGCTGACAAAACCTCCTGTCTGTTCTCCTCTCTATGGTATCCCCTATGACTACCGCATTCCTCATCTTCCTCTTTCCCTTCTGCACCACGGAACCAGGCTCAGTGCCAGAGGCCTGATCGCCATGGTCATCCTCTGTCAGATCACCTTCCCCGCCCCCTGCCAACTGCATCCAAAACAAGATAACGATTACTGAGGGGGATGGCCACAGGGATGTTCTCTACTATCTAAGCTTCTTTCCTTGCTTCCCTGACCATCAGCCACTTATCTAACTCCTGCAGCCTCGGGGTGACTAACGCCCTGTAACTCATCTCTATCTCTGTTCACTCTCCCTAATAAACTGTAGGTTATCGAGCCGCAGTTCCAGATCCCTAACACGGTCTCTCAGGAGCCGCGTCTCAGTGCACTTGGTGCAAATGTGGCCATCTGGAAGACTGGAAGATTCCCAGGATTCCCACATCCGACACCGAGAACAAAATACTAACCCTACCAACATGCTCATTATTCAGGGAAAAAAAATGCAAAGAAAACCAAAAACGAAATCCACTTACCCACTTACTTCGCTAAAGTCCGCTTTTGCCAAAGCCTGAATGAACAAAATCCTGTCGCTTCTACTCTCGCCAGTGGCCTACTCCCGATCATGCCCGCTCCACTTATCCCTTCTGTACTTTTATTTAATTTGTCAAGCTCAGTTGTTGCCGCTGACAGGCCCCGCATAATGGACAAACACCCACGAAGCTCTTATTTTAAATCACCGACTCTGACCTGATTTTCTGCTGAATCCTTTGGGTTTAAGATAATATTTACAGAATTCTGATAGGTAGTAGACTGGTAATTTTTTAGGAGGTGCATCTAATCTCTGTTTATGGGTCAGCAATTGTGAAATCAAATGGCATAACTTTATGAAATGACACTTTCAATTACAAGACATAATTGAAAATCAGAGAAGGATCCCAGGCATTAAATTTGAATTGTTTTTCTTTCCAAAGATGCTGCTTGACTTGCTGAATGTTTCCAGCACTTCCTGCTTTTAACTCAGAGACTTAATATTTGGAGATGCACATTGGGAGGTAAAGAATTGTGATGTTTGGGATTTTCCATGCATAAAAATACCAATGTAGTTACCTTCATGAAACTAATCTAGACAGCATCAGCAGTGGTTTGAGAGCATTTGGAAGCACACGATAAGGGGAAATCTTGCCAAACAAATCTGGAATGTTGGAATTCTTTGAGAAAATAACAGACACAATAGATAAAGAAGAGTGAGTGGATTTTTAGAAGGTCTTTGACAAGGTGCCACACATGAGGCTGCAAAACAAGATAAGATGGTATTACAGAAAAAGATACCAGCATGGACAGATGATTGGTTGAAAAGCAGCAGACAATGAGTGAAAATAACAGAGGCCTTTTCTTGTTGGCTGCCAGTGACTAGTGGTGTTCTGCAGGGGTCAGTGTTGGCCCTGCTACTTTTCATATTATATGTTAATGATCCGGATGACAGAATTGATACCTTTGTGGCCAGGTTTGAGGATGGTACAAAGATAGGTGGAGTTGCAGATAGTATTGAGGAAACAGGGAGCCCGAAGAAGGTTTGGACAGATTGGGCAGTTGAAGTACAGTGTAAGAGAGTGTATGGTCAAGCATTAGGATAGAAGGAAAAAAGGCATGGACTGGTTTCTAAACAAGGAGCAAAAAATGGAGGTTCAAAGCGACTAGGGAGTCTTAGTGCAGGATTCCCTAAAGATTAACTTGCAGATTGAGTCGATGGTGAGGAAGGCAAATGCAATACTAGTATTCATTTCAAGAGGACTAGAGTATTAAAGCAAGGATGTAATTCTGAGACTTTATAACATATTGGTCAGACTGCATTTGGAGTATTGAAAGCAGTTTTGTCCCTATCTAAGAAAGGTTGTGCTGGCATTGGAGAGGGTCCAGAGGAGGTTTATGAGAATGACCCCGGGAATGAAAGGGTTAATGTATGCAGAGAATTTGATGGCTCTTGTCCTGTGCTTGCTGGTGTTTAGAAGAATGAGGGGTATATTATTAAAATGTACTGAACATTGAAAGGCCTAAATAGAGTGTACGCGAGAAGATGCTCCAAATTGTTGGAGAGTCTACATAGAAGTCAGAATAGAAGTCATTGGGTATATTTAAAGCAGAGGTTGATAGGTTCTTGAATAATAAAGAGTGTCAAAGTTTAAAGGGGGAAGGCAGGAGAATGGGGTTGAGAGGGGAGATAAATCACAATGATCAAATGGCACAGAAGACTCGTTGGGCCTAATGGTCCAGATTTGCTCTTATGCTTTATAGTCTTAGCATCTGAAAGAGAGAAAAACTTTCAGATTCCCCATGTACGCCAACAAATGAGAATCAAAAGGACAAGGATAAAAGTAATCACAAATATGATTTTACTTAGGAATGCCAGCAAATTCATCCTTGATTCTCTGCATAACACTGTATAGATGTTCCCAGTAACTTCTTGCTTCCTTTATATCAGATATTTATTCAATAATCCAGAGTAGAGGATGAAATAGTTAAATACTTACCTTCTCCATTCAATTTAGGACAAGCAATAAGGACAAGAAGTTCAAAAATGAGAGAAGTTCTGATGGGAATTCCCTATGTAATCCTGTTCAAACCGAATTGTGAAATTCAAAGTAGTTCTGCATGCTAGGCTTTTATAATTAGTTCAAATTGCCAGGGCATAAAGTTTCTGTGCATAACTTTAGATTTTGCTGAGGTATATTCAATGATAGATCAGCCAGCAGCACTAGATCATAGTCGATTTCCTTTCCAATAGACCATCTTCAAAATTACTTTCAATATGTCATTTTTGATCCTTATGTAACTTGGAAGTTGCCAGTTAAAATCAATTCTGGAGCGAAGATAAAATTTCTCAATTGGCAAAGGTAAAATCAGTTTACACCAAGTATCCATTCTTTGTTATAATGTAGTCTTCACATCATATTGAATGGACAAAGATTTACAATATCTGGTCATATTAGTTGAAACAATAAAATTTAAATACCGTGACATGAGATGGTCATGATCACAATAAACTTGATAATAGAAGTAGACATACGTTCCCTTAATCCCTTCAAATTCAGTAAGCCTACATCTACATCACCTCCCTGCCCTAACCTCATACCCTTTGGAATACTTACTACCTGAGAACTTCTGTCTCGGATACTCTGATTTAAAGAGCAGCTAGAGCAGTTACAGGGGAAGAAATCTAAAGGTGAACATAGCTATGGCTAATAAATGCCTCCTTATTTTATGTTAAGTAACACTTTATCTTGACACTATAACCACCAGACTCAAAAAAAGTTACTTTGCCCAGGAAATAAGGCTTATCAACATTTCCACCCTCTAGCCCATCCCTCCATACCTCCAACCACCACTACTTTATCATTTCCTCAATCACCATATGTACTGACACTCCTTTGTCTACAATCATCCATACTATCAATATATGTACATAAGCTGTCTTAGTTATTTGTATGTATTGTGTTTCTTAATTATTCCACTTGTTATTGTACTTTTATAGTACTGCTTGGGATCTAGAGTAACAATTATTTCATTCTTATTTATACTTGTGCACTGGGAATGACATTAAACAATCTTGAATTAAAGGCTAGGCTCTCCAGTTAGGAGAAACAACACCAGGTCCATCAATATCTCAATTTTTTCATTTCTTATTTTTCTTGCACTAGAAGGTGAAATTAGACTGAATTGGTCTATCCTAATCAACATGAATATGATGGGCTGAATGGCCTCCTGCTGTGTTGTCAATGTTCTATGACTCACGGCTTTTCAAATATGTATTCAATTTATTTTAAAGTAACACACACAAAATGCTGGAGGAACTCAACAGGCCGAGCAGCATCTATGGAAAAAGTACAGTCAACGTTTTGGGCTGAGACTCTTGGTCTTGACAATAAAGGGAAATACCAGAAAGTCCAGCTGTACTTAAATTTGATGAATCACTGGTCCAGCAGGGATGTATCCTAGGCTGTGGGGGAAGAAAATCCAGAGGAAAATTTAAAAAAAACCTGAAAATCTGAAAAAAACAGAGCATGCTAGTGCCCTTCTTAGCTACAGATATGAGCTTATTTCCCTCCTTCCTAAAACTGATGAAGAATTCAGGACTTGAAACATTAACAATTTCTCTTCCATTGATGCTGTTATCAGCTAAGAAGTCAAGAACTAGAGGGCAGGATTCTATGGCTCTGTGGATAAAAGTAATCAGTAAAATAATCTAACTAACATAGAAAAATCTTTCTTTACACAATGATTAGAGACTGAAATGGACTAGCAGGAATAGGAATGGAGGCAGAAGCAGTTATCACCTTCCAATAGGAGTTGGATAAGTATTTGAAAGGAAAAGATTTTGTGGTCGATTGGGAGAGGGTGGGAGAGGGTGGAAGAGTGGGCCTAGCTGTGGTGCTCTAAGTTAGAGCCAATAAAACCTCCAAGGGCTGAATGGCCACCTTCCCTGTTATAATCATCCCATAATTATGTCGGAATAGACACCATGTTTAAATAAGAATCAAATACACATACAGTATCTGTAATAAATAAATTGATGAAGACCAAGTATGTTACCCCTATGTAAGTGGAACAAGTGCTACACATGCCCTTACACTTCCTCCCTCACCACCATTCATAACCCCAGACAGACCTTCCAGGTGAGGCGACACTTCACCTGTGAGACATCTGGGGTGATATACTGCGTCTGGTGCTCCTGATGCGGTCTTCTATATATTGGCAAGACCCAACGCAGGCTGGGAGACTGTCTCGCTGAACACCTACGCTCGGTCTGCCAGGGAAAGCAGGATCTCCCAAGGGCCACACATTTTAATTCCATGTCTCATTCCCATTTTGATATGTTTATCCACAGCCTCCTCTACTGTCAAGATGAAGCCACACTCAGGTTGGAGGAACAACACCTTATATTCTGTCTGGGTAGCCTCCAACCTGACGGCATGAACATTGACTTCTTAAACTTCTGTTAATGCCCCACCTCCCCCTCGTACCCCATCCATAATTTATTTATTTTTTGTTATTACTAATTTTTTTCTCTCTCCTTTTTCTCCCTCCGTCCCTCTCGCTATACCCCTTGCCCATCCTCTGGGCTTCCCCCCTCCCCCTTTCTTTCTCTCTAGGCCTCCCGTCCCATGATCCTCTCATATCCCTTTTGCCAATTAACTTTCCATCCCTCCCCCTCCTGTCTTCTCCTGTCATTTCCGATCTCCCCCTCCTTCTCCCACTTTCAAATCTCTTACTATCCCTTCTTTCAGTTAGTTCTGACGAGGGGTCTCAGCCCAAAACGTCGACTGTACCTCTTCCTAGAGATGCTGCCTGGCCTGCTGTGTTCACCAGCAATTTTTATGTGTGTTACCCCTATGTAATCTGCCTTGCACTACAATACGTACTGAAAAGTGAGCAAGTCAATGCAGCATAATTCGGTATAGTCTTTTAGGGATCTGATTTTGAGATTTTGTTTATTTATTGAGATACAGCACGGAATCGGCCCTTCTGGCCCCTCAAGTCGTGCTGCCCAGCAATCCCCTGATTTAATCCTAGCCTAATCACAGGACAATTGACAATGACCAATTAACCTCCCAAATGGTAGGTCTTTGGATCCTGGGAGGAAACTGAAGCACCCGGAGGAAACCCACGTGGACACAGAGAGAATGGACATATCCCTCACAGTCAACAGCATTGTGCTAACCACGATGCGTACTGCCCCAAAAGAGTTCATGCCAAAATAATCAAAGGAGCATTTCCTGTATTGTTACTATATTCTCAGTTCAGGTTTTTTCTGTCATTAATCCAGTATTAATCATTCTGCAAGTTCCTGATAACAGATACGTCGCAAATTTAATCAGTGTTCAATATCCCCATTTTTTGTTGATTCCAGCATGAGAGCAGAGAAATCTTACAGCAGTAAGTAAGTTATTTTAATCACACTAGGCTAATCTTAATGCATTTCTTGAAGTCACCCTTGCTTGTCTCTAGGAGTTTACTGCAATGGAATGAATTGAAGGATGTCAAGCAGCTTTTATAGGCTCCATTTATAGGAATCGATCAATTTCGATAGTTGTGAAATGAAACAGCTTGGATCTATTTAATCTTTAGACGTAAGTTAACCTGTGTATTTTTTGTTTTTCATTACCTGCTTTTTAAATATTTTTGAATTAAATTTAAATAATTCTGGAATAAATTTACTAATTTTACTAATTTTTCTCCTTCCACTTATTTTCTGGCCATATTAGAATTAGATGTGAATATGGGTATGTCAGTTATTGGATTATTACGTCTTTTGAGATTGGTTAGAACTACAGGTGATTTAAATATTTGGAAAACAATTATAAAGCTAAATCCATAATGACATAAATAATCTAGCAGCACATTCTCTTACATAAGAGCATACTTTTCTTTATTTGATATTTTAATACATTAGAAAATAGCATTTTTACCATTTACTAGGGCAACACAGTAGTGTAGTGGTTAGCACAACACTTCACAGTACTAGCAACCTGGGTTCAATTCCTGGCTCTGTCTGTAAGGTGTCTGTATGTTCTCCAGGTGCTCCAGTTTGCTCCCAGAGTCCAAGGACATGTCAGTTGGTAGGTTAATTGGTCGCTGTAAATTATCCCGTGATTAGGTTAGGGTTAATCAGGGGTTACTGGGTGGCTTGGCTCAAAGGGCCAGAAGAGCTTATTCTGTGTTATAGCTCATAAAGAAAACAAATTAATTAATGAATAAAGACATTGCATTAAATTAGTGCTCAGTAGCCAAAGCGATTATTGCATTAACTTTCAAGAATTATGTTGATTTGAAATTTAATGTATTACAAATACATTTACAGCCTTCTTCATGTGAATCTGTCCTTTCCAGTCCAATCCAGTTGTATCGGCAATGTAGTGACTTTTTGTGGAACTTTGGCTAATTATAAACCACTGGACATGGTTCAACTATTTCACAATATATTCCCAAAATAAGATTGATTAGTCATTGCCTAATATGTGTTTGTCTGATCAAAGCGATACAATTGCCTCTCCTTTGCACAACTTACTGAGCTACTATAAACGGCTGCTGCATTTTGCTGCTGTTAATATCTGTTGAACCACTCCTCCCTGAATATTAGATTTTCTGTTATATTGTTAACCTTGTTGTAGTAATAGTGGGCCTTGTTTCCTGTTATTTTCAGCTGTACAGATTGTGTTCTAAAATATGGCTTTGAGTCTGATGATGTAATAAAATATAATTGCTTTAGTTTTGGTGAAATATAATTGATCAATAGGAAATATAACCAAAATATTTTACCCAAAACATTATTTTCTTATTGTTCTCAAGAAGTGAGCACTACTGCCTTAGCTAACATTTATCCACATCTGCAGCTGCTGTCCACAGGAGAGGAAGAGTGTAGTGGCTTCCTGAAATTTTGCAGTTATTGTGATGCCCACCATTACATTGCAGTTGGGATGCAAGTTTCAGGATTTTGACTCAGATGAAGAACTAGCCAGTTATATAAAAGAGGATGCCAAAAGTTTTTCTTCAGGTACATAAAAAGTAAAAGAGAAGCAAGAGTGGATGTAGGAGGGCTGGAATTTAATAATAGAGAGGTGGTAAATGGCAACAAAGAAATAGTGGACAAACTCAGAAGTATTTTGCATCAGACTTCACCGTGGGAAACACTAGTAGTGTGGCAGAAATTTGAGAGTGTCAGGGTCAAGAAGTGAGTGTAGTTGCTGATACTTAAGAGAAGGTGCTTTGGAAGCTGAAAGGCCTGAAGGTACATACAGTAAGTCACCTGGAACAGCTGGACTACACTTTAGGGTTCTGAAAGAGGTAGCTGAAGAGGTTGTGAAGGCACTAGTAGTAATCTTTCAAGAACCACTAGATTTTGCGATGGTTCTGGAGGACTGGAAAATTGCAAATGCCACTCCACTCTTTAAGATGGGAGGGAGGCAAAAGACAAGAAATTATGGGCTAGTTAGCCGGACTTCAGTGGTGTCTTAAGATGTTGGAGTCCATTATTAAGGATAAAGTTTTTGCAGTACTTGGAGGCACATGACAAAATAGACCAAAGTCAGCAAGGTTTCCTTAAAGGGAAATCTTGCCTGACAAATTTGTTGGAATTCTTTAGAGCATTAGACCATAAGACATAGGAGCAGAATTAGGCCATCTGGCCCATTGAGTCTGCTCTGCCAGTCAATCATGGCTGATCCTTTTTTTCTCCTCCTCAACCCCATTTTCCGGCCTTCTCCCCGTAACCTTTGATGCTATGTCCAATGAAGAACCTATCAATCTCTGCCTTAAATATGCACGATAACCTGGCCTCTACAGCTGCATGTAGCAACAAATTCCAAAAATTCACCACCCTCTGTCTAAAGAAATTTCTCCGCATTTCTGTTTCGAATGGACGCCCCTCTACCCTGCGGCTGTACCCTTTTGTCCTAGATTTTCCTACCATGGGAAACATGCTTTCCACATCTACTCTGTCTAGGCCTTTCAACATTTGAAAGGTTTCAGTGAGATCCTCTCTCATCCTTCTAAATTCCAGTGAGTACAGACCCAGAGACATCAAATGTTCCTCATATGATAACCTTTTCATTCCTGGAATCATCCTTGTGAATCTCCTCTGGACCCTCTCCAACGCCGGCACATCTTTTCTAAGATGAGGGGCCCAAAACTGTTTACAATACTCAAGGTGAGGCCTCACCAGTGCCCTGTAAAGCCTTAGCATCACATCCTTGTTCTTGTATTCTAGACCTCTTGAAATGAATGCTAACATTGCATTCTTTAAGGAAATAAAGAATTCTTTAAGCAGGATAGACCAAGGAGCGTCAGTAGATATTGTGAAACTGGATTAAAAATACGAGGCAAAATTAAAAATCATAAACAAAAACCCACATTATATAGAACAAAATGTAATCAAATATACCAAAGAATATAAATATAATCAATATCAACAGACACTAAGTAACTCTATAAGTAAGCCAACTGAAAAAATTAGGTTTTTAGATGTATTTTGACACATTCCACAGCACTAGTCTGCTGTACTTCTATTAGTACAGTATTCCAGATTTTTGGTGTATAAGAGCAAAAAGTCGCGTTACCAGTTAGAACATAAAACATAGAAAATCTACAGCATGCTATAGGCCCTTTGGCCACAATGTTGTGCCAACCACTTAACTTACTCTAGAAGCTGCCTAGAATTTCCCTACTGCATAGTCCTCTATTTTTCTAAGCTCCACATACCTATCTAAGAGACTCTTAAAAGACCCTATTGTATCTGCTTCTACCAACTTCCATGCACCCACCACTCTCTGTGTGAAAAACTTACCTCTGACATGCCCCTTGTATCTACTTCCAAACACCTTAAAACTATGCCCCCTCATGTTAGCCATTTCAGCCCTGGGAAAAAGCCTCTGGCTATCCACACGATCAATGCCTCTCATCACCTTATGCACCTCTATCAGGTCACCTCTCATCCTCTGTCACTCCAAGGAGAAAAGGCCAAGTTCTTATATGCTTGGCTCCAGGAATACTAAGCAAACCAGTATTCACAGATCTACGATTATGATTAAGGCTGTAAGGGGAGAGACACTCCAAAATTACAGAAGAGCCTAGAATATTAAGAGCCTTATATACAATTAAGAGTATAATAAAATTGATCCTAAAGCAGTGGTCCCCAACCTCCGGGCCGTGGACTGATACATTGCTGCGAAGAATGCAGTGGTGCAGCGGTAGCCGGGAGGCACCCAGCACATCTTTAAGAAAAAAGCCAAAATAAACAAGCTAATTAATTAGGTGCCGCCTGGCACGAAAATGTCGGCCCAGATCTGAGGCGATTGCCGATTGCATCGCCTCTGATCTGGGCTGACATTTACGTGCCGGGTGGCACCTAACTAGATTGTTTATTTGGATTTTTTCTTAAAGCTGTGCTGGGTGCGTTCCGACTACCGCTGCACCACTGCATTCTTCGTGGCAATGTATCGGTCCGCGGCCCGGAGGTTGGGGACCACTGTCCTAAAGAACACAGGCAGCCAGTGTAATGATGAAAACTGGTGAAATATGAAACATAGAAACATAGAAAACCTACAGCACAATACAGGCCTTTCTGCCCACAAAGCTATGCCGAACATGTATTTTTCTAAGCTCCATGTATCCATCCAGGAGTTTCTTAAAAGACCCTATCATTTCCGTCTCCACTGCTGCCGCCTTCAGCCCATTCCTCTCACTCACCACCCTCTGCGTAAAAAACTTACCCCTGATATCTCCTCTGTACCTGCTTCCAAGCACCTTAAAACTATGCCCTCTCATGCTAGCCATTTCAGCCCTGGTAAAAAGTCTCTGACTATCCACACGATCAATGCCTCTCATTATCTTATACACCTCTATCAGGTCACCTCTCATCCTCCGTCGCTCCATGGAGAAAAGGCTGAGTTCACTCAACCTATTCTCATAAGGCATGCTCCCCAATCCAGGCAACATCCTTGTAAGTCTCCTTTGCACCCTTTCTATGGTTTCCACATCCTTCCTGTAGTAAGGCAACCAGAAATGAGCACAGTAGTCCAGATGGGGTCTGACCAGGGTCCTATATAGCTGCAACATTACCTCTCAGCTCAAACTCAGTCCCACAATTGATGAAGGCCAATGCACCGTATGCCTTCTTAACCACAGAGTCAACCTGCGTAGCAGCTTCGAGTGTCCTATGGACTCGAGCCTCAAGATCCCTCTGATCCTCCACACTGCAAAGAATCTTGCCATTAATGCTATATTCTGCCATCATATTTGTCCTACCAAAATGAACCACCTCACACTTATCCTGGGTTGAATTCCATCTGCCACTTCTCAACCCAGTTTTGCATCCTATAAATGTCCCGCTGTAACCTCTGACAGCCCTCCACACTATCCACAACACCCCCAACCTATGAGTCATCAGCAAATTTACTAACCCATCCCTCCACTTCCTCATCCAGGTCATTTATAAAAATCACAAGAAGTAGGGGTTCCAGAACAGATCCCTGATGCATACACTGGTCATCGTCCTCCATGCAGAATATGACCCATCTACAACCACTCTTTGCCTTTTGTGGGCAAACCAATTCTGGAACCACAAAACAAGATCCCCTTAGATCCCATGCCTCCTTACTTTCTCAATAAGCCTTTCATGGGGTACCTTATCAAGTGCCTTGCTGAAACCCATATACACTACATCTACTGCTCTTCCTTCATCAATGTGTTTAGTCACATTCTCAAAAAATTCAATCAGGCTTGTAAGGCCCGACCTGCCTTTGGCAAAGCCATGCTGACTATTCCTAATCACAATATGCCTCTCTAAATGTTCATAAATCCTGCCTCTCAGGATCTTCTCTATCAGCTTACCAACCACTGAAGTAAGACTCACTGGTCTATAATTTCCTGGGCTATTTCTACCCCCTTTCTTGAATAAGAGAACAACATCTGCAACCCTCCAATCCTCTGGAACCTCTCCCATCCTCATTGATGATGCAAAGATCATTGCCAGAGGCTCAGCAATCTCTTCCCTCGATTCCCACAGTAGCTTGGGGTACATCCCGTCGGGTCCCGGTGACTTATCCAACTTGATGCTTTCCAAAAGCTCCTGCACATCCTCTTCCTTAATATCTACAAGCTCAAACTTTTCAGTCTGCTGGAAGTCATCCCTACAATCGCCAAGATCCTTTTCCGTAGTGAACTAAAGCAAAATATTCGTTAAGTACCTCTGCCATCTCCTCCTGTTCCAGACACACTTTTCCACTGTCACACTTGATTGGTTCTATTCTCTCATGTCTCATCCTCTTGCTCTTCACATACTTGTAGAATGCCTTGGGGTTTTCCTGAATCCTGCTTGCCAAGGCCTTCTCATGGCCCCTTCTGGCTCTCCTAAGTTCATTCTTAAGCTCTTTCCTGCTTACCTTATAATCTTCTAGATCTCTATCATTGCCTAGTTTTTTGAACTTTTCTTAAGCTTTTCTTTTCTTCTTGACCAGATTTACAACAGCCTTTGTACACCATGGTTCCTGTACCCTTCCATCCTTTCCTTGTCTCATTGGAGCATATCTATGCAGATCTCCACGCAAATATCCCCTGAACATTTGCCACGTTTCTTCCGTACATTTCCCTGAGAACATCTTTTTCCAATTTATGCTTCCAAGTTCCTGCTTGATAGCCTCATATTTCCCCCACTCCAATAAAAAATTTCCCGAACTTGCCTGTTCCTGTCCCTCTCCAATGCTATGGTAAAGGAGATAGAATTGTAATCACTTAGATTTTCTTTTTTTTTTGGTTAAAATACTTGCTGCTGCATTTTGAACAAGCTTTATTAGGCAGTCCAGAAAGGAGTGCATTACAGTAGTCTAATCAGCTAAAAGCAAAAGCGTATGTCAATTTTTCTGAATCTTCAGATGTCATAAGAAATCAGACTCTTGCAATATTAAGTGAAATGATGCAGTCTTAGTAATATGATTAAAGTGTGATTTAAAATTTAGCTCAGAGTTAATAGTAACATCTAAATTCTTTACGTCTCGCCTGATTTGTAATGCCAGTTGATCAGATTTTTTTCTAAGATTCACACTTTTTTTTTATTGCTACCAATATCCAATCTTTCTGCTATGCTGGCTTTTTGAACAGGTGTGAATGTTGCAAAGATAGGTGGAAGGGCAGGTCGTGCTGAGGAGGCAGGGAGTCTGTATAAAGAATTAGAAGATTAGCAGAATGGGCAAAGAATTGGCAGATGGAATCTAGTGTTGGGAAGTGTATGGTCATGCATGCACTTTGGCAAAAGGAATAAAGGTTTAGGTTATTTTCTAAATAGGGAGAAAACTCAGAAATCAGAGGAGCAGAGGGTCTTGGGAATCCTCACTTCTAGATTCCCTAAAGGTTAAATTGAAGGTTGAGTGTGTGGTATGGAAGGCACATGCAATGTTAGCATTCATTTTGGAAGACTAGAATATAAAAGCAGGATATAATGTGAGGCTTTGTAAGGCTAGACCACAGAGAATTGTGAGGAGTTTTAGATCCTTTATATAAGAAAGGATGTGCTGGTATTGGAGAGGGTCAAGAGGAGGTTAATGAGAATGATCCCAGGAATGAAAGGGTTAACGTATGAATGGTGTGTGATGGCTCTAGGCCTTTACTCGCTGGAGTTTAAAAGAATGAGAGGAATCTCAATGAAACCAATTGAATATTGAAAGGCCTAGAGAGAGTGGATGTGGAGAGGGTGTTTTCTGTAGTGAGGGAGTCCAGGACCAGAGAGCATAGCCTCAGAATAGAAGGATGTCCCTTTAGAACAGAGATGAGGAGGAATTTCTCTGGAGGGTAGTGAAAGTATGGAATTTATTGCTACAGATGATTCTGAAGGCGATGTCATTGGGTATATATAAAGTGGAAATTGGTAGGTTCTTGTTTAGAAAGGGCCATAAAGGTTACAGGCAGAATGGGATTGAAAGAGATAACAGATCAGCCATGATGGAATGGAGGACTAGAATCAATGGCCCGAATGGCCTAATTCTGCTCCTATTTCTTATAGTCTCATGGTGTTCTGATGTAGTAGCAGTGAAATCTCTGAGTTGGAGTAGTATATGACTAGATAGTGTTCTGATATACACATTAATTAAGGTGGAAGGTGCCATAAACAAAGCTCATGTCACTTACTGTAATACCTCTTGTAGATAGCACGCACTGCCACTATGGTATGCGGCTGCAAAGAGAATAAAACTTTAAACCATGGGATGTTCTTGTTTCTGGGCAATTGTCCCTGGTTGTGTAAATCACAATAGGCTGCATTGGGCTACACTGGATTTACTACCTGCAGCTGCTGCCTACTACCCTCACAGTCTCATGTGAGCTGTATGTGAATGAGCTCCACACTCTCAAATCCAGTGATGTGGTCCAAGCAACATCACGGCCTCCAATGCTGAAGTGGGGAGTGCTGGGCCCAAGTTGTGACGAAAGGCTTGTATCGCTAGCAAAACCAGGGGCAAGGCTTTTTCCATCTCTGAAGTCTGTATATGATTGTAATAATCTTTAAATATCTGTGATATTCAAAGACATTTAAAAAGTACTGAAAATAAAATAAGTTTGGTTGGCACGGTGGTATAGCAGTTAGCATAATGCGATTATAGTATCAGTGATCAGGGTTCAGTTCTGCTGCTGTCCATAAGGAGTCTGCATGTTCTCCCCGGGACCACATGTGTTTCTTCCAGGTGCTCTGATTTGCTCCCACATTCCAAAGATAAATGGGTTAGTTGGTTAATTAGTCATGTGGATGTAACTGGGCGGGATGAGCTTGTTGGGCCAGGAGGCTCTGTTACCATGGTGTATCACTAAATCAACAATGTAAAAGTAATTAAAGAAAAATGATTAATGAAAATAAAGCTAATTAAAAACACATAAAGTATAAAAAAATTCAGAACAAAACTTTCCCCTCTGCCTCCTAACCACAGTCTTTTCATCTTTGTTGGAATTAGTTTGGCTTCTACCCCAGGTCTGACTTGGTGCAGAATCACAGAGGTGAAAAGCTGAGCTCCTTCTGCACTGCACCATGAGTCCAGAGTCTGATGAAAATGGCAGATACAGCACCACCTGTCAGTCAGTGTGGATTTGTGCGCTAGATGTTTGCTACTTAAAGCACCTACACTGTGTGTAAGCACTTGCGGTGGCAAATGAATAACTTCCAGCCTTTTATCACAGAACCACAGGAAAACTACTAGTAAATCAGAAAACATGCATGATTAATTAAGACACATTAATCGAAAATAAAACAATTAAACTAAGCTTTGTCTCCTAATACAAATTTGTACAGAGGAAAATGGAAGTTCTTCCCGTTCAGGCTGACTGCGTGTAAAGCATGCTGGGACCAGAGTTTCAGTTAATTGAATAATTTAGGTGATTAATAGGGTTTTCTGCTAAATGTGAAGTTTAGGGAGAAAAGACAGTGTGAAGGTGGGGGGGGGGGATAGTATGGGGGAGGATCTCAGTGGAGGGAAATCATGACTACTAACGAGAGGCTGAACAGGAGAATGAATCAGTTCCGGATGATCAATGGCATCAGGAAAGTACAGGAATACAAATAAGGTCCAGGCAAGTAAAAAATTTCATTAAGACATAGGGTTATAAAATAGTATAAAATAAATAATGTCAAGAGGCCCAAAAAGGTTAAAAAGAAAAATCTCAAGATGTTGAATCTAAATGCACAAAGAATTTAAAACAATGGACGAATTAACAGTGCATAAAGGTTTCAATTGACACTCAAGATTCATTAAGTAATTGTGCAGATAATTTAAATTAAGGTAAGTCTTGTTGTTGTATAATATAATGAAACTGCATATCACGTCACAAAATCTGTGAAATTCAACATAATGGCATTTTTCCTGGCCATCAGAGAGTAACACCACTATTACAACATGAGGTGCTTTGAGTTAGACTTAAGGACAATCAGAGACCTCGGTAGCTCACCATTTATAGTCAAGAACCCATGAACAGCTGAAAGCCCTGCACTCTTACAATGATGCTTTAAACGTTACATATATTTTGGAGAATTAATGTACAAAGTATATGGATGTGCAAAAATAAAAAAACTGAATATGGTTCTGAATATGGTGTAAAAAGATACTGTAACCAATTAACTGTTAACTCCCTACCAAAAGATTGTAATGACTACTGCTAAAGGAAGATACCTTTTAATTTCAATTATCACTAAATTAGGATGATTGGATTAACTGAAGCTGTGCAAATCTGAACAAAACAATTCAGTGATCTATTGCAGTGTTCAAAGTGCATCAAACAAACTACTCTGTAACTGTGAAATTGTTTGTTATATCGTCAAAGTTCGTCTGGTCAACCCACTTTAGAACGTGATAAAAGGATGCATAAAACACACACACACACACACACACACACACACACACACACACACACACACACACACACACAGAGGTACATTTACACATACACTATACACTCAGTGGCCAGTTTATTAGGTACCTACTTACTTAATAACATGGCCACTGACTGTACGTTTGAGGTCTTCTGCTGCTGTAGCCTATCTACTTCCAGTTTCAACGTGTTGTGCATTCAGAGTTGTTCGTCTGGCTGTTCTACTCTGATCCCTCTCATTATCAAGGCGCTTTCGCCCTCAGAATTGCCACTCAGTTGATGTTGTTCTTTGTACTTCGCACCATTCTCTGTAAACTCCAGAGAGTGTTACGCATGCAATTCCCAGGAAATTAGCAGTTTCTGAGGTGCACAAACCACTCCGTCTGAGACCAACAATCATTCCATGGTCAAAGTATGTATATAATTCCGGTTAATTGGGCCACTGATTAATCAGGGCAGTCCATTATCTGCATAAGGTGTCAGTGGTGATTTTGTTTATTTACAGTCAATCAAAAATATGCAGCAGCAAGCTATAGTGACGAATTCCTCCATCGATAACTATTGAGAAGTAATACACAGTTTTATAGTACTGTAGTAGTATTTGTACTGTTCTCTATTTAATTTAAATACATAATTTATTCATAGTCATAGTAGTCATAGTCATACTTTATTCATCCTGGGGGAAATTGGTTTTCGTTACAGTTTGTTACTCCTCAGTTAAACAGTAGTTTGTCTTTTTGATATCTTTTAAACTATTTCTAATTATTTCCATGACACTTCAGCTAATTGGGCAGCTGTTTAATCGGGGCAAAATAACGTACTAGTCCCAATGTGTCCCAGTTAACCAAAATCCACTATATATATTCCATTCATGCTGGGTTGATTGTCGAGCTAGCAACTCAGCCTCATAAGAAGCAAACAGATGCTAAAGAAATGGCACGGTTGCTGCCTGATGCGTCACATGCGGAACAACAATATATATGTGTGTTTTTAGATGTACAGTAAGTATGCAATCAATTATTTTGTGTTTAATAATTGGTATAAATTTAGATCCATTTGTAGAAATTTGTTTTCACTTTGGCATGTAAAAGTTTTTTCTGGTGATCAGTGTTAAAAAAGCCAAATTAGATCCACTGTGATTCAATGTTGTAAAACAATAAACATGAAAACTTATAAGGGGGCTGTATAGTTTTAATGGGCACTGCATATATGTGTGTGTGTGTGTATCTATCTATATCTATATTGATAGATAGACATAGACAGACAGACAGACAGACACACACACACACACACACACACACACACACACATATATATACATGTTGTCCATTCTCATCCATTTATGGTTTGTTCCGGTAGCCAATTTCTCACCAAATAGTCCTAGTTCCCCACCCACCGGCACGGACTATAGGCAATGTCTGATCCAGCATGATTCCTCTTGTTCTTGTCACTCTCATCTGGAGGTTTTTGTCCAAGGAGATAGTGGAGAATGGCAGAACTAAGAACCTATGGGACTTCCAAATACAGACCGATAGGCAGGTACTAGCCAATCAACCAGACATACTAATACTGGACAAGGAAGAGAAGAAAGCAATAGTAATAGACGCGACAATCACAAATGACAGTGACATCAGGAAGAAAGACTATGAGAAGATGGAGCAATACCAGAGCTTGAAAGAGCAGATAGAAAGGATGTAGAAGTTTAAAACTAGAGTAATGCCAGTGGTGATAGGAGCACTTGGAGCTGTGACACCTGGACTGGGAGAGTGGCTCCAACAAATCCCAGGAAAAGCATCTGAGATCTCAGTCCAGAAGAACGCTCTACTAGGAACAGGAAGAATACTATGCCAAACCCTGAAGCTCCCAGACCTCTGGTAGAGGACCCAAGATCGAAGGAAAAATACACATACGTACCACCCATAAGTAGGGAGATAATAATAACACATATATACAGTGCAGATAGACATACAGTGAATCTCAAAGCATTTCACTGAAATATTATCAGCAGTGTATTTTCTGATATGAACGAACTGATAAGACAAAAATCATCATGAAATAAATCAGAACTCTTGTGCAGGACATAGGATTATATGTAATAAAATATTAAAAGGAAATGTGCACATTTATTTACATGGCTAAAATTGTGTCTGTATTTTCTTGTTCTTATATTTTTGGAAGTATATTTCTGGATTATGTCTGTATCTGGAAGGAGGAAGTGTTAGAAATATCGGCATACTTTGGGCTGGATATATAGCTTCAAAGAGAATGAAAATTGTGTAAATAGTAAGTCTGAAGACAATACAAAGTTGATGGAGTAGTAGAGGGTTGTTTAGGGAGGCTTAGGTAAGCTGGAAAGCTGTGTGGAGTAAAGACAGATGGAACTTAATTCAATCAGGTCAGGTAATGCAATGATAGGTCATATAGAATAAATGCAGTAATGTTGGGAAGTTTGAAGTACAGAGGGACATTGGGATGGAAGTCCGGAGCCTGCTGAAAGTGGTGACACAGAAAGGGAATGAAGAAAGCATTCAGCATGCTTTTCTTTATAGGTTGAGGCATTGAGTATAACAGCTAAAATGTAATGTTGCAGCATACAAAACATACATAGGTTCTACTACATTTTGGAGAATTGTGTAAAGTACTGATTGACATACTACATAAAGGATATAATAGAATAGAGAAGGGAGAAACTATTCACCTGGATGTTGCTGATGGAGAGGTATTATTTTAAAAGGAGAACACATAATCTGGGTTTATTCTCAATAGAACGTAGGAGGCTGTGGTATGATTTTGTAAACAGGGATTCTCAACTTGGGGTCTATTGACCCCTCAGTTAATGGCAGGGGTCCATGGCATGAAAATGGTTGGAAGCATGTGCTGTAGAGGTTTATAGAATTATGAGGTACATAAATAGGATGGAAAATCTTAATCTTTTCCCATCGGAAGGGAATGTGGAATAAGCGGGAGTAGGTGTGAGTTAGAGGGAGAAAATTTAAAGGAGCTCTGAGGAGCAAACTTTTTCACACAAAATGGTGCTACTTATCTGAAATGAGATGTCGGAGGAGGTAATTGAGTCAGATAAAATTACAGCATTTTAAAAGGCATTTGGATTGGTACTTAACAGGAAAAGGGAAGTGGGCTATTATCCTATGGCAGGCAAAAGGGATGAGTGTAGACATCATAGTCAGCACTGACTGAGGTGAGTGACATGACCCAATGCTGTACCATACAGTTAAAACAATGTAATTCATATCAGGATCGTAGAATTTGCATTATAATGACTTATCATCAGCTTTGTGATGTCATTAACAAAAAGAATTCTTTCTTTCTCTGAAGGCGTCTGTGAAGATTTTCTTACAAGATAAATGACTGTCCCTCTGAAGTTTTGTCAAATGTTCATCCAAGTTTGAACATTTACCAAATCCATCAGGCTATGAAAGGGTTAAGAGATAAAATTGCCTAAGTGAAACAAGTGAAGCAATGGAGTTCATCATAACAAGCATGAAACACAATAGTCTTTTCTGGTAAATCATTACACATTTAGTAGATTTAAGCTAGTACAAGTGACTAAAAAGAACACCGGAGGATGATCAATAAATCATGTGACACATTTTATATTTAACTTAACAAAAGGTTTTAATTCCCTTGTGTGTAAATGCTGAGTCATATAACCCAGTACCAAAACACAGTTTAGAGCAATTTTAAGATTAATATGTGGAAAATACTTCAAGGAAAACTTTTTTAGCTGTCCCATACCTTAATGTAAACCATTAGAGCACACATTGTGAATGCAAACTGCAATTGGAGTACACGGAAAGTTAGATGGCTGTATGGCTAAATGTTTAAACCATGCAATTTTGCAAATCAATCACAGCTTTTGATAAAGTGGTTCAATTATTAACAGGACTGCTGCTGACAGTTATCCCCCTGCCTGAGGACTGAACACAGATAGGTAGAGAATATTTTTGTATCTTAGGTTATTACAATTCTGAAAAAATTTTTACAAAGACTTTTTCACACTTCAGAGTACCAAGCTCTCTAAGAGTTGATAGGAAATGACTTGTCTTGGTAAATGTTCCACAATTCATCACATAGAAAGATACATAATGGAATTTTTTAAAAATCAAATTTAATAGATGAGGCAAAATTAAAGATATAGAGCGTTGAATAACCAAGCTCAACTACTTACAAAGGGGTCGGCTTATCAGTACTTACTCAATTAGAAACTTCTTTTTACTGTAATCACCATCTGCAAATATTCATGTTTTCTCAGCGCCAAACTATGTTTCTAGAAGTGTACCTGCTTCAAAAGGCTCCATAATTACACTCAAGTTTTCTTTAATGGCGGCTCCCACAAAATTTACCATCTAGAATAACATGAGCTGCAAATGCACAAGAACACCAAGTTCCTCTTCCAGATCACGTGCAATCTTGCCTTGGGTCTCTAGTCTGGCACTCCGTATGCCTTTAGAACAGAGATGAGCAGGAAATTCTTCAGCTGGATGATGGTGAATCTGTAGAATTAATTCTCACAGACGGCTGTGGAGGCCAAGTCATTGGGTATATTTAAAGCAGAGGTTGATTAGTTCTTGATTAGTCAGGGTGTCAAAGGCAGTGGGGAGAAGGCAGGACAATGGGGTTGAGCGGGATAATACCTGTAAGTCAGCCATGATGGAATGGTGGAGCAGACTTGATGGGCCAAACTATGCTCCTATGTCTTATGGTCTTATAGATTATTCCTCAGTCAAAAGATTGTAATGGTTCAAGAATATGAACTACTTTCTCAAGGGCAACTTTTTTTCTCCAGTCCTGATGAAGGGTCTCGGCCCAAAAAGACTGTATTCTTTTCCATAGATGCTGCCTGGCCTGCTGAGTTCCTCCAGCATTTTGTGTGTGTTGAGTAGATAGAAATGTAAGTGCTTCATCAGACATCTAACCCCACTAGTTCTGGTAATTACTCTTTCTTTTTTGATTACAATGATCGGAAAAGCCACATTGTAGAATAATCTTTTAACAAAAGCACCTTTTCAGGTGAGGAGGAATCCAATAAGAAGCAATGATACATTATGCCATATTAGCTACAAGCGATCCTAAAGTGCTCTGCACTCTGCTTGGAACTCTAAGTAGAACCCTTAAATAGTTCTAAACTACACAGTGAAGAATTTACTTACAGCAAAAAAAAGATAAAACCATGTCGACATCATCACCTTCTGTCTTTTAATCAGATGAGGCAAAATTATTAATTGGCAATTACCCATCTTAAATTATTTGAAATTATTGGGTGTAACGTCAGTCTTGACCTATTATATGAGTAACGCACCCAGAAGGAATAACTGGATGCTGTGCACTTTAACAGGTTTAAGCTTGGTGTATTTAACTGCCACTATCAGCCAGTGCCCCCGCATAGCACGTAGTGCTATGGACTCACAGCTCCAGCAACCTCGATTAGATCCTGAATCCTATTGGTGCTTATGTAGATTGCTACACTATCTCTGTGATCCTCTCATATCCCAAAGACCTGCTGGTAGATACGAAACTGCCAATGTATCCCTCGTACATGAGGTTGGTGGGAGAATCAAAGCTAAGTTGATGGGGTTGTGAAAAAGTACAATGCAGTGACATTAAGTGGGGAAAGGAATTGTTCAGAGCCCGGTATCGACTTGATGGTCTGTATGGATTTCTGTGTCTAAATATGAGAAAGCTGGGAATAAAACATCCATTCCTGAAATATAAGAATCCATTGAGGACATCTTTAAAAAGGGGTGCTTCACGAAGATAGTATCCATCATTAAGGACCCTCACTATGCGTGACATGGTCTCTTGTCGTTACTGCCATCAGAGAGGAGGTACAGGAGCCTAAAGACGCATATGCAAAGTTTTAGGAACTGCTTCTGCCCCTCTGCCATCAGATTTCAGAATGGTCCATGAACCCGGGACCATCACCTCACTATTCCTCCTTTGCACTGTTCATGTATTTATCTTTTTATTGTAACTTCTAGTCATTGATATCTTGTACTGGACTGCCGCCACAAAACAACAAGTTTCACAACATACGTCAGTAATAATAAACCTGATTTTGATTCTGATCTTTTTCAAGTACTTGTAACATTAGCTTGAACACAAAGCATTTTGCAGACCTGAGCCTTCATGACTGATTTTATTGTGTACAACGGTAACTGAAAGAGATCTTTTGCTTAAGTTATCAAATCACACACTTACAAGCTAATTCTTTTGTACACAGCACAGCGCACACTTAGATTACATGAAACTTAATTCTCTGTAAATGAATAACACTTAATACCTGTTGAGCTTTTGAATCAAATGCCATCTTCACCATCGATCCTCATGATGTTTGATATTCTGCTGTAACTCATTGGTGAAAATGTGCCAAGTTGTTTTTACTTCATTGCTGTCAGCAGGCTTCTGGAGCTCATTGTTAATATCTTGTTGTAAGGCGTGTGATAGATTCTAAGTGTGTGGGCTGAAGGAATAATCCTTTAATGCCTGTCACACTGAGGTTGGATTGAGGACAGAAATGAATAGCCTTTGGCCCATAATGCAGAGCTTGTGTTGTTGTTGTGGTCAACAGTAGCTTCAGAAAGTTTATCCAGAGAATTAATTTTGTCGCTCAGAGCAAGATTTATTTGAATTTTTACATAGTTTTAAAATTACCATAAATAATAATGCAGAAAAAATTGAAAAAAGGGCTTTAATGATTGACCTCCCATGACACGAACAATAGACTCTACAACTAATTATTCAGTAGCAAATTGTATAAGAAAATTACTCCTTGCTAATTCCATCTGCACTTCATGTTATTTGAATGCATTATTTGCATTCACTAATTTTACTGCAGTGGTTTTGGACAAATAATTGAAATAATCTGTTCCCCTGTCTCCAGCTCAAAGGTGTTTCATGGAATTCTAGTGTTAGTTAAACTTGCAGGGATATGTCTACAGCGATTCTTATACGTACCTATCCTGAATCATATTGGCAAAATCCTGTTATGGAAGCTCATCATAATTAACGCAATAGTTTACTTTAGTGCCTTCTTTCAATATTTATGTTGTTAATAGATCAGTGTTTAAGTTTATTCAATGATAAAAGCCTAAAATCAACTAGAGCGAGAAAGAAAAGATATTGTCTTAAAAAATATTGAATGACTAAGACTGGGATTTTTACATTGAGAAATTACACCTTCTAGAAGTACTGTAGATTAACTACTTTTAACTGAAGGCATGTTCTTTATTAGAAGGGGCAATATGTAGGCTTGAGGGCTACAGTTAGGATGAGCTACAAACTCTCACAGTTCAATAAAAGAAAAATCCTTAGGCTGGGATGCTGACAGTTTGAACATGAACACTTGAGACACACAGGTGAGATTGTATCTGAGTCAGAGATCTCAGCATGAAGACAAAGAATGCAATTTAAGTGCTGGACCTTTTACAAAAGTGGTTTCTGGATAAAGGGGAGAAGGGCACATCAATTTTTTTAGAGCAGTGTGGCTCAATATCTTATTATTGACAAGTGCTGACATAATTTGGGAAGTTTCACATTGGAAAAAAGTGCTAGAAGGAATAAAAATTGTTGGTTTGTAACTCCAGAAACTAATTGAAAGAAAAACACAGGGGCCAGGGATACCTGTGTACTTAGTTTCCTTTTCTTTTCTTCGTGAGGTACCCACATATGACCAGGTGGTGTAAGGACATATGCAATTCACATACTTCTTACATACAACATGTAATGAATTATGTAAACAAAGAATGCTTAACCAAGCAATATATTTACAAGATTACTCAAATATTACTGAAAAATTAAATACAGTATATATAATGACTAGATGACTTGTGTGTGTATATATATGTGCACAATGACAATGTAGACATCCACATCATAGTAAATAGTAAGTTTTAAATTGTCCCATTCAGACCTAAAGACTTAATCGCCTTGGAGGTTTTCTTACTCTTGTGGGATAACGTCTTTCCTGGCAGGTGAGACTTGTGGCTGTGAAACAATATCAGGTTCTGAAGCCTCCCCCATGGTGATTGCAGGAATTGACTTTTAGATTGCAGGAAGTGGTGCTGACAGCACTAGACACCTTTGTTCTCCAACAACTGACCCGGTTCTTCTCAACTGATTGAAGTGTCATCTGCAGATGACATCGGATGCAATAGCATCTGTGTAGGAGTGTGTGTGATCCAGCTCTGTCCTTAATCTTTCCAAGAACCCACTTTTGATCACCTCTGCAATCCTGTAGTGCCTCTCTGAGACTGCTGGTCCAGGAGCTAAACATTGAACTTCCTTATTTGAGGAGCCCTCAATTTGTCTCATCTATTTGTCCTGCACACTCCTTCTGAGGTTGGGTTTTTGGCAGCTCCCAGCTTGAGCGCAAGTGATGACCCAGGAGCAGTGTAGTTGGTGTGCTGTTGGTGAGCTGCACTGTGATATGCAAGGAGCAATTGGCAAGCTTCTGATTCAGCGTCTGTGAAGTGTGTACCGCTCACATTGCTTGCAGTGCATTCTTTAGATTCTGGACAAACCATTCCACCAAGCCATTTGTAGCTGGGTGATATGGTGCACATGCAATATGTCTTAATCCATTCATTTTCAGGAATGACTGAAATGGTTCTGAAACTGTGGTGGGTTGTCGGCGATTGAGTGTTCTGGAACACCGTCCTTGAGAAGAGGCTTCTCAACACATCAACGATGTGCGAAGCTGCAGTGGAGGCTACTGGGAACGCTTCTGGCCACCTCTACCAAAAGAATTGTGCCCATGAATGATCCAGCAAAATCCATATGGATCCTCTGCCAGGGCAATGCAGGCCATTCACAGGGATGGAGAAGCACTGTTCTTGGAATCCTTTGAACATATCAACTTCACCAACAGTGTAGGGCAAGCTGCTCGACATGCTGATCTATCCCAGGCCACCAGACAAAGCTTCAAGCCAACACTTGCATTTTGATCACACCCAGATGACCAGCATGTAGTAGCTCATCCAACACTTTAGATCTCAGCTCAATCCTCACATAAAGCAAACTCTGTCAAGGACAAGTTCATCCCAGTGCTGGTAAAAATGGGGAAACACGGGTTTCTGTTGCACATTCCATCCATTTTGGGTTGCCATGTAGACCTGCGACAGTGTGGAGTCTTTTCTGGTTTCCCTTTGTATAATTTCTGCCGTAATAGGGAGAATTTCGATTTGCATTGGAGAGTATAGGTCAAGTGAAGTGTCAGTGTCTATTTTCAGGTATTTCCTTCACCAAGGGTAAATGGGACAGCCCATAAGTGTTATCCTGATGAGGTGACCTCTTGAATTCAAATCTTGTAATTAGGTCCTTCAAGAAAGAGAGCCCATCTCTGCATTTGTGCTACTGCTGTCAGTGCAAAACCCTGCTGTGGATTGAAAATGGACACCAGTAGTTGAAGACCAGTACTGAGGGTAAACTCTCTCCTATACAGGTACTGGTTGGAATGTTTTACACCACAACCCAGACTCAAGGTCTCTCTGTCAACCTATGCAGAATTTTTCTCTGCAGCAGTGAGGGAACTTGATGCAAAGGCCTTCAGTCAACTTAAGCATTCGCTTCCATCATTCATAACGTGTGACATGTCTACACTTATTCCATAAGGCAAGGCGTTAAGCAAGCTTCAGTGGACAATGAGTGAATAGTGTCTGATGTCACTTTTTTTCTTTGTCTTTTGGAGAACTACCTCTGCTTTGTCCTTTGCCATTTCTTCCTGGTCTGTAGCAATGAGTTCAAGGGGTGGAGCACAGTAGCCATGTTTGGCAGGAACCTGTCACAATAATTGACAAATCCTCCCTTGGCTTTGGAGCATCCACAATTGCTTGAATTTTCTCAGCATGCTTATGTAATCTTGTGCGTCAATAGTGCGACCACAGCAAGTGAGGCTTGGTTTAAAGAATTCACAGTGTTCACATTATGTGCTGAGCCCATAATCTTCTAATCTTTTTAACAGTCTTGAGATTTTGGAGGTGTTGTTTGTCATCCTCACCAGTGACAATGATGTTATCCAGGTAACACTGAGTGGTTGAACAGCCTTGCAGCACCTTGTCCGTAGCTTTCTGCCAGAGTAGTGGCACAGATGCTACTCCAAAAATAAGCCCATTATAGCAATAAAGCCCCTTGTGAGGGCTTATAGTGAGAAACACTTTGGACTCTTTCAATCTGAAGGTAGGCCTCAGCTAACCCACTTTGCTGAAGTATTTCTTTCCAGAAAGGTTTGCAAAGATATCCTTTATCCTGGGTTGATGACTACAGATCCTGACAGACCCATTCTTCTTGGCTACTGGGACCACTGGTGTTGCTCATGGGTTCCATGCAACTTTGGAAAGAATTTCTTCAGCCTCCATGCAATCTAATTCACTAACTACTTTATCATGGATGACATAAGGAACTGAATGGACTTTGTAAAACTTGAGTGTAGCATTTTGATTTAACATTACACTACCCCTGAATTGCCTGACTTCCAAAGGCACCCCTGAACATTGTTGTGGCATCATTCAGAACCTTTCTTAATTTGCTTTCAGTTGACTCTGCTGCAGGGGATGTGACATGCAAATGGTGTATGGATCTCCAATTAACTTGCAGTTGTCTCAGCCATTCACAATCCCACAGTGCTGTTCCCCGCTTTTAGCACAGACAGCCCAATGTAACTTGTTGGTTGTTATATTTCACTGTTGCAAATATCATTCCCACAAGAATTATCCTTTCTCCAGTATAAGTTCTTCATTGAATATCTGTGGGCTGCAGTTCAGTAACTTTGAAAGTCTGTACAATTACATTTTATAAATACATTTTGTGGAGTGACTGAAACAGCTGAGCCTGTGTCCAATTCCATTTTAATTAATTTGCCGTTCACTTCTGGTATAACCCATATTGGTTGTCTATTGTTAGTTTTCATATTATAAATCTTAAGTCTACTCACTCCTGTGTCACCGTCATTATTATCGGGTTGTTCATCAACAGCATGCAGATTAATGCTCTTTTTGAAACTGCAGCTTGAATTGTTACCTTTTTCACGTCCCTGTAAAGTCCATTTATATTTGTCAGCCTGGCCTGCTCTTTGGCTGTGTCCTACTTTGCTGCATTTTCTGCAAGCTTCACTTTACATCTACCTTAGTCTGGTGTAAGCAAGCCCCTGGCACTGTGGTAACACTATTTGTTTGGCCAGGAGGGGTTCTGTTCAGATGTTGCAATTTTTTTGACGCTCACTTTTATTTCTGACTGGAAGTCAATTGCTTCTCTGGCTGCTGTTTCTATTGATACAGCAATTTCAAGGGCTCTTGTAAATGTAAGTTGTTCTTCAATTAGCAGCCATTTTTGAATGCTTTCTTGTAAAACTCCACCTATTAAACTATCGCTTCGTGCATCATTAATCCCACTCTCTGAACTGCCACACAAGCTGAAGTGGACTCCTCTTCCTTTTGATTAATCGAAACATAGAAACATAGAAAACCGACAGCAGAATACAGGCCCTTCGGCCCACAAAACTGTGCCGAACATGTACTTACCTTAGAAATTACCTAGGGTTACCCATATCCCTCTATTTTACTGAGCTCCATGTACCTGTCTAGGAGTCTCTTGAAAGACCTTATTGAATCCATCTCCACCACCATCGCCGGCAGCCCATTCCACACACCACCACTCTCTGCATAAAAAACTTACCCCTGACATCTCCACTTATGAAAACTAGTGTTCTACAAGATTCCACTTATGAAACCTAGTGTTCTGCAATCAACAATGGCTTTGGTTCTACATGTTCCTGCATTACATTCACGACATCATCAAAGTTCATTTTGGCTGTTTTTGTTGGAGCAATTAAAATGCTAAGCAACCAGTATGCTTTTCCACTCACTGCACTCAGCAACACTGACATTTGTTTTCATTGGCTATTCCATTTGCTTTAAAATACTCTTCAATTTGTTCAATACACATCATTGTTATCTGTTGTGTAATTAAACACATCTAGCTTTCTGACGTAACCAGCCATTTCTGCTTTGTTATAAATTTACTCACTGTTTATGTTCCCTCATTGCTTGTTAATTTTGTCCATTTTCTGCCTTTTTAACTTAAACTTCTCTCTCCCCTTCCAAAGAAAAATGTGTTCTGCTTTCTTTTGCAAACTTGAATGTCTCTCTCCCCTTCCCTAGAAAAATGTCGGCACTTTAATAAGCAGATTGTCATCTAGCTTGTTTTAAAGCTTTCTCACCACCACAGTTAAGTTTTTTAACTCCAGAAACTAACTGAAAGACAAGTGTAGGAGTGGGGATACTTGTTTATTTAGTTTATTTTCCTTTTTCTTTGTGAGGGGTTCACATACCTGTATGTGCTGGTGTAATGATGTATGCCATTCACCTACTTGTTACATATAGTCGATAATGAATTATATAAACAAAAAGTGCTCAATAAAACAATATATTTACTCAAATATTACTGAAGTATTAAATACACTACAGAAATGTTATTGAAAATTGAGTTTACAAACACAAAGAAGCTTGAGCTAGATGTAGAGCAATTTTGTCTGGTTATACTTTTGTGAAGTAGCCTGGATGATTAACTTTATTAAAAACACCATGAAAATCAGATTGTTATTGTTGCTGAACATACTCACAATGGGATCATTTGTTATTCTTGCTCCTTACTGGAGGACTAACACACTCTTTAAGCAAATTTTCAGCTGGTAATTCCGTTTTGAGAGATATATTCATCGGGAAGGTGGACTGCAAAGTAATTAATGTATCCTGGTAGTATCAAGAAATCATGCATGCACCTGCTGTATATGAGACAGATTCGTGGTTGCATACTTGGTACACATTCATTGTACAGAGGCCAAAATAGTTAATTAATACTCCTGTTATCTAAGGATGCCTTAACTGCCATTGATGATTCTCTGTACTTGTGAGAAGCCAGCCAAGAATACAAATCTGAGTGCACATTCAGTAGGAATGCTGTTAGTGCAGGGGAAGTGCTGGCTGTGACAAACAAGCTCTTCTGTCAACATTTGTCAGCTGCTGACTTCCATTACCTGTAAACATCTCCAGGAGAATCTAGAACTTGAGTTTGACAGTCACTGATAAAGCATGGAAACAGGTCTTACTCCAATGGGCTACAGATAGCTGCCACTACTTCATATGACACATTGTGGCTCCTCAGACACAAGAATCCAAACATATTATGAGTACCTATCATCAATAGACCCAGTACAGCCTTCTGTAATCTGTACCTCCTTGCAGATCTGCTTCCCACAGAAGAATGGTAAGCAGGTAATGACTAGTGTGTTGCTCTTCTTGCTCCTGCAGGCATTGGTGTCACTGCTGTTAGTGCTACACTTACTACTCCTGATAGAAGCATTGATTATCAACTAAGATCTAAGGTAACACACTATAAAATACACTCGGATTTATCTTATAGGCCACAACACCATAATAGATATTGGAAGTACAAATATTCAGAATCTGGTTATACCTTCAAAGCAATAAAACATTCATGAACATTTTCATTTTCCAAATTTTTATACGTATCCTTCTATAATGAACAACATGTATCACAGAAGCAGTCATGTATAAAGTTGGAATGTATCAGTTCTTAGTAGTACTTTTTCCTGTCATTTCTTCTATCCCTTACTGATGCTTTGTTCCTCTATTGCTTTTACTCATAACTTCCAGGAAGTCCAAGACAGCCAAGGAGACACTGGAAAACCCTGTTCCCGTAATACCGGGACTGTTTCTGTTTAGTTTCCTACATTAATGGGAAGTTGATAAGACACCCTTTATATGAAAATATCTGTACAGTGTTAGAAAATAGAAATGACAAAAGATAGATAGCTACGTTGTGTCACAGACAATCTAGTTTGTTATTCACCCTTGAACCCCATAGGCTTTTCATTGTTGATCAGCTGCCATGAAAAGCATTGTTTAAATCAAATGACAGGCCTTCTGAAAAAATATGATTGTTAGTCAGTCGTAGCTTTCCCTTAATAAATCCAGCCTTGCTGTCCTTACTTAATGAGTGCCTTCTGAAGTTAAGGTTTATACAGTCTTTCAGAAGTGATTCCAGTGATGTATCCACAAATGAAAGTAAACTAATTGATCTGCAACGACATGTTTGGTCCCTTCATTTCATTTTGAATATCGTGACCATATTTGTTGTCTTCTCACTGGTAGCACTGCTGTCCCAGTGTTAAAGGAAAGGAATGATAGTCAGAACCTTTGCAATTTACTCCAGGGCTCCCTTCCATTAACAGACTGGAAAATATTTCATTCATTTTCCCACTTTCAAATGTTAAACATCGTCTTTCACAATGTTTACCCCATCCAATATTTCCCACTTCTTCATCTTAAACATATCGTCTGCACCCCTCTTTATGAAGGCAAGCACAAAGTATTTACTCTTCCAGCCTACATTGATTTGTCCTTTGGTCCCCAGTATTGTTTCAATTATTCTTTTATGTCTTTATGTATTTATAAAATTTCATTTAATGTTATTTGCCAGCTGTATTTTATTCCCTGCTTTCTCTTTCATGATTTCTTTTTAATTTCCCACCAACTCTTTCCATACATTCTGAGGCTTTCAGCAATATTTAACCCTCACTATCTGACATAGGTTCCTTTTACTTTCTTCTCTCACTTTCTGTGTATCTTGCCTTTTGGGGGCTCTAGATTTGGCAGTGGCAAATCTTTTCCTTGTGGGCATATGTTTACGGTGAATTCTATAAATCTCTGTCTTGACTGTATTCAAGTGCCTTGAAAAATGCATTATCTTCAAATAACTGAGTAGAAGTGATCCATTCCCAAAAGTAACATACTCTGACTTATTCAAATACATATATTTATGTTATATTCGATAATTATTGATCACTATTGCAGCTCTAACAGAAGTAGGATCACAACCATGCCCTCTTAATGACATTCCAACACTTGGCTCAGTTTCACACCTTACAGTAAAAGTTCTTCTGAATGCAGTTTAGGAATTCTGAACCTTTGATTTTTGTAACACTGACTGTATCCAAGTTAACAATGGGAAAATTGAAATCTTTCATTATTATAGCTGCAGTGCTTTTCTTTGTTGGAAGTTTCTCTTCCACTTCTTGTGGAGGTCTAACGTACACCCCAACAGTCTGATTACTTTCTTGCTCTTTAGTTCAACACTTTCAGCCTCTCCCGATGATCCCTGTATTATCGTTATCCATTCTCACAAAGATAATTGTATCTTTAACCTATATTGCCATCTCCTCTTCAAACCAGACCTCCTTCCAGTCTTGACCAGAAATATAAAACAGCCATGTTTAGTACAAGTTAAAATGTTATGTTTGCACATATTTATCTTTGCCTTCAGTCTGCCCACCTTCTTCTCTTAAACTCATTGCATTTATGTCTATACCAAAGCCCAGTCAGACTCAATTTTGTCAATTTTCCAATCATTTATTAAATTCAAACTTTTCACCTTTGACTTCTGGTTCAGTTTTCCTCCCATCCCTCTGTCAAGCTAGTCTACAGCACACACAACAGCATTAGCAAAACTGATACACTTTAAATGAAAGCTAATTGGCTCCCAGAAAATGTTGCAAAGTGTTGGAAAAATTCAACAGGTCAGGAAAGAGACAGATTTCATATTTCAGGTCTGGAACCCTTCATCTGAACTGGAAAAATGAGAAAGATGAGTTAGTTTTCAGGAGAGAAGATGGAGAAAGAGATGAATAGATATGTCAAAGCAAATACCTGTGATCGGATGAGTCCATGTGGATTCATGGGGATAGTTACCGGCACAGTGTTTCTTTATTTGTGTAATGTGTTGCTCGTGGCAAGGTTGCAGTTCATGCCCAGAAGGCCAGACTATATGAATAGATTAAGAAAAACTGAACTAAAGTTATGACAGACATAAAAAATTAGTTCTTAATCGAGCAGAAAGAAAGAGTGAAATACCTAAAATTGGAGAATTCACTTAGTGAGCAGAGTCTAAAAGACTGGAGTGTGACCAGATGAAATATAAGGTATTACTTCTTAAGCTTGCTTTGTGCCTTGTAATAATGAGGAGGCCACTAATCAAATAGATAAGTGTGGGGTTAAAGTGGCTGGCAGGAAGGTCAGAGTCACTTCTGTGGACTAATTGCAATGCTCTGCAAATCTGTCACCCCATCTGCATTTGGTTCTCCAACATAGAGAAAGTTGCATTGTAAATGCCTATTGCATTTCACTGCATTACAGAATACCTTGCAACTGTTTCCAACATTTTCTGTTTTAATTCCAGATTCCCAGCATCTGCAAATTTTTATTTTCAGTAAATTTGCTTTGCACTGGCCAAGTGTCAGGGTCAGATAATTTACTCTTGAACAACTTTAGATTTCATCAGCACAGTTAAAGGTTCTGCTTGAGGCAAAAGCGATTTTGTATTTTCTGTCCTAGTTTATAATTTGCCATTTTAGTCTTTTTAAAGTGCTGATGCTGGCATTCTTCTCTGACACTTAACACCTAAAAGTTAAACAGTTAACTGTATTCCTGAAGTGGATGGAATGTGAGAACTAAGATAATCATTTAGAAAATTATATGAAAACGTAAAAAAGGTAGATTGAATTGAGAAAATGAATCCACTGTAAATCTTTGGAAATGACAGCCCTTATCATTTTGGAGCTGATGGACATTTTAACTCTGTTCTTTAGATGCTTCTGGTTTGCTCTTCCATTTATTTTACTGTATATGTTTGCAATGTTTAATAATACACATACTTTCATGCTTCCAAATCCAATTTTAGGGACATCAGAACAAATTAGCATAGCTGTGGAGTGCTTCACAGTTGACTGTCTCGTCCAGATGTTCTTGTTAAAGGCTGCAAGAGGCTTGGGAGTGTAAGCTCTTATCCTCGTAACTAGATGGAATTTTGGGACTTCTGAGCAGAAACAGAAATCTCAAACTTCTATTTGCCTGATCAGCATTCCCAGCGTGAATAACTCTGCTGTTAAACTCCTCCTGGACAGAACAGCAAGTGCAAGGTAATTCAGTTTTATTTCATTAGTTGTAGCTGTTTCATTGTAGCTTAACTGCTTTAATAGTTTGAAATTTTAGTTTTTTGAGTGCTGTTGAATGTTTGTAAAGGGCAAGTAAGATGGAATGGAAAAACATCCCCTGGCGCTACTTCATAGAAGACCAGAGGAAACAGAGCTGATGTCTTGGCCAATTTTAACCTTGTATCGGCATCACCAGTGCAGTCATCAAACTGCTGCTTGTTGGAGTTGCTGTGTTCAAAATGGCTCTATGTCTCCTTGGTATCACTGTGACCACATTTCAAAATGACTTCATTAGACGGAATACCCTGAGGTGTTGAAAGATCCTTTATAAATGCTAGATTTGTTTTCTTTTTATTCCCTTGGGACTTCTTGGAATCAATCATGAATCATTCAAGAAACCAGTAACAGTCAAGAGATAAATTTCCACTCTAATTTAAGCATTCTCATCATCTGTAACCCTTATACAGAGAAACCTTGTTCACAAATAAACAGTTAATCTAGTTTACCTGAAGATGCTGACTAAAGAAATAAGATAGAAATAACTAAGAATAGAAGATCTATCCAATTCTGGCATCCAAGGGAGAGGTTAATCATTCCTAGCTGTAGTGAAACATGGCTGGGTGCAGGGCAAATCTCCACCTTGTCTAACCTGACACTTGGCCACATCAGGTAACTGTGGCCAGTGGTTCTGGAAGGAACCACCCGTGTTCAGTTACTCTCAAGTTTGTAAGGTTTGGCTCTACACTGTATTACTGTCAACTAGGGGCCTGCAGAAACTGACGTACAAAGCTTCTCTTCACTTTGAGTTCGATGACAAAACTCAGTTGTGCTAAGAATTTCCAGCATTACTTTAGTAATTCAGCATCCCCAATCTAATCTACTTAGATGGTGAGGAAGCCGTGACTTCCTTGTTTTGGAATAGGGTTAACTGGGAAAAGGTAAGTAAGATTAAGGTCAGTTAGTCAGTTTTAATTATTTCTATTTTATTTCCATTTATATAAAATATAAGGAAAAGGAACTAGCCGTCCGGTGATCAGAGCCTACTTTTCATTTCTTAAAACTATGGCTGATCTTTGATAGGTCTATTTTTTCTGTACTAGCTTACTGTTCATCTCCTTAGTATCCAGAAACCTACTGTATCTATTGCGATTTTGTATGATCTCAACAGCCAAGGCTCCATATGATTTTGGGGTAGAGAGTTCCAAAGACTCACCATAAAAGTGAAGAAATTTCTTCTCATCTCATTTTGTAGTGGCCTTCCCCCTGCCCTAAGACATTATTCCCCCCTAATTCTAGATACTTCAGCTAGTGGAAATATATTCCCTACACCCAGTCTACTGAGACCCATAACAATTTTGCAATTTATATTGAGATCACTGTCGGGGGCAGTATAAAAGCAAAAGAGAAGTCATACAATATAGCAAAGGTTAGTGGGAAACTAGAGGATTGGGAAGCTTTTAAAAACAATAGTAAGCAACTATAAAATCAATAAGCAGAGAAAAAATGAAATATGAAGGAAAGCCAACCAATATTATTAAAGAGGATACCAAAAAAATTTTCAAATATAAAGATTAGAAAAGAGGCAAGAGTGGATAGCAGAAAATAGAACTGGAGAAGTTGTAATAGGGGATAAAGAAATGATGGACGTACTCAATAAGTATTTTGAATCAGTCTTCACTGTGGAAGGCACCAGCAGTATGCCATATATTTGAGAGAGTCGGGGGTAGAAGTGAGTGTGGTTGCTTTTACTAAAGACGAGGGAAGCTGGAAGGTCTGAAGGTAGATAAATCACCTGGACCACATGGAATACACCCCAGGGTTCTGAAAGACGTGGCTGAAGAGATTGTGGAGGCATTAGTAGTGATCTTCCAAGAATCACTGAATTCTAGAATGGTTCCAGAGGACTGGAAAATTGCAAATGTCACACCACTATTTAAGAAGGGAGGGAGGCAAAAGACAGAAAATTACTGGGCAATTAGCCTGACTTCAGTGGTTGGGAAGGTAGTGGAGTCCATTATTAAGGATGAAGTTCTGGCGTACTTGGAGGCACATGATAAAACCGGCTGAAGTCAGCATGGTTTCCTTAAGGGGATATCTTGTCCCGATTAATCTGTTGGAATTCTTTAAGGAAATAACAGACAGGATAGACAAAAGAGAGTTAGTGGGCATTGTTTACTTGGATTTTCAGAAAGCCTCTTACAAGGTGTCACACTTAAGGCTGCTAAACAAGATAAGAGCCCAAACAACAGGAATTCTGCAGATGCTGGAAATTCAACCAACACACATCAAAGTTGCTGGTGAACGCAGCAGGCCAGGCAGCATCTCTAGGAAGAGGTACATTCGCATTTCAGGCCGAGACCCTTCGTCAGGACTAACTGAAGGAAGAGTGAGTAAGGGATTTGAAAGTAGGAGGGGGAGGGGGAGATCCAAAATGATAGGAGAAGACAGGAGGGGGAGGGATGGAGCCAAGAGCTGGACAGGTGATTGGCAAAGGGAATATGAGAGGAACATGGGACAGGAGGTCCGGGGAGAAAGACAAGTGGGGGGGGGGACCCAGAGGATGGGCAAGGGGTATATTCAGAGGGACAGAGGGAGAAAGAGGAGCGTGAGAGAAAGAATGTGTGTATAAAAATAAATATCGGATGGGGTACGAGGGGGAGGTGGGGCATTAGCGGAAGTTAGAGAAGTCAATGTTCATGCCATCAGGTTGGAGGCTACCCAGACGGAATATAAGGTGTTGTTCCTCCAACCTGAGTGTGGCTTCATCTTTACAGTAGAGGAGGCTGTGGATAGACATGTCAGAATGGGAATGGGATGTGGAATTAAAATGTGTGGCCACTGGGAGATCCTGCTTTCTCTGGCGGACAGAGCGTAGGTGTTCAGCAAAGCGGTCTCCCAGTCTGCGTCGGGTCTCGCCAATATATAGAAGGCCACATTGGGAGCACTGGACGTAGTATATCACCCCAGCCGACTCACAGGTGAAGTGTCACCTCACCTGGAAGGACTGTCTGGGGCCCTGAATGGTGGTAAGGGAGGAAGTGTAAGGGCATGTGTAGCACTTGTTCCGCTTACAAAGATAAGAGCCCGTGGTGTTTCAGGACAGATGCTAGCATGGATAGAAGACTGGCTGTCTAGCAGGAGATGAAAAGTGGGAATTGCAGGGGCCTTTCTGGTTGGCTGCAGGTGACTAGTGGTGCTCCACAAGAGTGGGTGTTGGGACTGTATATTTTTACATTTTATGTCAATGATTTGGATGATGGAATTGATAGCTTTGAGGCTACTGTAAGTTTGCGGACAATATTCCCTAAAGGTTAATTTTCAGGTTGAGTCAGTGGTACGGAAGACAAATGAACTGTTAGCATTAATTTCGAGGGGACTAGAATATAAAAACAGGAATGTAATTCTGAAACTTCTTAAGGCGTTGGTCAGACCGCATTTGGAGTATTTTGAGAGCAAATTTGGGCCCCTTATCTTGAAAAGAATGTGCTTGCATTGGAGAGGGTCCAGAGGAGGTTCATGAGAATGATCCTAGGAATGAAAGGGTTAACATATGAGGAACATTTGGTGCTCTTGGACTGTACTCACTGGAGTTTAGAAGAATGGGGTGGGGAGGGGGAAGGCATCTCATTGAAACCTATTGAGTTTTAAAAGGTCTAGATAGATTGGACATGGAGAGCACGTTTCCTATAATGGGGAAGTCTAGGACCAGAGGGCACAGTCTCAGAAAAGAAGGATGTCACAGTTGCAAATTTGGCAATGAAACAAACTTGGAATTGTGAAAGTGTCGAGACTTCATGAGGAGGTAAGTGTATGGGAGAGGACTTTGTAGACGGAATATAATGCAAAAACATGTGAGGTCATCCACTTACCCAGTTCTACGCATGTATTAGCGATGAGAGAGAATTTCTTGAGCCAGAGGATAGCAAATCTGTGGAGTTCATTGCCACAAACAGCTGTGGAGGCCAGTCATTAGGTATATTTAAGGTGGTTGATAAGTTCTCGATTAATAAGAGTGTCAAAGGTTATGGGGAGAAGGCAGGAGTATGGGGTTGAGAGGGATAATAAATCAGCTATAATAGAATGGTGGAACAGACTGGATGGGCTGAATTTCCTAATTTGGCTCCTAAGTTTTATGGTCTTGTGATCATTATTCTAGACTCGAGAAAATACAGGCCTATTCCATTCAACTCCCCTCATAAAGCAAACACATTATCCCAGGGACCAGTACGGTAAATATTCATTGCACTCTCAGCAGGGCAAGATACCTATTTATGTAAGGAGATGAAAACTGTATGTAATTCTCATTAAAGGATATCTAATTGAAATGAGACACCTTTACTCCTATACTCAGAAGCTCTTGTAATAAAATTAACATTTGCTTTGCCTTTCTAACTTCTTTCTGCACCTGCTTTCAATAAACTGTTTATAAAGACACATAAGTTTCTTTGATTTTCAAATCTCCTACTATTTAAAAATACTATTATTTTCTGTTAAATGCACCAAAGTGGATGGCATCACATTTTTTTACGTTATACTCTACTTACAATGTCCTTGTCCGTATGCTTCTTTGTAAATGCCCCTTTGAAGCCTTATCTCACTGAATTTGCAAATGCGACTTTTCATCCCCTCAGGCAAGCCACAAATAGATTCTGAATAACTGAGTCCAAACACTGAACACTAGAAATCACAACCTATAAGATAGAGAAAGATCCATTTGTTTCCACTCCTTTCTTTCGATCTTTTAACCAATTTTCAATTTCTGTTACTGTATCACTCCTTTTCATTTGCTTTAACCCAACTGACCAATCTTCTTCATTGGAAGATTTTCCGAAAATATTATATGGTCTTCCAGTCAAATCCTCAATGAGCAAGAATGTTTTCATTTTTGTATATCTCTGCTGATTCTGCTCAATCCTGTTACTCATTGATGAGTATTCTGTTATTACAGCATTTCCCTGCCTACAGATGTCAGGCTAACAGGTTGGTGCTCTTTCTTAAATAGAGAGATATACTTGTTACCACATTTGCTGCAGGTATCATTCCTGAATATACAGAATTTTGAAAAATGATAACCAATATACCCTTTAACTCCATTTGCACCTCTGTCAAAACTCAGGGGTATTGATAATTGATCGTAGGATTTAACAGCTTATGGTCTCTCTGATTACCTAGTACTTTATTCCACAAATACTAATATCCTGATTTTGTGTGTTAGCAAAACATTTAGTTCCCTTATATTTCTGACACACTTCTTGTGTAATCTTCTGTAAAGACAGACTCTAATTAGTTCTTGAGTTTCTTTACAATCTCCTTATGCACTGTTATAAATTTGGCGATCTCTGTTAGTAAGGGACAAACATTTGCCTTCACTGGCCATAGAAGGACTATAGATGGTAGAGCTGGAGAACTGTAAAGACAGTTCTCATTTAGTTTGTGTATAACTGGCATAAAGGATTAAAACCAGCATGAAGTATGTTTTCATTTATTTGATTTAGATGTGATAACAAAGTGAAATCCTTTATGTTATGATAGGACCATATTACAGGCTCAAAGATCAATAGAAACTTGAGGTGCAAAATTCCATTATCATTTGTGGAAGTTAATGTGGCACTGATGTAAAGGGCAAGAATTTGGTGTCGATTAGCTATGTTTGAGGTACGTGCATTCCAAAATGAATTGTCTGATGGCAATTCACAAAGTGGTTCACCTCTGCAAATGATAGCCAAGAGCTCCTTCCCCAAGAATTACAAATATTCCTTCTGTTTTAAGCTTTGATTACAGAAAACAAGTGGTTTTTCAATCTCCTGCAGAGCTCAAATCTCCTGTTCTTTTCCAATATACCTTATTTGGTGATTGGTAGGAGGTCTCTGAGTGCGATCCTGGATGTTCTTGGGTGATGATGATGGTGCTCATGATGGTGAAGTTCGGTGTGGAGAAGGTGGGTGGTAGGGAAAGTGTAAATCTCACCCATGGGAGAGATTTCATGTTGTGTGCAAGTTTAAGTATACATGGTTTTGCAGAAGGGGAAAGGATTCTGTAATGTTTTGTAATTCCGAAACACCAAACTGATTGAAAGAAAAACAAGAGAGTCCAGGATGCATATGTTTAGTTTCTTTTTACTTTTAGTGAGCTTATGATGCAGCGGTGCAATGACGTATGCCATTCATGTACCTTTACATATAACTGGTAATGAATATTTAAGCAAACAAGGAATGCTTAATCAAAAAATATATTTACAATATTACTCAAATATTAAACACGCAACATATTCGACACTTAAAACCTAAATACAAGTGATTAGGTTCCATTTTTAGAGTCAATAGGTCATAGAGCACTAAAGCACAGAAATAGGTCCTTCAACCCATTCAGACTTGATTTTCTGCCTTGCCCCACCTACCTGCACACAGACCAATACCCTCCAAACCCCTCCAATCCATATACCTATCCAAATTTATCTTAGATGTTACAATTGAATCTGTACCCATCACTTCTGCTGGCAGTTCATTTCACATCCACACCACCCTCTGAGTGAAGAAGTTCCCCTTAAATATTTCACCTTTCACCTTAAACTTATGAACTCTAGTTCTAGTCTTGCCCAACCTCAGGGGAAGAAAAAAACTGCATTTATTTACCCCATCTATACCCCTCATCATTTTGTATACCTCTATAAAATCTCCCCTCATTCTTCTATGCTCCAGGGAATAAAGTCTTAATCGACTCAACCTTTCCCCATAACCAGGTCTGAAATGTCCAACAACATCGTGGTAAATTTTTTCTGCTCTCTTTCAAGTTTATTGATATTCTTCATGCAGGAAGCTGACCAGAATTTCACATAACACTCCACAGTTAGCCTCAGCAAGATCTTAGATTAGGCCCTCCATCAATCAAGATCAACCTAGCTGTTTACGCAAGTCAGTATGCAAGCCAGGGCAGTAGGATATGGAGACCAAACTGTTGCCCATGCAGCAAGCCCCCCCCCCCTCCACATAGCTGATGAATCCAAATGAATGGCAAAGAATGATATAGTTTGGCACCAATGGCATGGCAGGAATTGCCAGTCAGCATTGAACTCAACATGGACTGCCTTAGGGACTCCAGCTCCTGATTTTCCCTTGAGGATTACACCCAAAGCCTTCCCTGTGTGTGGGTATAGCTGCATGGCAGTGGATATTTGAGGTAAGAGTTTTCCTTTTCCTCAATTCATCCTGAATGCCAGATTTTTGGACCAGTTTCCCATGCAGGACTTCATCAAAGATCTTGCTGAAATTCATACAAATAATGTCCATCACCTTTTGTTCATCAACCCTCCTCGTAACCTTTCAAAACACTCTATGAGATTAGTTAGACATGATCTACCATGCAAAAAACCACATTGACTGTCCCTTTCAGACCCTGACTATCCAAATTCTTATATATCCTGTCCTTTAGAATACCTTACAATAATTTATCTACAACTTAAATCAGGCTCACTGGCCTGTAATTTCCCAACTTATTCTTAGAGTCTTTCTTGAATAATGGATGACTGGATTTACTATTGTCCAGTCCTCCAGCACCTCACATTCGTTTAGGAGTAAGTTGCTTAAGTAAAAAAAACTATGACAATGTCCACTACTGAAAATGTAAAAAAAATTAAAATTCATAATCATATAGATGCCTCCATATTTCTGTATTGTTCTAAATTACTGAAAATGTTAGATGTTCTAGTCGGCATTGTACTTTTCAAATACAGTACCACAGTTTCACAAAGTGAATAGAACAGTAACCTACGGTCTATTTAAAAAGGTACATATTAGAAACAAAAACATCAAATTCTAAAAGCACATAGCTAGGCATTGTCTTTTCAAAGAACAGGCAAGTTAGTATTTTTGTGTTTAGTAGGGTGAAAATTCTTGACCATGGGCTTTCTCTCAACCACTTGATCAGAAATATTCAATTATTAAGTCTGTTCCCTGGGAAGACCTGCTTTTACTGCTGTCCTTGGCAAATTACATAAAAATCTCATCGGGATTGCCCTCCCACTACAAAAACCAATAGAAAATCAGCTTTAGAATGTACATAAAGGACTTTACTAGCTAATGTTTCTCAGCTTAACCGCTGAAAGTTTCCTATTAGTATACATAAAAAGTGATGATATGATCCTTAGCATGTGTTTGCCAGATATGCTAACATTGGGAGTTCAGCTGGGATAATGGAGAATAAAGGAGTGTCAAAGGTATGCATTAAAGAGCTGGTAAGTGGGTCAGGCGATCCTGTATACCAAAATTAAAACTGTCTGAATGCAATTTTGGCAGAGGAGTATAGTGATTCTTACACTTTATTCTCACCCATGGGATCCTCCTCAAATATTTAATATATTCTTTCTGATGCAGGCTGAACAGAACAGGATGGAAGAGAAAATAATGCAGCCTTGTGTCACAGAGAAATAACAAAGGAGATAAGCACAAGAGGTTCTGCAAATGCTGGAAATCCAGAGCACCACACACAAAATGCTGGAAGAACTCTGCAACTCAGGCAGCATCTATGGAAATGGATAAACAGTCGATGTTTCAGGCTGAGACCCTTCTTCAGTACTGGAAAGGGGGTGGGGGAAGATGTCAGAATAAAAGGATGAGGGCAGGGGAAGCAGAATAACTAGATGGTGATAGGTGAAGCCAAGTGAGTAGAAAAGGAGAAGGGCTGCGGAGGACGGAATCTGATGGGAGGTGATAGGCAAAATAAACTTATGGTATTTCTGCACCAAGGTGCCCCATCCCCCACCAGTAGGGGGCAGAACCAATGGTAAATTCAGGGAGTGTGTGTATGCAGATATGTTTAATCAACTATTGGCTACCTGACTCCTTTGAAAATGACATCAAGGATTTCGCATGATACAACTTTGTTCTGACAGCATGGTCTCTAATATATAGGCTCATGAAAAGTGGCTCCACTCCTCACTTTTTTTTAAAACCCCCTGATCCCTCTAGCATTACGAAGATTTGAAGATTAGGGGAAAATGAATGCATAGAGAGAACTAGAGAGCAGAAAAAATTTGCAAGTCAGTCCTGGGATTAAAAGGGAAAATGATTACTACTTATATTAAGAATTTAGTTTTGCTCATGAACAATGATGGAATTGCTGTTTTGGAACTAATTGCATGTCTTTATCATGCTTCTACACCTGTACATAATTTTATTGATATATAAACTCAGGAAAATAAAATAAATTCCAAAAGATATAATGTAACTGTTATGAATTGCTTTATTGAAGTTTCATATTTATGACAAATAGGCGGAATAGTTACTTACCTTATAAAATGATTAATTGTTTGCCTGAGGCCTATTATGCCAGAATATTTCACAGCTAAAATCATGTTCTATTCAATGGTGTTACAGGAAGTTGGAGCTTATCTGTGTGAACAAGCTAGTGTTTGACAAAGCAAATAATAAAATATTATGTGATTCGCGACTAGCATCCCAGGACGTCAGATTAAGTTTTTGAAAATTGCAGGTAAAACACCTATGTTCAAACACTCTGTCTGGTACAAGCATGGTGTCTGTGGTTGAATTGGTTCAGTAAATGGTACAATGCACTGAGAATCTGATTAATGATCACCAAATTTAAATGTTTTCCTATTTTCTACAATCTCTAATTCATGTGTTTGGAGGCTATCAATTATCAGATGTATGAAGAAAACGTCTATAAATTGAGGTCTGTAGAGTAATTAAATGCCCAGGATGGTGCCAATGCAATGGACTGCAAGCACCAGCAGAAATCAAGAAATCTCTGATGAATCATTTTGTTTAAGTAAGGCCAGATGAATAAGCACCATGTTGAATATTCTATATGTTTACATCTATTGTGAAGCATAGTAACATGTTACACGCATCATTCATATCCTGTGGACATTACTACATTACTCAAATCTCCTTCCATCCTTCTGGCTATATTTCAGTCTGCATTATCCTCCAGTTCTATCTCCTTATGTGCCTCTCAATTTTCCTTTTAGCTTTTCTATAGTATTCAGCTCACATACTCCCTGAAGAAGCTGGTTCAAATTTCTTATCATCCTCTGGTTAAAGGGATGCTCTCTGAAAGCCTTATTTTATTAACTTGAACTCTTCTTAAATTGAAGGCTTTTAGTTTTCAACTATCTCACAAATGGAAAAAGTGCACGTGAAAGGATTGCATTGGTCTCTAGATGGTCAGAAGGAAAGCGGTAAAGGATAGGTGCTACATCTCTCTTACGGTTACAAAGAGAATGACTGATTGTTGCCAACATTTTCCCTTTTTTGTTTCAGACATCAAGCCTTTGACAATATGAGAAAATGGGAAAGTGCTTGCTAGGATTTTCACAGGATAAATGTACATCAAAGAGGCACAGGCATTCTAGGGTGAATCTTCATGTTTTTTTTATTGGAAATGAAGGAACACAATGTCACATTGTACATGCCTACAAAATCTTTGAGGATAGTATTGGTAGTCCCCTTGACTTGAAATATATCTAGACAAGCTATAGAAACACTGTCACTACAAACTGGATCAGAAGCAAGCAACTTACTGCCTGCCTAACAGCTCAAAGGCTTCCCAGCGTCTATAAATGACAGGATAGGAGAATGAAGGAATAACCCACAGAACCCATAGACAACTTCTTCCTATTTATAAATCCATAGAAACTCTTACTGGTTGTTTTGTTATTATATCTAGGTCTTCTCTCAAAATTTGTTTTCTCCATCCTTAAGACCCTGTAGGTATTTCACAGTTTGATCCTAAACTTTTCAATTTAACATTACCTTTGACCTTGTTTGTTATCCAGTCTCATGGAATCCCTTGTTCTAATTGGGATACACCCCTGCTGAGCACCAGGGACTAGCTGTTGCAATATCTGTCACAGTTTATCTACTAAATACTTTCTCAGTCCACCTCAGACACAATTTCTACTATTATACTTGCTCTTATGTTGCTAGAAATGTTTATGGCCCTGTGGTGTTCACCCTCAAACTTGTTCAAGAATTATGTCAAAGACAAGAAAATCTGCAGATGCTGGAAATCCAAGCAACACACACAAAATGCTGAAGGAACTCAGCAGGCCAGGCAGTATCTATGGAAATGAGTGAACAGTCGATGTTTGGGGCCAAGACCCTTCATCAGGAATTCCTGATGTTCTGGAATTATGCCATATAGTGGACTTGACCGCTTAGGAGATCTTTAACCATAAGGGGTCTGTTAATCCTTCTTGATTACTCTTGACTAAATCTAACATTAGCTTGTTCCTGGGTAAGTCCCGTAATGTACTGTCCTAAGAAGCCAATCCAAATGCAATCCATAATTTCTTCTATATTACCAGTCAACTTAATAGACTAGTAAAAATCTCCCAATTCCCTTTAAATATGCCCATATATTTCCTCATTATGTGTTATGCTATGAAGAGATCACATTTTTGGGGCCTGTAGACTACTTCCACATGTGTCTTCTTTCCATGTTTTTCATGATTTCAAACTATATTAAATCAATTCTACTTTACTATCCTCTGCAATACATACAAAATGCTGGAGGAATTCAGCAGGCCAGGCAGCATCTGTGGTAAAGAGTAGACAGACGACGTTTCAGGCTGAGGCCCTTCTTCAGGACTGGAAAGGCTGAGGAGAAGGCAGAGAAAGAATGTCAGGGGAGGGGAGGAAGAAGTACAAGGTGGCTGGTAATAGGTGAAACTGGGAGAGGGTGAGAGGGTGAAAAAAAGAGCTGGGAAGTTAATTGGTGAAAGAGATGAAGGGCTAAAGAAGGGGGAATCTGAATGGAGAAGATAGGCCAAGGAAGAAAGAACATATAACATAGAATAGTACAGCACAGTACAGGCCCTTCAGCCCACAATGTTGTGCCGACCCTCAAACCCTGCCTCCCATATAAGCCCCCACCTTAAATTCCTCCATATACCTGTCAAGTTGTCTTTTAAACTTCACTAGTGTATCTGCCTCCACTACTGACTCAGCCAGTGCAGTCCACGCACCAAACACTCTCTGAGTAAAAAACCTTCCTCTAATATCCCCCTTGAACTTTCCACCCCTTACCTTAAAGCCATGTCCTCCTGTATTGAGCCGTGGTGCCCTGGGGAAGAGGCGCTGGCTATCCACTCTATCTATTCCTCTTATTATCTTGTACACCTCAATCATGTCTCCTGTCAACCTCCTTCTCTCCAAAGAGTAAAGTCCTAGCTCCCTTAATCTCTGATCATAATCCATACTCTCTAAACCAGGCAGCATCCTGGTAAATCTCCTCTGTACCCTTTCCAATGCTTCCACATCCTTCCTATAGTGAGGCAACCAGAACTGGACACAGTACTCCAAGTGTGGCTTAACCAGAGTTTTATAGAGCTGCATCATTACATCGCGACTCCTAAACTGTGTCCCTCGACTTATGAGAGCTAACACCCCATAAGCTTTCTTAACTACCCTATCCACCTGTGAGGTAACTTTCAGGGATCTGTGGACATGTACCCCGAGATCCCTCTGCTCCTCCACACTGCCAAGTATCCTGCCATTTACTTTGTACTCTGCCTTGGAGTTTGTCCTTCCAAAGTGTACCACCTCACACTTCTCCAGGTTGAACTCCATCTGCCACTTCTCAGCCCACTTCTGCATCCTATCAATGTCTCTGTGCAATCTTTGACTATCCTCTACACTATCCACAACACCACCAACCTTTGTGTCATTTGCAAACTTGCCAGCCCACCCTTCTACCCCCACATCCAGGTCGTTAATAAAAATCACGAAAAGTAGAGGTCCCAGAACAGATCCTTGTGGGACACCACTAGTCACAATCCTCCAATATGAGTGTACTCCCTCCACCACCACCCTCTGCCTTCTGCAGGCAAGCCAATTCTGAATCCACCTGGCCAAACTTCCCTGGATCCCATGCCTTCTACCTTTCTGAATAAGCCTACCGTGTGGAACCTTGTCAAATGCCTTACTAAAATCCATATAGATCACATCCACTGCACTACCCTCATCTATATGCCTGGTCACCTCCTCAAAGAACTCTATCAGGCTTGTTAGACACGATCTGCCCTTCACAAAGCCATGCTGACTGTCCCTGATCAGACCATGATTCTCTAAATGCCCATAGATCCTATCTCAAAGAATCTTTTCCATCAGCTTTCCCACTACAGACGTAAGGCTCACTGGTCTACAATTACCCGGACTATCCTTACTACCTTTTTTGAACAAGGGGACAACATTCGCCTCCCTCCAATCCTCCGGTACTATTCCCGTGGACAACGAGGACTTAAAGATTCTAGCCATAGGCTCAGCAATCTCTTCTCTTGCCTCGTGGAGCAGCCTGGGGAATATTCCTTCAGGCTCCAGGGACTTATCTGTTCTAATGTATTTTAACAACTCCAACACCTCCTTTCCCTTAATATCAACAAGCTCCAGAACATCAACCTCACTCATATTGTCCTCACCATCATCAAGTTCCCTCTCATTGGTGAATACCAAAGAGAAGTATTCATTGAGGACCTCGCTCACTTCCACAGCCTCCAGGCACATCTTCCCACCTTTAACTCTAATTGGTCCTACCTTCACTCCTGTCATCCTTTTTTTCTTGACATAATTGAAGAATGCCTTGGGGTTTTCCTTTACCCTGCTCACCAAGGCCTTCTCATGCCCCCTTCTTGCTCTTCTCAGCCCCTTCTTAAGCTCCTTTCTTGCTTCCCTATATTCCTCAATAGAACCATCTGATCCTTGCTTCCTAAACCTCATGTATGCTGCCTTCTTCCACCTGACTAGGTTTTCCACCTCACTTGTCACCCATGGTTCCTTCACCCTACCATTCTTTATCTTCCTCACCGGGACAAATTTATCCCTAACATCCTACAAGAGATCTCTAAACATCGACCACATGTCCATAGTACATTTCCCTGCAAAAACATCATCCCAATTCACACCCGCAAGTTCTAGCCTTACAGTCTCATAATTTGCCTTTCCCCAATTAAAAACTTTCCTGTCCTCTCTGATTCTATCCTTTTCCATGATAATGCTAAAGGCTAGGGAGCGGTGGTCACTATCCCCCAGATGCTCACCCACTGAGAGATCTGTGACCTGACCCGGTTTATTACCTAGTTTTAGATCTAGTATGGCATTCCCCCTGGTCGGCCTGTCCACATACTGTGACAGGAATCCGTCCTGGACACACTTAACAAACTCTGCCCCATCTAAACCCTTGGAACTAATCATGTGCCAATCAATATTAGGGAAGTCAAAGTCACCCACGATAACAACCCTGTTATTTTTGCACCTTTCCAAAATTTTCCTCCCAATCTGCTCCTCTGTATCTCTGCTGCTGTCTGGGGGCTTATAGAATACCCCCAGAAGAGTAACTTCTCCCCTCCTGTTCCTGACTTCCACCCATATTGACTCAAAAGAGGATCCTGCTACATTACCCACCCTTTCTGTAGCTGTAATAGTATCCCTGACCAGTAATGCCACCCCCCTCCTCTTTTTCCACCCTCTCTATCCCTTTTAAAGCACTGAAATCCAGGAATATTGAGAATCCATTCCTGCCCTGGTGCCAGCCAAGTCTCTGTAATGGCCACTACATCATAATTCCATGTATGTATCCAAGCTCTCAGTTCATCACCTTTGCTCCTGATGAAAGGGAAGAGTGAAGAGCAACAGACGGAGGTGATGGGCAGGTAAGGAGATTAAGTGAGAGAGGGAAACAGGAACAGGTGATGGTGAAGGAGGGGGGCAATTACCAGAAGTTCGAGAAATTGATGTTCATGCCATCCGGTTGAGGCTACCTAGACGGATTACAAGATATTACTCCTCCAACCTGAGTGTGGCCTCATTGTAGCAGTAGAGGAGGCTGGTGACTGACATGTCAGAATGGGAATGGGGAATGGAATTGAAATGGGTGGCCACTAGGAGATCCCGCATTTTCTGGTGGATGGAGCGAAGGTGGAAGAAGCTGTCCAACCTACGTCAGCTCTCACTGATATACAGGAGGCCACACTGGGAGCACTGGATACAATAGATGACCCCAACAGACTCGCAAGTGAAGTGGCGTCTCACTTGGCAGGACTGTTTGGGTCCCTGAATGGTAGAGAGGGAGGAGGTGTCGGGGCAGGTGTGGCACTTGTTCCACTTGCAAGGATAAGTACCAGGAGGGAGATCAGAAAGAAAGGACGAATGGACAAGGAAGTTGCGTAGAAAGCAATCCCTGCAGAAAACGGAAAGTGGCGGGGGGGGGGAAGGGAAAGATGTGTTTGGTTGTGGGCCACCTGTCTTTACACCTTCTTCCTCTCTACCATTCAGAGCCTCAAACGGTCCTTCCAGGTGAGGCGACACTTCATCTGTGAGTCTGTTGGGGTCATCTACAGTGTCCAGTGCTCCTGGTGTGGCCTCCTATATATTGGTTAGACCTGTTGTAGATTGGGAGAGCACTTCGCTGAGCACCTTCGCTCCATCCACCAGAAAAAAAAACGAGATCTCCCAGTGGCCTTTCATTTCAATTCCACTTCCCATTCCCATTGTGACATGTCAGTTCACGGCCTCCTCTACTGACAAGGATGAGGCCACACTCAGGCTGGAGTAGCAACACCTTGTATTCCGTCTGGGTCACCTGCAACCTGATGGCATGAACGTCGATTTCTCAAGCTTTCAGTAATTACACCCCCTTCACCATTCCCCAATTCTGTTTCCCTCTCCCAGTTAATCTCCTTACCTGCCCATCAGCTCCCTCTGGTGCTTCCCTTCTTCCTTTTCTTCCGTGGCTTGTCCTCTCCAGTTAGATTCCCCTTCTTTAGCCCTTTATTTCTTTAACCAATCAATTTCTCAACTTCTCAACTCTTTACTTCACCCCTCCCCATCTTCTGGTTTCACCTATCACCTGCCATCCTGTACTTCTTCCTCCCCTCTCCCCCGTCTTTTAATCTGCCTTCTCCCCTTCTTTTGCAGTCCTGAAGAAGGGTCTCGGCCTGAAATGTTGACTGTTTACTCTTTTTCATAGATGGTGCCTGGCCTGCAGCGTTCCTCCAGCATTTTGTGTGTGTTGCTTTGGATTTCCAGCATCTGCAGATATTCTCATGTTGGTATTACTATCCATTGCCTCTATGTCCAAACACAATACTGTTCTTATACCTTCCTTTAATGGCACTACTCTGCCTCCCTTCCCTTTTGTGCTGTTCTGGTGGATCATCGTACAGCCTAGAATACTAAGCACTCGATCCTGATCACCCTGCAAGTACATCTTCATAATAGTTGTTGCATCAAACTTATATGCTGCTATTGATCATGAAATAAGCCCTAAGATTCCATCTTGTCACAGATCTATCACCTTCCTCACCCGCTGCACACTGCCCTGATCATTTTCCACCATCTGTGTCACCTGTAGTTTGATTACAGCATGGAAATTGATCTTGAATTAACTTCTATTGTTCTTCTTAACACTTCTGACTGCATTTTTATACAACTTTGGTCTGTACCACATTTTTTTAGCTCTTCTGCCTGGCTGCAGTTTACTTTTCCTTTATACACAATTTACATGTTACTCTAATTATGTCTCCTGCACTTGATTTCCTTCTCTCTCCTTGTCTGGAATTCACTAAACTTTCTACCTCTAAAGATATTTTCTCATTCCCTAATACTTTAAGGCTGCTGTTACATATCTAAGATAATCCATATGAGAGTTTACATTGTATTATCTTCCTGCCTAAGTTTTATTGTACAGATTTCCTTCTATATATCACTGTTTTTGAGGTTTTAAACTTAAAATGACTGCACTCAAAATAGCTAACTTGCTGGGTCTCTGCACAGATCTTTAGCTTCCAGCATTTAGTACTTTTATTTCTGTGAGGATCCTGCTCGCTTTTTTTCAAAAAGAGTTGCTACCAGAAAGAGTTGGAACTGGGAATAATACAAAGAATGAAAACTAGCAGTGCACATACGAGGGGTGATTGATAAGTTCGTGGCCTAAGGTAGAAGGTGTACTTTCCAAAAAACCTAGCACATTTATTTTTCCTACATTTACACACTTAGTCCAGTGGTCATGGAGCATATGGATCCCTTCTTTGTAGAAGTCGGCGTCTTGGACCTCCAGAAAGTGGTCCTCAGCTGGGGTAATTGATAAGTTCGTGGCCTAGGGTAGAAGGAGATGAGTTATTAACTTCAAACTTCCTGCACTTTCACTCAAAGAGTTGAACTGCATGCGCATGTAACGAGAGCTGTATAACTCATCTCCTTCTACCTTAAACCACAAACTTATCAATCGCCCCTGCTATGGACCACTTGGAGGTCCAAGACGCTCTCGTTACATGCTCGTGCAGTTCAACACTTTGAGTGATTATGCAGAACGTTTGAAGTTAATAACTCATTTCCTTGTACCTTAGGCCATGAACTTATCGATCACCCCTGCTGTGGACACTTTCTGGAGGTCCAAGATCCCTATGCTCCACGACGGCTGGAAGTGTGTAAATGTAGGAGGGGACTTTGTTGAAAAATAAATGTGCTAGGTTTTCTAAAGTTGACTCCTTCTACCTCAGGCCACGAACTTATCAATCACCCCTCGTACAAGATATCAGTAAATGCAATGCAGCTGTCACAACTGTCAGGCTTTGAGGAAAACAAAAGTGTCAGAAAGCTAAATTTAACTGTAAATGTTGGTGTGGAATTAAGTCATCCTGTGAGTTGTCAAAGTTATCTGAGTGTATGAAGTGCTAAAGAGTGTATGTGAGAGGAGAGGCTTACACCTAGTGTAAGATGGAGAACTGAAAGTTTGGTATCAATGTCAATGTCACAAAGTGGTGTAGGTATTTCATGGATCAACTTTAAGCTTTGACTTTTAAGCAAGTTTGTGATTTGATTAATAAGCCAAGAAATTTAGAGGACCTGGATGTTGGGTTAGAAGGGTGGGTTGGCAAGTTTGCAGACGACACAAAGGTTGGTGGTGTTATTGATAGTGTAGAGGATTGTCGAAGATTGCAGAAAGACATTGATAAGATGCAGAAGTGGCAGATGGAGTTCAACCCTAAGAAGTGTGAGGTGGTACACTTTGGAAGGACAAACTCCAAGGCAGAGTACAAAGTAAATGGGAGGATACTTGGAAATGTGGAGGAGCAGAGGGATCTGGAGGTACATGTCCACAGATCCCTGAAAGTTGCCTCACAGGTAGATAGGGTATTTAAAAAAGCTTACGGAGTCTTAGCTTTCATAAGTCGAGGGATAGAGTTTAAGAGTCGCGGGGTAATGATGCAGCTCTATAAAACTCTGGTTAGGCCACACTTGGAGTACTGTGTCCAGTTCTGGTTGCCTCACTATAGGAAGGATGTGGAATCATTGGAAAAGGTACAGAGGAGATTTACCAGGATGCTGCCTGGTTTAGAGAGTATGCATTATGATCAGAGATTAAGAGAGCTAGGGCTTTATTCTTTGGAGAGGAGACATGATAGAGGTATACAAGATAGTAAGAGGAATAGATAGAGTGGACAGTCAGCGCCTCTTGCCCAGGGCACCACTGTTCAATACAAGAGGACATGGCTTTAAGGTAAGGGGTGGGAAGTTCAAGGGGGATATTAGAGGAAGGTTTTTACCCAGAGTGGTTCGTGCATGGAATGCACTGCCTGAGTCAGTGGTGGAGGCAGATACACTAGTGAAATTTAAGAGCATAGATAGGTATATGGAGGAATTTAAGGTGGGGCGTTATATGGGAGGCAGGGTTTAAGGATCGGCACAATATTGTGGGCCGAAGGGCCTGTACTGTTCTGTACTGATCTATGATCTATGTTCTATTAAATGCAATACAATATGTATTTTATAGCTTATAATTATGTCTGTTTTTTATTTGATGATGGAAATGACATTTAAGTCTACATATATTCAATACATTAGACTTTAATATTTGGATATGATGGTAAATCCCTCAACAACACATTTCTTTTTCTACATACTAACCATCAACTGACTTCTGTTTGATGATCCAGAACAGCAGGCATTACTAAACTGCAGTAAAGTTGAATAATATTGGGAAGAACATGGAACAGGATGTAGCAATTACACAAATTCAAACATGGACAATGAACCCTGTGTTCTTATATCTACATCCTTATTTGGGTTCATGCAATTTAAAACAACTTCACGTGATGTGTTTGATACATTCTTATCAGTAATTTATTTGAGATGTATTATAATGGCAGCATTCACTCCACATCTCCTGTAGGCATTTTTGGTTTGCTTTGCTTTAGAATTCAGTCCATTCAGCACTGCAGCTTTCAATCACAAACATGAAATAACCAAAATGATTTAGTTTCAGGTAATTGTAAATTCAACAAAAAGAGGAGGTGAATATAGTATTGAGACTAAGATGTTTTCGAGCCTTCACTTTCATCTGTATCATATACTGTTCCAAGTTTGGGTTTGTAGACATTGAATTAATTGGGTTCTGGAACAATCATCAGACCCTTTGGAAGGATTCGCTTCAGTGTGGTGAGCATATTTAGCTGTCTCACATGAATGAAAAAAAGATCATGTTACTATAATTTGACTTACACTCTTTCACATCCCCTTCCTAGTGATGCTGCCACACTTAATTTATTTATTTATCCAGTGCAGAATCGCCTTTCTGGCCCTTTGAGCCGCACTACCCAGCAACCCCCTGATTTAAATCTAGCCTAATTATTGGAACATTTACACTGACCAATTAGACAACCAACCAGTACGTCTTTGAATTGTAGGAGGAAACCAGAGCACCCAGAGGAAATCCACATGGTCACGGGGGAGAATGAATAAACTCCATACAGTCAGCAGTGGGAATCTCAAACCTTTAATTCCACTACTTCAGCTTTTGTCATTTTAGCATTTCTTTTTGAACTACTGCAACCCTTTGTACCATTCTGTTGTTCTTGCGCTCAGTGCTGTATGTGTTGTTGCACCTATTATTACCATGTATACCGTGGGGTTCACAAGCGGAAGGAATGTAATTGCACCTTGTTGTATATGACAATAAACTAGTATGATTCTGAATCTTGATTATGATTTATTTTTCATTAGGAGGGAAAAGGAGACACACACACACACACGCACACACACACACACACACATGCTTGCACTGAGCTTCAGACTAAAACACATTTATCTCATTGTCAATCTGAAGGACTGGTATTCCTTCAGACGAATGTGAAACAGATGACTTAATTCAGACACAGGGAATTGTTTCAGTGTTTTCATAATATTTATCTCTTAGCCTATAATACCGAAGACTGATTATGTGTCTTTTACTTGCAAATGTTTTGTTCTGTGCAAATGTGTTGCAATATTTTTCTATATTATAACATTGATGTCACTTCAAAATTGGCTGTGAAGAGCTTTGATATCTCAAGGATTAGAGAGGATTCTCTGAGAGGATTAGCTTTGATATCTCAAGGATTAGATTAAATGTAAGTCATTTATATCTTTATGAAACATCTGAATGAAAAGCGTTTAAAGAGTACATGTACGGTTCAAACATTTCTAATAAAATGTTGCTCATCTATTATCTCTGAAGATAAAAATAGACCTATGAATTTCAACTTCAAGTTCAATTACCATTCAAGCACACATGAAAGTAACCAAATGAAACATGATCCTCCGGAGCCAAGAATCAACACATATTACCAACAGCACAGAGCACAATGGTTACAATTTTAGAAAAACATACAATCACAACAAAATAATAATATATGTCCCTGAACGACATGACTGTAGTCTTGGTCAAGCTTGTGCTGAGCAACACCGGAGAGCAACACGGAGTGAACACTGGAGAGCAGCACTGCTGGGAGGGGCCAGGCTCCATCCCAATACAGGTTCCAGCACCCCACAGGGGCTCCTCCACACCGCCTCGGCCTCTCCTCTCCCCGGTCGCTAGAACAGCCGAACACACGAATTTGGCCTTCTTCTCACCGCAACTGAGGCAACGCAGATCCCTTGCTGACGGTCTCGCCTATGAAACAGTGAGCCGAACTTACAACATACCAGATTCCCAATGTTCAGACTGGTCTTGCAATCCCAGTAAAAATGTCCAAGACAATCACTCACACTGCACACTATCACAGCACAAGTCCAGGTAACAACATAACAACGACACGCAACAAGTCCAACCCCATCGCTGATGGGGTAGTCCTGCAGTACTTGACATTCTTAGCAGTAACTAGCAATCATAAAAAATGTACAGGATGAACAAATGCACCTTTGATTGGATCAGGAGCGGCTGCTCTGTCCAAGGAAGTCGCCATCTAACTGGAGGGCATGGCTACATATTACTACAGGACCATTGCTTTGGTGTTCTGACCTCGATACAACTGTTCAGTCTGTGACTATATTAAACTGAATGGGATCTGGATAGAAAAAGCTATCATAAATAGATTCTAAGGGAAAATATATGAAATGTTGCAATACTATTATGTCATGCACTATAGGAAATTTCGCTATGAACTATATCAAAAAGTCTAAGTTTTCAGAGTGTTTTCTTTGATCAAGACATTAAAATAGAAAAAAACAAAGGCAATTTAAACAACATGAACAAAAAGCAAAATAGCACAATGTGGCAAATAGCAAAATTCTGGAAAAACTCAGGCAACACTTGGGAAAAAACAACCGCTAATTACATGGAATTGATGGAAATTCCCTTCCTGTTAGCAATTTCTTGATTTCCAAGTGAACAAGCAGAAATATAGAGCCAGATTCACCCTGAGGGTTGCAGGCTGTTAATCGTCCAACTCTTTTCAATGGGGTTATGACATGAAGCCCAGTAACAGTGTGTCAAACTCCTGCTCATGAGGTAGAAAGGTACTGAGAAAGTAATTGACAAAGACACGGCATTCATGAACACACCAAGAAATATTTTTCGGTCACCTAAGCATAGAATGTAGTTAAGCAAGCGGCCAACGCAGTTCTGTCACTGGGAATTTTTTCAGCCTGTCCAGCATGGTACTGTTAACAATGAGGAGACACAGTGTTGCATAGAACCTCATCAAACACATTGTGGAAGCTGACACCAGAATATGTCGAGGTAGCTTAGTTACTGCTGACAGAAATTCTGGGCCCATGTTTTAAGAAACTGATCTGCTTGTCATAACCAGAAGATACAATGTATAAACGTTTAAAAAGTAACTAATTTCTTAAGGACACTAAATAGAGCTTCCATTTTAAATCTCACTGGAAAGAATTTATTTGCGACCGAATAGCTCACCTTTTCAAAATTTCCATCATCAGGTCATTTTTCAATCCGCACAAGACAGCACAACTTCAATCTTCCAGCTCACCTCTGTAACCTATTATCCTGTAGCTCATCTTATCAAATGTTCACAAGTTAGTTCACTCTCCTAAACTATCAGTCATTAACTCATCCTCCTGTTGTAACGTGGATGAAATTACCAGAGAGACAGAGTCACTGGTAGATACAAAGCAGTTTCTTTATTCGACACAACAAGGTACAGCAGGCATCTTATGGACGGAGACACTTTCCACAGAAATGTCTGCTAGCTCAATGTGGGCTGCATATTTATATGCTAAACGCAAAGGCAATTGCTACTTAAAAAGTTATAGACAATGTATAGACAATGTTTCCTATTGAAGCTACATACAAAATAACACACCATCCTTTCCTTCCGATGCCAACATGTCTGGGTTGGTATCCACAGCCTTTAGGAATGTAAGTTAAGTCTATGATGCATTTATTTGGCATTTCCCGTGCTAACATAGAAGACAATTAATGTTTATAATGTATAGATAATACTGTCTTTGAAACTACAGCATCAGGTCAAAACTACAGTGCCAGAAGCATCTGGTATTCACACCTTTTTAGGAAGCGCATTGCCAAATAGAAGTCTGGTGGCCAAAGTCATTTAAGTGTAAACAAATCATCTACCCAAAAAAATTCACTCTAACACTCCTAACCTATAAAATATTTGTTTGAGATCTCAACGTATCAGTAACCAACTAAACTTATGAATGATCATATAAAACAAATGCAGGAACTACAACAATTATACATCCCTTCCTGGCGTGAAATTGCAAAAGGGAAATTAACCCATCCATGGCTAACTAATTAAGTTTATGCTGGATTCAAAGAGGAGGCATGTAAGTTTGCTAGATAAAGTAGCAAACCTGAGCATTGAGAGAAGTTTTGTCTTCAACAATGAAGGAGAAAGAAAAGGTTTTAAAGAACAAGAGTATAAGAGTAAACTTGTGATGAACATAAAAGTGGACTCCAAAAATTACTACGGATGTGCAAAGAGAAAAGCAGCGCTTGTCAAGTGTAGATTCCCAACAACAAGAAATGGGAGGATTTATAATGGAAAATTTGGAAATGTCATCACAATTAAATAATTATTTTGATTCCCCTTTCACAGAAGAGAAAAGAAAGTTTCTGGAAAGGTTAAGGAGCCAAAAAGACCTAATGAAGGTGGGTGCATAAAGAAAACTAGCACTGTCAGAAGATAGTGCTGAAGAGATTAATTGGACTAAAAGGCAATAAATCCCTAGGGCCTGACAATCACTATTCCTAAGTACTACAGGGTATAACCTTGGAAGTAATTGATATATTGGTATTCATTTTCCTGAAGTTTGAAGATTAGAGAATCATTCTTTCTGCTCAGAAGGTTGCAACTCTAGAAAAAAGGAAAATGGAAGAGAGTAACGGGTAACTAGAGACTTAGCATCAGTACTGACCATGGCCTAATGAGCAAGATGAGATAATGGCACATTTAGGAAGTATCAACAACTACAGGAATACAGACTTCTGCAAGAGAAACCATGTTTGAGAAACCTACAGGAGTTCTTTGAGAATATAACCAGTGGAACAGTAAGAGAAAAGTGGTGCTGGGTTTTCCAAAAGTCTAATATGTGCAACATTTAAACACATGGTATTATGGGTAATGTATTAGCATGGATTAAAAACTAGTTTATGAATCAAAAACAGAAATTTGGAACAAATTAATCCTTTTTTAGGATTGAAAATAGTCGCTCGTGGGATATCACAGATATCAGTGCTTGCGTTGAAGCTATTCATAATACTTAGATGGGGAAACCAATTGTAATATTAAACATACAATCTGCTGAAGGAACTCAATGAGTTGAGTAGCATCTGTGGTGATAAAGGAATTGGCAACATCTCAGGTAAAAACTCTGCATCAGTATGTGTGCCCTTGATAATATTTTGAGGGATATGAACCATATACAGGCAGATAGGATTAGTTCAGATTAGTAACATTGTCAATGCAGGCACAATGACCCAAAAGACCTATTCTTGCGTGGTACTGCTCTATGCTGTATGCTTGTATAATGAAGAATATACTTGTGTGAAGGTTTTTTAAGGGTTACGGGAGAAAGCAGGTGGGTGGAGATGAGTCCATGGCCAGATCAGCCATGAACTTATTGAATGGTGGAACAGGCTCGATGGGCCAGATGGCCTACTCCTGCTCCTATTTCTTATGTTCTTATGTTCACAGATTTATTCTTTCAATAGCAGGATTAACGCACATTCACCAGATTTTAGAGTAATAGGTAGAGATCCGATTGAAACCTAACAATTTTGACATCAAAGAATGCCCTTTAAAAGGTGATGCATACTCAGGGGCCCCAATTGAAGCAGTTTTATACCTTCTGTCTTCTATCAGCACACCATTCAAACCTTTTAGTGAATTACTGACTGGCCCAACTCAGCTCATTGTCCGGACTTTTAAGGTCATAGAATCATACAAAAATTACAGCGCAGGAACAGACCCTTTCAGCCCATCTAGTTCATGCTGATCCATTTAAACTACTTACTCCCATTAACCTGAACCAGGACCATAGCCTTCCATATCCCAACCATTCATATTCCTATCTAAACTTCTCTTAAATGCTGAAATTGTGCTTACATGCATCAATTGTGCTAGTAGCTCATTCCAGATGCTCACAACACTCTGAGCGAAGAAGTTTTCTCTTATGTTCCACTTAAGCTTTTCACCTTTCATCCTGAACCCATGACCTCTGGTTGTAGTCCCACCCAATTTCAATGGAAAAAGCCTGCATCCATTTATCCTATTTATACCCATCTCTATTTTGTATACCCCTATTAAATTTCCTCTCAATCTTCTATGTTCCAAGGAATAATGTCCTAACCTATTCAATCGTTCCTTATAGTTCAGGTCCTCCAGACCCAGCAACATCCTTGTAAATTTTCTCTGTACTCTTTTAACCTTATTTACATCTTTCCTGTAGGAAGGTGACAAAACTGCACACAATACTCGAAATTAGGCCTCACCAACGTCTTATACAACTTCAACATAACATAACATCCCATCTCCTGTACTCAGTACTTTGATTTATGAAGGCTAATGCGCTAAAGGCTTTCTTTATGTTTCTATCTACCTGTGATTAATCTCAATGAATTATGGACCTATATTCCCAGATTATTTTGTTCTACCACACTCCTCGGTGTCCTACCATTCACTGTGTAAGACCTACCCTGGTTGGTCATAACAAAGTGCAACAACTCACACTTGTCTGCATTAAATTCCACCTGCCATTTTTCATCCCATTTTTCCAGCTGGTCCAGATCCCAGTGCAAACAATGATAGCCTTCCTCATGGCTAACTACACCCCCAATCTTAGTGTCATCTGTAAATTTACTGATCCAAATTCATCATTCAGATCATTGATACAGATGACAAACAATAATGGACCCAACACTGATTATTGAGGCACATCAATAGTCATAGGCCTCCAGTCAGAGAGCTAACCATTTACCACCGCTCTCTGGCTTCTCCCACAAAGCCAATGTCTAATCCAATTTACTACCTCACTTGAATGCCGAATGATTGAATTTTCTTGACTAGCTTCCCATGTGGGACCTTGTCAAATGCCTTGCTAAAGTCTATGTAGACAACAATCACTGCCTTGCCTTCATCAACTTTCCTGCAAACTTCCTCGAAAAACTCTATAAGGTTGATTAGACACGACTTATCAAGCACAAAGCCATGCCGACTATCTTCAATCAGTCCATGTCTGGTCCCTTAGGATACCTTTCAATAACTTTCTCACCATTGATGTGAGGCACACGGGCCTATAAATTCCTGGGTTATGTTTAGAGGCTTTCTTAAACAGTGGAACAACATTAGCTATCTTCCAATCCTCCAATGCTTCACCTGTCATTAAGGATGATTTAACTAACTTTTCTAGGGTCCCAGCAATTTCTACATATGCCTTCCACAGGATCTGAGGGAATACCTTCTCAGGCCCTGTGGATTTATCCACCCTAATTGCCTCAGGACAGCAAACACCTCCTTCTCCATAATGTGTATAAGGTCCATGAAGTTACAAGGTCCCAAAAGTACAAAACTGCAAATGTTCACAAAGGACGAACAAAGTACAACTCCATATCGCACGAGTGTCAATTGTAAACTGACTGGCAAAAGCCTGTGACGCACCGCTGGTGCAGATGCCTGGTGCCTGGTGCCTCAGGATTAAACAAGTATCAAACGTGTATTGAACAGTTATGGAACGACTGCAGAAAGTCCTTCTTTCCTAGTGTGACTCATTGAACATTTTTTAAAATTGAAGACAGATTAATGTGAAAGAAAATAACATTCACCAAAAGATGTGCACGAAATAATAAAATCGCTAAAAATAATTGCTAAGTTTTAGATTTATTCTCAGTAAAACCTATTTCTAGCTCTAAGCTATTTGAATTCCTGTTATAGATTTTTTTTTCTACAAATGGATTTTTGGTTAATACTTTTTGCATGAGGTGGCTTACATTTTTATTATTATTACTGGGGTGCAATGCGCCACTTCTAATCATCCAATGTGCCACTTCTAGTGCATGCGCCATAGGTTGGCCATCCCTGTTCTATGCCCTGCAGACCATTTGTGGCCAATTTGAATGGAGATAGCCACTGTGCATTTCTCTAACCAAACAATCTGAAGAATTGATAGAATAATTGAAAAATAAAGTCTTAAATAGATCAATCACATACTCAAGGCAAAACCATGAGAGGGAAAGAAATAAGGCTAGAAAAGATAAAGGGAAGGAAAAGATTATTTTAAAATATCTTTATCAATGACTAAAATCTGAAGGACTGCAACTATCAGGTTTATAAAAGTTAATTTTCAGTGCAAAAAAGTTAATTAAACGTAACTATTGCTACCCTGTCTTAAAGTGATATGTACACCAGCACAGAAAAACCTTAACATTTTGATCGTATCTAGCATATCCATACAGGATACTGCTATTCAGTACGGAAGCAATGATGCAGCCGGTAGAGTTGCTGGCTTATCCTTTCAGCAACCCTAATTCAGTCCTGATCTCCTGCGTTTACTGTATAGAGATTGCATGTTCTTCCCGTAACTGTGAGGGTTTCCCACAGTGCTGGAGTTTCCTTCCACATTGCAAAAATATGCAGGTTAGTAGATTAATTGGCCACTGTGTTAAGCCACTAGAATGTAGGTGAGCAGTGAAGGTAAAAGGTGTTGTTGGGAAAGTGGGGAGAATTAAAATGGGATTAGTGTCAATGAGTGTTAATCATCTATATAGACACAACTGAGCTGTATGACTCCATGATACTATGGCGTTAGAATAGTAAGCAGTGGCAAGATGCTATTGGGGTGCTTATAAAAGAGTATAGTATCTCAGATAGAAATCCTAGATTTTCTCTCCTGGGTGTCATACATAATAATAATTTTCACATAAATGATAATGAATATTATTAATAATTTACCAGTTCTGAAAATCAGAGAGAGCCAGGGATGGAGAGAATACACACTGCACCATTGCAGGTAAAGTCAAGTTTCAAAGTGCTATGAAATGGCTTCAGTTATTTTATAATTCCACCTATTGCAAAACGGTTATCAGTTATTTCCTGATTCTAAGTTGTGTAACTATTCATCTATCAACCAACATTAACTTCTAGAAATAACAAAATCAAATGTGCTCTTTCAACACCGTGTAAGTAATCTAACAACTTTGATACATGCACATTGTTATCACTGGACTCGATCTTCTGTTGACTGGCAAACCAGCTGAGCTCATTCCTTAAGCACTCTTGTCACTTGCTCTTTCTCAGAACAGTTTGCTGGGTGCTGCCAAAGCTGGTATTTAAACTGAGTATTCCACAAACATTCAAAATCACCCAAAAGCTATTAAAATTTAAAATACAGCTACAAATTTGAAACTATTCATTTATTTCTTTAACAACATAAAAGCACCACATTACAATTAAAATAACCGTAAACACTAAAATCGACTCAATTATATCAATAAAAAAGAAATTACCTTTATTAACCTTATGCCTGAAGCCGTTTCTCTCCATTGAAATCAATGGGCTTGTTGGCATTGTGCCAGCTTCAGCTGGCGCAAGCTCAGTGGGCATATTTCCCAGCCTGAGTACAGGAAAACTGGCAGAAGTCTGCATTCTCCTATTGGACTTCATGAAAATGTCCAGTGACATATATCAGTGACATAAAGGAAAAAGTTCCTTTGCTGTAACCCCAGCTCTGCCACCAGAGATTCATTATCATTATCAACAAGCATAAAGCTGTTACTCATATCAAGGATAGTCCTTGGTATTTATTCATTGTTCAGTCTTTATGTACTCTGTAATGTGTAGGTGCAAAGGTAAATAAGAACACACATTATAAGTTTGGTGCAGATTAACCACTCCTTTAAAAATAAATAAAGGTATACACCTGAATTAAGGTTCAGAATCAAGTCAGTCAACCTGAGACTAATCTTGTTTCTTAAATCCACATTTTATCTATCTGCCTGGTAATATTGGTCAGTTAAATTTATCTTAAAAATTTGAAAAAAATTCTGAATGTAGTTAGATTAATACACCTTTTTCCTTCCCCTTCTGCAGTCAAGATAAGCATATTTTATAATCAATCAAAACAATCTGATCGTGCCTAGCCAATGTTAGACTGAGAATCACTCTAAATTAAATCAAAGTGCTTGAACATCACTCTGGGCAAAACTCACAACAATTTGCAATAAATCAGAATAATTGGTAACTTTGCCGCAGGAAATAATTATTAAACTAAACTTTCCTTTCGAACTAAAATACGCATTCAGCTCATTAATTTGTTCACAAACTTATTTCCTGAAACAGACTGTGCCCTGTTCCAACCCAGTACTGCACCCATCCGCATCAATTAGCATCAGGTCTACATGATTCTTGAACATTTTTCCTCTTAGAATAAATGTTTTATACTATGCTAAGACCGGATCCACAAGAGATAAAGATGCAATTAGAAGGATATGGCCTTGGCTGAAGAAGCTAATGAACACAGAAATATTTAAAGGAAAGAAAATTGCTAAAGAAATGATAAGTTTGAGTGATAATTATTTCCGGAAAAATTTCATTTCATAATAATGTCCATTATTAATTTACAACTGCATTTAAATTAGTCTATATCCTTTAAAAGAAGTCAGATGTATGCACACACGAGGAAATCACCAGATGCTGGAATTTCAAGCAACACACATAAAAATTGCTGGTGAACACAGCAGGCCATGCAGCAACTATAGGAAGAGGTTGAAATTTCAGGCCGAGACCCTTCGTCAGGACTAACTGAAAGTTCCTTCTCTTCTTTCAGTTAGTCCTGACAAAGGGTTTCGGCCCGAAACGTCGACTGTACCTCTTCCTATAAATGCTGCCTGGCCTGCTGCGTTCACCAGCAATTATTATATGTGTTGCTGGGATGTATGCACATCTTTTTGGTGTTTTGGTCTCATTTTGGATCAAGAATGGTGTGCAAGTTATTAGTGCCGGCAGCTGGTGATATTATGCAACCGTGTTGGTGTCAATCTGTAATTTTGCTAACATCCAATGACCGCCTATTTTTAACCTTAAACGGCTGAAGAGCAGCAGATATGATGCACCCCAATTAATGCCATTGAAAGGAAATGCCAAGTACTTTGATTGTAGTTGTTTGGTTGACCTGCTGGTCATTGCTGTGAAGTTATAGAATTGTTAGGTGCTTTCTAAATATTCTATCAAGTTAATCTACTGGGAAAGGGGTGAAAGATGTTGAAGAGTTTTATCCTGAGTTCAAGTACAGTGTACCAATTATGTGTTCCCAGATGCTGCTGGATTGGTAAACATTCCTCGGAATAGTACTAAACTAAGTGAAGAAGCAGGAAGCAGGAGATGTTGCTGAAAGTAGGAGGGAGGAGGAGGAGAAAGAAGGAAGGAAGACAGGGGGAAGAGGAAGAAAGAAAGGATGGAGGAGGGGAGAGAGAGAGAAGAAAATTGAGTGGGAAGGAGAGGAGCAAATGACTTCAGGCAGGAATCCATAAACATCTTGGTTTGCAGTACTTGTTTCTCCTGCCAGAAACTCAGTGAGAAACTGGATGAGAGACGTTCTTGATTCAGTAAGAATGTCCTCGCTGAAACCTTCCTTATATTCAGGCACAATCATAATTTTTGAGCAGGACAAACCTTATATTTTCAAGAATGTGAGGGGAATGTGACAATTTTTATGCAACCAACCACCTCCTGGCTGGATCTGGAGATATTTGTAGCAATAGATGCACGGAAGGAAGTAAACGAAGCAAAGGGAAAGTTTGAGAAAAAGCTGGCTGTAAGTATAAATGGATTCCAAAAATATCCTCTTGGTGTATAAGCAGGGAAAAGATCATAAGAGTGAGGTACTGAAGGGATATATTATCAAGGAGAAAGATGCTGAGTTTGAGTATCAGAAAAGGGAGATATAGTTGAGACTTTGTATGGGCTAACAACTGACAAAGAGAAGGTACCAGAAGACTGCATAAATAACCTGTCCTGATGGGATGTATCCTAGGTTGCTGATGGAGGTAAGAGAGGATATTGCTGACACCCCGTCCATAGTCACTGTTGGACTAGGGTCCAGATTGTTGTGTTATTCTGCTTGTCATTGTAAGTTTAGCTTTATTTATAATCACTGTTACGTTTGTATAATCAGGATCAGAATCAGAATAAGGTTTAAAATCATTGGCGCATGACGTGGAATTTGTTGTTTTGCAGCAGCAGTACATTGCTATACAAAGTAATAAAGACTATAAATTACAATAAAAATACATAAGCCGTGCAATAAAAGAGGAAAAAGATACTGAAATAATGTTCACATGTTCATTGTCCATTCTGAAATCTGATGGCGGAGAGGATACTGAGTGCTCGTCTTCAGGCTCCTGTACCTCCTCCTTTGATGGAAGCATTAGGAAGAGCCATGTCCTGGGTAATGGGGGTCCTTAATGTTGCTGCTTTTTTGATGCATCACCTTTTGAAGGAGTCCTGGATTGTGGGAAGGCTAGTGCCCATAATAGATTTGGCTGAGTTTACAACTTTCTGCAGCTTATTCCAACCCTGTGCAGTGATCCTTCTAACCACAAACAAGAGAAAATCTGAAGGTGAACGCAGCAGGCCAGGTAGCATCTCTAGGAAGAGTTACAGTCGACGTTTCAGGCTGAGACCCTTCGTCAGGACTAACTGAAGGAAGAGCTAGTAAGAGATTTGAAAGTGGGAGGGGGAGGGGGAGATCCGAAATGATAGGAGAAGACAGGAGGGGGAGGGATGGAGCCAAGAGCTGGACAGTTGATTGGCAAAAGGGATATGAGAGGATCATGGGACAGGAAGTCTGGGAAGAAAGACAAGGGGGAGGGGGGGAAACCTAGAGGATGGGCAAGGGGTATAGTCAGAAGGACAGAGGGAGAAAAAGGAGAGAGAGAGAGGAAGAATGTGTGTATAAAAATAAAATAAGTAACAGTTGGGCTACGAGGGGGAAGTGGAGCATTAGCGGAAGTTAGAGAAGGCAATGTTCATGCCATCAGGGTGGAGACTACCCAGACGGAATATAAGGTGTTGTTCCTCCAACCTGAGTGTGGCTTCATCTTTACAGTAGAGGAGGCCGTGGATAGATATGTCAGAATGGGAATGGGATGTGGAATTAAAATGTGTGGCCACTGGGAGATCCTGCTTTCCCTGGCGGACAGAGCATAGGTGTTCAGCAAAATGATCTCCCAGTCTACGTCGGGTCTCGCCAATATATAGAAGGTCACATCGGGAGCACCAGACACAGTATATTACCCCAGCCGACTCACAGGTGAAGTGTTGCCTCACCTGGAAGGACTGTCTGGGGCCCTGAATGGTGGTGAGGGAGGAAGTGTAAGGGCATGTGTAGCACTTGTTCCACTTACAAGGATAAGTGCCAGGAGAGAGATCAGTGGGGAGAGATGGGGGGAGGGACGAATGGACAAGGGAGTTGCGTAGGGAGCGAAAATCTGAAGGTGCTGGAAATCCAGGACACACACAGAAAATGCTGGAGGAACTCAACAGGCCAGGCAGCATCAATGGAAAAGAGTACATTCCATGTTTCGGGCCGAGATCATTCAGCAGAACCCTTCAATGTGTGTTTCCTCAGCTTACCCTCCCTGAAGTCCACAATCAATTCCTTAGTCTTACTGTTGTTGTGACACCACTCAGCCAGCTGATCCATCTCACTACCATACGCCTCCTTATCACCATCTGAAATTCTGACAACAACAGTTGTGTCATCAGCAATTTTATGAACAGTGTTTGTGCTGAGACTGGCCACATAATCATGGGTGTAGAGAGTAGAGCAGTGGGCTAAACACGCATCCTTGAGGTGAGCCAGTATTGATTGTCAGTGAGGAGGAGATGTTATTTCTGACCTACACAGACTGTGGTCTTCAGGAGAGGAAGTCATTGATCCGGTTGCAGTGGGAGGTACAGAGGCCTAGGTTTTGGAGCTTATTGATTAGAACTGAGGGTATGATTGTGTTGAAAACTGAACTGTAGTCAATAAGCAGTAGCCTGATGTAGACATTACTATTGCCCAGGTGATCCAAGGCCGAGTGGAGAGCCAGTGAGATTGCATCCATTGTAGACCTGTGATGTCGCACGGAAAATTGCAGCTGGACCTGGTCCTTGCTTACACAGGGGGTGATTCTATCCATGACCAAGCTTCAAACCACTTTATCATAGTAAATGTGAGCGCTACCGGGAGATAGTCATTAAGGCAGCTCACTATGCTCTTCCTGGGCACTAGTATGATTATTGTACTTTTGAAGTCAGAAGTTCCGTCTGACTGCAGCAGTGAGAGACTGAAGTTGTCTGTAAACAAACCTGCCAGGTTTTCAGAGCCCAACGAGGTACACCATCAGGGCCTGTTTGTAGTCACTTGTTTGTCTGCAAACTTTTAGTAATTTGTATATTTGGTTTTGTACTTCCATAGTTACTTTGCCTGCAAAGCTGAAGTGTGATTTGTTAGTACCTGTATGCAGGTTTCTTTGCTAACCCAGCTCAGAAGAGCTTGAAGTATGAAAGGAAAGCATGTGTGTTGAAGTTCCTTTATTACTTCTTTACTTGCCTTACTTGCTGCTACAGGCAGACCCTGTCTAACCTGTATCATGATAAACATCTAATGGAATAGCTGCAACCAAAAGATTTTCACCTTATCATTGACTTCCAAAGAATCTTCTGGATAACATCATCTCCAGGTCTAACACTTTCAAATATCTACAGTTTCAGAAATAACGCGTAAAGACTGACAAATTAAAGATCTTACATCCTTGTCCATAAAATGGTATAAGCTCAGTATTCAATGACCAGTCAGAGTAATTGAAGACCAAAAAAATTTAACCTCAGTATCAGGGAAAGTTTGAGAAACAATAATTAGCGATAGAGTTAGCAATCACCTGAACAAGTGCAGATTAATTAGAGAAAGCATAGATTTGTTTTAACCAACCAGTTAATATGTTTATGGTATAGAGATCAATGAGGGAAATATAGTTGATGTAATAAAAGACATCAAAAGTTATTTGATAAAGTTCCACTTAATAAATTTATCATTAGGAACCCATGGAATAAAATGCATTGGAGCAACATGGCTGGAAAATTGAAAAGCTATTATTTAGATTGGATGAAAATATATACTGGGATTCTCAGGGATCAGTTCTCATATCGCTGTGTTCCCTAATAAATCTTAGTGGTTTGCACCTGGATGTATGGGGCACCGTTTCATAATTTTCAGATGACAGAAAAGTTGGAGGCATGAACTTTGAGAAAGGTACCGTGAGGCAGATTAGAAGAGATTGACTAAATTGATTACATGGATGAGAGAATTTAATTATATGTGGAGAACGGAGAAGGTAGGACACTGGTAGATACAGGGGAGGTTTCTAAGAAGGTCCTACAGAGGTGTTTAAAACCATGAATGGTATAGACAGAACAGATAAAGAGAAACTGTTCATATTGGAAGGAGACAAAGGATGAAGGTGACTGACAAAAGAACCAGAAATGACATGAGGAAACATTCTTTACGTAGTGATTAAAGTCAGGAATGTGATGGACCATGTGATATTATGATTCTCTGATTTGTTATTTAATGTTTACTGTGGGTGAATTACTGTTGCTGATCGTATTTCATTCTTTTCTATCATAAAGTAGCAGAGAGATTTGCAGAGAATGAAGTTTCCCCATGGGATTGATAGTGGGATCTGAGGAAGGAGGAGGATTAGGCCTGAAGATCCATGATCAGAGCCAATGGCTGCACCAAAGCGGGTGAATATGGGACTAAAGGCATGGAGTCCTACCACTGCCTCAGTTTTATATCACTCTGTTCCTGCAGAAGAGAGGGAAATGTTTATCTCGTCATGAGAAAACATTTTCCCATGTTGTGCCATTATTTTCTAGGTCAAATTGACCTCTATGAAGATTTCTATTGCCTGCTGCATCCGGAATGCATTTCTCTGGATTGGATTTAAGTGGAGTAAAGCTACTTATGAGATCCCACCTCTTCAGTCCCCTCCACAGCATATAGTCTCTGAGCATCCCAGTTAGCACTGGTTAAACATGAACAACTGTGCCAACTCAGGAAAAACCTGGCATGGTGCCCACATCAGAAGCAACCAGTCATGCTTGTTCTCTAAGATCTTTGTGTTTTTGTCACAATTACCTTTCTAGATCAAACTATTATTTTTAATGCACTCGCAAGTGTGTGTGTGTGTGTGTGTGTGTGTGTGTGTGTGTGTGTGTGTGTATATGCTTTTGTACTTAGTCAGATTATTAAATTCAAAGAGGTAATTCACAAACATCTGCCATGGAATGTGGGCCAAAGCAACTTTCACACCACTGAAACCAAATTACTGGGTAAATGATAACATCACCCAATTCTGTCTGAACCTTTTCCTCAGAATTATCCTCCTCTGGGCTGACAACACTGACATTTTCTACTTAGCTGAAACAGTTACATTATTGACTAAGATAGACAAATTGAATCTGATCCATCTTTAAAATAAAGCCACATCATCAACTTCATTGTAAAAGAATTTGGAAAAGGGGAAAATGAGATTCTGCAAATGCTGGAAATCTTCAGCAACACCTACAAAATGCTGGAGAAACTCAGCAGTTCTGGAGGGGAATAAACAGTAGTTGTTTCAGAATGAGACTCTTCTTCAGGACTGAATAGGAAGGGGGCAGAAGCCGGAGAAGTTGGGACAAAGGGAATCCTTTTTCAAAATGTATTAAAATTGCAAATTAAAAACTATGTTGGTTTTACCATGTGTCAGACACTATTAGAGGATATTGCCTTTTGTAACTATGTTACAGGTTACATATGATTGTTCAATAATTTTTATTGGAGCCCCTGAGTTTCTGTGTGAATCTTCATTCACTTTTTTATTATCAATTGGGATTTATTTGATAGCAATACTGAAGAATGGAACTCCATTTAACATTGTTTATCCACTTCAGCCTCAAATGTGCCAGCACAACAATCTAGTAAAGGAGCTGGATTGTTTTGCATCTATGCCATCAACTAGATGGAGATTGGTGCAAATTAATTTTATGCAGCTGGCAAGCAAGGAGAACCTTTACTCCCACAGCACTGACCTCAGTCAAAGCTGGATATGAACCTAGAGTCTTCAAGATACAAGGCTACTGTGTTACTTCATTCAAATATCTTCCAGAACTGGCTTGGTTTGGGGATTGAATATTAACCTCTAGGTTATGGCAATGAGAAATAAGGGACATAAATTTTTTATAGGCATCCGTTAGTCTCGTGAGACCATGGATTTGTGCCTTGGAAGGTTTCCAGGGTGCCGGACTGGGCAAGGTTGTATGGAAGACTGGCAGTTGCCCATGCTGCAAGTCTCCTCTCCACACCACCGATGTTGTCCAAAGGAAGGGCACTAGGACTGATACAGCTTGGCACCGGTGTCGTCGCAGAGCAATGTGTAGTTAAGTGCCTTGCTCAAGGACACAACATGCTGCCTCAGCTGAGGTTCGAACTAGCGACCTTCAGATCATTAGACCGATGCCTTAACCACTTGGCCATGCACCAACACACATAAATATTAGGACATAAATTAGGATTATGTATTTGTGTTAATTTATTTAAATAGTTCAGCTAATTGCTTATAAAAATTCTAAATGGTAAAAAGTCAGCTAGCGTCATTCAGAAAAGAAACAACCTTCTCCACATCTTAAACCTATTGAGTGAGAGTTTGCGTTGAAAATGAAGTGTCTGGGTATTTAATCGTAGACAAATGATTAAAGAAATATGATATCATTTGGAAACAGGAAATCCAATAGTAACTCACAGTAATATATCCAAGCAGAGATGTCAATAGTATTAAGATTTTTGTGCTAACTAACCAAGTTTAACCAATAAATAAAATAAGCTCAGCATAATGCTTCGCTTTTCAAGAAATCAGTTATTGTATCAATGGCACTATAAACTTCACAGTCAAAACTATTTTCTCTACTGTAAAGAACTTATAGAAGATGTTATTAAATCAGCTATGACAGAAAGACAATTTTGATCCCAGAATAAAAAAAAGCTTCATCTATGTGATGTAACTGCTTTTGCTTCGAGGTTTTAAATGGGTTTAAATGATATAATGAAGTGAAGTAATGCTACCATTTCAGCAACACAAGCATGTTTATGGCTCCATGTTAAGCCATTTTGATGTACTTTTGTTTGTTTTTGTGTGTGGCTTCTGTTGACACTAGGCTACCATTAAGTGCATATGGTTTGAATTGAATGGTTAGAACCTGATCACATCTTCAGACTTCAAGGATATTGCTGGGAAACCCATGAAGAATCAGCCCAAGGATTTACTTAGTGACAAAGGGGGGGGGGATTCTCTACTTAAGAAGTACTTCCAATATGAAGCATTTTAACATGGCTTCCATTGGCTTGTTTGTTATTGTTATGCACTTGTGACATTTATGCTGGTAGGTTTTTGTAGATCAGGAAAAAAATTGATACCATATGCTATTATGTGCTTTCTATGGATTATAATGTAAACAATCTAAAAGTTAATTGCAGTAAACAATATTGCTTGTACCTTTACCAAACTGGCATCCAAATTACTTGTTGTAACTACCCTTATGCTTACTTAGTGCTCCTTTTCAACTTCTGTGGATACCAATTTTACCCTCCTCACTGTCTCAAGTTAATCAAGACTCAGTAAATGCTGACCCTCTCTAACTAAATCCTTCCTGCCACCTCAGAAACGTGGATCTCCTTTCATTTATACTATATATTTTGGATGTTTTAAACATTATGTTCTGCATATATTTGATCGCTTATCTTTTCTCAGCTTGGCGGTGTCCAGGTCTTGAACCCCCACCCCAGGTCAAGATAAAAACAAAATCTCTACACTGAAATTGTTTTAAAGGTTTCAAACTTGGAACATGAGGCAAGAACAGAGAATGCTGGAGGTACAGCGGGCAGCGTAGTTTGCGGGCTGCGGAGTGAGCCGGGAGCAGAGTGAAGGCTTAAGGGCTTCGGCGAAAACGGGCAAGGCGATGAAGGTTTGGTATTCATTTTTTGTTGTTATTTGAGGAGAGGGGCAATATGAGTGTGAGAGCAGCTTGTTGTTCTCGGTGCCGGAAGTGGGAGGCCCTGGAGTCTCCAAGCCTCCCGGACGTCCACATCTGCGGCAGGTGCGCCGAGTTGCAGCTCCTAAGGGACCGCGTTAGGGAACTGGAGCTGCAGCTCGATGACCTTCGTCTGGTCAGGGAGAGTGAGGAGTTGATAAAGAGGAGTTACAGGTAGGTGGTCACACCGGAGCCACAGGAGGCAGACAAGTGGGTCACGGTTAGGAGGGGGAAGGGGAAGAGTCAGGTAATAGAGATTACCCCGGTGGCTGTGCCCCTTGACAATAGGTACTCCTGTTTGAGTACTGTTGGGGGGGGACAGCTTACCTGGGGGAAGCGACAGTGGCCGTGCCTCTGGCACAGAGTCCAGCCCTGTAGCTCAGAAGGGTAAGGAAAGGAGGAGGAGGGCAGTTGTAATAGGGGACTCGATAGTAAGGGGGTCAGATAGGTGATTCTGTGGACACAGTCCAGAGACCCGGATGGTAGTTTGCCTCCCTGGTGCCAGGGTCCGGGATATTTCTGATCGCGTCCAAGATATCCTGAAGTGGGAGGGTGAGGAGCCAGAGGTCGTGGCACATATAGGTACCAATGACATAAGTAGGAAAAGGGAAGAGGTCCTGAAAGGAGAATATAGGGAGTTAGGAAGGGAGTTGAGAAAAAGGACCGCAAAGGTAGTAATCTCGGGATTACTGCCTGTGCCACGCGACAGTGAGAGTAGGAATGCAATGAGGTGGAGGATAAATGTGTGGCTGAGGGATTGGAGCAGGGGGCAGGGATTCAAGTTTTTGGATCATTGGAACCTCTTTTGGTGCAGGCGTGACCTGTACAAAAAGGACGGGTTACGCTTGAATCCTAGGGGGACCAATATCCTGGCGGGGAGATTTGCAGGACTAATGAGGTGACTTTAAACTAGAATGGTTGGGGGGTGGGAATGAAATTAAAGAGACTAGGAGAGAGGAGGTTAGTTCACAACAGGGGGATGGGAACAAGTGCAGAGAGACAGAGGGGTGTAAAATGAGGGTAGAAGCAAAAAGTAGTAAGGTGAAAAGTAAAAGTGGCAGGCCGGCAAATCCAGGGCAAAAATCAAAAAGGGACACTTTTCAACATAATTGTCTAAGGGCTAAGAGTGTTGTAAAAGTGAGCCTGAAGGCTTTGTGTGTCAATGCAAGGAGCATTTGTAACAAGGTGGATGAATTAAAAGTGCAGATTGTTATTAATGAATATGATATAGTTGGGATCACAGAGACATGGCTCCAGGGTGACCAAGGATGGGAGCTCAACATTCAGGGATATTCAATATTCAGGAGGGATAGACATGAAAGAAAAGGAGGTGGGGTAGCATTGCTGGTTAGAGAGGAGATTAACGCAATAGAAAGGAAGGACATTAGCCGGGAGGATGTAGAATCGATATGGGTAGAACTGCATAACACTAAGGGGCAGAAAACGCTGGTGGAAGTTGTGAACAGGTCACCTAACAGTAGTAGTGAGGTTGGGGATGGTATTAAACAGGAAATTAGAAATGCGTGCAATAAAGGAACAGCAGTTATAATGGGTGACTTCAATCTAAATATAGTTTGGGTGAACCAAATTGGTAAGGGTGCTGAGGAAGAGGATTTCTTGGAATGTATGCGGGATGATTTTCTGAACCAACATGTCAAGGAACCAACTAGAGAGCAGGCTATTCTAGACTGGGTATTGAGCAATGAGGAAGGGTTAATTAGCAACCTTGTCGTGAGAGGCCCCTTGGGTAAGAGTGACCATAATATGGTGGAATTCTTCATTAAGATGGAGAGTGACATAGTTAATTCAGAAACAAAGGTTCTGAACTTAAAGAAGGGTAACTTTGAAGAGATGAGACGTGAATTAGCTAAGATAGACTGGCAAATGACACTTAAAGGATTGACGGTGGATATGCAATGGCAAGCATTTAAAGATCGTATGGATGAACTACAAAAATTGTTCAACCCAGTTTGGCAAAAGAATAAATCAGGGAAGGTAATGCACCCGTGGCTGACAAGAGAAATTAGGGATAGTATCAATTCCAAAGAAGAAGCATACAAATTAGCCAGAAAAAGTGGCTCACCTGAGGACTGGGAGAAATTCAGAGTCCAGCGGAGGAGGACAAAGGGCTTAATTAGGAAAGGGAAAAAAGATGATGAGAGAAAACTGGCAGGGAACATAAAAACTGACTGTAAAAACTTTTATAGATATGTGAAAAGAAAAAGATTGGTTAAGACAAATGTAGGTCCCCTACAGACAGAAACAGGTGAATTGATTATGGGGAGCAAGGACATGGCAGATCAATTGAATAACTACTTTGGTTCTGTCTTCACTAAGGAGGACATAAATAATCTTCCGGAAATAGTAGGGGACAGAGGGTCCAGTGAGATGGAGGAACTGAGGGAAATACATGTTAGTAGGGAAGAGATGTTAGGTAAATCGAAGGGATTAAAGGCAGATAAATCCCCAGGGCCAGATGGTCTGCATCCCAGAATGCTTAAGGAAGTAGCCCAAGAAATAGTGGATGCATTAGTGATAATTTTTCAAAACTCTTTAGATTCTGGACTAGTTCCTAAGGATTGGAGGGTGGCTAATGTAACCCCGCTTTTTAAAAAAGGAGGGAGAGAGAAACTGGGGAATTATAGACCGGTTAGCCTAACATCGGTGGTGGGGAAAATGCTAGAGTCAGTTATCAAGGATGTGATAACAGCACATTTGGAAAACGGTGAAATCATGGACAAAGTCAGCATGGATTTGTGAAAAGAAAATCATGTCTGATGAATCTCATAGAATTTTTTGAGGATGTAACTAGTAGAGTGGATAGGGGAGAACCAGTAGATGTGGTATATTTGGATTTTCAAAAGGCTTTTGACAAGGTCCCACACAGGAGATTAGTGTGCAAACTTAAAGCACACAGTATTGGGGGTAAGGTATTGACGTGGATAGAGAATTGGTTGGCAGACAAGAATCAAAGAGTGGGAAGAAACGGGACCTTTTCAGAATGGCAGGCAGTGACTAGTGGGGTACCGCAAGGCTCAGTGCTGGGACCCCAGTTGTTTACAATATATAATAATGACTTAGATGAGGGAATTAAATGCAGCATCTCCAAGTTTGCAGATGACACGAAGCTGGGCGGCAGTGTTAGTTGTGAGGAGGATGCTAAGAGGATGCAGGGTGATTTGGATAGGTTAGGTGAGTGGGAAAAATCATGGCAGATGCAATTTAATGTGGATAAATGTGAGGTTATCTACTTTGGTGGCAAAAACAGGAAAACAGATTATTACTTGAATGGTGGCCTATTAGGAAAAGGGGAGGTGCAATGAGACCTGGGTGTTATTATACACCAGTCATTGAAAGTGGGTATGCAGGTACAGCAGGCGGTGAAAAAGGCGAATGGTATGCTGGCGTTCATAGCAAGAGGATTCGAGTACAGAAGCAGGGAGGTACTACTGCAGTTGTACAAGGCCTTGTTGAGACCACACCTGGAGTATTGTGTGCAGTTTTGGTCCCCTAATCTGAGGAAAGACATTCTTGCCATAGAAGGAGTACAAAGAAGGTTCACCAGATTGATTCCTGGGATGGCAGGACTTTCATATGATGAAAGACTGGGTTGACTAGGCTTATATTCATTGGAATTTAGAAGATTGAGGGGGGATCTTATTGAAATGTATAAAATGCTAAAGGGATTGGACAGGCTAGATGCAGGAAGATTGTTCCCGATGTTGGGGAAGTCCAGAACAAGGAGTCACAGTTTGAGGATAAAGGGGAAGCCTTCTAGGACCGAGATTAGGAAAAACATCTTCACACAGACAGTGGTTAATCTGTGTAATTCTCTGCCACAGGAAACAGTTGAGGCCAGTTCATTGGCTATATGTAAGAGGGAGTTAGATATGGCCCTAGCGGCTAAAAGGATCAGGGGCTGGTACAGGGTTCTGAGTTGGATGATCAGCCATGATCATACTGAATGGCGGTGCAGGCTCGAAGGGCCGAATGGCCTACTCCTGCACCTATTTTCTGTTTCTATGTTTTACTCAACAGCTTCATCAACATCCCAGAAGAGGGAGAATCAGCATTATCTCCTCTGGTTGATGACATATTGTTAGTCTGAAGGGAAGATATCCAATAAGGATTGGAGCTCAGATATCCTTCCTCAAAGTTGAATTGAATTGACTTTATTTCTTACATTATTCACATAATGAGAAGTAAAAATCTTTATGTTATGTCTCTGTCCAACGGTGCAATGTACAATTTATAGTAACTTGTAATAAATAGTATGTACAACAGTATAGCCAATATAACATAGAAGTACAAATGTGTCAGCATGAATTAATCAGTCTGATGGCCTGGTGGAAGAAGCTGTCCCAGAGCCTGTTGGTCCTGGCTTTTAAGCTGCAGTACTGCTTCCCAGATGGTAACAGCTGGAACAGTTTGTGGTTGGGGTGACTTGGGTCCCTAATGATCATCTGGGCCCTTTTTATGCATCTGTTGCTGTAAATGTCTTGAATAGTGGGAAGTTCGCATCTATAGATACACTGGGCTGTCCGCATCACTCTCTGCAGAGTCCTGCGATTGAGAGAAGTACAATTCCCATATCAGGCAGTGATACAGCCAGTCAGTATGCTCTCAATCATGTGCCTTTAGAAAGTTCTTAGGATTTGGGGAGTCATGACAAACTTCAACTATCTGAGGTGAAAGAGGCGCTGTTGTGCTTCTTGTCATGTTGATTTTATTGTGATGAGCAGAAGTACATGTATGCACAGGTACAATGAAAAACTTATTAACAGCAGCTTCACAAGCACAGAGCATCAGATAAGCAGTGCCTCCAAGAAAAAATAAAGTAAACATAAATTATTTACATTTTTACAATAAAACGCACGGAACAAAAAAAAATCAATTTTATTGCAATTTTAGTCTAGTTTCATAATTAAGTGATCAAACTGTCATACAGTTGCTAAGCTGCAGTGATTATAGTTTTGCCCATTGTTTCAAGAACTGAGTGGTGAAAGGGAAGCAGCTGTTCTCGAAGCTGGTGGTGGAAGCTTCAGTCCCTCCTGTCCTACGGTAGCTGCAAAAATATGGCATGGCCTAGATGGTGAGGATCTTTGATGATCAATGTTGCCTGTAGGTACTGCCAACGGTGAGGAGGGATGTGCCTGTGATGTACTGGGAAGATTCCACCACTCTATGCAACTTCTTAGGTTGTCGTGCATTCAAATGGCCACAACAGACCATGATGAAACCAGTCAGGATATTTTCAACACTAGAAACACTAGTTGTAGAAGACTGTTATAATGTTTGATGATAAGCTGAACAGCTGAACTATCTTAACCTCTTAAGAAAGTAATGATGTGTGTGTGTGTGTGTGATTGAGATTATCGAGAGAGGTGGGCAGATAGATATGCAGGGGACAGCAGTAAAGTGGAGCAGCAGGAGGTTAGCAAAACTCACAACAATGACCATGAGCTTGGGAAAGAATTTTGAGGGGTGTATTTTGATGGCAAGAAACTCCCTACTTTCTTTCTGTGGCTGTCCTTTCACCTGCTGGGAAGAGTAGGTTTATTTCAGGTTATGACAGGAATAATGAAGGATTCTTGTTATCTTAATTGCAACACCCCTCCCCCCACCCCCCCATTCCAGTCTGGGTCCTGGCATGAGGAAGACTTAAAATGTGGACCATATCCATAAAGATATTCACAGGAAGGTAGTGGATGCAACCTAACAATGGACTGCGTCCCTTTCAATTTTTGCACAAGCTCATAATTATCCTTATAGTTTCCACTACCCCAACCCATTCACTTCCCCTCCCTGCTTAATTTACTTCTTCCTTCTTTGGCATAGATAGGGTAGATTTTCACCAGGGTGATATATTTATATACTTGGGGGCATAGGTTTAAGGTTTAAGGTGAAAGTTTATAACTCCCTAAAAGTGGCTACTTAAGTTGATTGGGTGGTTAAGAAGGCATATTGTATGCTTGTCTTAACTAGCCAATGCATTAAGTTCAAAAGCCAGGACGCTATGTTGCAGTTTTATAAAACTACTTATACCAGAACTGGAGTATTGCCTACAGTTCTGGTCACCCCATTATAGGAAGGGAGCAGAAGAGCCTGGATTAGAGGGCATGTGCTGGACTAACCTAGGTTGTTTTCTCTGCAGCTGCAGAAACAGAGGGGAAATCTGATAGAGTTTATAAGATTATGAGAGGCATAAATTAAATTAGATAAAATAGACAAACAGTATTTCGTTCCCAGTAATGTCTAATACTAGAGGGCATGCATTTAAGGTGAGATGCAGCAATTTCAAAGGAGAGGTGAGGGGAAATTTTTCTTCATAGAGCATTGTAGGCGCCTGGAATGTACTCCCTGGGGTGATGGTAGAGACAGAAACATCAGGAACTATTAAAAGACAATTAGAAAGGTATATAAGCAACACACATCAAAGTTGCTGGTGAACGCAGCAGGCCAGGCAGCATCTCTAGGAAGAGGTGCAGTCGACATTTCAAGCCGAGACTCTTCATCAGGACTAACTGAAGGAAGAGTGAGTATATAAACATGTTTGAAGAAGAGATTAGTTTAATTAGTGATTTCATTACTAATTTAATTGCTTCAGTATAACATTGTGGCTGAAGGGCCTAGTCCTGTGCTTTTCTATGTTTTTTAAGTGTGTGATTAAGTTTTCTTTACATAGAGAGTGGTGTATGTCTGCAATGTGCTACTGGGAGAGAGAAAACAGATATGTTTAAGAGGCATTTGAACAGGTACATTGTCATACAAGGAATGGAGGGATATGAGTCAGGTGCAAGTGAATAGGATTAGTTTAATTCGGCAAAGACATCACCAACTGACGGGCCTGTTTGTGTGCTGTACTGCTCAATGTTCTGTCTTCTCCTTTGACTTTTGCTTCTATTGTTGTTAGGCTAATATTATTTCTGGCAGGCTGAAAGGGTTAAAGTTAGGACTGGCTCTGATTTAAGATTCCTGATATGGAACAGTTCCCTTCCAACCATTTCTTCTTATGACTTAGAATTGTTTCCTCCTTGATATACCCTCATAATTTATGGATGGTGTCAATCTGCAGGTATTCCATGGAATCACTTGATTTGCATATTCATGGAGTGACAAATTTAAGATTAAGGCTGCCAGACTAGATTCTGACTTCAATGGGGAAAAAAGGGAGAACTGTAAAGGAACTGCAGGTTGATTCTCATTAATTTTACACTACCACATCAGGTCAAATTTTACCCTCTACCAATCAGCTCCTTGTGGAGGAAATCACCAGCAGAAGCAAGTACATAAGTAGTGAATCATTCAAGGCATTATACTGTGCTTCTAATATTGCATTCTTCTGTTATTCTCTTTCAACTACTCTGTTTTCACTCTACATTTTTATTATTCTGTATAATTGACAAGAGGTATACTTAAACTGCTAATTATTCATTAATACTGATCCAGTAAACTTACAAAGGTTGTTAAAGCTGATTTGTTCTTAAGTTATCTCAATGTGAATCAAACAATCTTATTAAATCTAATGAATTGACTACTCAATTGCATTTTTGACCCAGTTGTTAATTGACTGTTTATTAACTGCCAGTTGCTCTATATATCATCATTCCAACCGTATCGTTTACAATACAGTTGTGAAAATGATGTTCCTCCCAACTTTCCAAATAAACCATGAACTTCTACCATTGTTTTCATTTAGTTGTTAAACTCATGATGTGCATCCAATAAAACTGCTCAATGAAATTATATCATGAACTGAAAATATATGTATGGGTAACAGCTGTGGTTTAATTCCTCTTCTCTGCCATAAAAATGGCAATAAAATTCATGTACACATGACATTCTGCAGATGCTGGAGATCTTGAGCAACACGCACAAAATGCTGGAGGAACTCAGCAGGTCAGGTAGCATCTATGAAGGGGAATAAACAGTCGATATTTTGGGCTGAGACCTTTAAAGGTATAAATATAAAACTCATATGCAAGTTTGAAAGCTTTAACCATTATATAATGTTCAATGGAGATTGATGAATTGCAAATTATATTTTCGCTATTGTTGATTTATTTCTAAATATTCTCAGTTTGCAATCAAAATAAAGTTTCTGTAAGCTGGACCTGCAATGACATATTAAGTTCAAATTCAATTTCAAGTCCATTGTCATCTGACTGTACATATACAACCAAATGGAACAATGTTCTTCGGGACCCACAATACAACTCTCACCCGCAGCACATGAAACAACATATTACCACAAATAAACTAACAAAATGTGATTCAAAGTGCATGTAGTGCACAGTTTAGGTAAACAGTAAACAGTAAATAAGTTGCTGAGCTAGTGACGAGACCTCGGTGGTGGCAAAGTATTCATTAGACTCATAGCCTGAGGGATGAAATTGTAACCGATTCTGGCAGTCCTAGTCCTCATGCCCCTGTACCTCCCCCCTGACAGTAGTAGGTCAAAGAGATTGTGGGATCGGTGGTAGGGATCTTTTAAAATACTTTAGGCTCATTGTATACAATGCTCCTGGTAAATGTCACAAATAGGGAAGAGGGAGATCTCAGTGATCCTTTCGTTAGCTTTTACTGTCCTCTGCAGGGTCTTGTGCTTATGGCTTGCAGATTCTGTACCACGCAAAGATGCAGCCAGACAAGACACTCTCGATGGTGCTCCTGTGGGAATTGTTAGAATGGGGGCAAGGAGCCTTGCACGCCTCAGTCTCCTCAGAAAGTGTAGGCACAGCTGTGCCTTTTTGACTATTGAAGAGGTGTTGTGGGTCAAGATTAGATCACCTATCATATGCACACCAAGGAACGTAGTGCTCTGCACACTCGAGGCAGTGTCATTGATGTGCTATGGAGAGTGGTTGACCTGAGCCTTCTTGAAGTCCACAATCATCTCTTTTGCCTTGTCCACATTGAGTCAGGCTGTTGTTCCCACACCACTTGACAAGTCTCTTACCTCCTCTCTGTATGCCAACTCATCATTGGTGCTGATGAAACCAGCTGATGTATCATCAGTGAACTTGATGATACGGTTTGAGCTGGATCTGGCAGTGTGGTCGTGGGTCAGCAGTGGGCTGAGCCCACAGCTATGGGGACACCAGTCCCTAGCATGATGGGGCTTGAGATGCTGCTGCAAACTCTGACAGCTTGGGTTCTTCCACCAAAAAGTCTAAGATCCAGTTAGAGAGAGAGGTGTTGATTCCAACGAGGACAGTTTACCCACCAGCCTCTGAGGGATGATTGGGTTAAATACTGAGCCAAAGTCAATGACCAACAACCTGGCATAATAAGCATCATTTTCTAGATGGGACAGGACGAAGTGAAGGGCCATGGCTATGGTGTTACCTGTGCACTGGTTTGAGTGATAGACAAACTGGAAAGGGTCCAATGTAGCTGGAAGGTAGGGTTTTTTTTTGTACGATCCGTTACCAGCTAGCCAAAGCACTTCACGATTGTAATAGTTTAAGCCAGTTACCATTGCACTGTTAGGCACCAGAATGACAGTGGCTGCCTTTAAGCCTGCAGGGACAGGAGACTTTGCAAAGAGATATTAAAGATGGTCATTAAAATCTCAGTTAGCTGGGCCACACAATCCTTCATCACCCGAACAGGTATGTTGTCCAGCCCCACAGCCTTGAGTGAGTTTACCCTGACTAGTATCCTGTTCTGCTCAGCTACGAACAGACAGGGTGCCTGTTCCTCAGGGAAGAAGGGTTTTTTTGCGATGTCACATCATTCATTGGGTCAAAACATTCAACCAATCAGGAAGGGAGGTGTCGCTGTCATTGAACTGCAGGGTGGACGTGGTCTGTTACAGTTTGTATACCTTGCCATATGTGCTGCAAGACCCTGATGTCACGGAGGTATCTGTGAATTTTCTGTGCATACTCTTGCTTTGCCTTCCTAATGGCATGTGAGAGCAGAGTCCTTGCTGACACTAGAGTTGTCCTATCCCCCGATCTGAAGGCAGTGTTCTAATCCCTAAAAGTGCATGAACCTTTGCAGTCAGCCATAGTTTCTGTTTTTTCCTGACAGTGTAATATTTAATCACAGTAGTGCCCTCAATGAATTTTCTTATATAGCTAGTCATTAATCTCACATATTCATCAATGTAGAAGTAATGAGATCTATGACTGGAGGGACCTGGATTTACTTTACTTTATACTTTATTGTCGCCAAACAATTGGTACTAGAACGTACAATCATCACAGCGATATTTGATTCTGCGCTTCACACTCCCTGGATTACAGATATTAAATATTAAAAATATTAAAAATAGTTAAAATTAGTAAATACTAAAAATTTAAATTATAAATCATAAATAGTAAATAGAAAAATGGGAAGTAAGGCAGAGCAAAAAAAACTGAGAGGCAGGTCCAGATATTTGGAGGGTACGGCCCAGATCCGGGTCAGGATCTGTTCAGCAGTCTTATCACAGTTGGAAAGAAGCTGTTCCCAAATCTGGCCGTACGAGTCTTCAAGCTCCTGAACCTTCTCCCGGAGGGAAGAGGGACGAAAAGTCTGTTGGCTGGGTGGGTCGTGTCCTTGATTATCCTGGCAGGACTGCTCCGACAGTGTGCGGTGTAAAGTGAGTCCACGGACAGAAGATAGGTTTGTGTGATGTGCTGTGCCGTGTTCACGATCTTCTGCAGCTTCTTTCGGTCTTGGACAGGACAACTTCCATACCAGGTTGTGATGCACCCTAGAAGAATGCTTTCTACGGTGCATCTATAAAAATTAGTGAGGGTTTTAGGGTACAGGCCAGATTTCTTTAGTTTTCTCAGGAAGTAAAGGCACTGGTGGGCCTTCTTGGCAGTGAACTCTGCTTGGTTGGATCAAGTCAGTTCATTTGTGATATTGATTCTGAGGAACTTAAAGCTTTTGACCTGTTCCACTTGCGCACCACCGATGTAAATTGGGTCGTGCGGTCCGCTACTCCTTCTGAAGTCAACAACCAATTCCTTCATCTTGCTGACATTGAGGGATAGGTTATTGTCTTCGTACCATGCCACCAGGTTCTTAATTTCCTCTCTGTACTCAAACTCATCATTACCCGAGATACAGCCTACAATTGTTGTGTCATCAGCAAACTTATATATTGAGTTTGATGGAAACTTGGCTACATAATCTTGGGTGTACAGTGAGTACAGCAGGGGGCTGAGTACACAGCCTTCTGGGGCACCGGTGCTCAGAGTGATTGTAGAGGAGAGCTTGTTCCCTATTTTTACAGCCTGGGTCCTGTCTGTGAGGAAGTTGAAGATCCAGCTGCAGATCTGAGTGCTAATGCCCAGGCTCCAGAGCTTAGGAATCAAGTTTATTTGGAGTGATGGTATTAAAGGCAGAGCTGTAGTCAATGAAAAGGAGCCTTACGTATGCGTCTTTATTCTCCAGGTGTTCTAAGGAGGAATGTAGGGCCAGAGAGATGGCTTCTGCCGTTGACCTGTTGCTCCGGTAGGCGAATTGCAAAGTGTCGAGGTTGACCAGTAGGCTGAGGTTGATGTGTGCCATAACCAATCTCTCGAAGCACTTCATAGCAATTGAACTTCCAGACTTAGAAACTGAGGAACATCCAAGAGAGGAAACATCTGAGAATTTGTCATCGGTTGGTGCCTTGCATTTGCCAATTTGCTGAGAATTATATTGGCAAAAGTCTAATGGAATTTGTATCCTAATAAGGTGCAGATTAGAATTATAAAAAATAATGGAAATGAGAAAAATAAAGACAGCACTTCAATAAAAAAGACCAGAATATTTACAATAGATATTGACACAAATAACGTATTCTTGTAACTGTAATTTTTTTTGGAATTAGCATTAACTTTATGTGTTCAACTTTCAAGTGTTAGTGACAATTCTCTTTCCACAGGTACTGCCTGAGCCCTTGAGTTTTTCCTCTACTTCCTTTTATTTACCATTGATGTAAAACTTTCCTGCACAATCTCTCAGACTTTCACAATCTTCCTAATGTGATATGACCAGAACTGTATCCTAAATGGTACCTCTATTACAATAAAAAACAAATCCTAGTTTGGTTAACAGCACACATAAAAGTTGCTGGTGAATGCAGTAGGCCAGGCAGCATCTCTAGGAAGAGGTGCAGTCGACATTTCAGGCCGAGACCCTTCGTCAGGACTAACTGAAGGAAGAGTGAGTAAGGGATTTGAAAGTTGGAGGGGGAGGGGGAGATCCAAAATGATAGGAGAAGACAGGAGGGGGAGGGATGGAGCCAAGAGCTGGACAGGTGATTGGCAAAAGGGGATACGAGAGGATCATGGGACAGGAGGTCTGGGAAGAAAGACAAGGGAGGGGACCCAGAGGATGGGCAAGGGGTATATTCAGAGGGACAGAGGGAGAAAAAGGAGAGTGAGAGAAAGAATGTGTGTATAAAAATAAGTAACAGATGGGGTACGAGGGGGAGGTGGGGCATTAGCGGAAGTTAGAGAAGTCGATGTTCATGCCATCAGGTTGGAGGCTACCCAGACGGAATATAAGGTGTTGTTCCTCCAACCTGAGTGTGGCTTCATCTTTACAGTAGAGGAGGCCGTGGATAGACATGTCAGAATGGGAATGGGATGTGGAATTAAAATGTGTGGCCACTGGGAGATCCTGCTTTCTCTGACGGACAGAGCGTAGGTGTTCAGCAAAGCGGTCTCCCAGTCTGTGTCGGGTCTCGCCAATATATCGGAGGCCATATCGGGAGCACCGGACGCAGTATATCACCCCAGCCGACTCACAGGTGAAGTGTTGCTTCACCTGGAAGGACTGTTTGGGGCCCTGAATGGTGGTAAGGGAGGAAGTGTAAGGGCATGTGTAGCACTTGTTCCGCTTACACGGATAAGTGCCAGGAGGGAGATCAGTGGGGAGGGATGGGTGGGACGAATGGACAAGGGAGTCGCGTAGGGAGCGATCCCTGTGGAATGCAGGGGGGGGGAGGGAAAGATGTGCTTAGTGGTGGGATCTCGTTGGAGGTGGCGGAAGTTACGGAGAATAATATGTGGGACCCGGAGGCTGGTGGGGTGGTAGGTGAGGACCAGGGGAACCTTATTCCTAGTGGGGTGGCGGGAGGATGGAGTGAGAGCATATGTACGTGAAATGAGGGAGATGCGTTTAAGAGCAGAGTTGATAGTGCAGGAAGGGAAGCCCCTTTCTTTAAAAAAGGAAGACATCTCCCTCGTCCTAGAATGAAAAGCCTCATCCTGAGAGCAGATGCGGCGGAGACCGAGGAATTGCGAGAAGGGGATGGTGTTTTTGCAAGAGACAGAGTGAGAAGAGGAATAATCCAGATAGCTGTGAGAGTCAGTAGGCTTATAGTAGACATCAGTGGATAAGCTGTCTCCAGAGACAGAGACAGAAAGATCTAGAAAGGGGAGGGAGGTGTCGGAAATGGACCAGGTAAACTTGAGGGCAGGGTGAAAGTTGGAGGCAAAGTTAATAAAGTCAACGAGCTCTGCATGCGTGCAGGAAGCAGCGCCAATGCAGTCGTCGATGTAGCGAAGGAAAAGTGGGGGACAGATACCAGAATAGGCACGGAATATAGATTGTTCCACAAAGCCAACAAAAAGGCAGGCATAGCTAGGACCCATACGGGTGCCCATAGCTACACCTTTAGTTTGGAGGAAATGGGAGGAGCCAAAGGAGAAATTATTAAGAGTAAGGACTAATTCCACTAGACGGAGCAGAGTGGTGGTAGAGAGGAACTGATTAGATCTGGAATCCAAAAAGAAGCGTAGAGCTTTGAGACCTTCCTGATGGGGGATGGAAGTATATAGGGACTGGACATCCATGGTGAAAATAAAGCGGTGGAGGCCAGGGAACTTAAAATCATCGAAAAGTTTAAGAGCCTGAGAAGTGTCACGAACATAGGTAGGAAGGGATTGAACAAGGGGGGATAAAATCATGTTGAGGTATTGAACAAGGGGGGATAAAACTGTGTCGAAGTATTGAACAATAGTTCCTCGTTTGGTTCTCCATTCTTCTATTTATTTGTTCAGGATGCCGCGTGATTTACTATTCATTCTCTCGATTAGCCTGCCATATTCAAGAACTGTTCAAAGTAAATTTATTATCAGAGTTCATACATGTTGAACATCTACTATACGTTCTTGGACTTCTGAAGTGCAGAATAGCAGCAAATGAACTTCACTGCAGGAAGTAAGTATATATGAAACCAGAAATGTTACTGATATATTACTGGATAACAGTAGTTTTCAATGTTGAAGCTCCATCTGTATTCAATTATTGGTGAAAATATAATGGTAAAATGGGATTCACTTCTGCAGATTTTCAACAGAGTATTTGACATTAAATTGACATTTATCCATGACATGAAGATTTTGATTTATTATCTCTTTGGAAAAGTTTGAAAATATTTTCTGCGATAACTACACAAATTTTCTCCCCAGGAGCCATGGTGAAGATTTACCCCACCAACCCCAGTACACAGTATTAGGTTACAATCCCAATTACTGCAGTAATTTTATATTAATTTAAAACTAAACTAAAGTTATTAATAACATCATGCCTGAACTGTTAGCATGATGTTTGTACAGGGAATGTAATATTCTCCAGCATTGCTCAGACAAATGAGTAAATCTTTAAAAAAGGAGGAGAAGATGGCAGTGCGACACAGCTTGCGCGGCCACTCCGGAGAATGATATCTGTAATCTGTCAAGTAGGTGTCGTGCACAATCCTGATTTGATGGAGATAGACCTGGAAGAACGAAGGAACATCTGGAGAAACTTCTGAAAGGCCTTTTTCGCTGCTGCTGTTACTGTGTGATCCAGAATCTCCGGAGGGGAAGGCCCTGAGTCCTTGGCTTTGCTTGTTGCTCGGCAGCTGGGACGGAGTCAAAGCGCTTGGCAGAGATGGTGCTCGGTGCTCGGTGTTGAAGGCTGGTCGGAGGCTCGAAGTTTTCGGATGGACTTAGTGTCGGCTGTGGTCGGGTGCTTCCAATGCATTGACAGTTGTTGGTGCCTAGAGGTTTATGGCAGAGAGAGTTTCTCCCTTCTGCCGCCTGCTATTGGGGACTATCAGGAGTCGATTGGAACTTTGAGACTCTTTTTTTATCGTTCCCATGGTCTGCTCTTTATCAAATTATGGTATTGTTTTGCACTTCTGTAACTATATGTTATAATTATGTGGTCTTGTCCATGTTAGTCTTTGGTTTGTCCTGTTTTTTGTTATATGCATGCATTTCTAAATGACAATAAACGAGGACTGAGTGTCCTCATAATCTAATCTAATCTAAAAATTACATCAATAACTGTATGTAGGAGGTTGAAAGAATCATATGAAAGGATTTCTTCAACGATAGTCAAACATAAGCTATATTAAGTTTCCAAAAGGATTGGAACATTTGACTTTTGTATCTGCAGAAGCAGTAGGGATACTGACAGATGAGTTAGAAGTGAAAAAAAGATAAATCAATAGTTTTTTTATGAAAGTATTCCCATTCTGTTTCCTTTTCAAGAATGCTTGCAACTTTCATCAATGCATACTCCATACTTACAATTACAGATCCGATTAAATATTTCCTTTCAACTTTTGCCCTTCTGTGAAAAGCTGATGCTCAATTAATGTGTGCCCAATTCAGCTCAGACATTCAGCAGCCTCAGTCCACATAAGGCAAGAGCATACTATGACTATTGCATCTAGCAAAAAAAGCCTTTAAAAATTTCAAAAAAATCATCAGATTTCTTTCACAACAATGGTACTGAAATAAAATCAGTAGTATTATTCCAGATGTCAAAGATGGGCAGCAAAATGTTGGGAAAAGAGGTTGGTCATTTAGGACAAACCTTCAAAGAAATTACACCACTTTGATGGTAGTAACTCTTTTGAATTCGGTACCCCAGAGGGCTGTGATGCACCATGTGAGACTGGTAGACATTTGGGTAGCTAGACATTCAGGCAGATCATGGGAGGCTTAAAATTATTCATGATATTAAATGCTAGAGAAGGCTCAAGTCAATGTATGTTCTGTTCTTTTATTTCTTACACTCTAATCTTCCCAAATACCTTGTACAAATAATGTCATCAAATGCAATAATTGAATGTAACATTGTTAAACATCAATCTTATATAACTTGCTGAGCAACCTTTACACTGATGGCTGCTACAACGCAGAATATTGGAATTATCGTCAAATGAACACTGTACGTACATTACAAAAGCAAGCCTTTCACATTTATTTGGCTAATTAATAATATGATTCAGAAACTCAATTATAGTCTACAGATTAACTCCTTGTTCTCATTTAGTTGCTGCTGTCCAAGTCCTATTCAATCTAAACGAGGAGCTGATAGCAAGTCTGAAGAACTTGTGGGGCATGGAAAACCACCCGTAATGAACTAGAAGATGGTGAAGCTGGTTTCCACAGCTGCCTAGGGGAAGGTCTCACAATTTAACTTAGGACATGAGTACAGACTATATTAAACATGCCATATCCCCCTTATCATGCCCCAGAAGGAATGAAGAGAAAAATAAAATTTGCCTGTTTTGTCCTTTTCTGGCCTCAATCTTCTTTCTCACTTGGTCTGATAAAGGAGCAAACACATTGGGGTATCTCACACAAGCTGCTAAGCTAAAGCACGTTTGATTAACAATTTTAATCCACCTTTTAAAATTTTTAAAATGCTGCATGGTCGCTTGAAAGGTTAAACGTCCAACCGGCTGGCTTCTAGTGACTCCTCTGTAGTAAGTAACAGGTGCTTTTGATGATAACCTACATACATTTACCTGTCAGATAGAATTGAACTCCTCCATAGATTTGTTTGTTATTTAATGCATATCATTGTTCAAACTTCTTTGTGGATGGTAGTTTTAGTGCTTCTGATCGGAATCATTCTGTGCGGTTTGAGTAATATCATTCATTGGTATCCATTATCAGCTTTGTAAAATTTCAGAGACTATTTTAATTTACAGTGGTACAATTTTGTAATCAACTTTCACGTTCTTTCTGCAGATTTCAAAAGCTTGCATATGCTTTACAAATTTCCAATAAAATGCTAATAACTTATCATAGTATTTGCCATGTTAAAATTACTTACATCAAAATATTAATGTGTTATTGTTATTCCTAAAGCCAGACTGCTCTAATATATCCTAGTAATAATAATTCATTAGAACTCTAGTTCATGCAAATTTATTTTCTGCAGACTGATACAAAGTATTTGCTGTAGAAACTACAGGATATGTTAATCTTACCTGACAGAAATAGGTCCGAGAGGAGTGTGTTTTACTTTGTAAAGTCACAGTAATGCACATATAATAAACTGTGACTGAAATGAACACAAAGGCTCCTGTTGCCATGGAAGGCTTTGCCACATTAAATTTACAACAGGACTAAAGGACCAGCTGATTAAATGGCTTTTAACTATAAGACTCATGTAATAGCTTCCTTTAGAGAATCAATATCGGAGAATCCTCCATGCTCGAGGATAAACAAATATAAATGTTGCAGTTAAAAGAAACTGATATTGCTGAAGATTTCACGTACGCTCCTCATATAAAAATAGTCAGAAATAAAAGCCAGCATTAAACTTACCATATGGTGGCTCCATGTTTGTATTTAACTGTGTTCGTACATTGACCATTCTTTTCTTCACTAGAGCAGAGTTTTAAAATAGTGTCTCTCACAAAGTTTGGAGAACTGAAAAGAAAGTTAACAAAGGTTTTTTTTCCCCACGTGGTTTTTGGTGTTACGAGTGATTGTATGTGTATTATGTTATCATATTGATTCTTCTAATCAACCCTAATGTGGGTGGGGATGTTAAACAGTAACCAAGCTGTTTTGGAAGAGAGTCTATATGGGAGCAGTTACTATGGTAATCGTGAGGCTAGACAAACTAAAACAAAGCTCATATCATAGCTTTTATTGCTGTGGTTTTTAAATTTCATCCTGGCACCCATCTTTGAGACCTTTCTCGGGACATGTTTTTGCCGTACAAATGCAGACTCTTTATGTGGTGAAAATGTCTATTGAATGGCACAAAAAAAAGTCGCAAACGATCACTGAATTAGTGCAAAAATTTAGTAACTCTCAGTTATTGGTTTACTTCATGATCAGGAGTAATTGTGGCTCCTAAGGCTGCTTTTGGATTCACTTTAGATTGCTACTGCAGCTGCCATCTGTCCAATGATTCACATATATAATTATTAATAATTAGCAAATGAAGCATGGATTGATCACTTTCTGATGGTGTGAACAACAGATATGAAACCTTGATCGAACCATGCACTATAAGAAAATAATTGGAAGTCATTGCTTGAACTGGGAAATCGTAAGTTTAGTATGGTTAAATGTCTTATCAATTGTTTTTATACAGAAGTGGAAAAAAACTTGAATTGATTCAAAAAATAAGTAATCCTTTTCTAACTGTGAACTTGTGATTGGTTCCACCTCAAGCAAATGTTAGTTGCAACTATTAACAGTTTACACTAGCATATTTGTTCTATTTTGTTTCAAACATCTACTTTTAAAACCTCCTTGACTTGCTAAATACGTTACTGTGTTTCGTGATTGATTTTGAAGTGAAATTACTCTTGTACATCCGACATAGCATTCAGTCTGTGAACAGCAAGATCTGAGAAACAGGGACAAGATTAGCTGCTATTTCATCTGTCTTTGATGAAATTAGTGGAAGGATATACTGTTGGCAGGGCACTTTGTAAAACTCTTGTGCACTGTCACATTATATTTTATATAATAATAATTCACCCATCAGATAAATTGTATTTTAATTTAAAATTTAATTCCAATAGCCCATTATATTCTCAATTCTGCATAGAACTCCAGCTTATTATATGATTTGGAATAGGCTTTGAGTTTGAATCAGAGGCAATTGATACCTCCATTTTGACAAGCCATAACGGAGCATCAAAATAACTATAATCAAATATTTCACTTGGTCAATTTTCACTCCCAGTAAGAGAGAATTTTCTTTCTGACATGTCTGAAAAGAGCGCCAAAGGTCAAGCATAAAAGCTTGATTGCATAATACTGTTTTCTTAAAGTTGTACATTTGAAAATTGATTTTACCTGGAGTAAAACATGACTAACAACCATCACCAGGTTGTTTTGAGTCACTTTGTAAATTCAACCTGCCCATTCCCAGGGTGACTAACCATTGTGCAATTCGTGCAATTTCTATATTGGTTGTACATGGATGATAAAATTCATCATGCTTCCTATCAGATATTCTGAGGGAGAAATTAGCTCAAAATAGCTCAGGAGAATTATTGTGCCAGGACACTGATATTTGAATAAAACAAGACCTGTATTTACCTTCAGTCCTGCTCTGCAGATCATCAACATTTCCTGACTGCCATACTATGAAATGTCCAACACCCTTAAAGTAGAATCAAAAAGCAGAAAATACAATATTGGACTCAAAATGGAGAAATGGAGAAATCACTAGTGCCCTACTGCAAAGGCTGTCTTGACTTACTCATCTGGAACTACAGCATGAGCCTCATTAGAAATCCATATTGGCTAGTTCAGTCATCATTTGGAGAAGAAGAGGAATCAGTCACCAACTTACAAATTATTGAGAGATCATAGCCAACCCCCATCATTCATTGCTATATTGGGCAGCGGCTAAATTTCCTTTGCGCTATGCAGAGAATTGCCTTTGTCTCTTACAGATCCATGTGAAAATGTTAAAAAAAATCAAAAAATGATCTCTTGATTTTCCTTCAACTGATGCAAAAATTGGAGTGATGACATCAGATCCCCATCTGAACTTTCCAGCTTTGATGTTTGCACAGAAGGGATTTTTAAAAAAATGGAGTCACAGCAGACAGGAGATATTAGAATATAGAACAAAAACAGAAAATGCTGGGGATTCTCAGAGAATTAGGCAGCATCCATGGAGATAAAGGGATGGTTGATATGTCAGATTGAGACTCTGTACATTGACTAACATGGAGAATGTTGGGATTCAGGAGTGAAATGTGTAAAATCGGTGTGTCACTAAACCTGCCCAAGCCTCCCCAAGCCTGACTGGAGAGCATAGTGGTTGGCAGTGGATTGGTAAGCAAAGGGTTAAAACCAGTCAAAGTCAAATTTATAATCAGAGTACGTACATGACATCACATACAACTCTGAGTTGCTTTTTCTGTGGACATGTTTAGCAAATCCATAGAACTGTAACTGTAAAGAGGATCAATAGACAACAAACTGTGCAGATGCAGATATAAATAAATAACATGCATGAACTATCAAGGTAAAAGAGTCCTTAAGTGAGTGCAGTTATCCCTTATTGTTCAAGAGCCTGATGGTTTACGGGTTGTAACTGTTCTCGAACCTGGTGGTGAGAGTCCTGAGGCATTTATATCTTCTACCTGATGGCAGGTGAGAAAGGAGCATAGAGTGGGTGGTGAGGATCTTTGATAATGGATGCTGCTTTCCTGCGGCAATGTTTCATGTAGATGTGCTCAATGATTGGGAGAGTTTTACCCATGATGTATTGGGCCGAATCCACTACCTTTTGAAGGATTTTCTGCTCAAAGACATTGGTGTTCCCATATTAGGCTGCAATGTAGCCAGTAAATACACTTTCCGCCACACACCTATAGAAGTTTGCCAAGGTTTTTGATGTCATGCTCAATCTCTGCAGACACCTGAGAAAGTAGAGGTACTGTTGTGCTTTCTTTGCAATTATATTTACAATGGTGGGTCCAGGTCAAATCCTCTGATATGGTCACACCCAAGAATTTAAAGTTATTGACCCTCTTCACCGCTGACTCTCCAATGATTACTGGCTCATGGACCTCTTGTTTCCATTTCCTGAAATCTACAATCAGTCTAGCAATGAATTCAGTATTGATATGATATAGCAGCACACATCAGAAAGTGTTGGAAATACTCAGCAAGTCAGGTAGCACCTAAACAAAGGAGTGAGAGTTACCACTTCAGACTGATGAGTCTTCATCAGAACTAGCAAAAGTTAGAGATGAAGCAATTTATAAAATTCATGGAAAGGAGGGATTAGAGGAGGGAGCAAAAGGAAAGGTCCCTGACAGGGAAGAAGACAGAAATGTTTAAAAGACCAGAGGAACAATGACGCAAACATGTTTAGTAATGGGGCAAGTAAAGAAGGAAAGGATAGATCCAATTGATAGATAGATTGATTGAATTGATAGATCCAATGTGGTTGGAAATTAGAATCATTGCATTAACTCAGTGTTAGTGTGGAATGCTATAATATGTCTAGTGAAAAGTTGAGTGACTGTTGCATGAGCTTTAATGGAAAAATAAAGTAAGTATTACAGACAGAAAATTCAAATTGGGAATGGAACTAAAGACAAAAGTGACAATTGAAAGTACTGTCATGTTTTCAAACAGAATATATATAGGCATCTATTAGTCTCGTGAAACCATGGATTTGCGCCTTGGAAGGTTTCCAGGGCGCAGGCCTGGGCAAGGTTGTATGGAAGATCGGCAGTTGCCCATGCTGCAAGTCTCCCCTTTCCACGCCACCGATGTTGTTCAAGGGAAGGGCAATAGGACTCATACAGCTTGGCACCGGTGTCGTTGCAGAGCAATGTGTGATTAAGTGCCTTGCTCAAGGACACAACATGCTGCCTCAGCCAAGGCTCGAACTAGCGATCTTCAGATCACTAGACAAACTCCTTAACCACTTGGCCATGCGCCAACACTCATACAGAATGGAAGAGTTCCAAAAGGAACTTACTCAATCCGTATTGTGGAGGGAACATAACCCTGAGCAGGATTTGCAGCATCATTACTTGTCACATCACTGACCCTACTTTGCATATCTTTCTTTTTATTATTTAATTTTCCATTCATATCTTGTAGTGTGGGAAGGAATAGACACCAGAGTAATTTTAAAGACAATGAATGGAATGCTTTAAATTACAGTAACTAAGATTGCATAAGATTTAGAAAGAAAAGAGTGAGACTGCTTAGCACGTACCGTATGTGGGTATCAGGAGTGATTTGATAAAATAGAGTTGACAAATCCAAATCAGTTTGCAGCCCTTTTCATCTTTCTGGTCTGATTTAGTTTTTAAAATGGTTCCTAATTTGAATTCCAGATCACATTGCCTCCATGGCAACCATTGGAAATATCCAAACTAATCCTACTTGCCTGTTTTAGTTCTGTAATGACTTGACTAAACCCTAATGATCACGCTCCCATTCTTTTCAGTGTATCTTGGAATCAACATTAGGCCAGAGAAAAGAACTTCCGATCTTGGTTACATGATTGAAGGAAAAGTCAGGCAGCAAATGATCTGAGGCAACAAGTCACAGAGAACATTGGAAAAGTATTGGAACACTTGAGAATCGTAAACACAAAATACTCTGCAAATGCTGGGGTCAAAGCAACACTCACAACACGCTGGAGGAACTCAGCAGATCGGGCAGCATCCGACCTGCTGAGTTCCTCCAGCGTGTTGTGAGTGAACACTAGAGAATGATGTACAGCATAAGAAATTTAAAGAGGGAGAAGAAATAATTCAGAACTTGGTAGGAGAAAAACAAGCAATAGGGATATTTGAGCAATTAGGCTCAGGTTAGCTCCAATTTTTAAGATCTGTAACAAACATCATGAGCAAAAAGAAAAAAAAGGATAACCCAAAGATAGTATCTAACTGAAGGGTGACTGCAGAGCTTTGTGATACAGCAAGATCTGAATGTCTTAATATACAATTTGCAAAATCCATTTACAAGCATAACAACTTTTTGTGAAAACCAACAGAATATTATTTTTTATTGTTGGGAGAATTGAATATAAACTTATAAATGACATACTTTATCTGCTGTGGATGGCAAAGAGGAGTCCAGATTCGATAAAAAGTGTATTATATTGGCCTATTTATTTAATTAACTATATGATCAATTATTTACAAATATATTTAAATACTTAAGCTACTTCATAAAACAAAAAATCATGTAGAAAATAGTAGTCAATTCAATCTATGACAGTGATGAACAAAGTACAAAAATCCCACAAAAGTCGAACTTCCCCTGATCACCCACTTTAATTCTATTTCCTATTCCATGTTTTTCCCTACGGTCACAATGAGCCCACTCTTAATTTGGAGGAGTAACGTCTCATATTCCCACTGGATTGCCTCCAACTTGATGGCATGAACATTGATTTCTCTATCTTCTTTTTTTTTGTAATTTATTTTTTTATTGAATTTCATCATCAAACAAACATTTCCATAAGATGTATTTCAGATACTGTACATATATATCATATAATCATATTTGTCACAAATCTCCACATAATAATTATCAGATGTATACACTCACGGAAAGGAGAGGAAAGAAAGCACAATCGAAAGAAGAAAACTATGTACAGAGTAGGGAGTGATCTTTTTTTACAACATATTCATTGACTTGTGAGAATAAAATCAGGCCCATGAAGTGTTATGTAGTTAAACCATTTTTCCAGTATGAATCAAATTGTTCCAACTTATGATTAACAGATGCTGATATCTTCTCCATTTTGTAAATGTCCATTGTAATTTCCATCCATACATTTAAAGTTGGGCTCTCCTGTGATAACCATTTCCTGGTAAGGGTCTTTTTACCAGCCATCAGCAGTACATTCATTAAATATTTATCGCTTTTCAACCATTCTTGAGGTATATACCCAAAATATATGGTCTTACTCTCTAAGGGTATTTCACATTTAAAGATGTCTTATAGGGCATTATGTATCCCACTCCAACAGTCTTTGGTAATGGGGCATTCCCAGAAAATATGATAATGGTTTGCATTTTGATTTCCACAATTTCTCCAGCAAGCAGGGGGGGTTACTAACATCATGGGATTTCTGAGAGGGTGTAATAAAATATCTTATCAAGTTTTTCCACACACCCGAACTCCCTCCATTTCTGTGAACTGGTACACTTCTATTGAAACCTCCATACTATTGTCTATTCTTCCTCAGATATTATTATCCCTCCTTTCTTCTCCCATTTTGTTTTAATGTATGAAGTCGAATGTGTTTTAAGATTTGACAAACCCTTATACACGCTTGAAATGATTCTACTACTGTTGTCTAAATTATATACTTTTCTAAATAGCTCTATCAGACATGTACTTGCCTTGGTTACATTTTTAACTGTCCTATTAGCATACTGTTGCATCTGTTAGTACCGGTAAAAGTTTTGTTTTTCTTTGAGTGTTTCTCTTTGAGCATTTCAAAACTGAACAGTGTTCCTTCTTTCACTATATTGCAAATAGCTGTTATTCCTTTAGCTGTTCAGTCCTTAAATCTAGCATCCAGTATATTCAGTGTAAAATCTGAGTCATATGCCCACCATTTAAGAATTGTAATGTCTCTCTCTCTAGTTTATATTCTTTTATAATAGTTTTCCATATTTAAAGAGTCCATTTCACCCTCGAGTTGTCAATATTGTTTATGTAACTTTGTAGGTTGTTATCGGCCAAAATTGCCTGTACGGGGATGGAAAGTATCCTCTCTTCAATGTTTTTCCATTGAGCATCATATGATGGGTTGCCCCAGCATATCACAGCTCTCAAATGTGCTGCAAAATAACAATCTCTAAGAGACAGTAGGCCCCATCCACCCTTTTCCTTGGTTAAGTGCAAAGTTTTGGGATGAACCCTGGGCCTTCTGCCTTGCCATGTATATCTTGATAGCATCTTCTTCCATTCATTGAATTGATTTTGGTTAATCTCTATTGGCAGGGTCTGAAAGAGATATAGTAATCTGGGTAGTATATTCATTTTAATAGATTCAATCCTTGAACTGAGACCAAGAAAAGGAGTTAGGTTCCATCTTGTTATATCTTCCTTAATTCATATATATATATAGGCTGATAATTGCATTCTGATAATTTTGCCAACTCTTTTGGCATAATGATGCCCAAATATTTGATGGACTCTGTTTGCCAAGCCCAAGGATATCTTCTTTCAATTTCTCTTGGTGGGCTATAGTTATATGAAAGTAGTTGGGTTTTATCTATGTTGATCCTGTATCCCAATAATTGGCCATATTGTTCAAAGGACTGCACCAATTTAGGTAAAGAGTATGTTGGTTGCACTAGATAGTTCAAAATGTCATCTGTGTAACAGGCCAATTTATGCTCTGTCCCTTTAATAGTAATTCCCCTGATATCTCCATTTTGTCTGATGTATTGAGCTAATGGTTCCAGATATAATGCGAAGAGTAACGGTGACCATGCACAACCCTGTCTCGTGCCCCTTTCTAGGGTAAAACTATTAGATAAATATCCACTGATTTTAATACTGGCAGTAGGATTGTCATATCATGCCTGTATAGTTTTAATAATTGTGTCATGTAGACCAAATCTATGTAAAACTCTGTAAAGAAAATTCCAATTAACCAAATCAAATGCCTTTTCAGCATCCACGCTTATCACTATTTCTTCAGTTTCTTTTTTTATATATGATACATAATGTGAAGTGTCCTTTGTATATTGTCTTGTGTTTGGCGTTGTTGTATAAAACCTGTCTGATCATTATGTATCAGTGTGGTTAGAAACTCTTCTAATCGTTTGGTCATGATGGAGGTAAACATTCTATAATCCACATTAAGAACAGATATTGGTCTAAATGACCACATTCCATTTTATCCTTCCCTCCTTTCGGTACAGCTGAGATTATTGTTTCCTTCCAGCTGGGTGGCATTTGTGCCTTTCTCAGGGCCCAGTTCAGTATGGTGAGTAAAACAGGAATTAACTCACTTCTAAACTCTTTATACCACTCCGCCGTATATCCATCTGATCCTGGTGACTTGCTTAATTTAAGCCTACTAATTGCATTTTCTAGTTCAGCTTCAGTTATGTCAGCAGTCCTCTGTTCTTCAGGTCTGTAGTCGCCTCGTCCACCGTCTGATATAGTCGTATCCCTTCTTGGTAAAATAGCCTCAGTTTAGCAGGGTACGGGGTTTGGAATTTAATTGTTTCTTGCTTTAATATTCGTTTTGCTTTAGAATATTCCTTCCGTTTCTGTAGGACCACCGGGGGGTAATCATGATCGAAGTATATTAACTTCCCGTTCCAAAACACCCTCTTCTTACCCCAGGCCCTTCATAGAATCTCCACCTTGCTCTTGAATCAAAGGAATATAAGTACTATTGAGCGCAGCTTACTTTCTCTGTCTCTGGGAGGACGTGGGACGAGCGAACGATGCGCCCTCTCAATTTCAATCTCCATAGTCGGGGGAATCTCCAGCGCTTCCTGCAGCAGCTTTTCTACAAAGTCTATCATTGACAATCCCTGCGCTCCTTAGGGAACATTATAAATCCTGATATTTTTCCGTCGTGATCTTCCCTCCTGGTCAAGCAATTTACTTTCCTGTTGATTTAATATTTTTATCGTCTTACTTATTATCTGTTCCATGTTTTGCACGCGGTCTTCCACCTTCTCAATTCGAGTCTCTGCCACTGCTATTTTCTGATTGACGTTGACGAGCTCTGACTTTATATCATTGAGTTGTTGTTTTATATCTTTTTGAACTTCCCTTATCTCTTCCAGAATCCTTATCATATTTGCTGCTTCGCCTGCACGAGGCCCAGCGTCAGCCTCGCCACCACACGCACGTGTAGGAGAGCCGCACGTTGTACCTCTCTCTTCCATAGGCTCCGCAGTGGTGCTTTTTTTATCTCCATTCTTTTTCCCCATTCTTGCCCCCCTTATCAATTCAGATATTTTTGCAAGTTCTTATATTTGATGGATTAACGGGGCAAAATATGCGTTTTTCCAGAGGAGCTATTGATTTAAGCTGTCATTCTGAACGATGATGTCACCGGAACCCCAATTTCTCTATCTTCTGATAATTTCTCTGCCTTCCCCATTCTGGCTCCCCTCTTGCCCCTCCTCTTCTCCTCACTTCCCTCTCATACTTCTCCTACTTCCCTTTTTCCCATGGTTCACTGTCCTCTCGTTTCAGATTCCTTCTTCTCCAGCCCCAACCTTCTCATTCTTGCTTCTTCCTCATTTCTTTCCAGTCTTGATGAAGAATGTTGGACAAATAAGTCAACTCTTTATTCCTCACCATATGTGCTGCCTGACCTGCTGAGTTCCTTTGGCACTGTGTGTGTGTTGCTCTGGATTTTCAGCATCTGCAGGATCTTTTGTGTTTGTGATTCCCTATATATATTTTGTAGGATTTTGTTCATTTTCTTTCATATATCATATTTTAAATTTAAAACAAAATATATGAAAGGAGTCTTCATTGTATTAACAAAGTTATAATCATTACCATTGTATCAGTGACCAATGAGGAAATAGCAATCAGTTCAGAACTGTAGTCTGCATTCCAATATGGGGTGCAAAATTAATTCAAGAAGACTACATTGATTTCATTTTAATTCCTTCCAATATAATTATCAGCGAGTTGAGGAGCGTTTGTGCAGTAAACAAATTAGTATCAGTCACGATGACCTTAAACAGGAAAAAACCTGACTGATTTACTAGATTTAGTGACAATACAAGCTGGTTGTTCATTGTTTATGTGAAGGTTGAAAGGAACAATTGGACACAAAGTATTATAAATTAATTTCAAAACCAAAAAGTCTTCTGAACAAAATTAGAATATATATAAATATTAGAAACAATTGGCTTTGGTTTGAGGTTGGGACCAAGTGTTATATGGAGCAATCTAGGCCCAATATTGGAACTATGTTTGTTCTGTATTTATACCAGTGGTTTGCAATCTGAAACTTGCTATCTTTTCTTAATATAAAAAAGAGGGACTGGGATCAAAAGAAGTAGTGTGGAAACCATATTTCAGACAGTTCCCAGGTTTCCACAGAGTTCCATTCACTAGAACTGTTGGTAACTCAATTTTTTAATGTTGTAAATAAACAAAACCAGTGTGTGGGAGAGTCGCACAGAAACAGCTGTGAAGATAAGAGTGAACAGGTACATGACTCATGGAGGGAGTGAGTGAGTCTGCTCAGTACTCCCATTTCTGCTCAGTTTGACCTGTCCTCTGATTGTTGTGAGGGGTAGAAGGGTGTGGTAGGGAGAGAAGAAATGTATTAGTATCCTGTTCCCACTCTGCACCCTGGCAAATCCATCTCCATCCATCCTGCCAGTCTCCCAGATACTCAATTACATGCACAGGTGTCCATAAAGTGGGCATGCATTCACCCAGGGAGGGACTGTGTTGGAGGGAGGTTTGAAGCAACTGAATATATAAGCTAAGAAAAAGGAATGGAAAAGGTTAAACTTGAATTCAAATTTATCATACTGTGAAGTAGGTTGGTCAAACTCAAAATAAAGATTTAGGATTGGTAACATTCTTCATGAAAAGTGAGACAAGCTCTTGGATTATGCTTACAGCCATCGTGCTTGAGGCAAAAGCCAAAATGTAGCAATCCGCTGCTTGGAGGAACAGGAGAATGACGGGAATGTTCTGGGTGAATATATTAAGATTGTTCTATGGCCTTCATTGTCCATTTTTTAAGAGAGATTTCAAGATCATACTGTGGAATGTGTAAAAAAAAAGCATAGATGAACTTAAATATACTTAGTTAATTAAATATTGAGCCTAATGTCACCTAACTTTATAATGTACAAATTGATTACACAATGATTTACACTACAGATAGATCTGCTATAACACAGCAGTTATAGTCATAACAAATGACTTATAGACAATAGACAATAGGTGCAGGAGTAGGCCATTTGGCCCTTCGAGCCAGCACTGCCATTCACTGTGATCATGGCTGATCATCCACAATCAGTATCCAGTTCCTGCCTTATCCCCATAACCTTTGATTCTGCTATCTTTAAGAGCTCTATCCATCTCTTTCTTGAAAGCATCCAGAGACTTGACCTCCACAGCCTTCTGGGGCAGAGCATTCCATATATCCACCACTTTCTGGGTGAAAAAGTTTTTCCTCAACTCCGTTCTAAATGGCCCCTACCCCTTATTCTTAAACTGTGGCCTCTGGTTCTGGACTCACCCATCAGTGGGAACATGCTTCCTGCCTCCAGCGTGTCCAATCCCTTATATGTTTCAATAAGATCCCCTCTCAGTCTTCTAAATTCCAGAGTATACAAGCCCAGTCGCTCCAATCTTTCGACATATGACAGTCCCGCCATCCCGGGAATTAACCTTGTGAACCTACGCTGCACTCCCTCAATAGCAAGAGTGTTTATCCTCAAATTTGGAGACCAAAACTGCACACAGTACTCCAGGTGTGGTCTCACCAGGGCCCTGTACAGCTTTGCCCTTATACTCAATTCCCCTTTTTATGAAGGCCAGCATGCCATTAGCTTTCTTCACAGCCTGCTGTACTTGCATGTTTGCTTTCAATGACTGATGTACAAGAACACTTAGATCTCGTTGTGCTTCCCCTTTTCCTAACTTGACTCCATTTAGATAATAATCTGCCTTCCCGTTCTTACCACCAAAGTGGATAACCTCACATTTATCCACATTAAACTGCATCTGCCATGCATCTGCCCACTCACCCAGCCTGTCCAAGTCATCCTGCATTCTCATAACATCCTCCTCACATTTCACACTGCCACCCAGCTTTGTGTCATCGGCAAATTTACTAATGTTACTTTTAATTCCCTCATCTAAATCATTAATATATATTGTAAACAGCTGCGGTCCCAGCACTGAACCCTGTGGTACCCCACTGGTCACTGCCTGCCATTCCAAAAGGAACCCGTTAATTGTTATTCTTCGTTTTCTGTCCCAGCCAATTTTCAATCCATGTCAGTACTCTGTCCCCAATACCATGTGCCCTAATTTAGCGCACTAATCTCCTATGTGGGACTTTATCAAAGGCTTTCTGAATGTCCAGGTACACTACGTCCACTGGCTTTCCCTTGTCCATTTTCATAGTTACATCCTCAAAAAATTCCAGAAGATTAGTCAAGCACGATTTCCCCTTCGTAAATCCATGCTGACTCGGACCAATCCTGTTACTGCTATCCAGATGTGTCGTAATTTCATCTTTTATAATTGATTCCAGCATCTTTCCCACCACGGACGTCAGGCTAACTGGTCTATAATTCCCTGTTTTCTCTCTTCCTCCCTTCTTGAAGAGAGGGACAACATTAGCCACCCTCCAATCCACAGGAACTGATCCTGAATCTATAGAACATTGGATTACCAATGCGTCCACGATTTCTAAAGCCACCTCCTTAAGTACCCTGAGATGCAGACCATCAGGTCCCGAGGACTTATCAGCCTTCAGATGCAACAGCCTATCCAACACCATTTCCTGCCTAATATAAATTTCCTTCAATTCATCCATTAATCTAGGTCCTTTGGCCACAATTACATCTGGGAGATTGTTTGTGTCTTCCCTAGTGAAGACAGATTCAAAGTACCTGTTCAACTCGTCTGCCATTTCCTTGTTCCCCATAATAAATTCACCCGCTTCTGTCTTCAAGGGCCCAACTTTGCTCTTAATTATTTTTATCCTTTTCACATACCTAAAGAAGCTTTTACTATCTTCCTTTATATTCTTGGCTAGTTTATTCTCATTTTTTCTCTGCGTATTGCCTTTTTAGTTACCTTCTGTTGCTCTTTAAAAGACTTGTTGTCGGAAGTTGTGTTATAGCAGAAGAGGTTATAGTTGCATTCAAAGCACATTTTTAAATGGGATCTCCTAATCATGGTTATGCTATAACCACTGCTGTCTGTGTAATGCACAGAGCATTCTCTGCTCCTATCAAATGGACTCTATCAATCAGAATCAGAATCAGGTTTATTATCACTGTGTAATTTGACATGTAATTTCTTCTTCTGTGGAAGCAGTTCAGTGAAAAGACATAAAATTACTATAAATTACAAAAATAAATAAATAGTGCAATAAAATAAATAATTAGGTAGTGCACATGGGTTCTCAAATGGATTCATGGATTCAGCATGTCATCTAAAGCTTTGACAAACTTCTGTAGATGTGTGGTGGAGAGTATATTGACTGATTGCATTACTGCCTGGTAGGGAAACACCAATGCCCTTGAAGGGAAACACCTACAAAAAGTAATGGATAAGGCCCAGTCTATCATGGGTAAAGCCCTCTCCACCATCGAGCCTACCTACATGAAGCACTGTCACAGGAAAGCAGCATCCAACTTCAAGGACCCCACCATCCAAGCCATGCTTTCTTCTCGCTGCTGCCATCAGAAAGAAGATACAAGAACATCAGGATCCACACGATCATGTTCAGGCACAGTTATTACCCATTAACTACCTCAACCATCAGGTTCTTGAACTCGAGGGGATAACTTCACTCCACTTCACCTGCCACATCACTGAAATGTTCCCACGACCTATGTACTCACTTTTCATCTCATGTTCTCAATATGTACTGCTTATTTGTTTGTTTGTTCATTTATTTAATTATTCGTCTATGCATCTATCTGTCTGTCTATTTATCTATCCATTAATTAATTCACTAATGTATTACATATTTACCAGTTAATTGATTACTTAATGCTTTTTATTTCTCAGTTCAAGCTAGTAAAACCTGAGATATGGGCATAGCGAAACACACTGATTTATCAACTGCGAGGAACTTTTGGATTACTCTAGGTGTTCAGTGTTGTGCTTTCTGGTGATTGCTGTGTAGGCCTAATTATTTAGTGCCATTTGTGGTGACACTGCAATGATACATTTGCAGAAGTTACTATTGGGATAATGTATAACCTGTTCATGTTCTGTAGCCTTTACTTCCTCTTTTAATTCAGCATATTTCTGATGATTTTCATTTAGTCATTTCTGTATTTTACATGTGTTTGGAATGGCTATATCTATTAAGTATGCTATGCTTCCTTGTTTATCTTGTAATATGATATCTAGATGGTTATTATAGATTGCCCTTCCTGTAATAATGGATTGGGCATAATATAATTTGTAAGACTCTGTCTCTAAAACTGGATCAAGCTCGTATTTATAGTAAGGTGTGGTGTCTTTTATGAATTTGTATTTTGAAGTAAAATTTTGGTGAATGATGTTCACCACTTGATTGTGGTTATGCAGGTAATTAGATTGAATTAAACTGCTGCAGGATCCTGTAATGTGTTGGATTGTTTCTGGTTTCTCAAGTCATTTTCTGCATTTATTGTTTTGAATTTGTTGGGCTCTTAGTATGAATTTTTGGTACTTTTTGTGTTAACCATCTGGTCCTGTATTGCCACAAGGCACCCCTCTATTTCTGGGAAGAGGTCTCTGACTCTGAGCCAGGTGCTCAACACTTCCTTGTTGACATCTGGTCTGTTCAGTCGTGGGGGTGCCTTCCTTGAAGAGTCATGCTCTTCCACTGGTGATAACTTCCTCATTTTTCTGGGTTGTGCTTAGTGGTGTGTACCTCTGATCAGAACTGCATATGCTCATATGGAGAGCTGAATCCTGTTTTCATTGATGAAAATATATCACCTGAAGTTTTATCTGACTGTTGTATAAATTTTTTTATGATTGTTATTCCTCTTCCTCCTTCTGTCCTGGGTAATATTAACCTAACTATGTTTGAGTTTACTTAGTGTTTTCTAAACATAGTGTTGTCATTCCTTTGAAATTAGTGCTGTGGCACAGCTGCAAGTCCAGCCCTCCCGCACCCCAGCAGCAGAGCAAGTAACACCCACACCAAGGGACGGCACCACTTCTGAGTCTTGGTGTTTTTATCATCAAAGGTGGGGTTCCAGGGCCTGCTGCTGCCGACCGCCATGCTCGTTCCAGGGAAACGCCAAAAACCAGCGGTCGCTGATGGCTATGGTGGCTGGTCACCGTGATAGCCTCCTCTACGTTTGGGACAAGCTCCCCGAGCGTAGATTCCTGGTGGACATGGGGGCGGAAATCAGTGTCCTACGCCCCTCGAGCAACGATACCCAAACTAGAAGAACAGGACCAGAACTTACGGAAGCCAACAGCAGCACCATCCACACCTACAGCACAAGAACCATCCCCTTGCAGTTCGGTTCCAGCCGCTTTACATGGACATTTATGCTGGCCGCATTATCACAGCCATTGCTGGGTGCGGACTTCCTCCGTGCGCACTGCCTGCTCGTGGATTTGAAGGGACGACGATTGGTCGATGCGAAGACGTTCCAGACTTTCTCCCTCAGTGAGGCCAGGTTACCAGCCCTGCACCTGGACTCCGTCACTTATTCCGACAATGAGTTCGCCAGAGTGTTATCGCAGTTCCCATCTATCATCATGCCGCAGTTTTCCTCAACAATCCCCAGGCACGGCGAGATGCACCACATCCCCACACAGGGACCTCCGCTTCATGCCCAGGCCCGCAGGCTACCGTCCAACAAGCTCTGTCTCGCGAAAGAGGAATTCAAGAAGATGGAGGAGCTGGGGATTGTGTGGCGTTCTGACAGCCCGTGGGCCTCCCCACTCTATATGGTGTCCAAGTCCGCGGGAGGGTGGAGACCGTGCGGCAACTATAGGAGGCTGAACGACGCCACCACGTCCGATCGCTATCCGGTACCACACATCCAGGACTTTACGGCCAACCTGCACAGGGTGCGCATCTTTTCCATTGACCTGGTCTGAGGGTATCATCAGATCCCCGTCCACCCGGACGATGTACCCAAGACGGCCCTTATTTACCCCCTTTGGCCGGTTTGAGTTCCTCAGGATGCCGCTCGGGCTCAAAAATGCGGCGCAGTCATTCCAGCGCCTGTTAGACGCAGTAGGGCGAGATCTGGACTTTCTGTTCATCTACCTGGATGACATACTTATCACCAGCCGCTCCCGCCAGGAACATCTAGCACATTTACGCCTGCTCTGCCGCCGCCTAAGCGACTACGGCCTGGCTATCAAACCCACCAAGTGCCAGTTCGGCCTACCCGCCATCGAGCTCAGGACACCGGATCAACCGCCATGGAGCTGTTCCCCTGCCGGCAAAAATTGAAGCCATCCGTCGATTCACCAGACCCAGCACTGTTAAAGGTCTGCAGGAATTTGTTGGGATGGTAAACTTTTACCACCGTTTCCTGCCCTCAGCGGCCCGGATCATGCAGCCACTTTTCGGCTTGATGTCCGGCAAGGTCAAAGAGGTCACCTGGACAGAGGAGGCAACGGCGACTTTTGAACAAGCCAAGAACGCTCTAGCAAATGCCACGCTCATGGTCCATGTCCCCACTGCCCTCACTGTGGATGCCTCCGACGTGGCAGTTGGCGGCGTGCTCGAGCAGCTCATCGAAGCTGCTCGCTTTTTTCAGCCAGCACCTACAACCCCTAGAACTTCGATAGGGAGCTGCTGGCCCTGTACCTTGCCACTTGGCACTTCAGGTATTTCCTGGAAGGGAGAGAGTTCACAGTCTTCACAGACCACAAGCCCCTCATTTTCGCGTTTACCAATGTGTTGGACCTGTGGTCGGCCCGCCAGCAACACCACCTGTCATACATCTCGGAACTTACCACTACGATCAAGCACATCTCCGGGAAGAACAATGTGGTAGCCGATGCCTCCGTCCAATCAGGGCACTCTCTGTCTCCAGGGGTGGATTATATGGTGTTAGCTAAGGTGCAACGACTGGACAGCAAGATGCCGGCGTACGGAACCGCAGTCTCTGGACTCCGCCTCGAAGACATACCCATTGGGCCTGAAAGTAATGAACTCCTTTGCGATGTGTCTACCAGGCAACCTCAGCCCACTGTCCTGACCTCTTGGAGGCGCTGCGTTTTCGACGCCTCGCACGGTTTAGCCCACCCTTCCATCCAGGCGACCATCCAGCTGATCGCAGACAGGTTTCTGTGGTACGGCCTACGCAAGGAGGTCGGGCACTGGACCAGGACATACACGCACTGTCAAACCTCCAAAATCCAGAGGCACATGAGGGCCCCACTGCAACCCTTCCAGCCGACACATACGAGGTTTGAACATGTCCATGTGGACATCGTCGGCCCACTGCCGGTTTCGAGAGGAGTGAGATACCTGTTCACCATGGTGGACAGGTTCAAGAGGTGGCCGGAAGCTGTCCCACTTGCTGACATGTCCACGGAGACATACGCCAGAGTCCTGATTACCACCTGGGTGGCACGGTTCGGAGTCCCAGCCCACGTCACTTCCGACAGGAGTGCACAGTTCACATCGGCTTTGTGGTCTGCACTGGCACAACTACTCGGAACCCAGCTCCGCCGAACGACTGCTTACCACGTGCAGTCTAATGGCCTGGTGGAACGTTTCCACAGGCACTTGAAGTCAGCCCTGATGGAACGCCTCTGAGGCCCAGACTGGGTGGATGAACTCCCCTGGGTGCTGCTTGGCATCTGCACGGCACCCAAGGAGGACCTGGCCGCATCATCGGCCGAACTTGTTTACGGTGCCCCGCTCACAGTTCCCGGTAAGTTTGTGCCAGCACCCCGTGGCCTGGAGGACACACCTGTTGGGGTCGTAACTAAACTCTGGGAGCAGCTTGGAACACTTGCTCCAGTCCCGACGTGCCACTACGGAACAACACCCTCTTTCATGCCCAGGGCAAGTATGTTTTCGTTCGCCGAGGCGCACACAGTCCACCCCTGCAGCGACTATATGAAGGACCCTACGAGGTGGTGCACCATGATGGGACGACCTGCGTTCTCGACATCGGCGGTTGTGAAGAGACTTTTACCATTGACCATCTCAAACTGGCGCATCTAGACCTTGAACGCCTGGTTGCAGTGCCACCCCCACGACGACGAGGCCGGCTACCCAAAAGAACTGACATTGTGCAGGCTGTGGACTCCACACCTCCTTGTGCTGGTTCTGGCGGCGGGGGGGGGGGTGGGGGGGGGCGTCATGTGGTGGTTCGCCCAAGCGGCAGGTGAATCGGCTCCAGCAGTCGCAGGCGAGTCCGTAGCCAGCAGCAACTGAGAGGGCTCTGAGTGCAGGGCAGACCTCGGCCCAGATCCAGTTTTAGAGTCCGGATCTTACAAATTAGATTACAACTGATCCATTATTACAGTTAAGATAATCCATAATAACCATCCAGATAATAATATTACAAGAAAAACAAACAAGAACAACCTAGTTAGTAGATATAGCTATTACAAACACACATAACATACAGAAATCAAGAAGTGAAAAACACCAGAAATATGTTGAATTAAAAGAGGAAATTGAAAGACTATGGAACCTGAACAGAGTATACATTATCTAAATAATATCTACAACTGGTATCATCCCGAAGTCACTGCACAACAGCATTAAACATTTAGGCCTACACAACAACATTCAACAATCTTCAGAAAGCCACAATAGTAAACTCCACTAGAATAGTCTGAATGTTCCTAGCAATTGAGAAATGGGTGTGCTTGGCTACGCCTGTACCATAGGTTTTACCAGACTGAGCTGAGAAAAGATCAATTATTATTTTTTCTTTTTATATTTGCACAGTTTGTTGTCTTTTGCTCATTGTTTGTTTGTCTGTCCTGTAGGGTGTGATCTTTCATTAGTTCTATTGTGTTTCTTGTATTTACTGTGAATACCCACAAGAAAATGAATCTCTGGGTTGTATATGGTGACAACTATGCACTTTGATTATAAATTTTCTTTGAATTTTGAAGTTAACCATTCAGAAATTCATTTGAATTGCATTTGTAATTAATTATAAAAACCTAATATTCAAGTACAGGAGAATTATTTTCCTCCTATTTCAGCCTATGCTCAGTGGCCACTTTAATAGGTACACCTGTATATCTGCTTGTCAATACAAATATTAAATCCCCCAATCATCCCTAAACCATTATGCAGCAACTCAATGCATAAGAGCATGCAGACATAGTCAAGAGTCCAGAAGTTGTTCAGACCAAACAGCAGAATGATGAAGGGTCTCGGCCCAAAACGTCGACTGTACCTCTTCCTAGAGATGCTGCCTGGCCTGCTGCGTTCACCAGCAACTTTGATGTGTGTTGCTAGAATGAGAAAGAAATGTGATCTAAGTGACTTTGGCTGTGGAATGATTGTTGGTGCCAGATGGGGTGGTTTGGGTATCTCAGAAACTACTAATTTCCTGGGATTGCACACACACCAGTCTTTAGAGTTTGTAGAGAATGGTGTGAGAAACAGATAACCAGTTGAGTGGAATGCTGTGGGCAAAAACACCTGGTTAATGAGAGCTGTCAGAAGAGAATGGCCAGACTGGTTCAAGCTGACAGGAAGGTGACAGTAACTCAAGTAACCATGTAGTCAGTGAGCCAGGACCCCAAATTTGGGCCACCAGTACCATCTGGGGGGAGTAATTCTTATAGTGATTTTTGGCAAGGTATGCACCCCTAGTGCTAGAAAATATGTGACGGTTTTGCAGTGGTGGCAGCTTCCTGTGAGGGGGACTGGGAGTTGCACCTCCATGCTATAAGAACCATGGTGCTTTGCCTATGATAAGATGAATTATGCTAGGTACCTGTCCCCTTACTTTGCTCAGATGATGAACCTCCCAAAGAAGAATCCTTTGGTGTATGAGGCCTTCAGGCCAGGCCAATTCTCAGTGCAGCTGTCAAGTAACAGCCCCTTTGGGCAGATCCCTGTGGACCAGGCTATTGAAGCCACAGTGATCAAAGACACACAGACTCTTGGAGGCACATCACGGTTCAGCCTGAATGCTGGAGCTATCAAGCATTACTACATAACAGGTGAGCATTGCAGTGCATTCCTGGGACAGTTAAGGGAGATGGTGTAAGGCAACAAATCAGAGCTTTGTCATGTGGAGCTACAGCGGCCAATAATCCAGAAAGATGAGGAAGCAGTTTTTAGCAGTTGTTAGCCTCATGCATGAATGGGTCAACCCATTTGCAGAGAAGTGGGACCTCATTAGCATCTCTATGGCAAAGGCAGTCCCCAAGGACATGGCCTCCGACCTGATGAAGGCATATGAGATTGGTGAGAAATACTATGCAACCTTCAAGGATGAGAGACTAGAGGAAGACCCACCAGCAAAGAAATTCCATGACCCAATGAAAACCAACAAGCTAAAAACATTCAGTGATATGTATAAGAAGAGAGAAGTGAAATAAAATGGGAGGGCGATCATCTTGAAAGCAGACAGGTCTTTGTTTGGACGCAACATAGTGATGACACAAGGGCACAGTCTACTTATGGAGGATATCCTTTCTCGTCCCCCTGGACGATTGCCCTTCTGGCAATCACAGCAGAAGGATTGCTGAGAAAGACAAATAAAGCTACTTTAGCCACAACCTTGCAGAAAAATGTAGCAGTAGAAGAGCAACTCCCAGGAAACTCTGCTACGGTGGTTGATGGAATGAACTTGGTCCAAAGAGTGAAAGGTGATCAAGTTACTTTCAGAGATGTTGCCACAACAATTCTGGGTATGGCTTTGAGGGAAGGCAGTCAGAGTAGCAGAATAGATGTTGTGTTCGATACATACAAGGAGAACTCTATCAAGAATAGTGAAAGATCTCTACGGGGTAAAGAGACTGGTCATGAGTTGCAAAGTATCACAGGCACACAGATGGTGAGGCAGTGGAGGAGTTTCCTGACCAAAGTTAGTAACAAAAATAGTCTCATTAGCTCCATAGTCCATGGATGGAGGAAGGCGGACTACAGAGCAAAGCTACAGGAGAAGATTCTGTATGCAACTGTGAATGACAAATGTTGCAGAATCACATCTCAACAGTGAGGAGGTGTCAGCTCTTCAGTGTTAACAAAAAGAAGCAGATGGCCGCCTACTTCTCCATGCTGCCCATGCCACAAGAGCGGGATACCAATCTGTAGTGATCTGCTCAGAAGACACAGATGTCTTTATCAAGTCTTTAGCATTTTGCGACAAGATTGAGGCCCCATTGTTCCAGAAGTGTGGCACTAGAACCCATACAAGGCTTGTAGACATCAGGAAGGTTGCTGCCACTGTTGGCATAGAGGTTTGTAGGACTCTCATCGGGTTGCACGCATATTAAGGATGTGACACTGTAAGCACTTTTGCAGGCAAAGGGAAGACAAGTGCCCTAAAACTTCTGACCAGCAACAGGGAAACTCAGGACACATTCTTAGAGTTGGGTCGGGAATGGGACCTCTCCCCAGAACTGATGGATAAACTGGAGGCACTTACATGTCTCCTGTATGCCCCAAAAGCATCGACCACCAAGGTCAATGAGCTCAGGTATCACCTTTTCTGTGCCAAACAAGGTGAAATCGAAAGTCATCAACTCCCACCATGCAAGGACTACTTAACAAAACATGTACAGCGAGCCAACTACCAGGCTGGTATATGGAGAAGATGTTTGGAGAAGGACCCACAAATGCCAAGCCCTGTTGGTAGAGGATGGACAATGGAGAGAGAAGAGGAAGCTGAACAGTTGGTGGTGCACTGGATGGAAGGCCAGCCAGCACCCGATGCCGTCCTGGATCTACTGGCCTGTAACTGTCCAAAAAATGTTCATTCCCAAGCTGTGTGTGTGTTGCAAATGGCCTCAGGTGTACTGACATGTTGTAGACTGGCAGACCATGAGAATCAGGCATCCACCTCAGAGAGTGTGGAAAGTTCACGTGAAGATGTGGAAGACTTGGAAAATTATTGTGATTACGTAAGGGTTTCTTCTTTTATGTTACTGCGAAGACTAACAATATGGCTTCTTTGTTATGTTATAATTAAAATGGCTTTTCTGTAATAATAACTGCGATGTAAGGAGCGCTCTCTCTCTCTCTCTCTCCTTGTTTGGGTTATATTATTGATAAGAGACAGAATGAACCAATTGGGATAGGTGTTATTCTTTCTTGTGTGTCTGTAAGCTATTGTTTCATGGGGTTTTGGCGCAGAAGGCAGATGGGAACAGAGTGAGGAGACGCAATGCTGTAAACTGGGTGATTGGACAGACCCTGAGCGGGAGTCTGAGGCCCAGGGGCTTCAGCGAGGAGAGGGGTTGAAGACAGACTTGTGTGGAGCGTCTGGTCGACCACTGTAGTTGGTCCCAGGTGGTGGGTCGAGGGGATCGAATGGTGGAAAGAAGGCTCCGTTACTTGAGCTCCAACTGTTGTGCACGAAGTGGATGAACTTTGATAAGTTTGGCACCTTTTATTTTCCTTTTATATTTCATCTCTATTATTTACATGGTTCCCATAAGATCTATAAAGTGTCATCATTTAATAGCATATGCTGTATTGTCTGTTATTTGGCGTGGTGGGGTACATCACACAGCATCTACACAAACTTGATTACCCAGTTTGGCGGGGCCGCAGGTTGCTCCCCCTAGACTAAAGCGAGTTGAGCGAGCCTAAGGTTTACCAGGGGGCTACAATTATTAATAGGTTATGAAAGTATGGAAAACAAAGTATGGAAAGCATTCTTTGATTAAATACACTCATTTTACAACCAAATGGTAATGGCCTAGGTTATGGCCGTGTGGAACCCCACATTTGAATTATTGTACTGTAATTCTATATGCTATGACAAAAGCTTAAGATTTTTTTGATTTAATACAACAATTTGGAAAATATCATGACATTGATAAAGCTCCAGAAATCTCTCCAAATGAGGTTTTTTACCTTTTGGGGGTTGGGTAACATTTTATGCTGTACTGATGTTAATATGGAATATATACAAAAAGTGTTTGCTTATTTGAAGTAATAAAGCTACCACTGGTGCAATGCTATCACATATTTTCTAGCTCTTGAGATGTATACCTTGCCAAAAATCACTATGAGCATTATTCCCCTCAGATGGTACCAACCAACCCTACTGGCTCACGGTCTAATGTGTTACAGCAGTGGTGTACAGAGGAGCATCTCGGAATGCACGTCATGTTGAACATCAAAGTGGATGGGATACAGCAGCAGAAGACCACAAAAATAACTTATTACATAGAGGACGTGACTTAGAAAAGTGTATATATGAATAATTGATGAACTGCAAAGAAAAACAGTAAAATCCATACTTCATTAAGGATTAGTATCTTTGGAAGTGGTAGAAAAAATGAAGTTGAAATACATGAATTAATAAAGTTACCTTGACATACAACTTGCTGGACAGCATTCAGTTAAATACTGAGGAATGGATCTCATTGAATAAGATAGCAGCTTTGTTATATTTTCTGAGTGTTACCCAATATACTTTAACTGTTGTACAATAGGTTCATAGCAGTAAGAGAAATATAGGTCTATACCTGACGATGTCATAAGGCGGTGGCTGGGAACGGACCCAAGTGCAAGACACAGACACTGAAGTACTAGGGACAGGACTAGGATACAGGGCGTTGGCAAGGACATGGACAGAAAAAGCAGGAACCTGGAACAGGACTGGACAAAAAAGCTAGGAACCCAGTATTGGACTCCGAGCCAGAGACTGGACAAGGACCCAGTACCTGGGTCTTGCCTCTGGCTCGGGCCCCAGAACTAGGCAAGGACGAGGCTTGGCAGGCAGGCAGGATGAGGCAGAAATCTACACGCTTGAAGCTTGAGGCTAGAGGCTGGAGGATGGAGGCAGGAGACTTGAGGCGAGGCTGGGGGCCGCAGGCCGGAGCGTTGAGGCGAGGCTGGGGGCCGCAGGCCGGAGCGTTGAGGCGAGGCTGGGGGCCGCAGGCCGGAGCGTTGAGGCGAGGCTGGGGGCCGCAGGCCGGAGCGTTGAGGCGAGGCTGGGGGCCGCAGGCCGGAGCGTTGAGGCGAGGCTGGGGGCCGCAGGCCGGAGCGTTGAGGCTGGAGGCAGGAGACTTGAGGCAAGGCGAAGCTGGAGGCAGCAAACTTGTGTCTACAGGCTAGAGGCTAGAGACATGAGACTTGGCTCCTCCGGGGCAGGGTGCAGATCACCTGAGCAGGGCACGGATCACCACCGAACAGAGGCAAGGGACAGGAAGGGACAGAACCAACGGCAGGTAATGGCGAGACGGCCTGGCTTACCTGGGCGGATCAAGGGACAGGAAGGGAGCTAGGAATAGGGTGGCTCCAGGACAAGACTGCAGGCAAGGCAAGGCAAGGGTTTCCAGCAAGACAAGGCAAGGGTTTCAGGTGAGGAAACAAAAGGCCAAGCAAGGGATCCAAGGAGTAGGGACAAAAACAATCCAGCAACCACGCCCTGTTCTCTGGAGGTATTTATGCAGCCAGCCCCAACTAGAATCAACTGCCTCAATTAGCTCAACAAGGACAGAAACAGGGTAGATAAGAAAACCTGGAGTAAGGGTTGATGGATCGAACTGTGAACCGGAATACAGACTTCACAGACCGGACTATGACAGTTCCCACCCCCACCCCATGGGAGCCTCCGGGTGACCAAACAGGGTATCCAGACTATGGACGACCCAGGCGGATGGGAGGGTATGTAACAGAAATAAACCCCAGGTGGCAAGAGGAAAACGACAGTGTCTGTGTCGCTGCGTCCATGGTTGGCTGGATTGTTCTCTCATAGGGGCATGGCTGGGAACGGACCCAAGTGCAAGACACAGACACTGAAGTACTAGGGACAGGACTAGGATATAGGGCGATGGCAAGGACATGGACAGGAAAACCAGGAACCTGGAGCAGGACTGGACAAAAGAGCTAGGAGCCCTGGCTTGGACTCCGAGTCAGAGATTGGACAAGGACCCACTACTTGGGTCATGCCTCTGGCTCGGGCCCCAGAACTAGGCAAGGACGAGGCTTGCCAGACAGGCAGAACGAGGCAGAAATCTACAGACTTGAAACTTGAGGCTAGAGGCTGGAGACTTGGCGAGGCTGGAGGCAGGAGACTGGAGACTTGGCGAGGCTGGAGGCAGGAGACTTGAGGCGAGGCGAGGCTGGAGGCAGGAGACTTGAGGCGAGGCGAGGCTGGAGGCAGGAGACTTGAGGCGAGACGAGGCTGGAGGCAGGAGACTTGAGGCGAGACGAGGCTGGAGGCAGGAGACTTGAGGCGAGGCGAGGCTGGAGGCAGGAGACTTGAGGCGAGGCGAGGCTGGAGGCAGGAGACTTGAGGCAAGGCGAGGCTGGAGGCAGGAGACTTGAGGCGAGGCTGGAGGCAGGAGGCAGGAGACTTGAGGCGAGGCTGGAGGCAGGAGGCAGGAGACTTGAGGCGAGGCGAGGCTGGAGGCAGGAGACTTGAGGCGAGGCAGGAGGCAGGAGGCAGGAGACTTGAGGCGAGGCGAGGCTGGAGGCAGGAGACTTGAGGCGAGGCTGGAGGCAGGAGACTTGAGGCGAGGCTGGAGGCAGGAGACTTGAGGCGAGGCGAAGCTGGAGGCAGGAGACTTGAGGCGAGGCAGGAGGCAGGAGGCAGGAGACTTGAGGCGAGGCGAGGCTGGAGGCAGGAGACTTGAGGCGAGGCTGGAGGCAGGAGACTTGAGGCGAGGCGAGGCTGGAGGCAGGAGACGAGGCGAGGCGAGGCTGGAGGCAGGAGACTTGAGGCGAGGCGAGGCTGGAGGCAGGAGACTTGAGGCGAGGCGAGGCGAGGCTGGAGGCAGGAGACGAGGCGAGGCTTGGCTGGAGGCAGGAGGCAGGAGACTTGAGGCGAGGCGAGGCTGGAGGCAGGAGACCTGAGGCGAGGCTGGAGGCAGGAGACTGGAGACTTGGCGAGGCTGGAGGCAGGAGACTTGAGGCGAGGCGAGGCTGGAGGCAGGAGACTTGAGGCTAGGCGAGGCTGGAGGCAGGAGACTTGAGGCGAGGCGAGGCTGGAGGCAGGAGACTTGAGGCGAGGCGAGGCTGGAGGCAGGAGACTTGAGGCGAGACGAGGCTGGAGGCAGGAGACTTGAGGCGAGGCGAGGCTGGAGGCAGGAGACTTGAGGCGAGGCGAGGCTGGAGGCAGGAGACTTGAGGCGAGGCGAGGCTGGAGGCAGGAGACTTGAGGCGAGGCTGGAGGCAGGAGGCAGGAGACTTGAGGCGAGGCTGGAGGCAGGAGGCAGGAGACTTGAGGCGAGGCGAGGCTGGAGGCAGGAGACTTGAGGCGAGGCAGGAGGCAGGAGGCAGGAGACTTGAGGCGAGGCGAGGCTGGAGGCAGGAGACTTGAGGCGAGGCTGGAGGCAGGAGACTTGAGGCGAGGCGAGGCTGGAGGCAGGAGACTTGAGGCGAGGCGAAGCTGGAGGCAGGAGACTTGAGGCGAGGCAGGAGGCAGGAGGCAGGAGACTTGAGGCGAGGCTGGAGGCAGGAGACTTGAGGCGAGGCGAGGCTGGAGACTTGAGGCGAGGCGAGGCTGGAGGCAGGAGACGAGGCGAGGCGAGGCTGGAGGCAGGAGACTTGAGGCGAGGCGAGGCTGGAGGCAGGAGACTTGAGGCGAGGCGAGGCGAGGCTGGAGGCAGGAGACGAGGCGAGGCTTGGCTGGAGGCAGGAGGCAGGAGACTTGAGGCGAGGCGAGGCTGGAGGCAGGAGACTTGAGGCGAGGCTGGAGGCAGGAGGCAGGAGACTTGAGGCGAGGCTGGAGGCAGGAGGCAGGAGACTTGAGGCGAGGCAGGAGGCAGGAGACTTGAGGCGAGGCAGGAGGCAGGAGGCAGGAGACTTGAGGCGAGGCAGGAGGCAGGAGGCAGGAGACTTGAGGCGAGGCGAGGCTGGAGGCAGGAGGCAGGAGACTTGAGGCGAGGCTGGAGGCAGGAGGCAGGAGACGAGGCGAGGCGAGGCTGGAGGCAGGAGATGAGGCGAGGCTTGGCTGGAGGCAGGAGGCAGGAGACTTGAGGCGAGGCGAGGCTGGAGGCAGGAGACTTGAGGTGAGGCTGGAGGCAGGAGGCAGGAGACTTGAGGCGAGGCAGGAGGCAGGAGGCAGGAGACTTGAGGCGAGGCAGGAGGCAGGAGGCAGGAGACTTGAGGCGAGGCGAGGCTGGAGGCAGGAGGCAGGAGACTTGAGGCGAGGCTGGAGGCAGGAGGCAGGAGACGAGGCGAGGCGAGGCTGGAGGCAGGAGATGAGGCGAGGCTTGGCTGGAGGCAGGAGGCAGGAGACTTGAGGCGAGGCGAGGCTGGAGGCAGGAGACTTGAGGTGAGGCTGGAGGCAGGAGGCAGGAGACTTGAGGCGAGGCAGGAGGCAGGAGACTTGAGGCGAGGCGAGGCAGGAGACTTGAGGCGAGGCGAGGCAGGAGGCAGGAGACTTGAGGCGAGGCGAGGCTGGAGGCAGGAGACTTGAGGCGAGGCGAGGCTGGAGGCAGGAGACTTGAGGCGAGGCTTGGCTGGAGGCAGGAGACGAGGCGAGGCTTGGCTGGAGGCAGGAGGCAGGAGACTTGAGGCGAGGCGAGGCTGGAGGCAGGAGACTTGAGGCGAGGCTTGGCTGGAGGCAGGAGGCAGGAGACGAGGCGAGGCGAGGCTGGAGGCAGGAGACTTGAGGCGAGGCTGGAGGCAGGAGGCAGGAGACTTGAGGCGAGGCTGGAGGCAGGAGGCAGGAGACTTGAGGCGAGGCAGGAGGCAGGAGGCAGGAGACTTGAGGCGAGGCGAGGCTGGAGGCAGGAGACTTGAGGCGAGGCGAGGCTGGAGGCAGGAGACGAGGCGAGGCGAGGCTGGAGGCAGGAGACTTGAGGCGAGGCGAGGCTGGAGGCAGGAGACTTGAGGCGAGGCGAGGCTGGAGGCAGGAGACTTGAGGCGAGGCAGGAGGCAGGAGACTTGAGGCGAGGCTGGAGGCAGGAGACTTGAGGCGAGGCGAGGCTGGAGGCAGGAGACTTGAGGCGAGGCGAGGCTGGAGGCAGGAGACTTGAGGCGAGGCGAGGCAGGAGGCAGGAGACTTGAGGCGAGGCTGGAGGCAGGAGACTTGAGGCGAGGCAGGAGGCAGGAGGCAGGAGACTTGAGGCGAGGCAGGAGACTTGAGGCGAGGCGAGGCTGGAGGCAGGAGGCAGGAGACTTGAGGCGAGGCTGGAGGCAGGAGACTTGAGGCGAGGCAGGAGGCAGGAGGCAGGAGACTTGAGGCGAGGCAGGAGACTTGAGGCGAGGCGAGGCTGGAGGCAGGAGGCAGGAGACTTGAGGCGAGGCTGGAGGCAGGAGGCAGGAGACTTGAGGCGAGGCATGGCTGGAGGCAGGAGGCAGGAGGCTGGAGGCAGGAGGCAGGAGACGAGGCGAGGCGAGGCTGGAGGCAGGAGGCGAGGCGAGGCTGGAGGCAGGAGGCGAGGCGAGGCTGGAGGCTTGAGGCGAGGCGAGGCAGGAGGCTTGAGGCGAGGCGAGGCTGGAGGCAGGAGACTTGAGGCGAGGCGAGGCTGGAGGCAGGAGGCAGGAGACTTGAGGCGAGGCTGGAGGCAGGAGGCAGGAGACTTGAGGCGAGGCGAGGCTGGAGGCAGGAGGCAGGAGACTTGAGGCGAGGCTGGAGGCAGGAGGCAGGAGACTTGAGGCGAGGCGAGGCTGGAGACAGGAGACTTGAGGCGAGGCGAGGCTGGAGGCAGGAGACTTGAGGCGAGGCGAGGCTGGAGGCAGGAGGCAGGAGACTTGAGGCGAGGCGAGGCTGGAGGCAGGAGACTTGAGGCGAGGCGAGGCTGGAGGCAGGAGGCAGGAGACTTGAGGCGAGGCTGGAGGCAGGAGACTTGAGGCGAGGCATGGCTGGAGGCAGGAGGCAGGAGACTTGAGGCGAGGCATGGCTGGAGGCAGGAGGCAGGAGACTTGAGGCGAGGCTGGAGGCAGGAGGCAGGAGACGAGGCGAGGCGAGGCTGGAGGCAGGAGACTTGAGGCGAGGCAGGAGACTTGAGGCGAGGCTGGAGGCAGGAGGCAGGAGACTTGAGGCGAGGCTGGAGGCAGGAGACTTGAGGCGAGGCGAGGCTGGAGGCAGGAGGCAGGAGACTTGAGGCGAGGCGAGGCTGGAGGCAGGAGGCAGGAGACTTGAGGCGAGGCTGGAGGCAGGAGGCAGGAGACTTGAGGCGAGGCTGGAGGCAGGAGACAGGAGACTTGAGGCGAGGCTGGAGGCAGGAGGCAGGAGACTTGAGGCGAGGCGAGGCTGGAGGAAGGAGGCAGGAGACTTGAGGCGAGGCTGGAGGCAGGAGGCAGGAGACTTGAGGCGAGGCTGGAGGCAGGAGGCAGGAGACTTGAGGCGAGGCGAGGCTGGAGGCAGGAGACTTGAGGCGAGGCGAGGCTGGAGGCAGGAGACGAGGCGAGGCTTGGCTGGAGGCAGGAGGCAGGAGACTTGAGGCGAGGCGAGGCTGGAGGCAGGAGACTTGAGGCGAGGCTGGAGGCAGGAGGCAGGAGACGAGGCGAGGCAGGAGGCAGGAGACTTGAGGCGAGGCAGGAGGCAGGAGACTTGAGGCGAGGCAGGAGGCAGGAGGCAGGAGACTTGAGGCGAGGCGAGGCTGGAGGCAGGAGGCAGGAGACTTGAGGCGAGGCTGGAGGCAGGAGGCAGGAGACTTGAGGCGAGGCTGGAGGCAGGAGGCAGGAGACTTGAGGCGAGGCTGGATCAGGAGGCAGGAGATGAGGCGAGGCTGGAGGCAGGAGGCAGGAGACTTGAGGCGAGGCTGGAGGCCTGAGGCAGGAGTATTGAGGCGAGGCTGGAGGCCGGAGGCAGGAGACTTGAGGCGAGGCTGGAGGCCGCAGGCCGGAGCGTTGAGGCGAGGCTGGAGGCCGCAGGCCGGAGGCCGGAGCCTTGAGCCTTCAGTCGAGGCGAGGCCACAGGCCGAAGCCTTGAAGCTGGAGGCAGGAGACTTGAGGCGAGGCTGGAGGCAGGAGACTTGAAGCTGGAGGCTGGAGGCAGGAGGCAGGAGACTTGAGGCTGGAGGCTGGAGACTTGAGGCGAGGCTGGAGGCTGGAGGCAGGAGACTTGAGGCGAGGCTGGAGGCTGGAGGCAGGAGACTTGAGGCGAGGCTGGAGGCTGGAGGCAGGAGACTTGAGGCGAGGCTGGAGGCTGGAGGCAGGAGACTAGAGGCAGGGCGCGGTACTCCTGGGCAGGGCGTGGATCACCACCCGACAGAGGCAAGGGATAGGAGGGGACAGAACCAACCCCAGGTAACGGCGAGACGGCCTGGCTTACCTGGGCAGATCAAGGGATAGGAAGGGAGCTAGGAACAGGGTGGCTCCAGGACAAGACTGCAGGCAAGACAAGGCAGGGCTTCAGGTGAGGAAACAGAAGGCCGAGCAAGGGATTCAAGGAGTAGGGACAAGAACAATCTAGCAACCACACCCTGTTCTCTGGAGGTATTTATGCAGCCAGCCCCAATTAGAATCAACTGCCTCAATTAGCTCAACAAGGACAGAAACAGGGTAGATAGGAAAACCTGGAGCAAGGGTCGATGGACCGAACCGTGAACTGAAATATGGACTACACGGACCGGACTATGACAGACTAATGATATATTTCTTCAATTTCTTCATTTAATATGATTCCAGAGCAAACGTGGTTAAGTCTCCAACTTGTTTACATTTTCATTGAATGAATGACAATTGATATGTATCTTATGCACACAACCACGTTTAAATAGTTGGAGATCCAGGTCTTATCTAGTATTGTGTATAACAGTGGTCTGTTCCAAACTTATCTAGTAAGGAGGGGGAAAGAATGTATGAAGTCTAAAGTGGTGCATTTTTACAGAGTTAATTAAAATGATTTGGCATATTACAAATAACGATAATTGTTCATAGAAAGAGAAATCAATCTGGAATAAACAGTATCCTTTGCATAATTAAGTGCATGTGATTTGTCTTGTAACTAGACAACATCAAGCCTCAAGGTACAGGATTTTTTTTGATAAAGGTTTCTTGATGAGAACATCATTGAAACAATTTCCTGTCTTCCTGGAAACCACCTGCTGTAATGAAGTTCAGATGGGGATGTTGGATGTCAGAGGACTTTGACATTGGTTTGCTTATCCTGACAATGAACATGGGCAATTTTGATAGCAGTTTTCCTGTGCTTTAGGTGTCTACTATAAGCTTCAAGTAGAATGGGTATATGGTAATTGGATAAAGGATTAGCCAAGATGCTATGTTAGAGCAAAGACCATGTAACCTATTCCTGCTCTTGTTTTCTGTGATTCCATGCTAACATCTCTGGCAATCTTTGGAGGATAGAAATCAATGGTGACGGCAAAATGTGAGATTGCCATCAGGTCGGACGTCTTAGTCTTTCAACATTCTCTGGTGCAGATGGCTGAAGGCCGTGCTGATATACAGGAGGCAGTGGTGGCATCAAGAATCCAGGACAAATGTTTGTATCTCGGCTCTTCTTGAAGTTATTATTTTTATACAGTACCAGTGTCTGAAAAATACAATTTCCCGTGCATCATAAACCTTATCTTCCATTGTTGTGTGATGAACTGCAAAGGGCTTATGGAAAAGGGGCAGTGTGACCAGTGGCAACTGCATCTGTACATCAGCAAAGAGGAAAGAATGGGTCATATCTATGAGCCAAAGCAAGACGATTTCTACATTGAATTTTAAATTTTATTCCAGTGTCAGGTTGCCCTCTGGCTCAGATTCTTTCTCAATCTTTTTTATTAAGTTTCGAATTGATAAACATAACAATGATAATGATACAAAGAGATTGGGATTACATTAATAACGGTTAATGTATACAGACACAGAATCTGGCTCAGTTTCATGCTGTGTTTACTTTATAACTGTGGAATCTGTGCAAAGCAAAATGCATTCATATTGAGGCTAATCTTACTTTCAACACTTTTTGAACATTATTGAGATTAGAATACCATTAATTGATTATCCGTATGCTGTATATCTTCAAGACCTAGGCTAAGTAATGAACAATAGGAGAAATTACCCAGCACTGGGATGCGTGGAGTTCACAAGAAGTTTTGATTCTGAGTGTGATAGAAGAGTTTGAGGTATGATTTACTTAGAAAAAGAACCAGAAATGTAAAAAAAATGGAAAGCAGATCTTGCCAAATGAAGAAAAAGACTAGCAAGTGAACAGTAGATCTGTTAAAGTTATTCATTATTTATCATCTACTTACAATCCTACATTCTTTCACATATTTAAAAGTTGCTGGTGAACGCAGCAGGCCAGGCAGCATCTCTAGGAAGAGGTGCAGTCGACGTTTCAGGCCGAGACCCTTCGTCAGGACTAACTGAAGGAAGAGTGAGTAAGGGATTTGAAAGTTGGAGGGGGAGGGGGAGATCCAAAATGATAGGAGAAGACAGGAGGGGGAGGGATAGAGCCAAGAGCTGGACAGGTGATAGGCAAAAAGGGATACGAAAGGATCATGGGACAGGAGGTTCGGGAAGAAAGACAGGGGGGGGACCCAGAGGATGGGCAAGGGGTATATTCAGAGGGACGGGGGAGAAAAAGGAGAGTCAGAGAAAGAATGTGTGTATAAAAATAAGTAACAGATGGGGTACGAGGGGGAGGTGGGACATTAGCGGAAGTTAGAGAAGTCGATGTTCATGCCATCAGGTTGGAGGCTACCGCTAATGCCCCACCTCCCCCTCGTACCCCATCTGTTACTTATTTTTATACACACATTCTTTCTCTCACTCTCCTTTTTCTCCCTCTGTCCCTCTGAATATACCCCTTGCCCATCCTCTGGGTCCCCCCCCCACATGTCTTTCTTCCCGGACCTCCTGTCCCATGATCCTCTCGTATCCCTTTTGCCAATCACCTGTCCAGCTCTTGGCTCTATCCCTCCCCCTCCTGTCTTCTCCTATCATTTTGGATCTCCCCCTCCCCCTCCAACTTTCAAATCCCTTACTCACTCTTCCTTCAGTTAGTCCTGACGAAGGGTCTCGGCCTGAAACGTCAACTGTACCTCTTCCTAGAGATGCTGCCTGGCCTGCTGCGTTCACCAGCAACTTTTATGTGTGTTGCTTGAATTTCCAGCATCTGCAGAATTCCTGTTGTTCTTTCACATATTGCTATTTATTTAGTCAGCAGCATGCGATTGGTGTGATTAGTTTCTTTTTCTCCCAGTTTTTTTCAATGTCAGCATGGCTGAAATAAAGGTCTCAACACATGGGGACCACTTGCCTGTAATTTTTGGATGTTTGTTACCACTCATGGCATTTTTTTGACAACATACTTCTGATAGTCACTTATGTGTCAGTGTAAGAGACCTGTGCATTAACTAGGCTTGGACTTGCTGTTGTCTATGTCCACCATTTGTCTCTGATACAAAATGCTTGTGACAAGAAGAGTGATGGAGTTTTAAAGCACAGAAAACGATCCTTTGACTCACTAAGGCTGTACCGACCATCAAGCACCCATTTACCCTGAACTTTATTAATCTCATTTTATTCTCCTAACAGGACCATCAACTACCCCAACCCTAGAGCTCTCCACTCGGGTATGCAATAGAGTCAATCAACCTACCGACTCAAACCTTTGAGATATTGGAGCACCAGAGGAAACAGGAAGTACAAGTAAACTCCACACAGACAACACCTGCATTCAGGATTGAACTCAGGTCCATAGACTAAAAGAGATAGGAGCAGAATTAATACCATTTGGCCCATTGAGTCTGCTCCGCCTTTTCATCGTGGCTGATCCGTTTTCCCTCTCAATCCCATTCTCCTGCCTCCTCCCTGTAACGTTTCACACCCTGACTAATCAAGAACCTATCGACCTCCCCCTTAAGTACAGGACCCTATACAATAAGGTCATTGGAGCTAATGTACTCTACTAGCTGCTCTACTGAGATCTCTGAGTACGAGTACTGTATCTGGAACCGGACCAGCCTGTGACATCCTCCTCTGAAAACTTTTTCACTGATACAGAAGGGAACACGAGGCAATCAGAAGGGAAAACTTTTTTGACCCTTATATTTTGGGAATTATTTAAATTTTAGAAGTCCCAGCCTTCCCCTTCACCACCCCACCCCCCCACACCTGGCTCCATTTGCCTTTAGTTGCCTTGTGTGCTTCCACTTACCATTGCCTGCCTCATCTCCCAACTTCAACCTTCCCTACCAGACTTTGTCTGACCATCGTCCTTCACCTCTCCTCGATCCACCAAGCACCTACTGGAATTTTTCTCACCATTCCCCTCTCCTCTTTATACCAGCTCTCATCCCTCTCCACTCTTAGTTCCAATGCAGGGTCTTTTTCACCCCACCAGTTCTGCTTGATCTGCTGAGTTCCTCCCGCAGATTGTTGGTTGCTCCAGTATCTGCAGTCTTTGTATCTCCACAGCCTTTAAGGTTGCCTTTATACTGATCTCTACATATGATGCCCATTGTATGCCAATTTATGACAATGTATAAATAATCATATCAGGAATGGTGACCATAGAGTTAACTTGCATGAGCTCACGTTAATGAGGCTGAGCTCACGAGGATAATCAGGATGAGCTCAAAGTCTTTGTAGGTAATAAAGTGCTATCTTGAAGTACAAGCAGCCTTGATGTACGGGGAATATAGCATATAATTTGCATGCAGTGATGTTCCAGAAGGATGGGTAATACAGTCTGACCTTCCCGGTAACATGACCGCCTCAAAAAACTAATAAATAAATAGCCACACAAGCAGCCAAGTTAACAACTAAGGCATTTTGCAGTGCATGTCAAGATATAAGTGACTGCAGAGACAGCATGTGCCATTTATGGTAAGGCTTCCAGATTCCATGGACACCATGGGTATTAGAATAGCCCTAAAATTCACCATAGCTGGTTGGTGGTTTAGTGGCATCTGCACCATACTTCGAAGCAAGTGGTCCCAGGTTCGAACCTGGCTGGCTCTTTGCACTCCTTCCATCTGTGCTGTGTCGAGGGTAGAGAATAAAACCTAGGCAAATGCTGAAGAAATGACATGGTTCAGCCCTCATGCCACTAGCTGCAGAGAGGAGCTCATTAACTAACATTCACAATATGCACCAAAAGCCTTTTCTCCAAAATTCTCTATGAATGCAGAAACTGGAAAGAAAAATGAAGTAAGTGTGTTGGTGAGCAATAGAACAGGTCAGGCAACTCTTAGGAATGGGACTGTGAAGATGATGAGGGCCGGGATTAGGGAGACGATCAGAACTGGAGTTAGGGAACCGATGGCCGATACTCTTGGCAGAGTGGAACTGGAGCATAGCGATCAATGACCCTGAGAAGTAAAGAAGCTGGCAAGTAAACAATCCCTTGGACATGCAGGCAGTGAGCTAATGGGGCTCAGTCCTACAACAAATACTGAATCAGACCTCAGCACCCTGACTAAGATCTTCTTCAAGCCCATGCCATTCTCAGGATCTCCATGTGAACGTGAAGTCCTTTTGCTATATACCTCCCAGTGTCTCGTTACATTCCTAATTGACCCTGTGCACATATTAATTGTACACGTAGAAAACCGAGAATGATACTCTGGAAGTATGCTGCCATGCAAAAATATACCCACCATTCTCTGGATGCTAGGGAGAAATCGTCTGGTCTTTTACGAAATAGTGCTAAGGGATGTTTTGCGTACATTGGAGAGCTGGTACACTTTGTTGAAAAATGGTGCCTTTGACATTGTATCATTACCTTTGTTCTGCATGGAAAATTGGCAAAGCTTTCTTTTTCCCCAAGATGGTGCAGGGACCCTTAACCCACGACGTCTGAATTGATAACAACTGAGTGACATTATTTCAACTATAAAGAATCACAAATAATAATGATAGACTTGAAAGTGTTTGAACAGTTTCAAATGTCTGTCTTGTCACTGAAGCCCAATGCCTGGGAAAACAAATCAATAAGCACATTACCTCACCGTGGCCTGATTTATGAGGGTGTGAGCGATAGCATTGGCAAACAGTATTTATTGCAACTCCTGGATTATGTTGTCACGCAAAGGTTTAATTTATTGTTGCCAATCCACAGTTTAAAATAGAAAGCAAGATATTGTTGCAAAAAAACATAAAAATGAGTCTCAATGTTTTATCAGAAGAAAAAAACACCCTAACTCTGCTCTTTCAAATGTATTTCATTAAACAGCAGATGTATTTCTATCATAACAACATTCATTAAACCCTTATAATGTCACAACATTTAGAATACATGATCATAATGAATAGCTAAGAACTGATTACTCATTCTAAACGTAGTAGATAGAGTTCTGGTAAAAAAAATTGAGATAAATGTCATGAATTTTGATGATGCAAATGCCAATTGTGCTCAAAATTGAGACATGTTTGAGTGGGCTTTCTTCCATTAGAATCTGTTTAAATGTGTCTGCATGCAAATTCTTCCCAGAAGGATGGCAATTAGAACACAATTACACATTTGATAATGTCATTTTAATAACCACATTAAATATAACTCTGGAATAAACATGGTACAGTTTTATTAATATTGCTAAAAGAGAGTTTTTATCATTAATGTGTATGCATTTTAATTACAGTTGCTTCACTGCCTTTGAGGAACTTGAAAGTAAATAACTGAGGGTGGCATTATAATGCAATACAGAACAAGTTAATAGGCAGTTAATGCACTGTGGTGAATTTATTAGAAAATTAAAATGAAGCTCATATTTAAAAGCTTTCAAAACATGCTTTAAGTGACACCCTACATAAAAATAGAGTAATTTTAAAACATTGTACAAAAGTTGCAAGTGGTTGTAATGAATGTGAACTTGTCATGATGGTTAATTCAGACTGCTAGTATGGCTGATGTTGTGGGTGTATTTTTTTAACTCATGGACACTATATAACTTATTTGACCCTGGACAAAACTCTACCATTAAAATTTCATAATCATTTGCAGTGGTTTAGCTGATTGCAAATGAATTACGGCAAAAGAGCAATGCAACTTGACAGAAACTCTTGACTACTCTATAAAAGAATAAACAATCTGCTGGAGAAATTCAATGGTTAGGGCAGCATCTCTGTGGCTGGGGGGAGGGTAAAAGGGTGTTGGTGGTAATGGAGTTGAAACCCTGAATCAGGATCAGGTATATACAATGTGAGTAGAAAAACGCTTAGACTGAAAATTGTATCCATCTAAAAATTCCAAAAAAAAATTAGTGGCCAAATTATGCGACCCACTGTGATAATTTTCCAGGAACTGAGCAGATACTTAATTTTCCAAAGTGACATACAGAATGTGTAAGTGTTCATGACCCAGCTGCTACTTGGCAGTTCACAAATGATATCATTCTCAACAACCAAATTATTAAACTTGTAAATTGTGTCATTTGTTCTATATTTGTATATCTAACCAAAGAAGGGAAATGTTCTTCAATATTCTATATCATAAATTTAATTCTCAAATTATGGATAACTTTTATTGCTGAATGATACAATCTGAGGTATTTACATAGAAAATAGGTATATCACATCACTGCCAAGCTTAAGCTCATGTGGGAACTTAAGGATTTACGCAGACTAGATTGCCACCTAGCTCAGTCATTGCAGAGTTGGATGATTTTTTTAAGTAAGGAACAGATTCAGTTCAACAGGAAATGGAGAGGAATTGTTTTAATACTCACAGTGCAAAGAGATCAAAGAGCTTTGAGATATTTTTCCCCAGGAGGTAAAACAATGTAGTAGCTAAAGAGTCTTATCGTAAACAAGAGACAATCTGCAGATGCTGGAAATCTGAGCAACTCACACAAAATGCCGGAGGAACTCAGCAGGGCAGACAGCATCTATGATAAAGAGTATAATTGATGTTTTGGTCCTGCTGAAGGGTTTCGGCCCGAAATGTCGACTGCACTCTCTTCCATAGATGCTGCCCGGCCTGCTGAGTTCCTCCAGCCTTTTGTGTGTGTTGCTAAATAGTCTTCTTCAATTGCTAACTTCTAACTTTAATGCTTGGTTTATTAGCTGGCCCATGAAATGCAAAAAAAGGTAGTTATCTGATCTCTACTGGAAGTATAAGTGCTGTGCAATTACAATCTCTATAGATGTTTGCCATTGTCAGCTCTTCTAATTCCTCTTTGTCAAATATCTCAAGTGATGGTTAAGGATTTGGATGCTTGGAAATTCAATGAAATAATCTTGATATTTTGGAGAGGTCACCAACAACTTTGTAATTACTGTTAGATTTTTGGATTTTATACAATTCACGTATATCTCTCTAGCTGTCACTACTGCTAGCTTATGCTTTCCTTTGTATATAAAAATATAAAAGCATGCACATCACCATTGGAAGAATTCCATCCCAGGAATTTGCTGGTGGTGTGGAGGGGAGGGGGTTGGAATTGAAATTTTCTCCCATTATTGTGTCCCATGGGCCGTGGGATTGGAAAGTGAACAAATTTTTGTTGAAACCACCAATTGAAAAGAATGTATCATTATGGTATTCATTCACTGGTTAGTTTTGGGCTTGGCTCAAGTGAACAAGACTCCAATTTTCACAGGATTGACACATTGCTTTTCTGAAGTCTTGTCAGTTTGGGAACTGTTTCATTTATTTTAATTTTACATACATTCTCGGGTTGTGAATGTCACTCCTAAGACTTAATTGTGCCTTAAACTTGCTAGGCAGCTTCAAATGATGACTTAAAGACACCAAACATATTGAATTGGATGCAATTGAAAGAGATTTGGCTGGCCTATTTAAAGTTCCAATATGTTTGCATTATTTCTCTTACTGTCTTCTTGACCCAGGCATCTGTTCTACTGAGGTTGACTCCCAGGCCAGGAAAGACTTAATAACCTAGATTTCACAATCAGCAGAGAGGACTACTGACTGCTGTTGACTGTAGCAATAAATAGAAACTTGGCTTGGAATGATTCTCATAGTATGAACTTCTGAACACTGTGTGAATTCTGCCTGACAGGACATTTCCCTGTCCACAACAATCTTTTAGCAGAAAGTGAAAATTGAAGGAAATGCAGGTGCTAGATATTGGTAATAAAACAGAAAATGCTACAAAAAATTAACAGGTTAGGCAGCATCTGCAGAAAGAGAATTAGTAAACATTTCCCACCATGTTTCATTTTTTAGGATCTTTCATCACAATTGCTGTCTAACTCTTACCTTTCTGTCTGTCACCTCCTGCATCGTTATAGCACAACTCAAGTCAAACTCAAGCAACAACATCTCATCTTTTGTCAGGGTTTGTTGCAACTTGTAGAACTCAATATCAAATTCTCCAACTTTGGATAACTTACCCTTTCTTTCTGTTGTGTCGAAACAGGCCACAGTTTCCTCCTGTCCTTTTCCTTTTGATGATATGGTCTTGCCTGCTAGGCATGTCCTGGTAGGTCAGATTATAAAAGATTCCGCAGACTAGATAGCATTAACAATGCTTAAACTGATCTTAACTGCTACATTAGTTCACTATTTGAGCGACCTCACATATCACCTACCAGTTTGTACTCCTTAGCATCTCTCCACCTTCTTATTCCAGCTTCTGCCCACTTTCTTTTCAATCTTGATGAAGGGTCTTATTCCAAAACATTGGCTGTTTATTTCTCTCAGTTAGTGCTACCTGACTTTCCGAGTTCCTCCTGCATTTTGTGTGTGTTGCTCAAGATTGTCAGCATCTGCAGGATCGCTTGTGTTTTGAAAATGTAAAAACAATTGATAATCAGCTATCTTTAATCGTATCCTCAGTGTAAAATTGATTTACATTTACATTTCATTCGTGAAGAAAACACAAAAAGTGTAAATATTCTACAGCAGGTGTTTGGACATTGAATTACTCCCGCAGGTACCTGATGTCGGAGAAACAATACTCATGCTGTTGATAGCATCAGCAATGCAGTTTGTTGTGTGCCAGCAGCAATAGACCACAGACTCAGTTTTTAATGTTACACAGCTATATTTTCGGTATTTACCCAAATACAGACAATTAAACAAATTACTCCCCTAAACAAAAATTAACAGTGCTATGCATTTTAGCTCACAAACTGCAGAGGTCTAGGAACAGTTCTTCCCAAGTCTTACTCAAACAGTCCTAGGATAGCAATCCAGAAGGTTCCAGAAATCCACGGGAACAGGTACAGGTGTCTGTGAGGGAGAGCACATAAATCTACCTTAAGATGACACAAGGTGACAGTCCAGAAGATCCCAGAAGTCGAGTAGTCGTCACTGAAATACCATGCAGGGGTAACAAAGTGATGCTTAAGTTCCAAAATCCTCGTAGGGATATCACAAAGTGACAGTCACGGAATATTTCTTAAAACAAGTGGTCGCCACGTAACACACTCGAATCCATGTACGAATCAACTAAAAGTGGTCGCCACAGGATACTCCAGAAATCCAAGTATGGATCCTACAAAGTGACAGTCACGTATCCAATATGCACTATATGCTGCTAATTATCACAATCTTCAGGACCAGGAGAAGTATTAGACTCGCCCACTGCTTTAGCGAACTCTTCAACTAACTCCACCCAGCTCGCTGTCCCGCTGGTAGCTTGCAGTCCGCTGTCCCTTAACTGCTGAATGTTCCAGCAACCTCTCCACATTTTGTTAATGATGTCATCCACCCGCCTTGTCCAGGCGCCTAAAATGACGCTTACAGGGTAAAAAAAAAAGTTGACATGTGACAAGTTCCTCATTCAGTCCACAAAGTGGCAACTAGAAGACTAATCAAGCAAGCTTAAGCATATCATTAATAAATGGAAATATTTAAGTGCAAGAAGCATGATGCAATTTATAAAAGAGAGAATTAGTTGAATATTCTAAATCACTAAAATATTGTTCAGAAAGTTTCTATTATGAATTTAAATGAACAGATATATTTTATATCATAAAACAAATATCTTGATTATGCATCAAACCACAAATAGTGAACATAAAACCAAAATCTATCCTCGAACAAAAAAAATTCTTATTACATTATATACATAACATGACAACATTCTCTATCGAGTTCAAACACCAATTTACCTATCATATTGTGATGTATTTAGATCTGAAATTTGAACCAGTTTCAAAATAAATTCAGAATAAGTTTCAAAATCTATGCACAGGAGTGAAAAGTGCAGCCTACTGAATTAAAAGATGCCAAAAGAATATTGTTAATTCCATCAAAGTTGCTGGTGAACGCAGCAGGCCAGGCAGCATCTCTAGGAACAGGTACAGCTGACATTTCAGGCCGAGACCCTTTGTCCTGAAACGTCAACTGTACCTCTTCCTAGAGATGCTGTCTGGCCTGCTGCGTTCACCAGCAACTTTGATGTGTGTTGTTTGAATTTCCAGCATCTGCAGAATTCCTCGTATTTGCACTGTTAATTCCATGCTGGTTATTAGAAATAGTTTATAGCTTGGAAACCAAAAATTCTTGTCAAAGTGAAATTTAGAATAAAATAAATTTAACTGAAATTATCTTTGGTCATTTGTAAAGCTACTATCAAGTTGACAAGTTTTGTACCTGAGCAAATTCTCAAACTCAGAATCATGACAAAGAATTGGAATTTGAACCTTCTTTCAGTTTTGCTATTTTGAAATAAGTGATCAATTGGTTTTTTTTTGTAATATTGTGGAGATCACAATTTCAATTCTGACTTATTTTATACAGTAGTTGGTAAAATTATTTTGGTTCACGTTGTTGGTCTTCTAATGACGTAGGGAATGTTATAGATGTGATTAACAAACGTATAAAAGAATAGAAAGCAAAACAGAAGAAAACTTAGATGAGATTTAGTGACATTTTACATTTGTCATGAAACTTATCCAATGTTGGCAGTACTAAACATTTCATATTGTAGCAGCATTGATTCAGAACTGAATTTCAAAGGCAGACTCCAACAGGATCTTGAAACCTCCCTCTCTATCCATGTATGCCATGCTCAGGATTTCCAGCATTTTGTATCTTTTTTTATATTTCAGTTGACTACAATACAATAGTGCTACTGAACAGAGTGTTTGGTGTGACCAACTGGGTGATCATGTTATCTGTGATGTTCTGTTATCAGCAGTATTAAACAAAGCCCAATAGAGGGCAATGTTGATTTGCTTTTTTATGTTCCACGTTTTCTAACATTATCTTTAGAAAAAATATATACCCTTTAGTAGTACTTTTAAAGTATGGTTTTGCTGTATTGCATCAGTATTATGTCTTTTAACGCATTGAAATTAAAAAAAAACTATAGTAAATTTTCTTCAGTTAAAGATTGATCCTCATGAGTTTTTTTTTGCTTTTCAGAATCAGAATCAGGTTTATTATCACCAGCATGTGACATGAAATCTGTTAACTTAGCAGCAGCAGTTCAATGCAATACATAATCTAGCAGAGAAAAGAAAAATAATAATAATAAATAAAATAAAAATAATAATAGTAATAACAAATACACAAGTAAATCAAATATGTATATTGAATAGATTTTAAAAAACGTGCAAAATACTGAATATTAAAAAAAAGTGAGATAGTATCCAAAGATTCAATGTCCATTTAAGAAACAGATGGCAGAGGGGAAGAAGCTGTTCTTGAATCACTGAGTGTGTGCCTTCAGGCTTCTGTACCTCCTACCTGGTGGTAACAGTGAGAAAAGGGCATGCCCTGGGTGCTGGAGGTCCTTAATAATGGACACTGCCTTTCTGAGACACCGCTCCCTGAAGATGTCCTGGATCCTTTGTAGGCTAGTACCCAAGATGGAGATGACTAAATTTACAATCCTCTGCAATTTTTTTTGGTCCTGTGCAGTAGCCCATGCATACCAGACAGTGATGCAGCCTGTCAGAATGCTCTCAATGTTACAACTATAGAAGTTTTTGAGTGTATTTGTTGACATACCAAATCTCTTCAAACTCCTAATGAAGTACAGCTGCTGTCTTGCCTTCTTTATAATTGCTTCGATATATTGGGACCAGGTTAGATTCTCAGAGATCTTGACACTGAGGAACTTCAAGCTGCTCTCTCTCTCCACTTCTTATCCCCCTATGAGGATTGGTATGTGTTCCTTCGTCTTACCCTTCCTGAAGTCCACAATCAGCTCTTTCGTCTTACTGACATTGAGTGCCAGGTTGTTGCTGTGGCACCACTCCACTAGTTGGCATATCTCACTCATGTACATCCTATCGTCACCAACTGAGATTATACCAACAATGGTTGTATCGTCAGCAAATTTGTAGATGGTATCTGAGCTATGCCTATCCACACAGTCATGTGTATATAGAGATAGTAGAGCAGCGGGCTAAGCACGCACCCCTGAAGTGCGCCAGTGTTGATTGTCAGCAAGCAGGAGATGTTATCACCAATCTGCACAGATTGTGGTCTTCGTGTTAGGAAGTCAAGGATCCAATTGCAGAGGGAGATACAGAGGCCAGGGTTCTGCAACTTCTCAATCAGGATTGTGGGAATGATGGTATTAAACGCTGAGCTATAGTTGATGAACAGTATCAGTCTGACTTAATTGAACATGGAAAGTATTCTGATCTAATGTGTATATCTTTTAAAGTGTCATACAATTGACGTTGCCTTTCTAGAGATTTGGAAATCATTTGTGATATCTAAATAATGGTCTCATTCATAAAGGACTATGTTTTTTTAAGTAATTTCATCAGTTTGTAACAATAAGTAATATTTTTGTTACTTTTATTCCTAGTCATTGAATTAAACTGATTGGTTTCCAGTTTGATAGAGAAAAGGAAACCAAATGCACAATGTTAACCTCACCTTCACTCCACCACTAACTACTCAACTAATTTGACATCACTTCAAAAGTAACACAAAAGTAACACAACAAGAAAACAACCTCTCCCTCAATTGTCACAAAAACAAAGGAGCTGGTTGTGGACTACAGGAGGAATGAAGACAGGCTTGCCCCTATCAACATCAATGGATCTGGAGTTGAGAGGGAGAACAACTTTACATTCCTCAGCATAAACAGCACTGAGGATCTTATGTGGTCTGTACATACCAGCTGGGTGGTGAGAAAGGCGTAACAGTGCTTCTTTCACCTCAGACGGTTGAAGAAATTTGGGCCCCCAAATCCTCAGAACTTTCTTGGGGCACGATTGAGAGCATCCTGACTGGCTGCATCACTGTCTGGTATAGGAACTGTACTTCCCTCAATCGCAGGACTCTGCAGAGTGTGGTGCGGACAGCCCAGCGCATCTGTAGATGTGAACATCCCACTATTCAGGACATTTACAAAGACAGATGTGTAAAAAGGGCCCGAAGGATCATTGGGGACCTCAGTCACCCAACCACAAACTGTTCCAGATGCTACCATCTGGGAAACATAAAAGCCAGGCCCAACAGACTCCGAGACAGCTTCTTCCACCAAGCTATCAGACTGATTTTTACTCCTTATGTATATGAAGGATGTACATAATAAAGTCATTTCAATTCAATTTAATTCAATTCAACTTATTGACTTCATTCCTGGAACACACAGACTGTTGTTACAAGGATCTCCGTAGTTGAGCAGGGCAAGTTAAACATGGTTTTCCTGCTTTATATGGAACTTCGCCAATCCAGTTTCCTCTGTGAAAGAAAAATGTATTTTATTACTGTAGAGTTTGTAATACTGTAATCATATAGGAATCACCAAATACTCCCATGTAACATTCCTTCTGCCAGACTGTGAACCAATGACATTCTCCAGAATGAACTCTGTCGATTGCAATAGACTAAGTTAAAGTGCAGAGATGAACAGAGTCCATCCTTTATGTGTTGAAACACAATATATTAGTGTCACTATTTAATATCTTAAATGTGACTCAGACAAGGATATTTCAATTGTTTGTTGTTGATTATGATTATAGGTGTTACAATAAAGTACTCTGCACATGCCCTCTTTGAATATAGCTTACATTAAAACAAATACATACTTCATGCAGTAGCTGCAAACTAAGAATATACTGTGTCACCTTCTGGATTCCCAAACATTCACCTTATTGCAGGTGAGGACAGCACAATCTATTTTGTCCAATGCAGCTCATATCATCTGAAAAATAAATGTAAACTTTTTAAAATTGTTGAATTGAACATTGCAACTAGAGTGCACCAACATATTTCAAGTTTTAACGTCATATGTAGATTGGACAAACAAGTATTTAAATATACTTATTTCTATAAGCAAAGAATTTAAAACAAAATTACGTCCTGAAATGTAACGATGGAGCAATTCTCTCTCAAAAGATACCATATTCAGACCAGACTTGACTTTGCTCAATGCGGTGAGGAAGAGAGACATCAGATCTGATAGCGTTTAAATTTCATATTTTAATAACGTGTCTGGAAAAACAAGACAAATGGGAGAGCATTAAACGCACAGTGACCTCAGAGTGATGCAGTTTGTCTCTGAAATGCATTCATTTAAAGTTAAAGGAATGAATTTCAGAGACAAAGTAGATGATATTTAATGGCACTAACTGGGTTGAAATATTAGGCAAAGCAGTTTTCAAACACCCTTAACGATGATCCTGAAAGCCTTATAACAAAATTGTACCATAACAGGAGAACAGATTAAAATGGAAAATTGCACTTTGCACCTCTGGAGAGAAAAATCAGATTAATGTTTCAAATAAATACTGTATGCTATCAAAGCTTGAAAGATAAATTACTAATATGACTGAACAGAGTTTTTTCAATAACAACTGGCAAAATGTATTAAAGTGACTGGAAATAGATATAACCTAATCCCATACTATAACAGATGTGCCAAATATGTTCTGTTTTTTTAAATTTTTGTCTCAAATTTCTGGAATATTCCCAAATCTACTTGGTTATCATTACAAGGTAGCTATTAATTGTAAATGTCCTATGCATAAACATGTAATACATGTGAATTAATTCCCATTGGATTGTCATGGTCTGAGCTGATCAGACCCAAATTATTTGTTTGTCTAGAACTTGTGGTAATAAGCATAAAGGCACAACAATGTAACTTTATCCTAATTTATTATCATAAACTAGAAAGCACACAAAATACTATATAGCACGTCGCAAAAATTTCTGCCAGGCACAAAGATTTCAGTGCTCATGATTCTTAGTCACCACTTGATTGTTGCTGTTGTCAGGGGAACTCAGAATTCTGACTCACTCATGCAACTACCCCGGTTCCTAGACATGGATCATGATCCAAGTCTGGGTGAAGTCCAATGAAACAGGAAAGGCACCCCAATAAATACGAGTTTCACAAGTGCAGAAAGACATTCAGAAACAGGAAAACTGCTTGATCTTTTGTCTCAACACAGCCTGTCTTTTTTTAAGCACACCCTGTATCCATTAACACAGTGTTCAGCATACCCTTATAAATCAATTAGACATTGTAATCATTACCCCTTATCCATTAATCGACAACTGCTTTGCACACAACATTCCATTGGGCATTAATATTACATATAATCGATAAACACAAATCCAAAAAATAGAATCCTTCAGACCAACTTGACAGAAACTAAGAAAGAATCCATCAGCCTAGCTCTCAAAGTGACCAAGGGGCACTTAGTCATTAATAGACTTCCTTATATTAACATTGCCTGAGACTAAGAAAGAATCCAGCTGCTATCAACAAACGTTCTACAGACCTTAGCAGTGTTTACTCTGTACAGACATTCTGCAAACATTAGTCACTAACATACATACAGACCCCACATGCTAAGACTTCACAAAGATTTAAATTGTCATTTTACCCTCCAGGCATTCATCCAATATTTTACAAAACTTAGTACAACACATTGGTTTTAATGTCCTTTATTTAAACAAAGTGCTTGTCTGGTACCCATGTGTAATGGAGCAAACAGTTCCATGACATTTATTAGGAGATCTTGGTGTGCCTTCTCAAAAGTAGATATAGGAGTAGTGTCACCATTCATCACACCAGGATTTCATAAGATCTATAATAGAATGGTAACCGGGAAATAAGAAATACATATTTTTATGCATACTGTATACCTAATGATTAAACAGATCAGCTCTTAAACAAATCGGCCAAACATATGACAATGAACTAAATTAATTAGCTTGCATCTCACCAAGCAGTTCCTGTATCACTCAGTGATGCATCCAGACAGGACACTCTAGATGGTGCTCCTTTAAGAAGTTGTTAGAATGGGGGTGGGGAGCCATGCATGCCTCAGTCTATCTCAAAGTGTAAATGCTGCTGTACCTTCTTGCCCCATGAGGAGGCGCCATAGGTCCAGGTTAGATCATCCGTCATGTACACCCAAGGAATATTACGCTCTTTACTCTCTCCACAGCAGAGCCATTGATGTACAGTGGAGAGTGGCTGACGTGTGCCTTCCAGAAGTCTGCAATCATCTCTTTTCTCTTGTTTACTAAGTACAACAAACATGCTCATGGGCATAGATGTCTTGTCTATCAATAATTGGGATATTTGTGTACTCAGAGAGTCATCCCTCAAACATTAAATTTGTGTGCCTGAGTTCTCTGTCCTCAGAATGTCTTTAGACTATCAAAAACATCAATAGCCTTGATTTTACCTGCCTGTTTGAAATGGGGAAAAGTTAGATTCAGGAGGTAGAAAGGGAAATAAATGGAGAGAAGGGAAATGTGTGGGGAAATAGGACTGAGAACTGGCATAGATTTTTGAGCTGAATGGCATTCATATCTTGAGGAAATCTGAGAATACATTCCACTATCATCTGAGGATTTGTTGCATACAGTAGTTCGAAACCTGAACTAATCCAATCAAAGGAAGACAATGCATGAACACATCTTATTGAATACTTAATGTATTAGGCAGCAAACTGTATTAACTTGGGAATTTTGAACAACAAAAAACAACAAAATAGGTATGGTGTATTTAAACCAGTATTTGGATCAATTAATTATTTTAACCTGACTCAATTTTTCTGATACAGAGAAAGACACAGAAGCTTATCTTTCATTTCTCCAATGCTTTTTTTGATGCTGCACCTAAACAGACATTTGGGAAAGATGGTGTCACAAAACACATTTTTTCCCAGTCTGATGTGTAGAAAATGAAGTTGAGACCTTATTCCTCATCGCTATTCAATTACACGAAGTCGAAAAACCTGTAGCCATTAGTTCTACTGATATTGTAGCCATTAGTGTGACTTGGTTGCAGGAGGGGCAGGACTGGCAGCTCAATATTCTGGGGTTTCATTGTTTTAGGTGCGGGAGATGTGGAGGGATTAAAGGAGGAAGGGTGGCCTTACTAGTCAAGGAAAATGACATGGCAGTGCTCGGTCAGGACAGACTGGAGAACTTGTCTTGTGAGGCATTATGGGCTGAGCTGAGTAATAAGAAAGGTATGACCATGTTAATGGGGCTATATTGCAGACCACCTCAGTCTGAGGGATTTAAAGAAACAAATTGAAGAGAGATCACACACTGTTTTAAGAAACATAATATTATTATAGTGTGATTTTAACGTTCCACATATTGACAGGACGAAATGGGATAGAATTTGTCAAGTGTATTTAGGAAAGTTTCTTTAATCAGTACATAGAAATCCCAATGGGAGAGAGTGTGATTCTTGATCTGCTGTTAGGGAATGAGACAGGGCAGTTGACAGCACATTGTATAGATGAACGCTTGGCATATAGTGGTCTTGATGCCATTAGTTTCAAAGTAAATATGGAAGCAGGTAGGTCTGGTCCACAAGTTGAAATTCTAAATTGGAGAAAAGCCGATTTTGATGGTATCAGAAATGATCTGGCGAGTGTGGATTTGGAAAAGTAGTTTTCTGGCAAAGGTGTATTTGGTGAGTGAAAGGACTGCAAAAGTAAAATTTTGAGAGTAAAAAGTGTGTATATTTCTGTCAGAATAGAAGGTAAAGATAACAATCCCAATGAAGGGTCTCGGCCCAAAACATCAACTGTTTACTCTTTTCCATAGATGCTTCCTGGCCTGCTGAGTTTTGTGTGTGTTGTGTAGATTTCCAGCATTTACAGGTTTTCTTGATTTAAAAAGATAACAAGTGCAGAGAACCTTGGTTTTCTAGTGATAAATTGAGGCCCTGGCTAAGAAAAACATGAGGTGTATGGCAGTTATAGTCAAGTAGAAAAAAATGAAGTGCTTATGGAGTACAAGAAATGCAAGAAGGCTAAAAGTAGGCATGAAGTTTCCCTAGCAGATAAAGTGAGGGAGGATCCTAAGGGATTCTACAGATATGTTAAGATCAAAATGATTCTTTCTTTTTAAATCTTTTTATTAATTTTTCAAAATTATGAAGTCAATAACAAAGTTGGTACAAAGAGATTGGAAAAATGTTCATCAGCATATATAAAATGAATTTCAAGTAACATAGAAATAAAAAACTTCCAAACTCATAATGAGATTAAACATTAACAAAGAAATAAAAAGAAAAAAATATATATATAAACAAAAAAAAACCCCAAAAGAAAAAGAGAAAAAAAACCCCAAAAAAGGCAGAACAGGGCTAGACCAACAACTTGTATCAGACATGATCCATAATGCTAACTCCGCTCCTCTCACCATATAATTTTAGAAAAAGATTCGGAAAGGTCAGATTACATCATATGAAAATGTTGCATTAAAGGTTCCAGGTATCTTCAAATTTAACCGAAGGGTCAAAAATATCACTTCTAATTTTTTCTAAATTTAAACTTAATATGGTTTGAGAAAACCATTGGAAAGTAGTTGGAGGATTATTTTACCTATTGGAGAGTTAAAATTACTAAGAGACATAAGGATCTATTTCAACCTTTTACCATTAATAAATCAGGTTAAACAACTGATTACTAACTAGTCCCCTTTGTCTCTATCATTGATTCGCCGTATTAATGCTTTTAAAATGATTATTTTACCCAAATTTTTATATTTATTTCAAGCGATACCGATTTTTATTCCTAAATCTTTATTTGATACTATTGACTCTAAAATTTCTTCTTATATATGGCAAAATAGAAATCCCAGATTAAGTAAAAAATACTTACAGAAATCTAAGAAAGAGGGTGGTTTGGCATTGCCTGTCCTAAGATTTTACTACTGGGCAATTAATATCCGATACTTAATATTTTGGACACAAGATTGGAATATAACTCCAAGCCCATATTAGGTGAACCTTGAAGGCCATTCTGTACAAGGGTTTTCTTTAGCTTCCATTTTAGGAACTTCACTGCCTTTTGCACTATCTAAATTGAATAAACAAACTTTCAACACTATAGTTAAACATACATTGCGAATATGGTTTCAATTTCGTAAATTTTTTGGCCTGAATGAATTTATGTTATCAAGTCCTATTATATCTAATTTTTTTTTCCAACCCTCGGTAATGGACCAAGCCTTTTTGATATGGAAAACAAAAGGCATAATATGTTTTCGTGATTTATTTTTGGATAACTGCTTTATGTCTTTTGAGCAGTTATCTGAGAAATTTGATTTGCCTAGATCCCATTTTTTTTAGATACTTATAAATAAGAAATTTTTTAAATATTACGTTGCCTACCTTTCCAACTTTAAATCCTTCTGGCATTCTTGATAAAATTTTAGGTTTTAATCCTTTGCAGAAAGGATTAATAGCAATAATTTATGATGTAATTATGAAATTACAGCCAGATATATCTGATAAAATTAAAAATGAATGGGAAAGGGAACTTCAACTTTCCCTACCTACAGAGGAATGGGAAAAAATTTTTCAATTAGTTAGTACTTCTTCTATATGTGCTAAACATACTTTAATACAATTTAAAGTAGTACACAGAGCTCATATGTCCAAAGATAAACTAGCTCGTTTTTATTCCCATATAAACCCTACTTGTGATAGATGTCACTCTGAAGTGGCTTCTTTAACTCATATGTTTTGGTCCTGTCCTCTTTTGGAAAAATATTGGAAAGACATTTTTGATATTATTTCAACAGTTCTATGCTTTGATTTAAAACCCCATCTTATTATGGCAATCTTTGGATTGCCAATGGTAGAACATAGATCTTTATCTTCTTCAGCCTCTCGAATGATAGCTTTTGTTACTTTAATGGCGAGAAGATCTGTTTTGTTGAACTGGAAGGAAACTAATCCTCCAACTAAGATCAAAATGATTGCAAGGGACAAAATTGATCTCCGGAAGATCAGAATAGTAATCCATGTGTGGAGCCAAAAGAGATGGGGGAAATCTTAAATTAATTTTTTATATCTGTATTTACTCAGGAGATGGACACTAAGTCTATAAAAGTGAAGCAAGGTGGCGTCAATTTCATGGACGCTTTACAGAGAAGGAGGTGTTTGATGTCCTGAGGCAAATTGGAGCGTATAAATCCTTAGGGCCTGGTAAGGTGTTTCCTCGAACCCGGTTGGAGGCAAGTGCAAAAATTTAGAAGCCTTAGCAGAAATAGGTAAATCATCCTTAGCGACATGTGAAGTACCAGAGAATTGGACGGTACCAATGTAGTTCCGCTATTTAAGAAAGGCTCTAAAAGTAAACCAGGAAGTTATTGGCCAGTGAGCCTGACATCAGTAGTGTGAAAGTTATTGAAAAGTACACTAAGGGACCAGATATGTGAGTGTAGGATTCTCAGTAATATTAACTGTAATGTTAACTGTTAACTGCTAATTATAAAATGGCTTCTCTTAAGTATAATAATGAAATGGCTTCTTTGTAATGTTAACTATGAGGTAATGTTCTCTGTAGCTGAAATGTTTGGGTTGTAGTTATAGATAACGGAGGAACTAACCAATGAAAGCTATGTTATTCTATCTGCATGTGTGGGAATCTGGGTCAGTGCGTGGGTTTTTCGGGAGGAGAACTGAAGAGGAAGGACGTGCTGGACGTGCTCTGGTCGACCGCCGTGGTTGGTCCCAGGCGGTGGGTCGAGGAGGTCGGAGGAGATCAAATGGTGGAAAGAAGACCCCGTTAGCTGAGCTCCAACGGTTGTGCATGAAGGGGTTGAACTCTGGTAAGTTTGGCGCCTTTTACTTTCCTTTTATATTGTATCTCTATTAATTACATAGTTCCAGTAAGATTTATAAAGTGTAATCTGTAAATCGTACATTGTATTCTGTCTGATATTTGGTGTGTGAGTTTGTACCAGGGTGCATTACACAGCAACTACGCAAACGTGAGACATGGTTTGACAGGCAGACGGGGTTTCCCCTAGACAAACACGAGCCGAAAGCCCTGAGCATTACATTAGTATTTGCATAGATATGGACTGATTCGAGATATTCAGTATGGCTTCATACCTGATAGGTCACATCTAACTAATCTTATAGATTCGAGGAGGTAAAGAGGAAAGTGGATGAAGACCAGGCAGTGAATGTTGTCTACATGGACTTTAGCAAGGCTTTTAAAAAGTCCTGCAGAGGAGGTTGGTCAAGAAGGTTCAGTCACTTGGCTTTCAAGAGGAAGTAATAAATTGGATTAGACATTGGCTTTGTGGAAGAAGTCAGAGACTGGTAGTAGATGGTTGCTCTCTGACTGGGGGCCTGTGACTTGTGAGGTGCCACAGGGATCAGAACCGGTTTTGTTGTTGTTTATCATCTATATCAATGACCTGGATGATAATGTGATTAACTGGATCAACAAGTTTGGAGATGGCACCAAGATTGGGGATGTAGTGGACCCCGAGGAAGGCTATCACGGCTTGCAGAGGGATCTGGCCCAGCTGGATAAATGGGCTGAAAAAATGGCCGATGGAACTTAATGCAGACGAGTGTGAGCTGCTGCACTTCAGTAAGACATACAAGGTTAGGTCTTACACAATCAATGATAGGGCACTGAAGAGTGTGGTGGAACAAAGGGATCTGGGAACACAGGTCTGTAATTCATTGAAAATGGTGTCACATGTAGATAAGGTTGTAGAGAAAGTTTCTGGCACTTTGGCCTTCATAAATCAAGGTATTAAGTGCAGGAGACAGGATGTTATGTTGCAATTGTATAAGACATTGGTGAGGCTTAATTTGGAGTGCAGTGTGCAGTTTTAGTCACTTACCTACAGGAATAATGTAAATAAGATTGAAAGAGTAAGTATGTTGCCGGGTCTGGAGAACCCAAGGTATAAGGAAAGATTGAATAGACTTGGACTTTATTCCTTGGAACACGGAAGATTAAGAGGAGAGTCGGTACAGTTATACAAAATTATGAGGGATCTAGATAGGGTAAATGCAAGCAGACTTTTTCCACAGCGCTTGGGTGGGACTACAATTAGATTAGATTAGATTATGAGGACACTCAGTCCTCGTTTATTGTCATTTAGAAATACATTAAGAAATGATACAATGTTCCTCCAGAGTGATATCACAAAAAAAACAGGACAAACCAAAGACTAACATGGACAAGACCACATAATTATAACATATAGTTACAGCAGTGCAAAACAATACCATAATTTGATAAAGAGCATTCCATGGGAACGGTAAAAAAAAGTCTCAAAGTTCCGATCCACTCCCGATAGTCCCCGATAGCAGGCGGCAGAAGGGAGAAACTCTCTCTGCTGTAAACCTCCAGGCACCGACAACTGTCGATGCATTGGAAGCACCCGACCACAGCCGACACTGAGTCCGTCTGAAAACTTTGAGCCTCCGACCAGCCCTTTCACACCAAGCACCGAGCACCATCTCTGCCGAGCGCTTCGGCTCCGTCCCAGCCGCCGAGCGACAAGCAAAGCCGAGGACTCAGGGCCTTCCCCTCTGGAGATTCTGGATCACACAGTAACAGCGGCAGCGAAAAAGGCATTTCAGAAGTTTCTCCAGATGTTCCTCCGTTCTCTCACATCTGTCTCCATCAAATCAGGATTGTGCACGGCACCCTACTTGACAGATAACAGATATCACTCACCGGAGTGGCCACACAAGCTGCATCGTGCTGCCATCCTCTCCTTCTCCTCCTCCTCCTCCTCCAAGAGGTCATGGGTTAAGGGTGAAAGGTGAAAATTTTAAGGGGAACGTGAAGGGGAGCTTCACTCCGAGGGTTGTGAGAGTGTGGAATGAGGGGCTGCCCATTTGGTGCATGTGAGCTCAATTTCCACGGTTAAACAAAGTTTGGATAGGTACTTGGATGATAGGGGCATGGAGGGTTATGGTCCCAGTACAGGTCGATTGGAGTAGGCAGTTTAAGTAGTTCAACACAGACTAGATGGGCCAAGGGCCTGTTTTAGTGCTGTACTTTTCTATGACTTTATGACTCTATGACTCTAAATCCAGGATGTAGTTCTGTGTCTGATACTTTCATTGGTGGTGTACTTTCTATTGACCCACAGCAATTAAAATGTAAGATGCTGAGGATACCATATTACAAGGGAGTAACTTCAGCAGGGTTAATTTAAATAAATGATATAGAAATATTAAGCTGGGAAAAGAATTGAAAAGTTGGGCATTTTGGGCTGTTCAGCATTTCATTTCACGGAGGAAAGTAGGTATAGAAAAGGCGAATAAGCAATAGGCAATCTGTAATTACCAAATCTGCGCTAACTCTAAAGCTGAAATTGCCATTCACATGTCCAGTTAGTTTGTTTTCGCACGCAAAAAATCACTTTCACTTATTGGCCTGATTGAATAGGTTATTTTGACCAACATACAGAATCTTAATAATGAGGTGGTCTATGATCACATCTACAATAAGCTGTCCAAACTCCAGCAGATGCTGCAAGTTGCCTATCCCAAAACTGTAACTGAGAAAAGTGAGGTAGTATACTTTACTTAATAAACTGAATGTAGAAACTGCCTTTCTGATATAAACAGTCACAGATCATCAGTTCAACATACAATTTTGCAATTTGCTCTATGTATTTCTGATTAATTTAGTTATAAACTTCCTGTTGAAAAAAATACACTACAGCATGATCACTGATAAACATAGAAACATAGAAAATAGGTGCAGGAGTAGGCCATTCGGCCCATCGAGCCTGCACCGCCATTCAGTATGACCATGGCTGATCATCCAACTCAGAACCCTGTGCCTGCCTTCTCTCCATACCCCCTGATCCCTTTAGCCACAAGGGCCATATCTAACTCCCTCTTAAATGTAGCCAATGAACTGGCCTCAACTGTTTCCTGTGGCAGAGAATTCCACAGATTCACCACTGTCTGTGTGAAGAAGTTTTTCCTCATCTCGGTCCTAAAAGGCTTCCCCTTTATCCTCAAACTGTGACCCCTCGTTCTGGACTTCCCCAACATCGGGAACAATCTTCTTGCATCTAGCCTGTCCAATCCCTTTAGAATTTTATACGTTTCAATGAGATCCCCCCTCAATCTTCTAAATTCCAGTGCGTATAAGCCTAGTCGATCCAGTCTTCCATCATATGAAAGTCCTGCCATCCCAGGAATCAATCTGGTGAACCTTCTTTGTACTCCCTCCATGGCAAGAATGTCTTTCCTCAGATTAGGGGACCAAAACTGTACACAATACTCCAGGTGTGGTCTCACCAAGGCCTTGTACAACTGCAGTAGTACCTCCCTGCTCCTGTACTTGAATCCTTTTGCTATGAATGCCAGCATACCATTCACCTTTTTCACTGCCTACTGTACCTGCATGCCCAATTTCAATGACTGGTGTACAATGACAGCCGGGTCTCGTTGCACCTCCCCTTTTCCTAATCTGCCACCATTCAGATAATAATCTGTTTTCCTGTTCTTGCCACTAAAGTGGATAACCTCACATTTATCAACGTTAAATTGCATCTGCCATGAATTTGCCCACTCACCTACCTATCCAAATCACCCTGCATCCTCTTAGCATCCTCCTCACAGCTAACACTGCCGCCCAGCTTTGTGTCATCTGCAAACTTGTAGTTGCTGCATTTAGTTCCCTCGTCTAAGTCATTAATATATATTGTAAACAACTGGGATCCCAGCACTGAGCCTTGCGGTACACCACTAGTCAATGCCTGAAATTCTGAAAAAGTCCCGTTTATTCCCACTCTTTGCTTCCTGTCTGCCAACCAGTTCTCTATCCACATCAATACCATACCCCCAATACCGTGTGCTTTAAGTTTGCACACTAATAACTGTCTTATTTGCATTTAATGTATTCAATAATTCAAATCGTAACCACTTTTCTGTCAGAAGCCTTGGAAACTAAGGAAATAATTCTCTTCAAACTTATGTGAGTGCTCTTCCGTAAAGAATAAATACATTCCTATATGACCCATTACTTTTGTTAAGGAACTATTATAAATTGTTATCCTGAATTACCATTACAACACTGTAATGCCTCATTTCTTACCAGTGTGGATTTTGAGATACGATTGTTGTCTCAGTTCTCAATTCTCAATTCTAATCAACTTCTAGTTTAAACTCACTAAAAGGATTCATTTGGATTCATTGAAATAACTCATTAACTCACACTTCCTCACATACATGCAAACAGACCGATATATCTTCAGATAAAATTCTGCCCTGTTAATGCAAACCTCTGAATACCTGTCATGTTATTGGAAAGAACAAAATGAAAAGTAGCATTAAACTTATGGATGATCATCCCCTTCACTAAGTAATCTAGCTTATTGTCATGGATAAGTATTGGATGTGTTTAACATTTCTGAATTTAGTTTTAATTATGAGCCTAAATTTTAAATTCAACTTTTCCTTACAGGCTTGATTTAAAGCACACCTTCAGACTGGAAGAAAATGAATGATGTACTATGTCAATGAGAAAGTAAACTACTGTGACAACACCAATGAGTCCATGAAAAGGGAAAACGGAAGAGACCATGAGAGGGGACTTTCTTCTGGGACCCAGAGGAGGGTTTCTGATATTTGAGGAAATTAAAGATTTACACACAGGTTCTTCCCAAGTTGCAACAAGATTCAATTCTTGAGAAATATTTGTAACTCGAACAGTTTGCAAGTTGCAAACGTGGCTGCTTGGCAATATATTCAATTATAAACATAGCTCTGCTTACAGCAACATGTTGCTGAACAAGGGTTTTCATTCTGACTTCCACACAGCAGAAGGTGTCTACAGCCCCACAAAGGCAGTCAAATCCATCCTGTCAGTTTGTCAAATGCATGTCCATGTATACAAGCTGTACATAAATTGGGCTTTCATAACCCGGGAAAGATCTGTATTGGATTGTATTTGGGCTTAATTCTACTCCCTGCTGCTTGTGGAAAAGCTTCTGATTCAGGATTCTGTTGTCACAATTTGTATGAGTTCTTGAAAGTGTATGTTGTGGGAAGCAAATCTCATTCTTTTATGAATATGTAAAAATGTTGTTTAAGTGCATTTTCCCCAGTTCAATAATTTTCCAGTCACCTTAAGATACTGTATATAATGAGTTAAAATTGGAACTCTATCTTAATGCCAACAAGCCATGGTGCGTCCTCTCCTTAGTTTTAGTAAACCATCGACTACATTGATTATTGGAGACATTGATCTGGAAGAATTGATGACCAGAGTCCAACAGTGTGATACAGCTGTTGGTGTTACAGGCAGACAATATCACCTAGAAGTCATCTTTTGACAAGTCAGAGATAGCTAAATTTCAAAGGATAAATGCAATGATGAATTGAGCTTGTGGTACAACTAATGGCTTTGCTCTTCCAAATACTTGTTTGGAGGAAATCTTTGCTCTTTAGATACTTTATGTTGGACAGGCAGTAGTACAATTTATATAGTATTTGATATGTGAACTTATCTAGTCACAGCCTTGTCACACAGATGAGGGGGTGGAACACATGTAATCATCCTTTCATGTGCTCTCGTTAATTTAATACAGTGAATGGCAGGTCTCTACATTCCTTTGATTCTTTAGGAAAGTTGCTCTGTTTTGCTTTAATTCACCAAGGATGCTCTAATTCATCAAGAAATTTGGATAACGTTTTATTTCGTGGATCAGAATTATTAAGGAAAGAAAACATATCTAGAACAACCAACTCCAGAATGCCTCAATGGTGGGATGCTGAAAATTATTTGGTTAAATTGATTAAAGTTTTTCTGTAATGCACAAAAATATATTGATTATTTTTCATTACTGTTTAATAACAAACACCAATTAAAAAGCTGTTTTGGCATGAATAGTTAAAGTTACAGAATGAGTATATGTTTTGCAGTTGGTGTAAGTAATGAAAAGTTGCTCTGTGCTTATCTCAGTTCTATTCACAAATTGTCATTCCATGTCAACACTGTGTTCTGTTTCCCAATTTGTCCAGGTCCCTTGACTCTCCATCTCCACTGCTGGCACATATCTAGCCTCCTCCTCTTTCTTCCTTATCTCCTGCTGGACCAAGTGCTGTCTACCCTTAAGTTTGGCCTCCTTCCACCTGATTGTTGGCCTTGTCTGCCCTTGCACACTGTTCTGACAACGTTTCTATGGTGAAGTCGGGACTCTGCTTCTTCTCCCGCCTCTGCCACCTTCCATTTGCTCCCTGTCTGTACCTTGACTCGTGCTTCACTGACCTTGTCATCCTTGGAGTCTTTGAGGGTCATGATGAGGCGTGCTTTCCCCGCCTTAAATTTCTCTACAACTGAGGAGAGGGGCAACCGGAGCTTGGCTGACTTGTTGTATAGCCCTGTTGTAGAGAAGCACTGTGGTACTCCTAACCACCTTCTCAAATACCGGTTTATCTTCCTCTCCATGCCCTCGATCGTTGACAGGGTGATGTCATACATCATCATTGGCCACATTAGTCTGGGTAGGAGCCCATGTTGGAAGATCCATGCCTTAAACTTTCCTGGTAAACCTGATTTGTCGATCTTCACCAGCCTTTCTGTTGTTTGTTGCTCCAGGCATCTGCTGTTGTTGACATCCTTCAGGCTGTCATCATACCATTTCCCTAGGCACTTGATGGAGTTTCCTATGATAGATGGGATTTCTTCATCCTGGATCTTCAAGGTGAACTTCTGGGTAAGTTGGCCTTTCTTTATCACCAAACACCTTGATTTGGCAGGTTTAAATTTCATTCGCGCCCATGTGGCTGTCTCGTCCATTGCTTGCAGTACCCATCTGTAATCCCCTCGAAATGGCTTACCAGGATCTTGGTGACCTTCTCCGGGATATGGCAGTGTTTCAGTGCTGTCTCGATGAGCTTGTGTGGCACTGTGCCATAGGCATTGGCTAAATCCAACCACACCACCGTCAGGTTCCCTTTGGTTTCCTTGGCCTCCTTTAACAGCCGGGATATAACACTTGTGTGTTCCACACATCCTGGGAATCCAAGAATCCCTCCTTTTTGCACTGCCGTATCTATGTATTGGTTTTCTACCATGTATGATGTCATCCTTCTTGCTAGAACAGCGAAGAAGATTTTTCCTTTGATGTTAAGGAGGGAAGTGGTTCTAAACTGCTTGATCTCAGTTGAGTTTTCCTCTTTTGGCACAAAGCATCCTTCAGCGACTTGCCAGCAAGGTGGTGTCTGCCCTTCCTCCAGATGACTCTCATCAGCCTCCACATCCTCTTGAGAAGCTTTGGGCACCTCTTGTAGACTTTATATGTGATCCCATTGGGCCTGGGTGCTACACCTGCCCTCGCCTTCTTGACGGCTTCTCTTACTTCCTTCAGTATTGGTTTTTCCTCGTAGAAAGGTTTCTGCGGCTGTTGCACTGGCTCAGTCCTGCTGCCTCCCCCCAGTGGCTGGTATCATTTTTCATCTCAGTGTGATTCCTGCAGGTATGCCTCCACTCCCTTTCTTGGTTTCCCCAGTTTGCCTGATCTTTCCCCTTCTAACACACTTGCAGAGAAACGATAAGGGTTCCTGATGAAAGCACCAGGGATTGTTGTGCATGAAAATTCCAGGGAGATTAACAGATTCTGAGATACTCAAATGACCCCATCTGGCACCAACAATCACTCAACAGTCAAAGTTGTATTTCTTCTTCATTTTGATGTTTGGTCTGAACATCAGACCAAACATCACAGGGGACTGTCTTGTCTCCCTTTCTCTTCACCTTGACACCTCGGACTTCAACTACTGCACAGAGTCTTGTCATCTTCAGAAGTTTTCTGATGACTCTGCCATAGTTGGATGCATCAGCAAGGGAGATGAGACTGAGTACAGGGCTACGGTAGGAAACTTTGTCACATGGTGTGAGCAGAATTATCTGCAGCTTAATGTGAAAAAGGCTAAGGAGCTGGTGGTAGACCTGAGGAGAGCTAAGGTACCAGTGACCCCTGTTTCCATGCAGGGGGTCAGTGTGGACATGGTGGAGGATTACAAATACCTGGGGATACGAATTGACAATAAACTGGACTGGTCAAAGAACACTGAGGCTGTCTACAAGAAGGGTCTGAGCAGTCTCTATTTCTTGAGGAGACTGAGGTCCTTATCATCTGCCGGACGATGCTGAGGATGTTCTACGAGTCTGTGGTGGCCAGTGCTATCATGTTTGCTGTTGTGTGCTGGGGAAGCAGGCTGAGGGTAGGAGACACCAACAAAATCAACAAACTCATTCGTAAGGCCAGTGATGCTGTGGGGATGGAACTGGACTCTCTCACGGTGGTGTCTGAAAAGAGGATGCTGTCTAAGTTGCATGCCATCTTGGTCAATGCCTCCCACCTGCTGCATAATGTACTGGGTGAGCACAGGAGTACATTCAGTCAGACTCATTCCACCGAGATGCAACACAGAGCGTCATAGGAAGTCATTCCTGCCTGTGGCCATCAAACTTTACAACTCCTCCCTTGGAGGGTCAGACACCCTGAGCCAATAGGCTGGTCCTGGACTTATTTCATAATTTACTGGCATAATATACATATTTCTATTTAACTATTTATGGTTCTATTACTATTTATTATTTATGGTGCAACTGTAACGAAAACCAATTTCCCCCAGGATCAATAAAGTATGACTATGACTATTACAACAACATAAACCTCTTGACTATGTCTGCCTGCTTTTGTGCATTGGGTCACTGCCTCATAATTAGATATTTGTCATGGTCCGGTCCGTGAAGTCCGTATTCCGGTTCACGGTCTGGTCCATCGACCCATGCTCCAGGTTTTCCTGTCTACCCTGTTTCTGTTCTTGTTGAGCTCTAATTGAGCCAGCTGATGCTCATTGGGGCTGGCTGCATAAATACCTTCAGAGACCAGGGTGTGGCTGCTGGATTGTTCTTGTGCTACTCCTTGTATCCCTTCCTCTGCCTCCTGTTTTCTCGCCTGAAGCCCTGCCTTGTCTCGCCTGTAGTCTTGTCCTGGAGCCTCCCTGTACCTAGCTTCCTTCCTGTCCCTTGCCTCCGTCCAGGTAAGCCAGGCCATCTTGCCATTACCTGCGGTTGGTTCTGTCCCTTCCTGTCCCTTGTCTCTGTCGGGTAAGCCAGGCCATCTTGCCGTTACCTGCAGTTGGCTCTCTCCCTTCCTGTTCCATGCCTCCATCGGGTGGTGATCCACGCCCTGCCCAGGGGAACCGATCCTGCCCAGGAGGAGCCTCCAGCCTCCTGCCTAGCCTCAAGCCTGAAGACTCCAGCCTCCAGCCTCCTGCCTCCTGCCAAGCCTCACCTCTAGCCTCAAGCCTGAAGACTCCAGCTTCGTCCTGCCTGCCTGCCAAGCCTCATCCTTGCCTAGTTCTGGGGTCCGAGCCAGAGGCAAGACCCAGGTACTGGGTCCTTGTCCAGTCTCTGGCTCGGAGTCCAAGCCTGGGCTCCTAGCTCTCTTGTCCAGTCCTGTTCCTGGTTTTCCTGTCCATGTCCTTGCCCTTACCCTGTATCCTAGTCCTGTCCATAGTACTTCAGTGTCTATGTTTTGCACTTGGGTCCATTCCTAGCCACCTCCTTATGACAATATTTGCATTATCATGCAGGTGTATGGGTGTACCTAAGTAAGTGGCCACTGAATGTACCATTGTGGATTATTCTACATTTTCATACAGCTTGTCCCCCCTCACTATTTAATGCACCTAGTGTCTGCTCTCTAATATTTCATCTTAATGCTCCACCTGCTGCCAAAATAGTTTAAACTTTCTTCTAGTTAACTTCTTTGCAACAATATTACCTTCAGCATGTGGGTTGTACATCTTGCTTATTTCCTGCTCACCCATACCTGGTCCCAGTGCCCCAGGAACTTGGAGCTGTCCCTCCAGTACCATTTGTCAAGCCACATATATTAACCTGTTTTATCTCATTGCTACAAGACCCACCAGCATATGCCACTAGAAGCATTTCAGACAGGAAACACTTTATTTACAGCACCAGCTCCTGAAATCCTGCAGGCAGAGCTCATCTTCTTTGCTCCCCATCACAATTCCTACACAGACTTCCTAATTTTCCATCTTCTTCTGCAAAATATATTCTGATAATCTTTATCAGTCATCTTGTTCTTCCTGGCAGAAATTCTCAGTGGAAATAAATTGTGAATTCAGTAAAATAAAATTTTTGATGTTGGCACCCAACCCAATATAATCCATTTAGTTTATTTCAGCAAAATGTCTATGTCTATCAATTCAAAATATTTAAGAATAAAGAAAATGCTGAATGGTAATAAGAAGTAAAATTTTAATTATATTGTCAATTAAGGCAATAAAAGTTACAAAAGTATTAACACTTTACAAATGAACATAGAACATAGAACATGGAACATAGAAATCTACAGCACATTACAGGCCCTTCGGCCCACAATGTTGTACTGACCATGTAACCTCCTCAAGAAACTGCCTCGAATTCCCCTAGCGCATAGCCCTCTATTTTTCTAAACTCTACATAACTATCTAAGAGTCTCTTAAAAGACCCTATTGTATCCGCCTCTACCACTGACGCTGGCAGTGCATTCCACGCACCCACCACCCTTTGTGTGAAAACCTTACCTCTGACACCCCCTTGTACCTACTTCCAAACACCTTAAGCTATACCCCCTCATGTTAACCATTTCAGACCTGGGAAAAAGCTTCTGGCTATCCACACGATCAACGTCTCTCATCATCTTATACACATCTATCAGGTCTCCTCTCTCCTCCGTTGCTCCAAGGAGAAAAAGCCAAGTTCACTCAACCTATCTCATAAGGCATGCTCTCCAATCCAGGAAACATCCTTGTGAATCTCCCCTGCACTCTCTCTATAGTATCCACATCCTTCCTGTAGTGCAGTGACCAGAACTGAACACAGTACTCCTAGTGGGGTCTAACTGAGGCCTTATAGAGCTTTAACATTACCTCACGGCTCTTGAACTCAATCCCGTGGTTGATGGAGACCATCACACCATATTCCTTCTTAACAATACTCTCAACCTGCACAGCAGCTTTGAGAGTCCTATGGAAACAGATTCCAAGACCTTGCCAATCTTCCACACTGCCAAAAGTCTTACCATTAATATTATATTCTGTCTTCTGACTTGATCTACTGAAATGAGCCACTTCACAGTTATCTGGGTTGAACTTCATCTGCAACTTCTCAGCCCAGTTCTGCATCCTATCAATGTCCCACTGTAATCTCTGACAACCTTCCAAACTATTCACAACACCCCCAACTTTTGTGTCATCAGCAAACTTATTAACCCACCCTCTACATCCTCATCCAGTTTATTTATAAAAATCACAAAGAGGAGGGGTCCCAGACCAGATCCCTGCAGAACACTACTGGTCATCGTCCTCCATGCAGCATACGAACCATCTACAACCATCCTTTGCCTTCTGTGAGAAAACCAATTCTGGATCCACAATGCAAGGTGTTCTTGGATGCCATGCCTCATTACTTTCTGAATGAGCCTTGCATGGGGAGCTTTTTTAAATGCATTACTGAAATCCATATACACTACATCCATGGCTGTACCTCCATCAATGTATTTTGCTACATCCTCAAAGAATTCTATCAGGCTCATAAGGCATGACCTGCCGTTGACAAAGACATTACTGATTATCCCTAATCAAATTATCTCTCTCCAAATGATCATAAATCCTGCCTCTCAGGATTTTCTCCAACAACTTGCCCACCGCTGAAGTAAGACTCACTGGTCTTTAATTTCCTGGGTTATCTCCATTCCCTTTCTTGAAAAAGGTAACAACATTTGCAACCTTCCAATCCTCTGGTACTTCTCCCATCCCTATTGATGATGTAAGGATCATTTCCAGAGGCTCAGCAATCTCCTCCCTCACTTCCCGCAGTAGCCTGGGGTATATCTCGTCCAGTCCCGGTGACTTATCTAACTTAATGCCTTTCAATAGCTCCAGCACATCTTCGTTCTTAATATCTACACATTCAAGTATTTCAGTCCGCTCTAAGTCATCCCCACAATTGTCAAGGTCCTTTTCACCAGTGAATACTGAAGCAAAGTATTTATTAAGTACCACCGCTACTTCCTCCGGCTCCAGGCATGTTTCCACTATTACACTTGATTGGTCCTATTCTCACACGGCTCATCCTCTTACTCTTCACATACTTGTAGAATGCCTTGGGGCTTTCCTTAATCCTGCTCACCAAGACCTTGTCATGGCCCCTTCTAGCTCTCCTAATTTCATTATTGAGCTCCTTCCTGGCACCCTTGTAATTTTCTAGAGCTCTAGTTTCTTGAACCTTTTGTAAGCTTTTCTTTTCTTCCTAACTAGATTTTCTACATCCTTTGTACACCATGGTTCTTTTACCCTGCCATCCTTTCCCTGCCTCAATGGACCACACCTATGCAGAATGCCACACCGTGCAGAACATGTTTGAAATTTCACAAAAAAATTTTAGCCAATTCATTATTGTATTATGACCTTGCAAATTTTTATCTCCTAGGTTTGTGGACCGACTTCCTGGCTTTGCAACTGGTGTTTCTGCCTTTTGAATTTAAAGTTAGCATCTCATTTTGCAGCACAGCCAAGTGCATGATAATTCTGACAGAAACTTAAGAAATAAACAGAAGTAGATTTAGCATGTAAATTCGGTCAGTCAGTTAATTATCACCAAACCTGGAGAAACATTAGATCCTAAAATAAACTTATCAGTCAGGGCAAAAAATCTTGGAGTGAACACTGAAGTCTGGAGATGTCTTAGATTCTCACTTTACGTTAATGCAAAAACAGAATGTCATTTCTGGAGCATGGAGTTTGGGTCACCTCCATAATAGGGCAGTAGGCAACAAACTGTAGAGTGTGCCTAAGGTCAGCCTCAGGTTCAGAGGCGAGAAAACTGTGAGTAACGGTGACCCAGACATCCGGGGGTGGAGCAATTATGGCACATGAGGGGTTATATCAGAGGCATTTCAGGTCAATGAGGCTGCATATCTCACAAATTCTGTACGTAACATCACAATTGGCATTTTGGACTGATTGGGGGAGAGGGTGTTGTGCTGTAAGAAAAGTGGTAGGGAGAATCCAGTAAAATTATAAGATACATTTCCCAGAAATAAGCACAAAATTTTCCTATTTTGGGTTGTCCTGATTTTGAACTAAAAAGTTTTTAAAGTTGTGTGAACGAATTTTAGATACTCTCTTTACTATTTTTGTTAAAATTTTCACCTTTGAGTTTTAGATATTTCCAGTGAATATTTGTTCAGAATGGAAACATGCAGATATTTCACACAATAGTTCTCCAAGCAGGATAAAAGGCCAAAAATGGTCCAGAAAGCAATCATAAACTAGGCAAGGGATTGTCCTTCTGATTACTACCTACCATTGTTACTCAGATGATGAATAAGTGCTCCTCTGTGTTGAATATCACACTTGTTTTAGATTATGGACAGAATGCAAAACAATTTTTTTCTGTACCTCTGTATATGTGACAAAAATAAATCAATTAACCAATTTATCAGTAGAGGGAGAAAAAGCATAATTATGAGGTTATACACTTTCAGAGGTCAAATTCCAGAATGACATTTAGAGTAAATGGCAGGATCCCAGAAGTGTTGATGTACACTAAGAGATTAGGCTACGTAAATCCCTCGGTGTACATCAACATTTCTGGGTCCCTGCAATTTACTCAATATGTCCTTCTGGAAGTTGACCTCCTAAAGTGCATAACCTCATTGTTCCCTGAAAGTGGCAAACTGAGTGTGCAGTGAAAAGTATGCTGGCCTCATAGGTCAATGCATCAAGTGTAAGAGTTTGACAAAACATTAGTCAGACTGCACTTAAGAATGGTTACAGTTCTGTTGGCTACAGGCAGGAAGGATGTGGTAATGATAGGGAGTGTGCAGACGCAACTCACCAAGATGTTGCATGGAATGGAGGGCTGTCGTTATAACAGAGATTGGTTCGGCTAGTTGTTTCTCACTGGAACATGGGAGGCAGAGGAACGTTATAGAGGTTTATAAAATGAGTAGAGTCATAGAGAGTGTAGGTGGTCAATCTTTTCTCCACAGCAAAAGGGAGCCTAGAACTAGTGATTACAGGTTTAAGGTAAGATAGGTGAAATTTAAGGGAGATCTGAGGGGTAGGTTTTTTAAACACAGAATTAAGTGAATATTTTGCATATGCTGCTGGATGGAATGGTAGACACAGATACTATTATAATGCTTAGAAGACGTTTGGATAGGTACTTGGGTTGGAAAAGTGTAGAGAAAAATTTGCCTAATGCAAGAAAATAGGATTAGCATAGATTGGCATCACGGAATACATATATGTTTCTATACTTCTATCATTCCATGAAAAAACACAGTTTCTAAAGAGTTTAAGATTTTAAATACTGTTGAAAATCAGATTGATGACAAAATGATCAGGAGAGAAATGAAAACTGAAAAAAAAGAGGTAGTGAGAACAAATGAGAGAAGACCCTCTACAGTCAGAATTGGAAATCCAGAAGAGTTCTAAATGTATAGATTTAGTAAAAAAAAATACATGGAGAAATGGGATCTACTAAGCATAAAAATGGGAATTTGCAATAAAGATGGGAAGAGGGTACTTCCAAAGTAATAGTGGACAAAACAGATTGAAAATTAATTGTACAAAACTATTAGAAAAGGTGTTAGAAAACATAATTTGAAGTAGATAAGTCACCAGAATCAGTTGGGATGCATCCCAGGGTTTTGAGGGAAGTAGGGAAGGAAAGTGCAAGGCTACAGTCCAGAAATGTTTAATGCATTTGGGCACAGTGGTGATATTGGAGAAGTGGAAAGCTGTGAACATTTCTACCTTGTTCAAAAAAGGGAGTGAAGGTAAACGTCAATGATGGGAAAGCTTATAGAAACATTGAACCAAGTCAGGATTAATAGTCACCTGGGGAAAAATAAATTAAGGCAAGCCAACATGGATTCGTTGAAGGCAAATCATATTTAGTAGGATTTTTGATGTAAGTTGATCAGGATAATGCAATGTGCTGTATATGGACTTCCAAAAATGTTTTTTTTTAAGACTCACATGACATGTTTATCAGCGAAGTTGAAGTACGAAGCATCAAAATAACTTTTTTTTAATAAATCCATTAGTCTCATGAGACCATGGATTTGCGCCTTGGAAGGTTTCCAGGTTGTATGGAAGACCAGCAGTTGCCTATGCTGCAAATCTCCCCTCTCCACACCACCGATGTTGTCCAAGAGAAGGGCATTAGGACCCATACAGCTTGGCACCGGTGTCATCGCAGAGCAATGTATGGTTAAGTGTCTTGCTCAAGGACACACACACTGCCTCAGCCAAGGCTCAAACTAACGACCTTCAGATCACTAGATGAATGTCTTAACCACTTGGCCAAGTGCCAACACCAGAAAAGGAACGTAGATAGCATATGCAAGGAATTGGCTAAATAATAGACATCAGATTGTTGTAGTGAATGTTTTCTGGAGGAAGATGAGCGGTAGTGTTTCCCACAGAATCATCTTAAGACTATCATTTTTTAAAACTATGTTAATAATCTAGATTCAGAGGTGAAAACCATAAGATCTAATTTTAGATGACAGGAAACTTTGCAGAATTGTAAACTGCAATAAGAATGCAATTAAGCTATAGAAGGATATAAACAGATTGGTAAAATGGGCAGGCAGGTGGCAAATGAGGTTTAATGTCCAGAAATGAGAGACAATGTATTGTAGAAAGAATAATTTGGGGAAATATTGAATAAAGAATACTGTTCCAAAGGGAAGGATAAACATAGGAGCCAGAGAGTTTGGATGAATATCATTGAAAGCAGCAGGGCAGTCTGAGAATACACAATTCTGGGTTTTATCAATAGATGCATGTATTATAAAAGTACTGTAAATATTTTTCTGAGCTTTATAATACAGTAGTCTGGCCCCTACTGGTATATTTTGTTCATTTTTGATCACCATATTGTAGGGTGGATGTGGAAGCATTGGAGAGTATTCAAAGAACTATGAGAATAGTTTCTGGGATGAGAAATTACAATTGTATTTAGTGAAACTGCTTACTTTGGAGGGAAGGTATATGAGAGAAGTATATAAAATGATGAAAGGTCTGGACTGAGTGAATGATGGGAGGCTGTTGCCATTTGGTGGAGTGGTAGGCAACTGAAAATCACAAGTAAAAAGTGAAAGAGAAGAGAATTAATAAAGATACAAAGGAAAACATTTTACATTGGAAAATGTCTGTAGATATGGTGGAGGTGGGTTCCATAGTGGAAATGAATAAATATGGTGGAGAAAATTTGCAAGGCTATGAAGAAGAGGTAAGTGGGTGAAACAAGAGGGGTGCTGTGGTAGACATCCAGTGCAGACACAATGAGTTGAATGACTTCTTTCTGTGTTGTAAACATTATATGATTAATAATTTTATTCAACACACACAAATGCTGGAAGAACTCAGCATGTCAGGCTATGGAAGGGAATAAACTGTTGACATTTTGGGCCATGATCCTTCAAGGAAGGGGAAAAAGCCAGAATAAGAAGAGGGGAAGGAGTAAAATTGACAGGTGATAGGTGAAACTAGGTGAGGGGAAATGAAGTAAGAAGCTGGGAGGTGATAAGTGGTAGAGGTAAAGGGCTGAAGAAGTGGGAATCTGATAAGGCCAGACCGTAGACTATGAAAGAAAAGGAAGGAGGAGGGGCGCCTTCATTCCGTCCGCCACAAAAGATAGGATTTCGTGGTGGTTACCAATTTCAACTTCCCATTCCCATTCTGACATGTTGGTCCATGCATCCTCTACCATCATGATGAGGCCATACTCAGGCTGGAGGAACAACACCTCATATTCTGTCTGGATAGCCTCCAACCGGATAGAATGAACATTGAATTTTGCGAATTTCCAGTAGTTCTCCCTTCCATCCTCCTCTCCTTTCCCATTCCCCATTCTGATTATTCTCTCACTTCTCCTCATCTGCCCCTCATTTCTCTCTGGTGCCCCTCCTCCTTTCATTTCTTCCATGGTCTACTGTCCTCCCTATCAGATTCTCTCTTCTTCAGCCCTTAAAGCTGAATACAGCTGTACTATTGTTAGAGTTAAAGCATGGGATCCTTCTACTCTTCTCAGCTTTGTTACTCCACCAAAATCATTACACAATATCTTGTCAAATGTTATTTCCAGACAAACAGAATATATTGAATTTTGTGTCTCCATTAGTCAATTCATCTCAGGAGAAATTAACCTCTGGGTTCCTGCGTCCATCTCTACCAATTCCTTTTGAGTGTTTCACTGAATTACCAGTGCCAGAAAAAAAATTATCCAAAATAGGAAATCCATTTTTAGCTCTCATCGTTATTATTTGAGTTACTCTTTAGAATAAAATAAACAATTTGTTGTCATGAGGCTCGAGCAACATTGCTCACAGCAATATTATGAGGGATTCTCAGGGTGGCACATTTCTGCAATACTCAGATCACTGCTTCACAAAGCCTATACAAAGCCCACAGGCTGGTCAGCAGTGGTGAGGAAGTTACTGAAGCAAATTCTGAGGGGTAGGATCTAGCCACGTTTGGATAAACAATATCTGATTGGGAGTCAGTATGGCTTTGAGTGTGGAAAGTTGTGTTTCATAGAACTTTTAGTGTTTTTGAAAAGTTAACCAAATATGTAGATGCGGGTATGGTAGTGAATGTCACCTATATGTATTTTTACCAAGGCCTTTGTAAAGGTCCCGCATGCAAGGCTAGTTTGGAAAGTTAGGTACCGTGGAGTCCAGGAAGATCTAGTTGGATTCAAAATTGACTCAGAGATGGGAAGCAGAGGATGATGGTTGAAGGTTATTTCTTCAAATAGAGTCGATGTTGTTACCCTTGTTATTCATTATTTTGTTCAAGTGATTTGGATGCCAAACACAAGGCTGTAGATGCCACAAAATTGAGAGTTGTTGCTAACAGTATAGAAGGTTATTATACATGACAGGTGGATTTATTTGTGAAAATGGGCCGAGGAGTGATGGCAGGGGTGCAGTGCTGCTGGAGCTCACTGGAGCACTGCTCCAGCACCTCTGTAAAAAACAGTCAAAATAAACAAGTGGAGAATTTAACAGTGGTCGCACATTAAATAGAGGGAATTTTACCGAAGCGGGGGTTGGGGAGAGGGAGTGGTGGCTGGTGTGGAAAATACCACTAATAACATTAGGATATTTGATTGTTTTTGGTGAAATCCTGGAGCTGTGACTGTTTTTATTTTGATATTTGTGAAATTCGTCCTCGCTTGACCCATTCTTTTCCCAGCATACCCTGCCGTAGCCTCCCGCCATTTCACAGATCCTCAGTCTCTCTTCAGCACTTGTTATTAGTAAGGCTACATCTGTGGTGGTCCGTGGATTACTCGCTGATAAAAAAGTAAATTTTTCTCACTAACAACCCCATGGCGGTTAAGCAAACAATGTTAACTTCTTTCTTTCGTAGACAAGCTGAGGAGTGTAAAAAGAATAGTGTACAAGAGACTGATGACAGTAAAAGTGACAAAAACTGTGCTTCGCCTGCTTCTAGTTCAAATTTTCTAACTGGGTCCAAATACAGTTCTGAAAGTAATGGTCCTTCAAAGTCAGGCTTGTATCCCTGTTCAGATGTTTGGAATGAAGAAATGTGGAAGAAAAAGAAGGAAACTTATCCCTGGTTAGACTTCAAGGATGATAAACTTGGGTATAAAGTATGTGCAACTACAAACAAAAGCAATCTGACACTTTTCACTTCTAAGGGTTTGAGGCTGTCAAATGAATGGCAGATGTACCAAGTATCCTATTATGGAGCTGATCAAAGTACACGCTTGAAGTCTCTCAGAAAAAAAAATTGTTGATCGCAAACTATCAAAAGCTCACACTGCTGCTCTAAGTGTTGAAATTATAGCTAGTGAAGATGCTCTTGGAAAATTATGTGACACCATGAATGCTTCACGTCTAAAGGCAACTTGTTCAATTTTTCATTCTGCATATTATTTAGCTCAGAATGACAGACCATACTCTGATCACTTTGGCTTAATGGAACTTCAAGAAAATAATGGTGTTGACATTGGAATTGGACTGAATTCCCGCACAAGTGCTACAGAGATAATTAATCACCTAGCCATTAATATGAAGCAGAAAAATTGCCAGCATATCAAGCAGATAAATGGCAAATTTTCTGTTCTCATTGATGAATCAACAAGCCTGAGCATTAAGACCACCCTAATAGTTTATTTGAAATGTATAAGTGATAAGGAAGGTGATCCCCATTTTATGTTTTTAGATCTAATTGAACTCCCTGATCAGAAAGCTGCAACTATTGCTAAACATCTATTGAACTGTCTCAATAACCATGGGTTTGATGACTCTTACTTGAAACAGAACCTTGTAGCATTTGTTAGTGATGGGACGAGCGTAATGCTTGGTGTCAAATCTGGTGTTGCTACAATTCTCAAGGAACATTACTCTGATGTGATAATTTGGCACTGCCTTAGTCACAGATTAGAACTTGCAGTGGGTGATTCAGTGAGAGAAGTTCACGGAATAAATCATTTTCAATCATTTATGGACAAATTGTACTTTGTTTATAGTAGATCACCTCTAAATCAAAAGGAACGGTCTGAATGTGCCTCTTAACTAGAACAACAAATTTGCAAAATAGGCCGTGTTCTGGGCACCAGGTGGGTAGCTAGCTTGTTTCGGACAGTTTCAGCAGTGTGACAAAATTATGAAGCACTGTGTTTTCATTTTGAAAAAGCAATAAAGGATGAAAACAAGATCTGGGAGTGATAGAAAAACCTATGAAGGTCTGTTGAAAAGACTCTCTTCAGAACAGTTTCTATTGGACTTGGTATGACATGTTGCATGAACTTGGTTTACTGTCAGAGTGTTTACAGGAATGCACTACTGCGATTGTTTATGCAGCCAAACTGATCCAACGGAGCATAAGATCACTGCATGGACTGAAAGAGCAACCTGGTACAAAAACTCTAGAAGCTCAAGAGGCAGTTGAAAAGAGGAAGTTTAGAGAAATTACTTTAAGAAGCAACAACAAAATTGTCTCTATTAGTTATCTACAGTTTCTTACTAGTCTTATAAACAATGTGCAGCACTGTATGTTCATGGCAACATCCTTGAAAGGTTCTCAAACTTCTAAACCTCAAAGTGTGTATAAATCCCTGCTAAATGAAATGCGTGTCCTTGATAAAGATAACTGGCCTGATGAAATACTGCATAATTATGGAGAAGCTGCAATATCACCTCTCTGTAAGGGGTTTAAGCTCTCTTCTTCCACTGTAATAAATGCCTTCAGAGATAATGTGGAGGATTGTGGACGCCGCATCCCCCAAGATTTACGCCCATTACTGAGCTGTTCACAAGTTATTCCTATTAGTACTGCTGAGTGTGAGTGAGGACTCAGTCACAGGAACTTGATAATAACAACACGCTCAAGAATTCTCATAGATCATGTATCATATGTTTGAAAAACTACATGGACCTCCTCTAGTTCAGTGGAATCCTGAGCTGTATGTCACATCATGGCCGCGGTACCACAGATCAGCAGATAACACCAGGACAAGAGTTGCTTCAGACCCCCAAGCACATATTACACCTGACCCTTTGTGGAAATTATTGTGAAATTTCTCATTGGTGGCATTTGGTAAGTAGGTAATTACTTTTAAATTGGTAAAATACATGATTACCGTCTTTTTCTTTACTTGCTTGATAATTATATTTTATAATTAGTGAGTGCAACCATGCAATATTTTGTCATATTATTAAGTATTATATGTTTTATTGCACCAGTTATACACTGAAATGTAGTGATAGCCTATAATCTTGTTAATGTCTTAACTATCACTGTATTTCTGTAGAGCTCTGGAACTCCTATATTTCTCTCAACTTGGTTTAGTGCTTGACATTATAAGAAGCCCTATTCATATATATATGTCACACCCAATTTGCGTACCTGCTCATTACATGAATGGGGCAAGGAAGCTGCCCAGTACATGAAATGAGCAGGTACACAAATTGGGTGTGATATAGGAAGGGTGATTAATAAATTCATGGCCTAAGGTGGAAGGAGTCAATTTTAGAAAACCTAGCAATTTTCAACATCTGAAACAGAAATACCACAAAAGTTATTAACTTCAAATTTTCTGCATAATCACTCAAAGAGTTGAACTGCACGTAACGAGAGCGGTATAACCTTAGGCCACGAACTTATCAATTACCCCTCGTATATAGAGAGAGGATATAGGAAATGGCAAGCATTTTGTCAGCTCCGGCACCTAAAAAATTAGCACTGCACCCCTGAGTGACGGTGACCTTAATGAAGGGTCTCGGCCTGAAATATCAAATGTTTATTCCCCTCCACAGACACCTCCTGACTTGCTGAGCAACTGCAGCAGTCTAACAGCGTTCCTGCAAACGTATTTCTCTTTAAGAGGGCGGATCCTTTAGCTTCGCCTCAGGAGAACAGGCCAATGGAGTTGGAAGGTGTGTCCGGAAGGGGTGGGAGTTGATGAAGATGTCGCTGGATGGCTGTGTGCAATTCCTGCTCCGCTTTCACCACTCATGGCTGCGCCGGTATCTGGCTCTTCTGCTCGCTGCCATCACTCTGGGGGGCTCGATACTCAAAGCCACGTATGTCCTGCCTGAATCTTACTTTTCCAATCGACGCAACGCGCTCAACGTGTGAGTATTGAAGGACCCGGGGTGATCCAGTGCAGCAAACCGGGAGCGGGATCGGGCGTGCTGCAACCCGGGGAGTATGAGGAGGGGGGACTCGGCGTCCCGCAGCCCGGGGAGTGGGGTTGGGAGGAATCCTGGTACAGGGTTTATATAGGTACTGTAGTGTTAGGAGTGCATTCCATGTATGGAGGTGGAGCAGACCGCATTGCTAACGTTAAGGACAGGCAGAACAAGCTTGAATCATGTCCCAGATTCGAATGACGCAATTTGCTTTTAGATTGTGTTCCGTATCATTTTAATGTTGTTCTAAAAGTTTCCACCTGCTCCAGATTCAGTCGTTGGAAAAGGGTATCTGCCCACTGTGATTTGAAAGCCGCCTAATGAATACTGACTGGAGCATACGGGCCGTTTCAATAACTGGGTGGCACCTGCTGAAAGGTCATCCTCTGTAAGCTTGGTGAGAACACCATACATCATCCCTCTTGGAATGATAAGACTGCTAAGGAAGGCTTGTCGGCTTGCACAAGCATTGTGTTTACTTTGCTCTGAAATACTGTGTGGAGGATTGTGATTTTCTTCCTATTTCTTCTGAAACTTCATTGTAATAAAATCCTGATTACTGCAATCACTCAACGGCCATTGTGAGGCTGTACATAAAGTATTGTGTAGAGTTTGGTCTTTACCTAAAAGAAAAGATATACTTGTCATAGAGCACATATAGTGAAGTCTTACCTGGCTGGTTCCAGGTCTTCTGAATAAGGAGAGTTTGAATTGACTAGGACTGTATTTCCAGAGTTTAGTTGAATGGGGAAAGGTTTCCTTGAAATTTATACATTATTTGAGTTTGGTGAATGCAGGGAGGATATTTTATCTGGCTGATAACCTTGCCGTGGAAGTATTCACCGGGCTTTCACTAAATTGATCGTGATTGGTGGTCATGATCTCAGTATAAAGGGTAGGACGTTTTGACTGAAATAGATGGCAATGTCTTCACTTGGATGGTGCTAAGACTTCATAGTTGCCAAGAGGGTCATAAAGTAAAAGTAAAGTAAATTTATTGTCAAGGTACATGCATGTCACCATATACAACCCTGAGATTCATTTTCTTGTGGGCATATTGAATAAATCCATAGAACAATAACTATAACACAATCATTGAAAGACTACACCAACTTGGGTGTTCAATCACTGTGCAAAAGCCAACAAACCATAAATACAAAAAGAAAGGGGAGAGGGAAGAGAAATAATAATAATTAAATAAACAATATATAGCAAGAAGATGTGCTGAAGAGTCCTTGAAAGTGAGACCATTGGTTATGGGAACATTTCAGTGATAGGACAAGTGAAGTTATCCCCCTTGGTTCAAGAGCCTGGTGGTTGAGGGGTAATAACTTCCTGAACCTGGTAGTGTGGGTCGTGATGTTCCTGTAACAACTTATGGGTGGCAGCAGTGAGTAGAGAGCATGGCCTGGATGGTGGGGGTTCATAATGATGGATGCTGCTTTTCTGCAACAGTGTTTCACGTAGATGTGCTCAGTGGTGGGGAGAAACTGGGCTGTAGTCACTGCTTTCTGTTGGATTTTCTGTTCAAGGGTGTTGATGTTTCCATACCAGGTAGTAATACAGTCAGTCAATGTACTCTCCACCACATATCTATAGATCTTTATCAAAGTTTTAGATGTCATGCTGAATCTTCGTAAACTCCTAAGAAAGTAGAGGTTCTGCGGTGTTTTCTTCTTAATTACATTTGCGTATGAGCTGGGTCCAGAACCAGAACAGATTCGTTGAAGTAATAACACCAAGGAATTTAAAGGCTGACCCTCCACCTCTTAATTCTCCGATGAGGACTGGTTCATGGACCTCTGGTTTCCGTCTCCAGAAGTGTCTGAGCGACTGGCATCCAGTTGCACTCACCTCAATAATAAGCAAATGCTTTGAGACGCTGGTCAAGGAATTCATCTGCAGCTTGCTACAGTTCAGCATTCAACACCATAGTTCCATCCAGGCTTGACAAGAAGCTAAGACCTTGCCTTATGCAGCTGGATCCTGCACTTCCTGTCAAGTTGCCAGCAGGTTGTAAGAATGGGCTCTCTCACCTCTACCCCTCTGGCTGTGAATACAGGAGCCCCTCCAGGCTGCATACTGAACCCCCTCCTTTACTCCCTGTATACCCATGACTGTATTCCCACCCACAGCTCCAATCTGCTAATTAAATTTGCCGATGACTCTAAAATGATTGGCCTTATCTCAAACAATAACGAGAGGCCTACAGGGGAGAAGTCATCTCTCTGATACAGTAGAGTCAAGAAAACAACTTCTCTCTCAATGTTGCAAAAACAAAAGAGCTGGTTGTGGATTACAGGAGGAATGGAAATGGAATTTACATCAATGGATCTGGGGTTGAGAGGGTAAACAGATTTAAGTTCCTCGGCATCCACATCACCGAGGACCTCAGGTGGTCTGTACACACTAGCTGTGTGGTGAAAAAGGCACAATAGGGCCTCTTTCACCTCAGACGGTTGAGGAAGTTTGGTATGGGACACCAAATCTTAAGAACTTTCTACAGGGGCACAATTCAGAGCATCCTGACTGGCTGCATCACTGCCTAGTATGGGAACTGTACCTCCCTTAATCGCAGGACTCTGTGAAGAGTGGTGCGGACAGCCCAGCGCATCTGTAGTTGTGAACTTCCCATGATTCAGGACATTTACAAGAACAGGTGTGTAAAAAGGGCCCAAAGGACCATAGGGGACTCAAGACACCCCAACCACAATCTATTCCAGCTACTACCATCCGGGAAGCGGTACTGCAGCATAAAAGCCAGGACCAACAGGCTCCGGGACAGCTTCTTCCACCAGGCCATCAGACTGATGAAATGCTGATTTGAGTGTACTCTATATTACATTGACTGGTCTATTTATTATAAATTATTATAAATTGCTATGATTGCAGATGGCACATTTAGATGGAAATGTAACATAAAGATTTTAACTCCTCATGTATGTGAAGGGTGTAAGAAATAAAGTCAAGTCAATTCAATTCAATTCAAGTCAATAATCAGCTCCTTGGTCTTGCTGACATTGAGTAAGAGGTTGTTGTTATGGCACCACTCAGCCAGATTTTCAATCTACTCCTGTATGCTGATTCATCAGCACCTTTCATTTGGCCAACAACAGTGGTTGTTTGCATCAGTGAGCTTGAATATGGCATTGGAGCTGTGCTTAGCCACATGGTTGTAAGTGTAAAGCAAGAAGAGCAGGGGGCTAAGCACACAGCCTTGCAGTGCATCTGTGATGATGGAGATCATAGAGGAGATGATGTTACCAATCTGAATTGACTGGGGTCTGCAAGTGAGGAAATCAAGAATCCAGTTGCACAAGGAGGTACTGAAGCCAAGTTCTTTGAGCTAATTGATTAGATTTGAGGGAATTATGGTGCTGAATGCTGAGCTGTGGTCAATAAAGAGCATTTAGATGTATGAGCGTTGAGTGGAGAGCCAATGAGATGGAATCTGCTGTGGATGTGTTGCTCTGGTAGGCAAATTGGAGCAGATCTGGGTCACTTCTCAAGCAGGGTTTAATAAGTTTCATCACCAGCTTCTCAAAGCACTTCATCACAGTGGACGTAAGTGCTAATGGATGATAGTCATTGAGGCAGGTCACCATGTTCTTAGACACTGTCTTTAAGCAACCTTCAATTATACCAGTCCATCTGGGTTGGATGCTTTCCATGGGTTCACTGTCCTAAAGGCTGCTTGCACGTTAGCCTCAGACTGAAATCACAGTATTATTGAGGGCTGTGGGAGTTCGTGATAGTACCTCCATATTTTGATGGTCAAAGTGAGCATAAAAGGCATTGACGTCATCTGGAAGCTAAGCCTTGCTGTCATCAATCTCTCTTGATCTAACTTTATAAAACATGGTAGTATTTAAGCTCTGCCACAAATGTCGAGCATCCTTCGTTGATTCAAGTTTAGTCCAGAATTGCCACTCTGTCCATGAGATAGCTTTCTTGAGATTGTGCCTGGACCTCTTTTAACTTTCTTGGTCACCAGACCTGAATGCATGATCTGGCTCTCAGCAGATTGCAGATCTCATGGTTCATCCAGGGGGCTTCTAACTGAGGAACTCGGCCGAAACGTTGACTGTACCTCTTCCTATAGATGCTGCCTGGCCTGCTGCGTTCTCCAGCATTTTTTGTGTGTGTTGGGGAAGATCTAAATGGTTTTGTGGGGACACACTCATCTACAACTGTTTTAATAAAGTCCGTGACATCTATGGTGTATTCATTCAGATCCATAGTCATTCATGAGGCTCCGTCATGGATTAATGTCTGAATATTAAGGGAATTGAGGAAAATGGGTGGGAATCTTACTTGGATAGAAAACTGGTGATCAAAGGTGGAGCAGGCTGGAGTGTGCTTGTAAAACATGAAAGAGAATATTCATTCAATACAAAGTGCAGGGGGCATGTGAATTTAATTTCTCAGACACAACTTTTTGTTTTCTGTTGGAGCCTAGAAAGACTTTTCCACTAATTGCTGAGATTACACAAACTCAGATAAATGTTTCTTATTTAAGGGTTCACTGCCTAATAAATGTGTATAGTTACATAGTTGTATTTGTATGAACAAAAACATCCACTCAGAAAGCACGCACAACCTCCTGCTTTTGTGTTGCATACCTCATTGATAATTCAGCCCTTCTCTGGCACTCCTGCAGCAAAGAAACTATAAAAGCCATCTTATCCTTGCATGGCTTAGTATAGAATCTGTCACTGTGGCATGCTCACAGGGCTGGTGATGGATTGGCTGGAGTGAATGGTGCAGCTGCTTATTACTAAGCTGTGGGGCTCGGATTGCATCCTGTCTGGGCAGTCAGCATAGCTCTTGATGGAAACTGGTAGCAGTTACTCCAGTTGTACAGACAGCCCAGATCCTATGGTTTCTCTATTCGGCTCCTGTTAGATATGATGGAAATTGCCGCGTGCCTCTGTCCTTTTGGTTGTTTGCACAGCTCTTCTCAGCTCAGAAATATTTGTGGTTTTTTAAAAAAAAAGGGCTTGGGTCTTCAAACATCTCAAATATCAAATTTTCATTCAAAGGTTTTAAAGGTACATTTAATGTCAGAGAAATGTGTACAATACACATCCTGAAATGCTTTTTCTTCGCAACCATCCACGAAAACAGAGGAGTGCCCCAAAGAATGAATGACCGTTAAATGTTAGAACCCCAAAGTCGTCCCCCACACAGCTCCCCTGCCTCCCACATGTAACGATCCCCCTCCCCCCCACCAGCAAAAAAAAAGCATCAGCACCCACCACCAAGGACTCAAGCGTGCAGCAAAGCAACAGCAAAGACACAGACTTGCAGTACCCCAAAGACTACTTGTTCACCCAATATTCAACATACCACAGGCCTTCTCTCCCCCTCTCTCCCCAAGGGAGAAAGAGGTGTCTCCGTTTCACAGTGAGAGTGGAGCCATAACGAACAACTCACTGGTTTACGATGTTAAAAGTCTGTTGCGTCGCTTTTTCTGAGCTCTGTGCCCAAAGATCTCAGGCCTGGCCGCACACTTATGGAAGTAGAGCATTGGGCTAAGCATGCAGCCTTGAGGATGATTATCAGCAAGGAGATGTTATTTCTGATCTGCACGGACTGGCCCCCTGGTGAGGAAATCAAGGTTCCGGTTGGAGAGGGAGGTACATAAGCACAGGTTTTGAGGCTTGGTGATTAGTACTGAGGGGTGATGGTGTTGGATGTTGAACAGTGGTTAATAAACTGCAGCCCAGCATAAATATTGCTGTGGTCCAAGGCCAAGCGGAGAGCCAGTGGGATTGCATCCATTGTGAACCTGTTGTGCTTGTAGACAAATTGCAGCGGGTCCAGGTTCTTGCACAATCAAGAGTTAATTCTTACTTTGACCATGACAACAAATGAATGAGAGAGGGAAAGCATTACTGTTGGAAATCAATTGGTTTCGGCTGTTTGTAGCTTGTGCATATGTTTTAAAAAATTTGCTGCTTCAACACATTTGTATTTTGCTGGATGATGAGTCTTGCTTAGGAGTCACCTCAAATCCTGTAGAACGAACAGATCTGAGGTCCTGTGCATGGAAAACCAAGATGATCTTTAACAGGAAGGCAAGCTTAGTGGCAGAGACTTGTCTCCTGCAAATCTTGACAGGCTTTATAACAGTTTTATTTCAGATACATTAACAAATTAGTACAAATATTAAAGAGAGGTTAAAAAATACAAAATAAATAACATGCAGTATCTATTTGGCTAGAATAGGATGGTAGAAATCATCTTCCCGTTGATGTTCTGGAAATCCCTGCATGTGTAGGTTTTGGTGTTGGATCTCCTCTCAGTACCAGGAAGGAGTGAGATGTGCCATTGTTTATCACTCAACTCATCCAGACTTAGACCATAAGATATAGGAGCAGAATTGGGCCATTCAGCCTATCCAGTCTGCTCCGCCATTCCATCATGGCTGATCCCAGATCCCACTCAACCCCACACACCTGCCTTCACACCATATCCTTTGCCCTGACTGATCAGGAGACTATCAACTTCCGACTTAAGTAAACCTGCGGGCTTGCCTTCACCGCGGTCTGTGGCAGAGCATTCCACGGATTCACTACTCGCTGGCTAAAAAGATTACTCCTTACCTCAATTCTAAAAGGTCACCCTGTAGTTCTGGATACCCCCATCATAGGAAGCGACCATGCCTAGTTCTTTCAACATTCGGTAGGTTTCAGTGAACTCTTCTAAATTCCAGAGTACAGGCCCAAAGCTGCCAAATGCTCCTCACATGTTAACCCCTTCATTCCCAAAATAATCCTCATGAACCTCCTCTGCACTTTCTCCAATGTTAACGCGTACTTTCTGAGATATGAGGCCCAAAACTGTTGACAATACTCCAAGGGCAGCCTGACTAGTGTCTTATAAAGCCTCAGCATTATCTCCTTGCTTTTGTATTCTACTCACCTTGAAATAGATACCAACATTGCATTTGCCTACTTTACCACAGACTCAACCTGTAAATTAACCTTCTAGGAGCCTTGCACAAGGACTCTGCACCTCTGATGTTTGAACCTTCTCCCCATTTAGATAATAGTCCGCACTATTGTTCCTTTTACCAAAATGCATTATCGTACATTTCCCAACACTGTTTTCTCTCTGCCACATTTTTGCCTATTATTCCAATTAGTCTAAGTCCTGCTGCAATCACATTGCTTCCTCAGGACTACCAGTCTTCGTATCATCCACAAACTATGCCACAAAGCTATCAATTCCATTATCCAAATCATTGACAAACAATGTGAAAAGTAGCAGTTCTAATATTGACCCCCAAGGAGCAGTAGTCACTGGCAGCCAACCAAAAAATGTCCCCGTTATTCCCACTCACTGCCTCCTGCCTATCAGCCGTTCCTCTATCCATGCCAGTATGTTTCTTGTAACGCCATAGGATTTCATCTTGTTAAGGCAGCCTCTTGTGTGGCACCTTAACAGAAGCCTTCTGAAAATCCAAGTAAATGACATCCACTGCCTCTCCTTTGTCAATCCTGCTTGTTAATTCCTCAAAGAACCCTAACAGATTTGTCAGGTGTGATTTCCCTTTACAGAAATCATGCTGACTTTGACTCCTTAGTCTCTGAGTACCCTGAAACCTCACCCGTAATAATAGACTCCCAACATTTTTCCAACCACTGAGCTTAGGCTAACTGGCCTCTAACTTCCTTTCTTTTGCCTTCCTCCCTTCTTAAAGAGTAGAGTGACATTTGCAATCTTCCAGTCCTCTGGGACCATGCCAGAGTCAAGTGATTCTTGGAAGATCATGACCAATACATACATTATCTCTTCAGCAACCTCTCTCAGGACTCTGGGATATAGTCCATCTGGTCCGGGTCACTTATCCACCGAATGGCCTTTGAGTTTGCTTAACACTTTTTCCTTTGTAATAGCAATGGCACTCACTCCCACTCCCTGACACTCATGGACCTCTGGCACACTGCTAATGTCTTCCACTGTGAAGACAGATGCAAGGTACTCTTTAAGTTCACCTGCCATTTCCTCGTCCCCCATTACTACCTTGCCAGCATTGTTTTCCAGTGGTCTAATTTCAAATCTCATCTCCCATTTACTCTTTATGTAACTGAAAAAAAACTAATGGCATCCTGCTTTATATCATTGCCTAGTTTGCCCTCATATTTCATCATTTCCCTTCTTACAGTTTTTTTTAGTTGCCTTTTGTTGGATTTTAAAAGCTTCCCAATCATCCAACTTCCCATTCACTTTTGCTACCTTGTATGCCTTTCCTTGGGTTTTATGCAGTCCTTTGCTAGCCACGGTGGCCTACCCCTGCCATTTGAGAACAACTTCTGTGGGACATATCTATCCTGCACCTTGTGAACTATTCTCAAAAACTTTAGCCACCTCTGCTCTGCCATCATCCCTGCCAGTGTTCTCCTCTAATCTACCAGGGCAAGCTCCTCCATCTCATGCCACTGTAATTCCCTTTATTCCGTTGCAATAAGTCATGTGACTTATGCTTCTCCCTCTCAAAATGCAGTATGAATTCAATCAGGTTATGATCACTCCCTCCTAAGGGTTCCTTTATGTTAAGCTCCCTAATAAGATCTGGGTTATTACACAGCACCCAATATAAAATGGCCTTTCCCCTAGTATGTTCAAGCACAAGCTGCTCTTAAAAAGCCATCTCGTAGGCATTCAACAAATTCCCTCTCTTGCGATCTGACATCAACCTGATTTTCCCAATTCCATTGCATATTGAAGTTCCCCATTACAATTGTGACATTACCCTTATTACATGCCTTTTCCGGCTCCCTATGCAATCTCAACACCACATCTTGGCTACTATTTGGAGGCCTGCCATTTGAGAACCATAATGGTTTTTTCACCCTTGCAATTTCTTAACTCCACCCACAAAGTTTCAATGTTCTCTGACCCTATATCACCTTTTTCTAAAGATGTAATTCCATCTCTTATCAACAGAGCCACGTATGCCTTCCTACCTGTCCTTTGGATACAAAGTATGTAATTTGATGTTAAGCTCCTAACTTTGACCTTCTTTCAGCCATGACTCAGTGATGCAGCAGAAAGGGGAAATTGACATTATTTCGTAGATAGCTTAAATTATAATAGTTTTCTTAAAAATTAAGTTCTTAAAATCTATAAAATTTTCAGTTGTATTTGCAAATGTTAGGAACCTAAGCCGTTAATTTTACATAGGAGATACAGCACAAAAATGGGTCAGAACGCCTAGGCAGTCCTTTGTAGCCTTGCTACACATGCCTCCAGTTGAAACCGAATTATTGTTCTTAAAGAATATCTTTATTGTCGCCAAACAATTGACACTAGAGCATACAATCATCACAGCGATATTTGATTCAGCCCTTTGTGCTCCCTGGAGTACAAATTGATAGTAAATAGTAAAAATTTAAATTATAAATCATAAATAGAAAATAGAAAAGGGAAAGTAAGGTAGTGCAAAAAACCGAGAGGCAGGTCTGGATATTTGGAGGGTACGGCCCAGAACCGGGTCAGGATCCCTTCAGCAATCTTATCACAGTTGGAAAGAAGCTGTTCCCAAATCTGGCCGTGTGAGTCTTCAAGCTCCTGAGCCTTCGTCTGGAGGGAAGGGGGACAAAAAGTGTGTTGGCTGGGTGTGGTAGAGTATCAGCATTAATATTGCTTTCTGTTTATTTTGTAGGTACTTTGTCAAACTGTCATGGGGTTGGACCATGGGCCTGCTTCTTCCTTTTATTTTCACCTCAAACTACTTTGTCCAAAGAGATGTTCTGTTTGCATTACGGCGCATAACTTCATGTGCGGTAGGCACTGTTGTTTGGTTCCTCAGCACAAGGACCTTTCACATTGTTGAAAATTTCACAGGAGAATGCTTTGAGTCCCAGAATATGACTGTTCTGCACGAATTTGAAAATAGGCGTGCTTGCAACAAACAAGGCCATTTATGGATTGGCTTTGACATCTCTGGGCACTCCTTCTTGTTGTCATACTGTGTACTGATGATGATAGAAGAAACAGCAATCATGAATGAACTTCACAAAGTGGAACAAAAGCCGGGAAAGGCTACCTCCACTATCATTAAGTCACTCTTTATTGCTTTAAATGCATTGTGTCTGTTGTGGATTTGGATGTTCTTCTGTACGGCAATATATTTTCACGATCTACCTCAAAAGATTATTGGAACCACTTTTGGACTTTCTGCCTGGTATTTAACATACAAGTTTTGGTATAAGAAATGGTTTTCTCCTGGAATGCCTCCAGAAATTGGGAACAAAAATGAGTAATTAGAATTAAATATGCTAATAATAAAATATATTCAAACAGTCAGTATTCTCCATACGTGTACCTTAAGTTGTTAATGAACAGTATGAGAGTAGACACCGGGACAAATATGGAATGCCAGTAGAAAATGAAACTAAAATTGCCTTCCACATAAGAAAACTAATAATTAATAAACTAAATATAGGTTTAAAAATTATGTGTTTGGGGCATTTTTGGATTTTTTTGTTTACTTCAACTTTATGGAAATATTGCTGAGGCAGATTGAATTTCACAAGTTTTTGAAATAGAGTCTGACATAAAAACTAAAATCTATCAGCATGAATTTGATTGCTGGGCCAGGTATTTTAAAGGAAAATATTTTGATGTTTTATCTATTCTTCTCAATATATCTGCATATGTTAATCCAGTTATATAATTAGAGGAATTCTGCTTCCTCTTGCACGAGATGCTGGTTTGTACTCTGGTTCTTTGTTAGATTGTTAGGGTAATATGCACTAAATTGTATCTTTCTGATTTTGCCAGTTCATACTGTTAAGCACTTAAAAAAATTGCTTTTCTTGATTTAAAATTATCTATCATTTTATAAATATTCACCTTAAGTAAATATTAACCTTAAGCATTTATATAAAAAACTGGTCCAATAAGTTAATTTAAAAAAAATTCAGGGACGTGTGTTAAATCATTAAAATGTGTATTTTTTTCCAGTATTTTATATGTATTAAATGCAGAATTCTGTATAAAATTTAACAATCTACGCTAAATTATGTGATATAAAAATTGCAAGTGCTTTCTTTATTTGGTTACTGCATGGCCTCTTGAAATCTAAAGGTTGACTTCCAAAAAGTGAATTAAGGATGCTGTTTCACTGAAGCTAAAATAAAGTTTTAAGATCTGGTCGTTACATTAAATGCTGCAGGAGGGGGCTTTTTGGCCCATCATCATTGCCAGGCCCCAGAGGAAGAATTTTATTAGTCTTGTACCTTTATAACTCGTTATTTCTCTCATGTACTAAGAGCTTGTTAAGAACAATTAGTTAATTGCCAGCACATGTGAAAGGAAACCAATGTAGTCAGAGTGAGAAGATGCGAACTCTCTACAGATAGTACTCGAGGTGAGGATTGAACTTGGATTCCTGGAATTGTCCCCTATCAGCATTAACTGGTGTAACACCACTATGACATGTCGTAAACCACTTGGTGAAATACTGTTATGGAAATTGTACCTTCAGAAAAAGATGCCATTTATTTTTGGACAACTCCTGTAGCAAGTTTGCATTGCAATGTCTGATGGTGTTCAAAAGTTTTCGTTATACTTAAGGTTAATATTTATAAATGTTAAATGTATAAAAATACCAGCTTAGAATTTCCTTGGAGCAGTGAGCTATGTGCTAAACCTACCCTTGAGAAAATCCTCTGCCAAGAATTTCCATTGTGAAGCTGTATTTGATCTGATTAGTGCTGCTGTGGAAACTACAATGCCTTCCAGTAAGTAATCCCACAACTTCAGGATGAACTGTCAGTTAAATCCGTTATGGAAATATTCAAACACTATTTAAAAGTTAAGCACTATAGTATTTTTAAAGAGGTTGGAAATATGGATTTAAACACTCAAGTTTGTTAAACACTCAACTCAAAGCAAATTCCTGTCCTTCTGTCCCTTCCACACAGTTGATATCTGATCATCGGCTGATAGGTTGTTCCTGGTTTGAGTTCAGTGGTCAGACCTTTTTTTAGATTAGATTATGAGGACATGCAGTCCTCTTTTACTGTCATTTAGTAATGCATGCATTAAGAAATGATACAATATTCCTCCGGTGTGATGTCACAGAAACACAGGACAGACCAAGACTGAAAACTGACAAAAACCACATAATTATAACATATAGTTACAACGCTGCAAGCAATACCGTAACTTGATGAAGAACAGACCATGAGCACGGTAAATAAAAGTTCAAAGTTTCTCGAAAGTCCCACATCTCACGCAGACGGGAGAAGGAAGAAAAATCTCCCTGCCATGCCCGACCACGGTCCGACTCTTTAGTCTCCGAAAACTTCGTGCCTCCGACCAGCCCTCCGGCACCGAGCACCATCTCTGCCGAACGCTTCGACCCCAGCCCCGGCCACCAGCAGCAGGCAAAGCCGAGGATTTTGGGGCCTTCTCTCCGGAGATTCTTGATTGCACAGTAGCAGCGGCAGCGAACCGGGCATTTCAGAAATTTCTCCAGATGTTCCTCCGTGCTTCTCACGTCTGCCTCCATCAAATCAGAATTGTGCACGGTACCCTATTTAACAAATACGATATAATCTTACCGGACAGACTGCGTAGCGCCGCCATCTTCTCCTCCTGCCATAACTGCCAGGAAACTGCACAAGAGTTAGTGCTTGATGACTGAACTATATGAGGAGTTATTGTTAGAATGCAATGGGATGATGGCAGCAAGCCCCTAAAGGGAGGTTGAAGTCATCTGCGTTAGTGTATCAGTACCTGTGAGTCCTGAACTTCATGACAGTCAACTGGGGAAATTCCTGTAGTTTCTTGTAAAGTTGCTGTGTTTTCAAAGGTAGGTGTAGGTGTAGGCGTGGTCCTTTTTTAATGATTGATATGCTGAAAGCAAATTCAGGAAGGTACATCTATACAATATGCAGTGCATATAATAGTTTTGAAAAAAGATTGTATGTTTTCAGTTCATGACAGTGCCATGGCGAACTTTGAGGAATCTTGTATTGGAATTATGTTTTAAGGTGGAAATGCAATATTACTATTTTTTTGCTTTCTTTTAACTGCTTTTCTATTAGTTATCCAAATAGCTTGGTCTTGTACTAGTGTTTATTTGATTTGTAGTTCTGTCATTGTTTTGAATGAAATGTAAGTTCTTTTATTGAGATGTACGCTGATCCTGTTGTTAAAAGTTGGAAAGATGATGCTGTTTCAGCCATATATTAAACTCAAACATATTAAGTGAAATGAAGTGAGTATAATCGTATGAGAATTTGACATAACTTTTTATTATGTGAATAATATTTAAAATCTTAAATTTTTTTGCAAGTGAAAATGACTGAAATGGAACATTATGCCATTTCCTGTTTAGACTACTTGTTATATCCAGAGGAAGTCTTTGATCCATCAGTTTGCAATAGAAAACACATGATAAACAGCATGTAATTGTAATAGCTTTGTATGTTCAATTTACAGTTTCTAAATATAATTAAAATTTTAAATTATATTGTGTTCTGTGTTGCCATTTTCAGTTCAATTGAAAAGAGTTCAAATACCATTTGGAATCTCTTTCAACCAAGAATTCCAAATTCTTGTCTTGTACATATCCGATTACTTCCACCCATCGCACTTTTAAACTACATATTTGGCCAAGCTTTCAGTTACTCAGTCTAATATCTCTTCTTTTCTCTCTGTTAATATTTTGACTTGGTTGCTGTAAACATGCCTTTTGATATTTTTCTATGTTATCAATTTTATCTAAAGATATTGTTGGGCAGCTGAAACTAAGTTCTAAATCATGTAAGCAGTTTTCAAATGAGGCTCCCATTAAAAAGAAAATTATGCTGCATAAGCTTTTATAGGTGTGATAAATGGAAAAAAATAGAATAATCCAAAAGCAAAATTCTACAGATGTTGCAAATCTGAGATACTCAGCAGGTCAAGCAGCATCTGTGTATATATGAAAGTCAATGACTTGAAACATTAACTGTATTTCCTAAGTTCTTTTTATTTCAGAATTAATGGTGCTGAGGTACATTTTAATGCATTGCATTTCAAAATGGGTGATGTCTTAAAACTGATGACTTTGCAAAATGCAGTTAATTTTAAGACACTGTACATGTCATCTTAACTTGCAGCTGTTCAAGGTTCAAAGTAAGTTTATTATTGAAGTATGTAAATGTCATCATATGCTACCTTGAGATTCATTTTCTAACTGCCATTCACAGGAAAATAAAGGAATACAGTAGAATTTGTGAAAAACTACACATAAACAAAGACTAATAAACAATATACAAAGGAGAACATATCATGCAAATAATGATAAAGTAACTAAATAGTACTGAGCACAAGTTGTGGAGTCTTTGAAAATGACTATATAGTGTGGAATCAGTTAGCATTGAGGTGAGTGAAGTTATCCATACTGGTTCAGGAGACAAATTTAGGTTAGAGTCATAGGAAACTATGTCTGCGTTAAATTCCATATACCATTTTTATGCCCATTTTTCCAGCTGGTCCAGATCCCACTGCAAGCCATGATGGTCTTCTTGACTGACCACTACATCCCCAATCTTGGTGTCATTCAAGTTAACCACATTACCATCCAGATTGTTGATATGGATGACAGACAACAACAGACCCAGTACCGTTCCCTGCAGCTTTCCATTAGTCACAGGCCTCCAGTCAGAGGCATCCTTCCACTACCACTCTCTGGCTTCTCCCACAAAGCCAATGTCTAATCCAATTTACGGCTCATCTTGAATGCCGAGTGACTGAAGCTTCTTGACCAACCTCTCGTGGGACCTTGCTGAAGTCCATTTAGACAACATCCACTGTCTTGTCTTCATCCACTTTCTTGGTAGCTTCATTGGAAAAATTCCATAAGATTGGTTAAACATGACGTACCATGCACAAAGGCTTGCTGACTATCCTTAATCAGTCCATGTCTGTCCAAATACTCATATATTCAGTCGCTTAGAATACCTTCCAATAACTTTCCCATTACTGATGTCGGGCTCACCAGCCTAAAATTTCCTGGTTTATTTTTACAGCCCTTTTTAAACAGTGGAACAACATTGGCTATTCTCCAATCCTGTGGTACCTCACCTGTTGCTAAGGATGATTTAAATATCTTTGCACCAGCAATTTCTGCACTTGCCTCCCACAGCGTTTGAGAGAACACCTTGTCAGGCCCTGGGGATTTATCCACCCTAATTTGCCTCAAAATAGCAAACACCTCCTCTGTAATCTGTATAGTATGACGGGGTCCTGAATTTCCCCTATGAACTGTGCTCGATTACCCCTGTGGACTATACCTTTAAAAAGAGAGGAAGAGTTGTTCTGACACCAGACACCTTGTTACTAAGAGAGAGAGAGAGGAAGACTGCTTTGAGATGGTGTTATGAACCCCTGAACCTCTAAGGTTCATATTTTCTGTGGACTGTCACTTTAAGGCACGAGAAAGAACGGAGACTAACTTTTGGATTTCTGCTGAGTTTGGAGAGAAAGGGCACCGAGCAGCTTGTGGGTCACCATGGTGACAGAGGGCAACGTTATTCGATGGACAATCGATGTTATGGTTTCTCTGCAGCGTGTTTACTTTTTACAAGGACATTGGTTTCAGCTTTTGTATTCTTGCAGAGAGAGAAGGGAGGAACTGTTTGAGTGACAGTTGGTATTCAGCACGGGGAGATAAATAAAAGGTCAAATGATAGACTTGAGACACGTGATTTTGGACACTGAATGAGCTTTGTTGTGCCGACAGAAAAAGTGGGTTTTTGGAGGATCGATTAGGCGGATCGATCAGTGGCTCTTGCAGTGTGAACAGGGCATGACCGGTGGGGAGTTATTTGTGTTTCTACCCTCGCCTGGGTTGATAGCTCCACCACAGAAGAATGGTCCCCTTTTGTTGTGGTCACAGACGGTGACTTCTAAAGGATTTCGGAGGACAACGGGAAGATCGATGGCGACAGCTCACCTGAAGACTCAAATCTGTCCCCCTCTCTCTCTCTCTCTCTCCATCACTACTCAACTCAATACCATGAACTGAACTGAACTTCACTCATCATCGTAAGACTACCTATTTACCACTGGACTTGAAGAAACTTGATTTTCATATATTTCTACACTTATTGATATACTTACTTTTATATCATCATTGCTAATCTGTTTGGTTTATCTGCATTTATATTACTGTATTGTGTAGTTACTAATAAATACTATTAGTTAATAGTGATACTGGACTCCATTTCTGCTGGTTCTTTAACCCATCATGGGGTTTGTGACAATAGAGTGCATGAAATTGATGCTGTTTTGCCTGACTTCTATGTACTCCGTGTCCACCTTCCTGGGGAAATGCAGATGCAAAAAATCCATCTCTTTTGACTCCACACATGGATTATCATTTTGATCTCCAGAGGACTAATTTTGTCCCTTGCATTCCTTTTGCTTTTAACATATCTGTAGAATCTCTGGGATTCTCCTTCAGTTTGTCTGCTAAGGCAACTTCATACCTTCTTTTTGCCTTCCTGATTTCTGTCTTAAGTGTTCACTTGCATTTTCATACTCCATAAGCACCTCATTTGTTCCTGTCTACCTATACCTGCTGTGTACCTCCTTTGTTTTTTAAACTAGGGCCTTGATATTTCCTAAAAACAAAGGTTCCCTATATCTGCTATCGTTACCTTTTATGCGGATAGGTACATAAAAGCTTTGTACTCTCAAATTTTCACTTTTGAAAGCCTGCCACTTACGAAGCACGCATTTGCCAGAAAACAGCCTGTCCCAATCCAAGCTTGCCAGTTCCTTTCTGATACCGCCAAAATTGGCCTCTTCTAAAAAGCGTTTCTAGCTTGTTCTGTGTTGCGCACCAGTACATTCGTCCATATATTGAGGTAGTACTAATGCCCAGTTGGTTCATGAATTCTGGCATTTCTGGTTCTGAGCATTGGTTACTCTCATACTTAAGTTTTTCCAACACAGCTATAAATCTATGCAGCAGATCTTGCCTTTTAGCAATCAATGCAGATTGAAATTGACTTAGCTTTTACTTTTTATAAAACATTCTATTTTATTTCAAATATAAGGGATCTGAGAGTTTATCCGTAATTCAGGTCAATGGTACGATGTGGTTTATTTTCTAGTTTGTGTCTATATCCTGCTTGCTCACTCCATATTGTTCATTCTTTTATCATTTATTTAGGTTTTTTTAAAAATTGCTTTAAAAAAAAATCTGCATTTCTAAATTGGGCTTTTGTAGAGGAACAGCAGTAGCCACCTGCCCCTGTAACATATTCTGCCTTTTAGTGAAATTGCTCAAACTTACTATTTTATCACATTTTCATATTCCTACCCAGTTCTGTTGATTTGCCTTTTTAAATCCACATCACAGATTCTAAGCTGCAAACACAAAATGCTGGAGGAACTCAGCGGGCCAGGCAGCATCAATGGAAAAGAGCACAGTCGATGTTTTCGGCTGAGACCCTTCATCAGGACTGTGGGGGGAAGGAAGATGAGGGTTCAGGGTAAGAAGGTTGGGGGAGGGGAGGAAGAAACACGTGGTGATAGGTGAAGCCGAGAGGGGAGAAGTAAAGAGCTGGGAAGTTGGTGAAAGAGATACAGGGCTGGAGAAGGGGGAATCTGTTAAGGGAGTACAGAAGGCCATGGAAGAAAGAAAAGGAGGAGGAGCACCAAAGGGAGGTACTGGGCAGGTACCGAGATAAGGTGAGAGAGGGAAAGGGGAATGGTGGGGGGGGGGGCATTACCAGAAGTTTGAGAAATTGATGTCCATGCCATCAGGTTGGAGGCTACCCAGATGGAACGTAAGTGCTGCTCCTCCAAACTGAGTCTGGCCTCATTGTGACAGCAGAGGAGGCCATGTCATCATGGCTATCCCTCGAGGTTGAGGATGATGGTCTTTCTTCCGTTGATCTACTTATGGGCTCTCAAGTGGCTTAATGAATCTAATCTTGGCTTTGAAAGTTCTTCCACATTCAGGACAGGTAGTTCCAGATGGCAGATCGGGCTTTGGTTGTTGCTGCCGCCTCTCCATTTTCTTCTCTTTTCTTCTAATTCTGCACATCTGTTGGCTTCGAAAGTTGCTGTTCCTTCTCGGATGATGGCTTGCCAGAGTTTCCTGTCCTTGGCATTGGTTTCCCAATTGTTGATGTCAATGTTACATTTCTTCATGTTGGCTTTTAAGACGTCTTTGAATCTCTTCTATTGTCCGCCTTTTTTACGTTTGCCTTCTTTAAGCTGGGAGTAGAAGATTTGTTTCGGCAGATGTTCGTCTTTCATCCAAACAACATGACCGCTCCATCTTAGTTGGTTCTTGATAACGTAGGCTTCAATACTTGTTGTTTTTGCTTCATTTAGCATGCTGATGTTGGTTCTTCTATCTTCCCAGCTGATATTTAAGATGTTTCGAAGACAGCGTTGATGGAACTTTTCAAGTGCCTTTGGATGTCGTCGGTTTGTTGTCCAGGTGTCTAATGCATACAGGAGTGTTGGGATCACCACTACTTTGTACACTAACATTTTGGTGTCTATTCGGATGTCACGATCATGAAAGACTCTTATTCGGAGATGTCGAAAAGCTGTTCCAGCGCATTTAAGACGATGTTGGATCTCGTCATTAAGGTCGACGTTGGAGGAGAGGTGACTTCCAAGATACGGAAAGTGGTCCACGTTTTCCAGGGTTGTTTCGCCAAGCTGAATTGATGGTTCTATCTGATTCGTCTGTTACGAGAATACACATAAAATTAAGATGTTTGCTGGCCTGGGCTAGCATCAGTGGCATCAGCAGTTGGTCTGCCACCTGCCCTCGGGAAGGAGAGATAAGGAACAATGGAGCAGCGTCTGGAGATGTGTAATGAAGGGATGTGGGAGGAAGAGCTGTCTGGAGCGGCTCCCCCCTTTGAACCCTGAACTGTTTGAAGTGATGGACAGGCGATACCCCAGCAGGGGGATAAAAAGGGACAGGTTCGCTAAGACAGACACACACGCCACTCGAGGTAACGAGACCCTGGAAGCGGTACGCTTCTCACGAGTGGGTGAGAAGTGCCAGACAACGACCAGGGTGGAAAGGTACGATCAGCGGGAACCCGGTGTGTGTCCGCCCTTGCCTGGGTGCCGGGTTCACTGCAGAGGATCGACCGCATCTGGAGGAGGGGTCACAGTCGGTGACCTCAGGTGACATCACCAAGGACCTGCCCAAAAAGCTGTTTGTGAGCCATCTCGCTGGTCTGTGAGCCATCTTGCTGGTCTGTGAGTGAAGCCGTTCTGAATGATGAGTTGTTCCTATTCTATCTCTCTCTTCCCCCACGTTGTCCACCGCCATGGCAACGATTACTGCGAACTGAACTACAAACTGGACTGAACTTTGAGTCATTTTGAAATTGGTCATTTACCCCTAGACAACGATAGAGCTTGATTGATGCTGTTATCTTAATTCTGTGCACATGTGTGGTTATCATTGTTGAATTGTTGCATTTATTATCCTTTCGATTAATGTGTTGCTTGTTTCTTTAATAAAACTTTCTTAGTTCTAGTACTCCAGACTCCAACTGAGTGATCCATTTCTGCTGGTTTGGCAACCCAGTTACGGGGTACGTAACACGTCTCAGTTGGTGACAGTTGATAGATGATCTGAGTCTTCTTACAATTGATGGTAAGTCCAAGTTTTGTGTCTGCATGGTTGAAGGCAGTCAGAATCTGTTGTAGGTGGTTTTCTGAGAGACTTGCAACACTGTTGGCATCTGCGTATTGGAACTCGATGAGGGAAAACGTGGATGTCTTGGTGTTGGACTTGAGACGGGCAAGATTGAAAAGTCTGCCATCTGTCCTGTAGACAGTTTCACTTCCTGGGGGTAGGTCGTCCTTGATGATGTGGGTGATAGTTGCAATGAAGATGGTGAACAAAGTTGGGGTAATCACACATCCCTGTTTTACTCCTGATCTAACTTGAAAAGGCTCACAGTTACTGTTGCTGACCATGACTGTGGCAAACATACCATCGTGGAGGAGTCTCAGGATTTGAATGTACTTTTCAGGGCATCCATGGGTGGATAGGACATCCCATAGGAGTTCCCTTGATACCGAGTCAAAGGCTTTGGTGAGGTCGATGAATGGCATGTACAAAGGTTGAAGTTGTTCACAACATTTTTCTTGTAGTTGTCGCATTGTGAAGATCATGTTGATTGCTCCACGTGATAGTCTGAAACCAGCTTCTGTCTCCAGAAGGACCTTCTCGGCTAAAGGCTTGAGTCGGTTGTTCATGATGCGGGTGAGGATCTTTCCTGCTGTTGCTAACAGGGAAATTCCACAATAGTTTCCGCATTCAGATCGATCACCTTTCCTTTTGTAGATGGTAATAATTGCTGAGTCTCTAAAGTCTGCTGGTACATCTTCGTTTATCCAGATCTTGATGAGAAGTTGATGCAGTTGGTAATGAAGTGGGTTACCTCCAATTTTGTAGACCTTGGCTGGTATTCCATCAAGGCCAGCGGCCTTGTTGTTTTTCAAGGTTTTGATGGCTTCCTTGACTTCTTCAAGTGTTGGTAGTTTGCTTAGGGAGTCGTCAACAGGCTGTTTCGGAATGTTGTTAATCACATTCCTGTCAAATGGGACGATTTGATTTAGAAGATCTTCAAAGTGCTCCCTCCATCTAGAACTGATGTCAGCATTGCTCTTCAGGATGGTTGAACTGTCTTTGCTTTTGAGAGGGGCTTGACCATGAGTGGATAGGCCAAAAATAGCTTTGGTTGCGTTGAAAAAGCCTTGAGTGTTGTTGGTATCTGCTAGTTGTTGGATTTCCTGAGCCTTCTTCCTCCACCATTGGTTTTTCAGGTTTCGGGTGCTCTTCTGGACTGCAGCCTTGCATTCCTGATAGCATTTCCTCTTGGTAGCTGATTGTTCATTTTATAAGGTGATGAAAGCTTTTCTCTTTTCGTCGATGAGTTGTTGGAGTAGTTTGTTGTTATCATCGAACCAATCCTGATGTTTTTTCCTCTTGAACCCAATTGTTTCTTTGCAGGAGGTGCTGATAGCATTCTTCAATTTATTCCAGTGTTCTTCTACAGATGGTGGGATTTGTTGAGGCAGTTGTTCTTGAAGATTTTGTTGGAACTTCTGTACGTGGTTGATGTCTTGAAGGATGTCAACATTGAATTTCTTAATAGTGTTTTGATTTTGGTGTTTCCCTTCGGGCCAAATCTTCATTCTCATGGTGGATGAGATGAGTTGATGGTCTGTCCAGCACTCGTCAGCACCAGTAACAGCTCTTGTTATCAGTACATCTTGTTGGTCCCGAGATCGTACGATGATGTAGTCGATGAGATGCCAGTGTTTGGAGCGTGGATGCTGCCAGGAGACCTTGTGCCTGTTTTTCTGGTGAAATAAGGTGTTGGTATCACCAGGTTGTGTTCAGCACATTTGGTGAGGAGGAGTGTTCCACTGGCGCTGACCTTGCCAACTCCTTCCTTGCTTATTATTCCAGTCCAGAGCCTATGATCTTTCCCGACCTTGGCATTGAAGTCTCCCAAGAGAATGATCTTGTCGTTGTTGGGAACAGAAGAAAGGACATCGTCAAGTTGGGTGTAGAAGTTCATCTTTATTTCATCTTCGGCATCCAGAGTTGGAGCATAGGCGCTGATGGTGGTGGCGTGTTGGTTCTTGACAAGCTGGATTCGCAGAGTCATGAGATGTTTGTCGATTCCCAGTGGTTGATCTGCCAGCTTCTGAAGTATGCTGTAGGATGGCAAAACATACTCCGTGGATCCTCAGTTGTTCAGGATCAAGTCCTTTCCAGAAAAAGGAGTATTGACCTTGCTCTTCCTTTAGTTGCCCTTCTCCAGCTCCGCGGATCTCACTCAGAGCAACAATGTCAAAGTTGAGTTCTTGGAGTTCCCAGGCAACAAAGGTAGTTCTCCTCTCTGGCTGGTCTGAGTTTGGGTTATCCATCAGAGTCTGTATATTCCAGGTTCCAAATTTCATAGTTTCACTTCTTGATGTTTTTCGACCACATGATGGTGATCCCTCTGGATGCAGCTTTCCAGACAGGATGGGGTGAAGCAGACTATTTTTAGGGCACCTTTTCTAGCCCCTTCCCAGTTCAGGGTGAGCAGAGTGGATCCTAAATAGGGCTGCTCAGACGTGAATACTGCTACCGAGCAACTTTCCTGCTTCTGTCCAAAAGTTGAGCGACTGAATCAAGGAGCTTCCAGCCATCACATTGCCTGCTCCTGGCCCTCCCCCAATCGCCAAAAGACTTGAAGAAGTGGCCCACAGAGTGAAAACACCTGTGCGTGTATTTGTTTAATGTGTACTTATGTTGCACTCCAAGAAGCACACAATACTTCACAAATCAACCAACTGATTCCAATGGCATGGAAACCATGACGATTGGAGCTGATGGATTTGTTGCAGTCTTTATCTGCCTTCACAGCCATTGAGTTTGAAGTAACTTCGTCCGCCTGTTCCACCGTTGAGGTCTTGGTTAGATTGTTGTCAGGGACCTCACCCTCGACCTTACTGCCATGGGTGACCCTACCAGGAGCATAGTTCCAGACGGTATCGCTGTCGGGAACTCAGGACCACACAAGCTTCTCCACCGCGCCAAGGTGACAATCCACAGAGAAGGGAGGGCATGAGCTGACATGTCGGAATGGGAAGTGAAATTACAATGGGTGACCACTGAGAGATCTTGCTTTTTCTGGCAGACGGAGCGTAGATGCTCAGTAAAGTGGTCTCCCAATCTACGTCGGGTCTTACCGATATACAAGATGTACCAGGAGCACTGGATAGAGTAGAAGACCCAAACGGAAGTGTCGCCTCACCTGGAAGGTCTGTTTGGGGTCCTGAATGGTAGTGAGGGAGGAGGTGTAAGATCAAGTGTAGCACATGTTTCGCTTGGAAGGATAAGTGCCAGGAGGGAGGGAGGGGGAAAAAAGCTCAGGAGGGTGGAGAATATCTAAACCTGTTGGAGCCCTTTGGACAGAGGTGGGATGTAAAATGTGAGAAGGTTTTTCAGTTGCTGAAGAAGTTGCTGACCCAGGCGCCGATGCCGGATTTTGCGGACCCTCGATTACCGTATGTACTGCACACAGATGTCAGCCGAGAGGGTTTAGGGGGCGTCCTGTATCAGGATCAGGGCACCGGGTTGAGGCCTGTGGCATTTGTCAGCTGCAGATTGTCGCCCTCCGAGAGAAATACCCCATGCACAATTTGGAATTCCTGGCATTGAAAGGGCAGTGGTGGATAAGCTGAGTGACTTTCTCTATGGGGCCAAGTTTGAGGTGAGGACGGGCAACAACCCCCTAACTTATATCCTGTCCTTGGTGAAACTGGATACCACAGGCCATTGGTGGTTGGCAGCATTGTCCGCCTATGACTTCAGCCTGAAATATCAGCCGTGGAGCCGGAACATTGCTGCAGATGCTTTGTCCCGATGGGTGCATGAGGGACTGGACATGGACGAGGAGTGGGAGAGCATTCCTGCCTTTGGGGTGAAGGCCATGTGTCAGTTTGCCATCACTGTGACAGCAGAGGAAAAGGAGAGGCAGGATCGAGCAGTGGATCAACTGGGGGCTTCTGATGACGCCATAACACAAGTTTACTGTAACCTGACTGCTCTGAAGACAAATCACCTGCCGGAATTGAGTTCTGGGGAAGTGGCAGCTGCTCAGCGAGATGATCCGTGCATTGGCACTATTTGGTCCGTGGTTGAAAAGGGAGATGGCTCAGGTTGAGAAGATGAACCACGCTTCGGTGTCTCCATTACTGAAAGAATGGCCTCGGTTGGAGTTGAAGAACCAGATCTTATACAGGCTCTCGTCACCCCTGGACTGGCCTCAGCGTTGCCAGCTGGTTCTGCCCGAGAAGTATCAGAGGATTGCATTAAAGTCACTTCATGATGATTCTGGACATTTGGGGGTGGACAAGACCTATGGATTGCTCAGAGACCGGTTTTACTGGCCCCGAATGAAGTCGGAGATTAAAGAATACTGCAAGTCATGCATTCGCGGCATACGGCGGAAGACACTGCCTACGCAGGCGGCTCCTTTGTCCTACTTGCAGAGTGCGGAGCCCCTGGACCTGGTGTGTATGGATTTCCTGTCAATAGAACCTGATGCCAGCAACATGGCGAATGTCCTGGTCATCACGGACCACTACACCAGATATACCCAAGCTTTTCCTACCAAGGACCAGAGGGCGACTACGGTGGCAAAAGTGTTAGGGGAGAAGTATTTCATTTATTATGGCCTTCCCAGGTGAATTCATAGTGACCAGGGACGGGACTTCGAGAGAAACTCATCTATGAGTTACTGGGTATGCTTGGAGTTGAGAAGTCAAGGACCACGCCCTATCACCCGCAGGGCGAGCCCCAGCCTGAGAGGTTTAATCGGACCTTGCTAGACATGCTCGGGACCCTGGAGATCAGCAAGAAGAGCAGGTGGAGTCAACATATTGGGCATCTGGTGCATTGTTACAATTGTACACGAAATGAAGCTACTGGGTACTCACCATATTATCTGATGTTTGGGTGCGAGACGAGGTTGCCCATTGACTTTTGTTTTGGGACTGATGAGGGTGACTTACCACTGAAGCCTTATCTGAAGTAGGTGTCTGATATGAGGAGAGAGCTGAAAAGGGCTCATGAATTGGTTGGAGTCACGGCCGCCCAGCAGAATCGTGGAAATAAGAGGAGGTTTGATCAGAAGGTGAGGTTCTCCCAACTCCTGCCGGGAGGCTGAGTCCTCATGAGGAATTTGGGGCTACCTGAAAAGCACAAGTTGGCTGACTGCTGGGGGGCCACACCCTATGTGGTGGAGAGTCAGATGCCAAACCTACCAGTTTTCCGAGTGAAACCAGAGGAGGGGAATGGGCCTGTCAAGATTCTCCATTGGAACTACCTGTTGCCCCTTTGACAAGAGGTGCAGATAGGTCCAGAGCCCGACTTGGAGCCTACACCTAGTAAGAGGGCTCTGCAAAAACTCGGGCGATTGCAGGGCCCACAGCGGGAGAGGCTGGGCTGGGCCCTGCCCATGAGAGGGATAGTGATTTGGAGGATGATGATCTGGATGTGTGGTACATACTGCCTTTCGCTAACTCCCCATTGATTGAGGAAGAGACTCCTGACCCTTCTCCCACTGAGTCAAGTGAAGTGGGGGGGCTATCTGTGGGCAGCCTGGGTTACAGCAGACTCTGAAGGAGAGGAAGCGGGGCCTGGACATGGGACAGAGGGCTCCGAGTTGCGGGGGGGCATGAGTGATAGATCAAGGGAGGATTCGTAAACACAAAATAATCTGCAGATGCTGGGGTCAAAGCAACACTCACAACATGCTGGAGGAACTCAGCAGGTCGGGCAGCATGAGTGGAAAAGATTGGTCGACGTTTCGGGCCGGAACCCTTCGTCAGTGAAGGGTTCCGGCCCGAAACGTCAACCGATCTTTTCCACTGATGCTGCCCGACCTGCTGAGTTCCTCCAGCGTATTGTGAAGGGAGGATTTGCCAGGTAGACTCGAAGTATCCCCAGTAGTGTCTGAGTCTGAAGAGTTATGTGAGGAGGTACAGCGGTCTCAGAAAATTAGGAAACCACCGGATAGGTTGGCCTATGTAGCGCCTGAGGAACAGGGCGTGATCTCTACTGTTTTGAGGAGCTATGTCACTGCCTTTTGCACCTGGATTCGGCTTTGTGTTTTGCAGGAAGTATTGGCGAATTATCTCAACATCATGAGGACATGACTAAATTTGGTGGGGGGAAGAGTGTAGCACGCTGTAAGGTTTCACTGCTCAGGCTACATAATGGTTTCTATGTAATGTTCCACTGTTAAGGTAATGATTTCTCTGTAGCAACATTGTTTGGGTTATGACTAGAGATAACGGGACTTTGGAATTCAGTGGCTATCCAATGGGAGAACTGTTGTTCTTTCTTGTGTGTCTGGGAGCGGGGTTTTTCACAGTCTTTTTTCCAAGGATAGATGAAGGCATGTGTGGAGAGAGCTGGTAGACCACCGGATGGAGTGGGCTGGGATCTGGGGGTCCAAAGGTCGGTGACGTTCGGAGGAGACCGATGGTGGAAGGATGACTACTGAGTGAGCTCCAATGTAACTTTGACTTTGACTTGGGCCCTTTGTTTTTGTTTATTTTCATTACTATCCCTATTTAAGATTCATAAAGTCTGTCATTTAATTGCATATGGTGTACTGTCTGATTATTTTGCGTTGTGGGTTTGTAGCTGGGGGTATGTTACACAGCATCCACACAAACATGATTACCCAGTTTGGCGGGGCTGAAGGCTGATTCCCCTGGACGAACATGGGCTGGGCGAGCCTGAGGGTTACACTGGGGAGGGACGAATGGATAAGGGAGTCACATAAGGAGCAGTCCCTGTGGAAAGCAGGAAGTGAGGGGAGGGAAAGATAAGCTTGGTGGTGGATTCCCATTGGAGATGGCAGAAGTTACAGAGAATTATGTGCTGGACACGGAGGCTGGTGGAGTGGTGGGTGAGGACAAGAGGAACCCCATCCCTGATAGGGTCGTGGCAGGATGGGGTGAGGGTAGATACACCTGAAATGGAAGAATTGAGGTTGAGTGCAGTGCTGATGGTGGAGGAACATAACCCCCTTTCTTTGAAGGGGAGGACATCTCCTTCTTTCTGGAATGAAAAGCCTTGTCCTGAGAATAGATGTGGTGGAGATGGTGCAATTGAGAGAAGGGGATAGCATTTTTACGAGTAACAAGGTAGGAAGAGGTATAGTCCTGGTAGCTGTGAGAGTCAGTGGGTTTATAATAGACATCAGTAGACAAGCTGTCTCCAAAGAGGCAGAGAGATGGAGAATGGGGAAGGAGGTGCTGGAAATGGACCAGGTAAATGTGAAGTAATGATTGAAGTTGGAGGCGAAGTTGATGAGCTCCAATGCATTCATCAATGTAGCGTGGGAAAAGTTGGGCACCGATACCAGTGTAGGCTTTGACATAGACTGCTGCACAGAGCCAATAAAAAGGCAGGCATAGCTGGGACCTACCCTTTTTGTTTGAAGGAAGTGGGAGGACCCAAAGGACAAATTATTTAGAGTGAGGATAAGTTCTGCCAGATGGAGGAGAGTGGTGGTGGAAGGGAACTGGTTGGGTCTGGTGTCCAGAAAGAAATGGAGAGCTTTGAGGCTTTCCTGGTGGAGGATGGATGTGTATAGTGACTAGACATCCACAGTGAAAATAAGATGTTTGGGGTCAAGGAACTTGAAATCATTGAAACGATGAAGAGTGTGTGAAGTGTCACAGATATAGGTAAGAAGGGACTGAACCGGGGGGATAAAACAGAGTCGAGGTATGCAGATATAAGTTCAGTGGGGCAGGAACAATGAGTCCATCTGGACATGCAAATTTGTGAGTCTTAAATTCATACATTCTAAATTCTTTGTACTTTTCTATTGCATCAAATTTTCTTTAAATCCCTACTCTTGAATGCATTTAAGTTTATTATTTGCCTTAGGACTATATTTTGTCCGATCAATTTACGTTATTTCTCAAAAGTAATCTGTTCACTGTGTTAATCTTCCCCTGCCCACTTAAATTTGGAATCTGGAGCAAAAAATAAACTTCTGGATGAACATGCAGCATCCGGGAGGGGTGTCGGGGAGAGGAATTCTTACCAGTTTAGTTCAAGACTTTGCACGATGAATGAGCACAGAGGGGAAATATAGCCAGTATGAAAGTGGAAAGAGGGAGGAGTGAGACAGGGTCCCATAGGTGATAGGTGCACTGTGGAGGAGGTGAGCAGATGGAGGAAAGTGAAGATGGGAGACAGGCAGTTGGATGATAAGGTGGAAGCAGACAAGGGAGTTAAAAGGCAGATGAAGCTAATCAGGGAGGGGGAAGGAGGGTCACTACTGTTGGAGTGTGATAGGCAGGGACATAATGACTACCAGTACTAAATTGCATAAGTATGGAAGATGATAACAATTAAGGGGCAGATGGCGGAGGGGATCCAGTGTGAAATATGTGAGTCATTGTGGATAGAACCAGGAGGGGAGGAGGATCAAAATGCTCACAGTGGCCACTTGTTTTAGATACATCTGTACACTTGCTTGTTAATGCAAATGTATAATCAACCAATCACGTAGCAGGAACTCAATGTATAAAAGCATGTAGATATGGTCAAGAGGTTCAGTTATTGTTCAGACCAAACTTCACAATGGGGAAGAAATGTGATCTAAGTAACTGACCGTGGTGCCTTATGGGGTGGTTTGAGTATCTCAGAAACTGCTGATCTCCTGGGATTTTCACACACAACAGTCTCCAGAGTTTACAGAGGAAGGCGCAAAAAACAAAAAGAAAATACCTTGTGAATGAGAGAGGAGAGAGGTGAGATGAGAGTGGCCAGACTGGCCCAAGCTGACAGGAGAGTGACAGTTACTCAAATGACCACGTGTAAAACAGTGGTGTGCAGAATTGCATCTCTGAATGTCGAACCTTGAAGTGGATGGACTACAGCAGCAGAAGATGACAGACTAATACTCAGCCGCCAGAAGGAATCTGATAAAGTAGTGCTGGAGGTAGGGAATGGAAAAAAGAACCAAAATGGGAGGACTGGAGGTGGATCAGAAGTGGGGGATGGCAACACAGAGAGTATGGGTTACCAGAAAATTGGAAAATTAAGAGTTCATGCTATCAAACATTACAACTATAGCTTCATATTAATGGCTATATTCTCCAACTGTAGGCCTAGGATCTTTACTGTGTTTTTCTTTACCTACAGGTTTTCATTTAAACATTTTATGTACTATCCTACATAACTTTATCTCTTATTTCTTCACCTGTGTCTCATTTCTATTGTTGTCAAACCTCAAACGTAGACTTTGCAGATTCTGTATTTAGCTATTAAGTTATTCAACACATGCACCCCTACATCAGACCTGCTCTAACCTTTCCTGAGGACATTTAATGTGGTTTCTGTCAGCTGGAGGAGATTTTTTTAATATACATATTAGGTACTTGCTTTGGAAGTTACCCTTAAAAGAAAATATGAACTCTTCATACCTGCAGCTATGTGTAGACCTTCTACTTCATTCATCCACTTGATGCAGGAAGCGACTTGGAAATCACCTGTCTGAGGTATTGATTTTAATGAAATGTTTAATTAAAAAAAAAACTTTTTTACACATATTGGAACTTTTGTTTCTTTGTAATGACACATGACATTACATTTCCAAATATTAAAAGGCTTGAACAGATTAGATATGGCAAAGTTGTTTCCCATGGTAGGGGTGCCTTGGACAAGAGGGCATGACTTCAAGATTGAAGGACGTCCAGTTAGAACAGAGATGTGGAGAAATTACTTTTGTCAGAGGGTCGTAAATCTGTGGAATTTGTTGCCACAAGCGGCTGTGGAGGTCAAGTCATTGGGTGCACTTAAGGCAGAGATAGATAGGTTCTTGATTAGCCAGGGCATCAAAGTGTATAGGGAGAAGGCAGTGGAGTGGGGATGACTGGACGAATTGGATCAGCCCATGATTGAATGATGGGCTGAATGCCCTACTTCTGCTCCTAAATCTTGTGGTCTTATGGACAATTTGGCTGTTTTTTTTTCTTCCAAGTATTTTCACTATTTTGACGCTCCATTATTTTATTTAATGCTTTCCTCCTATTATGGTGACAGGAATGTCCAATTGGGGAATTGCTCACAATACGGTTACTTTTTCTCCTGTTCTGAAATGTACAGATATTTTACTTGTGCAGTCTTTTTTGTCCTTGACTTAATTGGTGAGTCACTTGGCCAAGTTTCTAAGCTATTGCTTAAGAGTAAAAACATAGAAACATAGAAATATACAACACATTACAGGCCCTTCAGCCCACAAATGTTGTGCTGACCATGTAACCTACTCTAGAAACTGCCTAGAATTTCCCTACAGCATAGCCTTCTATTTTTCTGAGCTCCATGTATCTATCTAAGAGTCTCTTCAATGACCCTATTGTATCCGACTCCACTGCCTTTGCTGGCAGTACATTCCATGCAGCCGCCACTCTGTGGGGAAAAAAATATCTCTGACATCCCCCCTGTACCTACTTCCAAACACCTTAAAACTATGCCTCTTTGTGTTAGCCATTTCAGCCCTGGGAAAAAGCCTTTGGCTACCCACACGACCAATGCCTCTCATCATCTCTATCAGGTCACTTCTCATCTTCCATCGCTCCAAGGAGAAAAGACTAAGTTCACTCAACCTATTCTCATAAGGCATGCTCCCCAATGCAGACAGCATCCTTGTAAATCTCCTCTGCACTCTCTCTATAGCACCCACATCTTTTCTGTAGTGAGGTGACTAGAACTGAAAACAGTACTCCAAGTGGACTTATATAGCTGTAACATTACTTCACAGCTCTTGAACTCAATCTCACTGTTGATGAAGGCTAACACACCATATGCCTTTCGTCAACCTGCGCAGCAGCTTTGAGTGTCCTATGGACTCGGACCCCAAGATCTCACTGATCCTGCACACTGCCAAGCATCTTACCGTTAATTTATATTCTGTCTTCAAAGTTGACCTCCCGAAATTAAACACTTCACGCTTATTTTTTAGAATTTGCCTTATTATTGAGTAAGTTGTGTTAAGTCACCTAGAAAATATCAATAGGATTTATGAAAGGAAAACCATATCTGATTCATCTATGATAGTTTATTGAGATTATAACTAGTAAAATAGACAATGGTGAACTAATGGATATGAAGTATTTGGAATTCTAGAAGTCTTCCAAGGCAGTCACATATGACACTGGAGGGAATATACTGCCATGGTTTTGGGCCTAATTGACTGACAGAAAATGGTGGGAATCAGTTGGTCATACCTGTGGTAGAGGGCTGTTTTGAATGGGATGCATTGCTGGACTACAGCTGATCACAATCTCTATCAATGATTTGAATGAGGGAGATTCCGTAATGTATTCCAAGCCTGTCAATGATATAAAACTGGGTGCTAGTGTGGTGTGTGAGGAGGGTGCAGAACAAATATTTTTTTGGTTGTGGGGACATAAATAGGATCAGCAAATAGGTGATAATGGGGCAAACGGCATACTTCGTGGAAAAATGAGGTCATCCACTTTGGGAAAAAAACAATAGAGTTTTGTTTTCAAAGGTGGGAGACTGGAAGATGTTGGATTCAGAGTAACCTGGGAATCATTGTGCACGCTCACTGAAAGTTAATGTACACATACAACAAGTAATTGAGAACACAGTCAGTTGGTCTTAATTACAAAAGTGTTTGAGCAAAAGAGAAAAGACTTCAATTATGATGAAACCTGATGAAATTGCACTGGAAGTATTGTTTATAGTCTGGTTACTTATGATAGAGGGGGTCCAACAAAGTTTACCACATTGATTCCTGGAACGGGAGATATGTCTAAATAAAATAAATTAAACAAAGTAGCTTTATACTGTCTTGAGTTTAGAAAGAGAGGTCATCTCATTGAAATATGCAGTACAAAATCCTTATGGGCTTGACATGACAGATATGGGGATGATAATTCCTCTGGTAGGGGTGTCTTGAATTAAGGGTCAGTCACAGTCTCAAAATAAGTGAACAGTCATTCATGACGAAGATGAGATTTCTTCACCCACATGGTACTGATTCTTTAAAACTTTCTCCCCGAGAGTATTGTGGAATGGTTTTTCACCATTAGGCTTTGAGAAACGTTTTTGGTTATTTAAGACAGATGTTTAACTGGCTAATGTAATGCGACTGTAAACAAAAGGAATTGCAACAAAAATAGTTTTTTAAAATGTCAATGACCATAATTAACCTTGAACAATTTGATATTTCAGTGTGTTTTTTTTGTGGATGTTTTAAACTCTGCCTCACCACCCCCCCCCCCACCCCCCGTGACCCCTAGAAGGTGACCTTACAAAACTTTCTTGGCCTGATATTGTTTCATTGCATTCCATATATTCTGGTTTAATTTTTAAATTATGCATGCATCTTCCTGAGCAACTAACGAACAAAGTGGCATTAAGTATTTGCCGTGGAATGAAATTCTTGATGTTTATGTAGAAGAAATTAGTTCAGCTCCATTACTGTAAAGTACACACACTTTGTTTTTTGTGGTGGTATTTAAATGGCAGTATCTGACCACCTATGTAGCTTTGCATAGGAATACAATTAATTTTATTATTTAGCTCGAAGTAAATAATAAGCAAATTGTGATTAACTTTAAAGGAGCCACAAGGCACAACCTCAAGATTTTAGATTGTGGATTTTATGTGGCATTTTACTCCTTAACTCATTTGCTTTAGCAAATTAATTTTCATGATAAAGTTGAAATAGTTTTAGTAACTGTCAATTAAGTGAAATAATTTTGTAGGTTATATGCAAATTAAATTCCTAAGTGTGTAATACAAACAATAATAACAGTAATATTGGAAGAGACCATAAGACATAGGAACAGAATGAGGCCATTTGGCCCTTTGAGTCTGCTCCACTATTCCATCATGGCTGATTTATTATCCCTGTCAACCCCATTCTCTTGCTTTCTCCCCATAACCTTTGACACTTTGACTAATCAAGAATTTAACAACCTCCACCTTAAATGTACTCAATGACATGACCTCCACGGCCATCTGTGGCAATGAATTCCACAGATCCGCTACTCAATGGCTAAAGAAATTCCTCCTCAACCCAGTTCTAAAGGGCTATCTCATCTGTCCTGAGGCTGTATCCACTGGTACTAGAATGAACCACTATAGGAGTTGGACAATTGATGTCAGGGATGCATAAAAAGAGCTAGTTTTTCGTCAGGACAGTGATCGAGATTTTAAAGGCAGAGCTTTGGGGCAGATTCTCTGAGGTGGGAGGGGGGAGGGAGGGTACGTCGACTCAGACCATGAGAGGCCTGCGTCGGGCATTTTCATGCCATACAAGGTGCAGATTGGAAGTCTGTGTGGGGCACCACTCCTCGCAGAGACACTAGAGCAATGTGTGATTAAGTGCCTTGCTTAAGGACACAAACACGCTGCCACAGCTGAGGCTCAAACTAGTGACCTTCAGATCACTAGATGAACGCCTTAACCACTTGGCCACATGCCCCACAATTGGGTTGAGGAGTGACCAATCAGCAGAAAGCAGTGCTTAAGAAGAGCTAGCTTTCAACCAGGACAACGAATGAGATTTTAAAGGCAGAGCTTCGCGGCAGTTTCTCTGAGTTGAGGAGTAACCAATCAACAAGAGGATTCATTAGAAAGGGCCAATAAAAATAGCACAGGTGCAAGTGGAGCAGCCATTCTTTTGAGTGGCCTTGGCTCATCAGGCTTAGCCAAGATCAAGCATGGGAGAGCTTAGGTATTTCACATAAAAGTTGCTGGTGAACGCAGCAGGCCAGGCAGCATCTTTGGGAAGAGGTACAGTCGACGTTTCGGGCCGAGACCCTTCGTCATGACTAACTGAAAGAAGTACTAGCTCTTCTTTCAGTTAGTCCTGACGAAGGGTCTCGGCCCGAAATGTTGACTGTACCTCTTCCTAGAGATGCTGCCTGGCCTGCTGTGTTCACCAGCAACTTTTATGTGTGTTGCTTGAAATTCCAGCATTTGCAGATTTCCTCGTGTTTGCAAACTAAGGTATTTGGTTGGTTTCTCTCTTTCTGTTCTTATTTGTCGCCCTTATCCTTTAGGGCATAGTGGTGTTGTGAGAATGGCTCCAGGGGCAGTCTTTTCTACTATGTGTGGGATGTGGGAAGTCAGGTAAACACATCTGCACTAAGTGCACTGAGCTGTATCTCCTGTGAGAATGTTTTAAGGAACGGGAGCTGCAGTTCAATGACCTTCGACTCATATGGGAGAATAAGGAGGTGATAGGCAGGAGCTACGGGGAGGCAGCCACACCTAGTTTGCAGGAGACAGGTAACTGGGTGACTGGCAGAAGGAGGAAGGGAAATACACAGCTAGTCCACCTGTGGCAATTCACATCTGTAATAAGTATACAACTTTAGATACTATTGAGGGGCCGAAGTGCCAGTGGGGAGCAATAGTGACTGAGTCTCTGCACTGTGGCTCAGAAGAGCAGATCGATGAAGAAGAGTGCAGTGTTGACAGAAGATTCCATAGTCAGAGGAACAGAGACGAGGTTCTGTTTGTGCAGAAGAGACATCTGGATGGTATATTGCCTCTCTGGTGCCAAGATCAGGGATGTCTCAGATCGGTTCCATGGTATTCTCAAGGGTGAGGGTGAGCAGTCAGAAGTCTTGGTACATATTTGCACCAATGACATTGGTAGACAACATGAAGAGGTTCTGAAGAGAGATTTTAGGGAGCTAGGTAGAAGGCTGAGAAATGGGACCTCCAGGGTGGTAATCTCTGGATTTCTGCCTGTGCCATGTGCCAGTGAGGGTAAGAAAAGGATGATTTGGCAAGTGAATGCATGGCTGCAGTACTGATGCAGGGGGCAAGGGTTCAGTTATATGGGTCATTAGGATCTGTTCTGGGGAAGGTATGACCTGTGCAACAGGGACAGGTTACTCTTAAACCAGAGGGAGTCCAATACCCTTGGGAGCAGGTCGGCTAGATTTGTTTGGGAGGGTTTAAACTCATTTGGCAGGGGATGAGAACCTGAGTGATATTGATGAGAATGAAGTCATTGGTTTACAAACAGAGGGAATATATAGTGAGGAGAGGCTGTTAATCAGGCAAAATTTCAGTCAACACATGAGTTGCAAGGTAAAAGATGAACAGAATCGAAAAGAGTGAATACAGGACTGGAGCTGTTATATTTCAATGTGCGCAGTATACAGAATAAGGTAGCATAGTTACAAATTGTCATATATGATGTCATAGGCATTGCTGAATTATGGCGGAAAGAATTTTATAGCTGTGAGCTTAATGTCCAAGGATACACATTGTAGCGAAAGGAGAGATTGGAAGGTCATTACAGTTGCACCAACCAAGAACAGAGTATAAATATAGCAATATAAAACCATAAATAATTAAATAATAATATGTAAATTATGCCAGATGGAAATAAGTCCAGGACCAGCCTATTGGCTCAGGGTGTCTGACCCTCCAAGGGAGGAGTTGTAAAGTTTGATGGCCACAGGCAGGAATGACTTCCTATAATGCTCAGTGTTGCATCTCGGTGGAATGAGTCTCTGGCTGAATGTACTCCTGTGCCCAACCAGTCCATTATGTAGTGGATGGGAGACATTGTCCAAGATGGCATGCAACTTGGACAGCACCCTCTTTTCAGACACCACCATCAAAGAGTCCAGTTCCATCCCCACAACATCACTGGCCTTACGAGTGAGTTTGTTGATTCTGTTGGTGTCTGCTACCCTCAGCCTGCTGCCCCAGCACTCAAGAGCAAACATGATCGCACTGGCCACCACAGACTCGAAGAACATCCTCAGCATCGTCCGACAGAAAAAGAGAAGCTAAGGTCATACCTATCAGTATTACAGTGGAGTCAAGGGAATTACAGAGGTATGGGAGAGGAGCTGGCCAAAATTGATTGGAAAAGAACACCGGCAGGGACGATGGCAGAGCGTCAATGGCTGGAATTTCTGGAAGCCATAGGATATATACATCCTAAAGAGGAAGACGTATTCTAAAGGCAAGATGAAAAAACTATGGCTATCAAGAGAAGTCAAAGCCAGCATAAAAGCCAAAGAGAGGGCGTATAATAGAGCAAAATTTTGTGGGAAGTTAGAGGATTGGGAAGCTTTTTAAAAACCAATAGAAGGCAACTAAAAAAGTCATTAAGAAAGTAAAGATGGCATACGAAAGTCAGATAGACAATAATATTAAAGAGGAAACGAGAAGTTTCTTCAAATACATAGAGTGTAAAAGAAAGGCAAGAGTGGATATCAGACCATTGTAAAACGATGCTGGAGAGGTAATATTGGGGACAAGGAAGTGGCGGATGAACTGAATAAGTACTTTGCATCAGATTTCATTGTGGAAGACACTAACAGTATGGTGTAAGTTCCAGGTGTCAGGGGTCATGAAGTGTGTGAATCTACCATCACTAGAGATGTGGTTCTTGGGAAACTGAAAGGACTGAAGGTAGACAATTCACCTGGACAAGATGGCGCACACTCCAGGGTTCTGAAGGAGGTGGGTGAAGAGATTGTGGAGGCACTAGTAATGATCTTTCAAGAATCATCAGTTTCTGGAATGGTTCCGGAAGACTATAAAATTGCAAATCTCAGTCCACCCTTTAAGAAGGGAGAAAGGAAATTATAGGCCAGTTAATCTGACATCAGTGGTTGGAAAGATGTTGGAGTCTGTTGTTAAGGATGTGGCTTCAGGGTACTTGGAGGCACATGATAAAATAGGCCATAGTCAGCATGGATTTCTTGAGGGAAAATCTTGCCTGACAAATCTGTTGGAATTCTTTGAAGAAATAACAAGTGGGATAGACAGAGGAGAATTGGTCGATGTTGTGCACTTGGATTTCCAGAAGGCCTTTGACAAGGTGCCACACACGAGGCTGCTTAACAAATTACGAGCCTGTGGCATTACAGGAAAGATTCTAGCAAGGATAAAGCAGTAGCTGATTGGCAGAAGGCAAAGAGGGGAAATAAAGGGAGCCATTTGCTGTTTGGCTGCTAGTGACTAGTGGTGTTCCACAGGGATCTGTGTTGGGACCAATTCTTTTTAAGTTAAATGTTAATGATTTAGATGATGGAATTGATGGCTTTGTTGCAAAGTTTGCAGACAATGTGAAGGTAGATGGAGGGCAGGTAGTTTTGAGGAATTAGAGAGAGGCTACAGAAGGATTAAACAGATTAGAAGAATGGGCAAAGAAGTGGCAGATAGAATACAGTGTTGGGAAATGCATGGTCAGGCACTTTGGTAGAAGAAATGAAAGGGTTGACTATATTCTAAATGGAGTGAAAATGCAAAAGACTGCGGCGCAAAGGGACTTGGGAGTCCTCGTGCAAGATTCCCTAAATGTTAACTCGCTGTTGAGTCTGTGGTGAGGAAGGCAAATGTGATGTTAGCATTCATTTCAAGAGGACTAGAATATAAAAGCAAGGATGTAATGTTGAGACTTAAAGCATCGATGAGGCCTCATGTTGAGAACTGTGTGCAGTTTTGGGCTGCTGATCCTAGAAAGGATGTACTGAAACTGGAGAGGGTTCAAAGGAGGTTCATGAAAAAGATTGCAGGATTGAATGGCTTGTCATATGAAGAGTGGTTGATAGCTCTGGGACTGTATTCGCCTGAATTCAGTACAAAGAGGGGTGACTTTATTGAAACATATCAAATGGTGAAAGGCTGTGAGAGAGTGGATGTGGAGCAGATGCTTCCTATGGTGGACACAGCCTCAGAATGGAGGGGATTCCTTTTATAATGGAGATAAAGAGGGATTTCTTTAGCCAGAGAGTGGTGAATCTGTGGAATTCTTTGCCAGAGGCATCTGTGGAGGCTGAGTCTCTATGTGTATTCAAGGCAGAGATTGATAGATTCTTGACTGGTTATGGCATGTAGGGATATTGGGGGTGTAGGGGTGGGGTGGGGAGGCAGAAGATTGGGACTGAGAGTAAAATTGGATCAGCCAAGATGAAAAGGTGGAGCAGACTGGTTAGGACAGGTGGTGTTATTCTGCTCCTATCCAGTCTACCTAGGCCTTTCAATATTCAGTAGGCTTCAATAAGATTCCCCCTTCATTCTTGTAAACTCCAGTGAGTACAGGCCCAAAGCCATCAAACTCTCCTGATATGTTAACTCTTTCATTTCCGGAATCATTCTTGTGAACCTCCTCTGTTTCCTCTACAATACCAGCATATCTTTTAGATTAGGTGCCCAAAACAGCTCACAATACTTGAAGAGCGGTCTGACCAATGCCTTATAGAGCTTCAGCATTACACCCTTGCTGTTGTATTCTAGTCCTCTACAAGTGAATGGTAACATTGCATTTGACTTCTTTACCACCGATTCAACTTTTAAGTTAACCTTTATGGAATTTTGCACAAGGATTTCCAAATCCTATTGCACCTCTGATTTTTGAATTTTCTCCTCACTTAGAAAATTGTCTATGCTTTTATTCATTCTACCAAAGTGCATGACATACATTACACTTCCCTACACTATATTCCATCTGCCACTTCTTTGCCCTTTCTCCAAAAATGTCTAAGTCCTTCTGTAGCCTTTTTACTTCCTCAAAACTATCTGCTTCCTCACACTTCCTGCTCCTCCAGCTATCATTGTATCTAGGGTTGCCAACTTTCTCACTCCCAAATAAGGGACAAAAGTAGCAGTCAAATACGGGACACTTGTGTTTACCCTGAGAAAGACTGCCATGACCACGAAGACTTGTGCAGGCACCTGTGTGTGTATGCATGATGTGCGGATACGTGACGTGCGCGTGCGTGTACGTACCGATTTTTTTCCTACAGATCGGTTTTGGCTTAAACTTCCTGATTCTGATACACTGTACATACATTATTTCTACTTTATATAGGCTGTGTATTTATCATATCATTCCTGCTTTTACTATATGTTAGTGTTATTTTAGGTTTTATGTGTTATTGGTATGATTTGGTAGGTTATTTTTTGGGTCTGGGAACGCTCAAAGATTTTTCCCATATAAATTAATGGTAATTGCTTCTGCGCTATACGCCATTTCGGCTTACGAACAGTTTCATAGGAACACTCTACCTTAGCAGGGGGAAATACAGGACAAGGGCGGTCCTGTATGGAACAAACCAATTTAGCCCAATAAACAGGATGTCCCAGCTAATACTGGACAGTTGGCAACCCTATTTGTATCATCTGTAAACTTGGCCACAAAGCCATCAATTCCATCATTCAAATCATTGACGTATAATGTGAAAGGAAGCAGATCTAACATCAACCCCTGCAGAATATCACTAGTCACCTGCAGCCAATCAGAAAAAGCGCCCTTTATTCCCAGTTTTGCCTTCTGCCAATCAATCAATCTTCAGTCCATTTTAGTTAGTATCTTTCCTGTAATACCATGGACTCTTATCACATTTAGCAGCCTAATCTGACACCTTGTCAAAAGGTCTTCTAAAAATCCAAGTGAGCAACATCCACAGACTTTCCTTCGTCTATCCTGCCTGTCAGTTCCTCAAAGAATTCCAACAGATTTGTCAGGCAAGATTTTCCCAGAAGGAAACTAAGCTGACTTTGGCCTATTGATAATAATAAACATAATAACTTTATATAGCACCTTTCACACATTAAGATGCAGGCTCAAAGTGCTTTACATAGACTGTAAAAATGAATCAATACTGTCAAAAATATGAGAAAATCAAAAGTCATTAGTAAAGGCAAACATTATATAGAATAAAATGTAATGAAATATATCAAATTGTATAAATATAATCAACATGGGTAGGTATTAAATAATCCTATAAGTAGGCCAAATTAAAAAAAAAAATCACTTGCCAACGGTACCCTAAAGCTCATCTTAATAAAGGACAACATTTTTCTAACCACTGAAGTCAGACTGACTGGTCTATAATTTCCTTTCTTTTGCCTCCCTCCCTTTTTAAAGAATGGAATGACATAAGCAATATTTTTTAGTAAAACATAGATCATCAGTTTTCCTTTATCTATTGAACTGAGCATCAGCTGCTGGGCTGGTGAAATTATTTCCCGTGGCACATACCAACATTAGAAATGCGTTCAGCTCTTTTCCAGATTATGAAATCCGATTTACGTACATCCCGTACATACGAATGACATTCGGGGACCGACAAGATAGATAGGGTCAGTTTTACCACCTGCTGCGGGACATCTGCCTGATGGGAATGGGTCACTTCAGCGTGTTTTCTTTCTCCTGCGCTTCACCCTGACCATTCCAACAGCTGCAACAGCTGGTGGTTGGGTCGGACCCAGTCGCACTGAGCGGACTCATTTGCTTACCCAATGACGGTTGCTCTTTCCGTGACTGCTCGCTCGCTCCGTGATTCTCTCCCATGCGTTGTTTTTGTTCACTCAGTGCAGTTTATGAAAGGTTCTCCGGAACGGAATTCTGTCATAACTTGGGGATTGTTCTGCAGATTAATCAGGTTTTAGAACAATGCTACTTTGTCTTGCTTCTCAATACATCTTATTACTTTAAGGTTGATTTTACTCAGATAGAATTAATAAGAAGGACATTTGCTGCAGTTTTCCCTACACCTTAAGAAGAAAGCACGACTAAAATCTGCATTTAGTTAGTGTATGCTACTCGAGTCTGGATTCTGTAGGTGGCAGGACTACATTTACCACCATTGCACTAACTGGCAGAAACTTCTGGAGGGCAGACGAGTAGTGAAGTGAGAACATTCAGAAGTAGCTATCAGTGACACCAGGCTCATCCACAGGCCGAGCTGTTTTGAGCTTTTCACCAGTATAATAAGAGGAATTTGGCGAACTGACAGTTATAAAACCTATCTATTAATAATTGCTCACTTTAGAATGCATGTGATGTAACTATTTTGTAATGGTGTACTAAACCAGAAAAGTTGCTTGTTTGTGTTTTAATAACCTATTTTTACCTATGTTTACTTCAGGTATTTTCAAAATTCAATTGATATATTTTTTAATGTGGTAGTATTTCTGTGTCTAGCTTATATACATGTTTGAGGTCTTTAAGTCACATTTTCATTTGTTAAAAATTTTGTTTTTTTTCATTCTGATTGGAATGATTGGTTGTTTGATGAAGTCGCTTTTGCTGGACTCCTGATATCCCGTGAACTGATGCCTGACAGCACCTACATCAGAAAACCTGAAGCCCATATTGTAGACATTGGAAGAGATAAGCTGCAAGTATTGTTTCAATGCTGAGTGAAAAATCCGGGTCTTTATGATATTTAACTGTGCATTCAACATCTAAGTTCTGAAGATTCTTTTACAGTATGAGTTAACTTTCAAAAATAAATTAATATAAATGTATTTCCTAACTCTGAATTGTAAACCTTTTCTGAAGTATCTGATATTACAATTTTATCATGTTGGTGAAATATAACCACCGCAAAACTCATTTCTATAGTTGTGAAACATTTGAGTGTAGCTTTACTCTAGTAAAATTAATGGTTGGCATTTACTCACAGTGACTTTTCATTTCTTAAGAAACCCTGGATATAAATAAATTCCATGCAAGCAGCTAACTCAATGGTTTCTCAAAATCAGGTGTGAATAAGGCTAAATCATAATGTAATTCAAATACTTATCACTCTGATCCTTCAGCTGTTCTTGTGTGTTAACATTTTACCATTACTCCACATTGATTAGACAATAAACCTGATTATTTGTAACACTGCTTCTGATGAACAGGCAAATTATCCCATAAAATGCAGATTAGTATTATTGGTAACTCTAGTGACTTGCCACAATAACTAGTAAAGATTATTGTCTAATATTTTATATTTCTCATTATTCAGCCTTTCTCTTGTCCTTTTTAAATACCTGAAAACCTTTTGTCATTTGTATGCTGGAAGAGAGCTGATCCAATGAAATTACATCAAGTCTTAGAATGTGTATCTGAACCCCAGCACTTCACTTAATATATTCGTTCCTGACATATCTGTCCTGTTAAGGAAATGACATATTTCTTTCAGGGTAAGATACTTTAAAACTGGTGTTCTATCATATCATGATATCAACAAATTTCATGACAAATGTCCTGATAATAAACTTGATACTGAATCAAATCTCTATAAATGCATTATTGCGTATTCATGACAGACGGTGACTTAAATGAATTGAATGTATTTCTACAGATTGCAGCTTTGTCCCATGAAAAGAGAAATTGGAACTGGCAATCTACCAATTTACATAAACCCTTCTGAATCAAGACACTGATTAATTTCATTTTTGATTTCTTTTAAAATAAGTTTACTACCTTGACAAGTATATGGTATTTCAGAAATGGTTGAAGTGGTATCCATTTTGACTGTGTATGTCTTAAGGCTGCTTTGTGGTCAGGAAGCTTGGATTCCTGATGTAAACATAGAATACAAGGTCTTTGATCCTCCATTGTGTATCGATACCATATTACAGACACACTTCTGTGGTTCGCAATGCATCCTGTTAGAGATCAATTTAGAGAATAAGGTTTTGAGATCACTTTAGTGGTTCACTATTCCATACCCTGCACAGAATTGATGTTCTGTTTCTGCCTTATAAATGGCAAATGCGGTACATCCACCGATATTTATTTATTGATTGATTGATTGATTTGTAAGATTTCAGCTTTCCGCCTGAAATTAAAATTCAATCACTATTAGCAATGCAGTTATTCTAATCAGGACCTAATTAAATTGCAGCTTTTTTCCCCAGTCATTTTGTTTCTATACTAGGATTATCAGCAACGTAACCCCTCTGCAGCACCATGTTGACCCATCCAGTGAAGACATTTCATTAGTGATGTTAATTATGATCTACTTGAACATAAACACAGCTTTTGAAAGCAGTGCACTGATTGGGCACTTAACTAAAGCAAAGTAAATGTGTTGAGTGTTACAGTACTAATCAACTTCATCCAAAAGTTATATTTCAACATAGTGAGTCTGTGGGCTTTTTCATTAAGAAAATTATAGGGATGCCATTTCTCTTTCATGTAAATATTCAGCAACTTTTGGATGGTAAAACAAACCTGAAATAAAATTATAATAGTTTAAGTTGTTATTTATGAATGAACAAAGCTAATCTAAAATTTGAAACTAAGTTTTGAAGATACACACACAAAATGCTGGAGGAACTCAACAGGTCAGACACTTTTTAGCTCTGGCTTCATGATTGCTTATAAATCTACATGTTTCATACTCTGGGTGCCTATTTCTGTAGTGTATGTCAGTTTAAGAATGATTCAAGAATGATAGAATACCATCAACCAGCTTTCTATTAATTGACACACATGATGCTGCAGATACTGGAAATCTGGAACAACATACAAAGGTGCTGGAGGTACAGTGGGTCAGACACAGGTTTCTTTGAACTTCACTCATGTACTGGCAAGTTACTCTTCCACAATAGACGTTATAATTAAATTTTTTAGAACCCTAAAATGGAGTTAGAACCAAAAAAATTCTTGTCTTATATGGATGAAGTAAATGTTTTTTTTCAAAAATATAGCTAGAAAACTAACTGGACTCATTGAGTGGGGTAATTGTGAATTATTGTTACCATATCTTACCTTACCTTACAAAAAATACTTTATTATGTAGAAGACACCAATTGGACACACGATAATTCCTTGTCAATTTTTAAACTTTAAAGATAATTTATGAATCAATTGACTTAATTGAATCAATTGATTCAATTCCTAAATTAAGTGAATACATTTTGAGTATGATTTTGAAATCTCAAGTTAATAGATTTATATTGTAACTAATTTTCTGTTGTGGTAATGGTTACTCAACACGTGACCATTGTAGCTCTGGACTATTCACTTTTGGTTTCTGTTTCTCTTTGTTATACCTGGACAACGAAAATAAAAGTACAGTATGATCAAACTTGGCTGTGATGGACTCATGGTTGAACACTGTGGTAAGGTTTAATACAGGTTTACTATTTAGTTTATACACCAAAACTGTACCCAGTATTAGTTATTGCTTTCGAAAGGAGAGTGGGTGGGCATTGCAGGGATTAAGCAGATAAAATATGAAGGATGTTTAAAAGAATGGAAAATATATTGTATGTAATCTTTCCTGAAGAAACTACACATTAACTTAGCAAATTACAGCATAAAAACAAACAATGGTAAGTAAGCAACGCACAAAAGGTGTTGGCTGGAAGGTAATGATAGCTACCAAGTGAAAACAAGTCCTACAGAAAATGAAAGCTGAACAAAACACTTTGATTAAGAGCTCTCTCTGAAAGGAGTGAATACAGACTGCAAGAGGTCAGAGTACAGGTGTGTAATTTCTGTCTGAAAGAAAAAGTGATGTTCAAAAACCTTGAGTGGGGATCATGTTTAGTGTTTTTAAACTAAATTTATCTTTTCTTTATGTCAAATAAGTGCACTTTATTTTGTTCATTCATGAATGACAACTTCATCATTTTCCAGTACGAATTGAGTTCACAATTCATTGAATGGTTTAATGAAAAATGTTGGCCTGTAGTAGATGGAAGATGATCCACTAAAACCCATCAAAGTAAACTTCAGTGTGAGAAGTAAGATGTTTCCAATGTGGTCTTGGATATATTTGGTCACACAATGAACAGAGTAACTTAATGTGCCTATTGGAAATTAAATTTTAATTTCAGTCCAACTCACTGCAGCCTGTTTATTTCTAAATTCTGTCCATAGGGCAGGACTTGGCTGGATTTCTAGATCTTAGAATGGGAATATACAGTGCAATTTTCTAATTGTCGCTTGATTGGCTAACTGGTGTTATTTATGAAGTTTAGTGAATTGCTGGCCTGATGTTAGCATGGAAAATCAAAACCATTTTTTTAAAAAAGAAACAGCAGTTAAATTATATATGTGCTGTATAATATACCATCCTACGGCATGGAATGTTAACAGTACTACAGAATTCACCTAGTGAAATTATTCACATATTTTAAAACATTCCATAATATCACACATTACATAGGCCACAGAATTACATTTACTATTGTTACATATACTTTTTCTTGAGATACCAATAAGCAAAATATCCCATTCCGCCTAGGGTTCCCATTAAAAATGAGGCACCAAAGAAAGAAGGTGGTTTTCTTTTCACAAGGCGGAAAGCATTAGGTAAAACAGCTGACAGCAGTGTGGTGTGTATGTCTCCTAAAACCTTTCGAAATGCAGTACGTTTCTGCACTCTCTCAAAATATGCTTGCAAATTGGGTCGATCTGCATTTCCCCAGTACTTTTTTGCAAGCCCCAGGAACCTGAGGCGATGTAACGTTGCTCCAAGGGATATATCAGCTAAGGTAAAATCTAATCCACACAACCAGGTTTCGCACTTCTGGCCTAGAACACAAAGGGATATGAATTATTGCAAGAAATCTTGCCTTTCAAACTAAAATGTTACAATCCACTTATCATTTCATAAGACAATATTTGAACATAAAGTAACATTTTTAAAGATGACGCTAAATAAGCAAATCAAGTCTATTTTCTAGCATTGACCCTAACTTGTTTTCGAATGGCACATATACAATGCTGAGAAACTCATTTAAATCTAAATAATTGCCAAATGGAGTCAGCTGAAATTGTTAAAGAAAAAATCCTGCAATGAGTGAATCATGGTGGAAGAATACAGATTACTCATTTGTCAAGTTGGAATGCATTATAAGACCATAAAATATAGGAACAGAATTAGGTCCTTTTGTCCATCGAGTCAGCTCTACAATACCAGTGTAAAATGCACAATCCAAACCATCGTGAACAGCATTCACTAACAGTTACTAAATTTAATAAACATTTTTTTAAATTATCAAACAAATTCATGACAATTTGGTCATCAGATTATAAACTGTAGTAATGTTAGCTGTTCAGATTTAAACATAATAGATGGTCTATGTCTTTTGGTTTAATGTACACTTTGAAAGGGTGAGATTTAAGTTATTCTGCATGATTACTATGCACTTTCTTTTCTCTGGGGTCTTGTAAATCATTCTATAATCAACATAACCGGACAGATCAATCTTTCCGGTTCCGCTTTTCTACTGAGTTCTCCTCCTTTCTTGTGTGCTCTCCAGTCTCCCGTATCTACAGTCTTTTGTTTCATCACTTTTCTATTATTGAGCTTGGGGAGGCTGTCTTCAGTTGTGATTCAACTTTTAGCAAAAAAAAATTGGTAATGGTTCCCACACCATCTCCACAGAGGTCTCCTAGTAACCTACACCAAACACCATTTCTGTGTTATTCTCTGATTTTGTGACTTTTAGATATGGAGTCAACTTTCTGTGATAAATATCTCTATCTACACAGCCTTTATCTATTCTATTGAAATAATTCTTCAACATTGTTTATAATTAGTTATCTTCTCCAGCCAGGTGAACATAGTCATCACTGTAGCCGCCACTTGATAAACACTTTATTCCTTCTAGAGGCACTATTTTGTTTTCTCAGTCACTGAACTACTCTATTTGAAAAGTGTTTGCTAAACATCACTTTAACCTTTTTTCCATAGAAGAAAGGGTCTTAATTCCTAGTTAGAAATTTACTCCTGTAAAAGTTAAATAGGTATTTTGTACGTTCTGAGGCTCGGATGTTTTAATTTTCTGGATGAAGGAACCAAAACTGTCTGTAAAAGCTTAAGCAATGAATTTAGTAAGACATTGCTTCAAACCAAGAATCACATACATTTTATTTCAATAAACTGTAAGTGTGACAATATCGGATTTTACTTAATTGACATGTTTTATCTGCTATCTGTGCTGCTTGATCTGCTGAGTATCACGAGTATTTTGTCGTTTTATTTTTATTATTATATGATCAATTTTAAAGCTATTTAAAATGAAAATACTAAATTTAATTGATATCATGTTATATTCTGACATCAAGAAAGTACTGCAATTTCAATGTTGTTGACTGTTGAATTGAGCAATTTGCATCTAATTATTACACCAATCTTAATTTACTCTTTATTTCACCTTTGAATTGTATATACCTGAATAATGCAGTTTTTGTAATAATGCCATTAACTTGCAGTGTGAATTTCAGTCTATAATTGTAATAACCTATATAAGATTTTATAATAAGTAGCTAAAGGGTTCAACAGAGAAAGAAAAAATGGAAAATAAAACCATTTGAAAAGAACAGCAAGAGGAAATATTATGCACTTCCCCAAATGTGGTTCGTTCTTCTGCAAGATTAAGACTCCATATAGGCAAACCTGGAGTATGGAATATGACAAATTAATAAACATATATAAATTTGATGATGCTGATCTTTAGTATGCTCTTAAAAATGTTGAAAATAGGCCTATCCAGTTTTATATAAACAAAGAGCTTACAGATCTGATCAGCACTGGAATGCTGGAATTTCATAACATCTAGACTTACATAATTTCATCATGGAAAACTGAATCCCTTTCTGGCTGGTTTAAAATCACCTCTTAGAACAAAGAACTGCACAGCACAGGAAGAGCCTTTTGGCCCACAATGTTGTGCTGAACCAAATAAATAAATAATCAAACAGCCTACTAAACTAATCCTTTCTGCCTACACGATATCCACATTCTTCCATTTTCCTCACGTTTATGTGTCTATCTAAACATCTCTTAAAAGTTCCTAATATATTTACCTCTACCATCACCCCGGACAGCACATTGCAGGCCCCTCACATCACCTTTGAAATTACCCTCTCTCACCTTAAAGGCATGTCCTCTGGTATAAGATATTTCAATCCTGGGATAAAGATACAATCTGCCTGCTCTACCCATGGCTCTCATAATCTTATAAATCTTTATCAGATCTTCCCTCACTTCAACTACTCCACTCCTTCAAAGAAAACAACCCAAGTTTGTCCAACCTCTCATTATAGCACATGCTCTTTAACCCAAGCAACCTCTTAGTAAACAACTTCTGCACTCAGTCCCAAGCCTTGACATCCTTCCTATAATGGGGCAACCAGAACTGGAGTACGTAATACTCCAGGTGCAGCTTAACTAGAGTTTTATGAATCTATGACATAACTTCCTGACTTTTGAACCAAATGTCTCAAATAATAAAAGCAAGCCTGCCTTCTTACCACCCTATCAATCTGTGTAGCCACTTTTAGGGAACTATAATCTTGGACTCAAAGATCCCTCTGCTCTCACTTTACATTTGACCTGCCACGGTGCAACACTTCACATTTGGCTGTGTTAAACTCCATCTGCCATTTCTTTGTCCATATCCTGCTTTATTTTTTGCCAGTCTTCCACGCAATCCACAACACCACTGATTTTCGTGGTTAGAGAGGACATGAATATATTGGTCAAGACCCCAGCAATCATCTTTCTTGCCTCTCTCAATAACCTGGGGCATATCCTATTAGACCCTCTGGACTTATCCACCATAATGCCCTTTAAGAGAGCAAACATTACCTCCTCCTTTACCTCGAAATGTCCCAGCATATCAATACTGTCGGCTTTGATTTCCCCATCATCTACGTCCATCTCCTTTGCAAATACTAATGTAAAGTACTCATTAAGGACTTCACCCACATCCCCCACATCCAAGCAAACGTTCCCCCATTTTTCCCTGAGTGGTCCTACCCTCTTCCCTAGTTATCTGTTTGCTCTTGATGTTTGTGTAGAATGCCTTGGGATTCTCTTTAAACCACTTTTTTAAGGACTTTACTTGCCCCCTCCTGGCTTTTCTAATTTCCTTCTTGAGTTCTTTTCTGGAATCTTCAACTGTGCTGTTGGAATTTAAACACCCTCCACTTGTCAGATGTGGACTTGCCCGAAAATAGCTGTTTCCAATTAACTCTCCCTAGTTCCTGCCTAATGCTGTTATAATTTGCCCTGTTCCAATTTAATGCCCTCCTGCAAGGTCCATACTTATCCTTATTTATAGCTATCTTAAGACTTAAGGAGTTGTGGTCACTGTTCCCTGACTGCTGACCCACTGATGGGTCAGTCGCTTGGCCAGGCTTATCATCCAACACCAGGTCCAGTACAGTCCCTCCTCTTTTTGGACTATGTACATTTTGAATTAAGAAGCCCTCTTGGATTCTGCCCCATCTAAACCCTTTTGCATTAAGAGGGTCCCAATTTATAACAGGGAAGTTGAAGTCCCCCATGACAACAACCCTATTGTTTTCACACCTCTCCATAATCTGCCTGCATATCTGTTGGTCAATGTCCTGGTGGTTGTTGAGGGGTCTGCAGTACAATCCCATCAAACTGATTGCATCCTTCCTTCTTCTGAGATCTACCCATATAACTCAGTGGACGAACCCGCCATTAAGTCCCTCTGAGTGCGGCTGTGATATTGTTCCTGATTAGTTGAGGAATTCCCTCACTTCTTTTTACCTCCCTGTCTATCTTCTCTAAAACAAGTCTCTCTGTAATGGTCACAACATCATAGTTCCATGTACTGACTCATGCTCTCAAGTTCATCACCTTTATCCATTATACTAGTATTAAAGTACACACGCGCACCATTATACTAATATTAAAGTACACACGCGCACCATTATACTAGTATTAAAGTACACATGCGCAAACTATCCTTCCCCTCATGTCCATTACTATGCTCCTGCCTGTTTTTACTGGCCTTGTCATCTACCTTCCTCCTCAATCCTCCACTTTCTGACCTGGTGCTCTGTTTCTCATCCCCTGTCGAACTAGTTTAAACCCTCCCAAGTAGCACCAGCAAACCTCCCAGCCAGGATATTGGTCCCCCTCCAGTTTAAGTGTAACCCTTTGCTCTTGTACAGGTCACCCTTGCTCCGGAAGAGCTTCCAATGATCCAAGTAGCTGCACCAATTTCTCAGCTACTCATTCATCTATATCATCATCCTGTTCCTGCCCTGACCAGAAATTACTACCTTAGAGGTTCTGCTCTTCTGCCTGTTTACTAACTCTCTATACTCACTGTGTAGGATTTCTTCCCCCACCCCCACCTATGTCATTGATGTCAATGTACACCACCACCTCTATCTGCTCAGCCTCCCCCTTGAGAATATTTTGAAGCTTCTTTGAGACATCCTGGATCTTTACACCTGGGGGGAAAGACACCATCCCAGCATCTCTTTTGCGGCCACTGAGTCTCCCGTTTGTCCCCTTAGCTATTGATTCTCCTATCACTATGGCTGCTGAACTCCAGAGTCAGCCACAGTGCCATCGGCCTGGCTGCTGCTCTCCTGCCTTGATAGCTCATCCCCCAGCGGTATCCTATGGAGTGTACGTGTTGCTGAGGGGAATGGCCACAGAGCAATTCTGCATTGACTGCTTACTCCTCTTACTTCTCCAGGGCACGCCCTTTTCTCACTGTTACCATCAGGTAGGAGGTACAGAAGCCTGAAGGCACATACTCAGCGATTCAGGATTGGCTTCTTCCCCTCTCCCATCTGATTCCTAAATGGACATTGAATCTTTGGACACTACTTCACTTTTTTAAAAAATATACTGCATTTCTGTTTTTGCATGTTTTTTAATCTGTTCAATATACGTAATTGATTTATTTGTTTATTATTATTTTTTTTTCTCTGCTAGATTATGTATTGCATTGAACTGCTGCTGCTAAGTTAACAAGTGTCATGTCACATGCCGGTGATAATAAACCTGATTCTGATTCTGATCACCCATCTACTATCTGAAGCCTGCGTTCTGGGTGTGACCACCTCAGTAAATGCTTCATCTATGAAGTTTTAAATCCCAGATGGTCCTAGTACATCCAACTCCAGCTCCCATTTCCTTGTCCTTGTCATTCAGAAGCTGAAGTTGGGTGCACTTCTCAAAGATGTAGTCATCAGGGAGACCACTAGCTACCCTGCAATCCCACATCTTAGAGGAGCAATATCCCACTGCTTTAACTGTCATCCTGCCTGACTCTTCTTGCCTAGTATATTATACTTTTGGCTCTAACTTCTTAAGATTAAGTTCTATAATTAGATAACTGATTCCAAGCAACTCAGCACCCTTAGCATCCATCTGTTCTTGCTGAAGCCTGTTGAGCCGAAGCCTCCTTGGCTGATCCACTTGCACTTCACTTATTTTTATTGGTCCTTGCTAAGCTACTAATAATCCAAATAATCTCCTGCTCCGCAGAAAAGTCCCAACAGGACCTGCTCACTTTTTAAAACTGGTGCATAAAATCTACAAAGAACTATTTCCAACTCTCTCCACGATCTCTCCTGCTCAACAGACAAGTCCCAACAGGCTCCACTCTTGTAAAAGAGGCCCCATTCTTGTGGCGGTGAAGATCTCAGGATCTCCAGGAGACTAGAGTTGATGGTTTAGGGTTGAGACCCTTTATTTGGGCTGAAATGTCAATTTCCCGTAGAGGTGCTGCTTGACCCACTTACTTCCTCTAGCTTCTTGTTTATCGCATCAGATCCCAGCATCTGCAGTCTCTTGTGTCTCTCAGGAGAATGCATGACTTTTATACGGGATGATTTTGTATGAATTATGATGTGCAATGCATCACAGTTGTGCAGGATGAACAGAGCACACTAATGGGTCTTTACACATCTACCAGTGCTCATAAGGATATGGCCTCTTTTGCCATGTTTGAAAGAACACTAAATAACTTGATTGGCAAATTGTGTGCATTTTATGTTTCTGAAACAAAACCGAGAAGTATTTTGGCCACTTAAAACAATTGCCATATAGAATACTAAAATACATTGAAATTCATTTAACAATCAATTGCTGTTGTAAATATTAATTTTGCAGTTTTCCTGTCCAAATATATTTTAAAATTGATTATTCTCATATTATTATTTAACTGCAAATATTTCATTTTCACAATGTCATACCTGCAAATTCATGTTTCTTCTGTTCAAGCTCTGCTTCCACTTGATCTAAAACTTTCCCTAATTCAGTAAGAATTTTCTTTAAGTTGTTCACGTCATCATGGTCCAGTATCTTGGTCTACGGAGAATGTGAAAGAAACTGAGTGTTAATGCGAATCAATTTTGTCTGGTTACCGCAAAGCTACTTGTTTTGTTCATTTTGACTAGTGGCATGGGTGAGCTGTGTACAACTAGTTGATAGGGCTGTTGAACTGGGCAAAGCAGCACATTTGTGCTCTCACACAAGTCAGAAGCTGTTTACTAACTTCAAACTGTTGATGTAAGAAATTTCCAATGAAAGAGTTGGCTATTTTCCATTATTACTATTATTATCTGATAGTAATAGTAATATCTATTATTGAGAAGAGTGTTTGAATAAAACTCCAAGTTCTTTGCTTTTTCAAATGTTAAAAGTTCCAAAATTTAACTTCAGAGTAAATTCATTAATGGGTGACAGTCATTAATGAGAAGTCCATTGCTGCCAGTGTGCAATGCATACGCAGGTGAAAAACATGGATTTGGTGAAAACTATGCTGTCAAGTACATATAATGGAGCAAACTCTTAAAGCTCTGTACCAAACTCTGATACAGTGGGGCCCCTTTGAGGGGAGTACTGGGGAGAGTGACTATCAAGGCACAAAGGATCTGCTATCTGATTTCCAGCATCTGTAGATTTTCTTTTGTTTGCTTTATGTTACACATGCTTGCTTTTTAACATACAGCAGAATTCTGCAACTATACACTCAGTCGCCATTTTATTAGGTACAGCAAGCTGGAATTTCCCTTTATCCTTAGTTGACCCATGAAAAATAACTGTAGCTCTAGTGACAACACGATTCATCCTAGTAGATAACCACAATGAAGCAAGTGTGAAGGTATTGTGTGTCTACTGTTTGACAGTTCCCGAGCCCATTAGTAGATATACTACAGCTACTGTTCCTACAGTTCTGTAGCTACAGCATGTCTAGTGATGGACTCCTGATTTTCAGAGGCTCTAGATCAGAGGTTCCCAACCACTTTTATGCCATGGACTAATACCATTAAATAAGGGGTCCTTGGATCCCAGGTCGGGAATCCTTGCTTTAGAGGATTAATTTTGGCAGCTTTGGGCATAATGACCCAAGCATGGTTGTATCCTCCTAGCGTGGGTGGCAGTGGTCAGTGTGTTCAGCTGATAATACGAGGAATGGCTGAGAGAGAATAGTAATGTGTTCCTAGATGGTATCAGATCTGTGCTCTGAGGAGCTACTGCCATAAATCATCCTCAATCAATGGTATTGCCAAAGAGAAAAACAATACCCACAGCACTGTGCCACTTGTACATTAGTATTCTGTTAGGGGATGGATCTCTGGGCTGTTATGGTTTGGAAGCTTTATCTCTGTTTTGATACAATGTGGCAGTACTCTGAGCTTCAACTGTAGCAGCTATGGAAGCTGAGACGTTAACCATTAGTCACTTCATCATAGTTGAACGCATAGTCTGCACATAGAGTTGTCCATGTTTTCCAAGTCTGATAGGATAGATTTCAAGTTCTGCAAGTTCAAGCTAGTATGAAATTTTGCTATCAGATTCTCTGTGCTCCTTGACTTTGTAAAGTCTTCAAAAAATCTGTATCCAACAGACTTAAGCTTTCATTGCACATGTCTGATGGTCTATTTATGGGCTGTACCATCTAGGTTTTCATCTGAGACCCTGAAATCAGTACTTGTGTATGACCCATGTTCAGGCTGTCTTTTACATTTTCTCCATGTGACAATATATTTCTCAGAATCTGAACTGATGCCATAAGGTGTAAAATTGTAATTGATATAACAAGTTAGCATCATTAACATTACTGATGACAAGTTGTCTGTGTTAGTTTGTTTTCCTATTGTCTTGGTAAAAGCAGTTTATGACAATGCAATTCTATTTGCTGGGAATAATGTCTGTTTCACTTTATGCCAGATTTAGTGACAGGCTTGAAATTTAACTGTGTCTCACGTTCAAAATGAAACCACCACATAACATTCACAATGTAACTGCGGTTTGTTGCACCTGGGGCCAATCTGAAGTGATTTTAATTTAAATTAAAATGAAGGAATTGTGTGGAAGCTCACCATAATAATTTTTAATGCAAAGAACTACCACAAATCCTGGTTCACCCTGTCCCATCGGCTACAGAAACCCAGCAGAGGGGGCAACCCTGGAATTCCACAACACTGATTCCAGAACCCATGGAATCAATTACCACCTGGTCAAACATGGGTAAGGAAGTTTCCTATTGATTACAATTTAGTGTCCTCAATATGTTCTCGTTCATAGAGTCATGGAATTAGACAGCATGGAAACAGGCTCTTTACCCCATCTCATCCATGCTAGTTGCGTTGCCTACCTGAGGTAGTCCTACTTGCTTGCCTGTATTCCTCAATCTTTTCTATCATGTACCTATCAAAATGTTCCTTAAACATAATTTTACCTGGCTCTACCACTTCTTCTGGCACTTTGCTCTACAAAACCTACTACCTTGTGTGTGGGAAAACGTTTGTTCCTTTTAAATTACCCCACCACCAACTTATGTCCTTTAGTTTTAGATTCTCCTACCTTGAGGGAAAAAGACTGACCTGCCTACCTAGCCTGTCATGATTTTATATCCCTTGGTAAGGTCACCCCTCTGCTTCTTACGCTCCAGGGAAAAAGCCCCAAACTATCCATTCTCTCCTATATCTCAAGTCCTCCAGTCCAAATAACATCCATATTAGGCAACATTAAAAAAGAAGCCTTAAAAGTAGCAAGGATACTAAATGAACTGTGGTGTTCTCAGTAGAAGGAATGTCCATCATCAAAGTGGCTTGTTGCACCAATCAGCTGGCCATACCCTGACGATCGTGGGTTCTAGAGCGTGTCTTCAGAAGGAAGTGAGTGAACCAATAGGAGGGATAAACTTGGTTAGCACTCTCAATTGTGCCAGACACATCAGTCCATGACAGCAGTGGTAGAAGTTACCATCATGCAGTCATATTCTGAAGTACTTACTACAATTACTACAGACAGAACAGATCTGCTTAACCTAAAAAGTAGAAGGTCTATATCCAAAACAAAACATGCTGAAAGAAAACTTGGTATGTGTTACCATTAGTTTTTTTTGTTTGGAAAGATATGGCTCTGTGAGTTGAGGTTGTTCTTGGTCGAGCTTCATCAATTCTGAAGCAGTGTTTACTAAATGCCCTGTGAAAGGAAAGGAAAAGAAAATTTTAAATATCACACCTTGTTCAGTACAGTAAAACAAATTCATTATAGTATGAAACCATTCCCTTTAGCAGATACTGTTACTTATCTATGAAAACAGGTACTTAATTACTATTTATTCAAACAGAGGTTTGAAATCCTAACAATACCAGGGCAAACTGTGGATAAATACTTAAGTAGTCATTACTTTTTAGTTGATTATATCAAGTGCTGTGCTTTGAAGCAAAATCTTAGAGCATTTTTTCTCAAAAATACAATTGCATGAGAGAGAGAAATTGTTTTATTTGAGCATCACATCTGATGTTCAAATTTATTGCAGTGAGTATTGGCTACCTATCCACAGAGCATATGAATGACAAGTATCAGCTTATATTGAATGAGATCACAACAGAATTGTACGGCTATAAAAATTAGTCTTCTAGTTAAATTAATGCCTTTTTTTTACAATAAGGCCTGTTCTGTTCTCAATGAATCTTACCTAATGAAAAGCTTCCTACACAGTAAAATACTGCAAATGTACATAAAATTGAAGTCTTTTAAGTAGTTGATAGGATGATACAATCAAACAGCCTCATTTCACACCAACACTATTCTATATGTAGCAAAGTAAATCAAGACTACTGTCGGTTCATTTGCAGTGTACAATCTGGATAAAGTAAAAGAAACACAGAAACTACTTTAATAATATGAATTATTTCTGAGAAACAAGTGGCAGCAAAGCCACTGCTGATGGTGAATGGGGATCATGAGTGAGGTTACATAAATCCATGTGCCAGATTTTAAAGCATTAAACAAAATATGAGTAAAGAAATAAGGGGGATAATGACTAAACCAAGCACATTGTGAAGGCAAAGATAGACAAGGTTGAGTAACATGTTATTTGGGAAAAATCTGCCCTAAACCTGTATGTTACCGACATAGAATATGTAAATCATTATTTACAGGTTAGGCCTGGTAAAAGTTGATTTTTCAAATTTATTTGAAAAAGGACTTGTTTTTCAAAACAACTTGTTTTTTTTTCCAATAATAATTGATACTCAGTTAAGTTTCAAGACTTTGATTTGTTTCCTTGATGCAAAGAATGTCAGCTTTGGTTTTTAAATTCTCTTTACTCTTTAATTTTTTGGGGTATTATTAGTAGATTCTACATTGCAGTGTTCCATCAATCAAGTGACAAAGACAGTAAGTGTGCAGGGAATTCCCGAAATCTTCACATTTTAAAAGGGAAAGGCGGATATGTGAGAGAACACCTACAATTATGTGGCTCTTGTTACTTCCCTGTCAATCACATAAACTGGCCCAGGTAGTCCTTCCCACACATCTCAGTAATCCGCATCTTAGTTTACAGTTCTTTCTCAGGCAGGGAAGACTGGCAGTTTGGAACAACTTGTCGTACATAAATAGCTCCTTGTGTGGGTGTGAAGGTCATTACAGAATCGTTCCAATCCCACCATTAGTGATAGACATCAAATCTGGCAGTCAATCAGTTATATATAAAGCAAGTTTTTAAAATGATGCTCATTAATGAACGCTGCTGAGTGTTCTTCAGACTGGTCTGCTCATGCACATAGTTTTTCTCTGTGGAAAGGAGACGTCAAATCTGCACTGTATTTTTGCAGGTGACTGAGTTTAACAGTTACCTTTTACTGGCGGGGTGGATAGTTGTTAATTTCAATTTCCAGAGATGAAACCTAGTCCCCAACATTTATAGTGTGGGTAGTTGAATTAAATTTCATATCTCCACAATGAGATGCATCCTACCCACAGACTTCAGTTCATGCCTTTGCACAGGGTTTCTTCCATTCCCCTTCTCACTTCCTGACGCGAACCCACCACAGCTTTGGTAATAGGTAATAAATATACAAAATTGATTTTGGATCTTTAGTTTGGAACAATTTTTTCATACTCGAGCACCTAAATAAGCAGTCTACCAAAGAATATAATTACCCTGGAAGAGGATTTGGTGACATATTTATTCCGCTGTTCTGGAATTTAGCTCATGAAGTTGGATTGATTAGTCCAGAAACTATACAGGAGCTGATACTCTACTATTTATACTACACCACCTTAAGATTTCTATTACTCTGTCAACAATGTGCATGCAAATTCCTGCTTGGATTAAAATGCCAAACTAAATGCCAGCCCTTCTTTACCACATTAGAAATGAAATGAAAATGTGCTTCATTTAACTGGCACAGATAAAAGAAACAAATAACAGCTAGTAATAACAAAAGACAAGATTTCTAGATGGCTTTGTACTTATATTTGTATCAAAGAAAACATACAGGGTCCAATAAATAAAAATAAAATATACTGCAGGTACTGGAAATCTGAAACAAAACCAGAAAACGCTGGAAGAGGTCAGCTGGCCAGGAAACATTTGAGGACAGAAAAACAGTTAATGTTTCAAGTGAGAGGAGCAGACCTGCTGCTATCTGATTGTGTTCCAATGCTGATTCATGAGCCCAGCGGGAGAAATGTATTCTTTCTGCAGTTCTCCCAGCAGTGAAATCCTTTAACCAAATCTGCTTCAATTTCAACCCAATGTATGTTCAATGACTTTCATAAAAAGAAATGACTCGAAGGACATAGGCAAGTTTTGATGCACACAGCTTATGAAATAAGGAAGTTAAGCTTACAGCGTAGCTAGAAATTGGTAGGTATGACACGGATATTGCAGATTTATGATTGAAAGTAGATCACTGCAGGGAGCTAAACATCCAAGGATACATATCCTATTGAAAAGACAAGTGGGTGGACAGAAGGATGGAGTGGTCCTGTTGCTAAAAAAATGAAATCATATCCTTAGAAAGAAATATAGAATCCCTGTGGATAGAGTTAAGAAACTGCAAGGGTGAAAAGACTGATGGGAGTTATATACAGTCGTCCAAGTAGTAGCCGGGATCTGGGGTACAAATTACACAGAGATAGAAAAGGCTTGTTCAAAGGGCAATACTACGATGGTCATGGGGGATTCCAATATGTGAGTAGGTTGGGAAAACTCAGGTTGGTGCTGGATCCCAAGAGAAGGAACTTGTAGAATGCCTACAAGATGGCATTTTAGAGCAGCTTGTGGTTAAGTCCACTAGAGAAAAGACAATTCTGGATTTGGTGTTGTGCAATGGACCAGATTTGACTAGGAAGCTTAAGGTAAAGGAACATAATCATAATATGATAGAAAACAAACAAGAGAAAATCTGCAGATGCTGGAAATCCAAGCAACACACATAAAATGCTGGAGGAACCGGGCAGGCCAGGCAGCATCTATGGAAAAAAAAAGTACAGTTGACATTTTGGGCCGAAACCCCTTCAGCAGGACTGGAGGAAAAACAGCTGAGGAGTAGATTTGAAAGGTGGGGGGAGGGGAGAGAGAAACCCCAGGTGATAGGTGAAACTTAGAGGGGGAGGGATGAAGCAAAGAGCTAGGAAGTTGATTGGTGAAAGAGACAGAAGACCATGAAGGAAAAAGGGGAGGGGACACCAGAGGGAGGCAATGGGCGGGCAAGGAGATAACACGAGAGAGGAACAAGGGGATGGGAAATAGTGAAGGGGAGATGGGGGGGGTGGAGGCATTACTAGAAGTTTGAGAAATCAATGTCTGTGCCATCAGGTTGGAGGCTACTCAAATGGAGTATAATGCTGTTCCTCCAAACTGAGTGTGGCCTTATCCCAATAGTGGAGGAGGCCATGGATGCACATATTGGAATGGGAATGGGAAGTGAAATTAAAATGGGTGGCCACTGGGAGATCCTGCTTGTTCTGGCAGATGGAGCATAGATGCTTGGCAAAGTGGTCCCCCAATCTATGTCAGGTCTCACCGATAAACAAGAGGTCACACCGGAAGCACCAAACACAGTATATGACCCCAACAGACTCACAGGTGAAGTGCCGCCTCACCTGGAAGGACTGTTTGGGGTCCTGAATGGTAGTGAAGGAGGAGGTGTAGGGGCAGGTGACGCACTTGTTCCGCTTGCAAGGGTAAGTGCCAGAAGGGAGATCAGTGGAGAGGGACTAATGGACAAGAGAGTCACATAGGGAGCAATTCCTGTGGAAAGCAGAAAGTGTGGGGGCGGGGGAAGATGTGTTTGGTGGTGGGATCCAGTTGGAAGTGGTGGAAGTTTTGGAGAATTATATGCTGGATGCAGAGGCTGGTGGGGTGGTAGGTGAGGACAAGAGGAAATCTATCCCTGGTAGCGTGACGGAAGGATGGGGTAAGAGCAGACATGCGTGAAATGGAAGAGATGTGGTTGAGGGCAGCATTGATGGTGGAGGAAGGGAAGCCCCTTTCTTTGAAAAAGGAGGACATCTCCTTCGTTTTAGAATGAAAAGCCTCATCCTGAAAGCAGATGCGGCAGAGATGGAGGAATTGAGAGAAGAGGATGGTGTTTTTACAAGTAGCAAGGTGGGACAAGGTATTGTCCAGGTAGCTGTGAGAGATCGAAGGTTTATAACAGACATCGGTTGGGGTCATATACTGTGTTCGGCGCTCTCGGGGTGTCCTCTTGTATATTGGTGAGACCCGACATAGATTGGGAGACCGCTTCACTGAGCATCTACTCTCCTTCCGCCAGAACAAGTAGGATCTCCCAGTGGCCACCCATTCTAATTCCACTTCCCATTCCCATTCTGATATGTCCATCCATGGCCTCCTCTACTGTCAGGATAAGGCCACACTTAGGCTGGAGGAATAACACCTTATATTCAGTTTGGGTAGCCTCCATTCTGATGGCATGAACATAAATTTCTCAAACTTTCAGTAATATCTCCACTCCCCCTCCCCTTTCACCATTTCCCATCCCCTTGTCCTTATCTCATGTTATCTCCTTGCCCACCCATCACCTCCCTCTGGTGCTCCCCCCCTTCTTTTTTCTTCCATGACCTTCTGTCTCTTTCACCAATCAACTTCCTAGTGCCTTGCTTCATCCCTCCCCCTCCAAGTTTCACCTATTGCCTGGCGTTTCTCTCTCCTCTCCCCCCACCTTTCAAATCTTCTCCTCAGTCTTTTTCTCTCCAGTCCTGTCGAAGTGTTTTGGCCTGGAACGTCGACTGTACTTTTTTTTCCATAATATGATCAAATTCGCCCTGCAGTTTGAGAGGGAGAAACTAAAATCAAATGTATTGGTGTCGCATTTGAGTAAAAGTAACAACAGAAACATGAGAGAGGAGCTGACCAAAGTTGATTGGAAGAGGACACTAGCAGGTGTGACAGTAGAGCAGCAACGGATGGAGTTTCGTGGACTAATTCAAATGATGCAGGTTTGATTCACCCAAAGCAGAAAGAATTCTAAAGGGAAGATGAGACAACTGTGGCTGACAAGGGAAGTCAAAGTCAGCCAAAAAGTAAAAGAGAGGACATCCAAAATAGCAAAAATTAAAGGGAAACTATAGGACTGAGAAGCTTTTTAAAAATGAATAGAAGGCAACTAAAAATTAAGGAGAGAAAAGAGTAAATGTGCAGGTAAGCTAGCCAATAATAAGAAAGGATACCAAACAACAGGAATTCTGCAGATGCTGGAAATTCAAGCAACACACATCAAAGTTGCTGGTGAACGCAGCAGGCCAAGCAGCATCTATAGGAAGAGGCGCAGTCGACGTTTCAGGCCGAGACCCTTCGTCAGGACCAACCAAATGGTTTTCAGATATATATATACACGTTTGTATATAGTAAGGGTAACACAGAGGCAAGAGTGGTCAATTGGACCATTGAAAAATAAAGCTGGGAGGAGTATGGGGAGCAATGAAATGATGAACAAACTGAATAGGTATTTTGCAGCAGTTTTCATTGTGGAGGGCGTGAGCAACATCCAGGAGTATCAGGGCAAAAGAGAGTGCAGTTGCTATTATGAAGGAGAAGGTGCCTGGGAAGCCAACAGGCGCAAAGGTAGTTTAGTCTCCTGGACCAGATAGACTACATCCCATGGTTCTGAAAGAGGCAGATGAAGAGATTGTGGAGGAATTATAAGTGATCTTTCAAGAATTATGAGATTCTGGAATGGTTCCAGAGGACTGAAAAATTAAAAATGTCACTCCACTCTTTAAGAAGAGAACAACTCCCCAACCCCAGTTCTATTGCTCACAAATATAGAAGAGGCAATTTACAGGCAACAATTAACTTACTAACCCACACTTCTTTGGGATAGGGAATGAAACCAGGAGAAAGATATACAGTCACAGGAAGATGGAAACTTCATACAGACAGCACCTGGATTGAACTTGGGTCTCTGACACTGCAAGACAGCACCTCTACTAGCTGTGGCACTGCACTAGCCAAATATTGAAGGGCTTAAATGGTGACATAAATCCATTTTATTGCTTTAAATATTTTGTCATATTCTAAGTGTTTAACTTTGTCAAATTTTTCAGTTGTTTATTTTTTAGTACTGCCACAGTAAAAGGCAATTTGGCTAACTGAATTCATGCTGGCTCTCCGGTGAGCAATCCTATTTGTCCCATTCCCCCTCCCTTTATTTCTCTGTTCTTCTGCAGCTTATTCTCTTTCACACATGCCCAACAACTCCACCTTGATTACTTTTGCTGTTAACCTACACAAAGGAATAATGTACATTGGCCAATTAACTGATTAACACATTTACGCAACTTGGAAGGAAACTGAAGCACGCAGAGAGGAAACCAACACAGTCGCAAAAATAACATTCAAACAACACATAAACTGTGCCCTCGCGCAGGATTGGACTGGAGCCATGGGGAGGCAGTGCCAACTGCTCTACCGCTGCACCAGACTATGATTGTTTTAAAATAGGATTTGAATATTTTTCAATATGCTCGTGTATCAGAGCAGAGCCATATACAGATATTCCAAACTCTTTGATAGTTTGGTAGCTACAAAAGCATGGAACTGAGTTATTGATAAGGGAATCCCTTCGCACAGATGCCTGGACAGCCACAGGCTTACGTTTGTGCCAGCCCATTACACCCATGTGACCAATTAGTCTACTAACCTGTACGTCTTTGGAATTAGGAAGAAACCAGAGCACCTGAAGGAAACCCAAATGGTCACAGGGAGAACGTACAAACTTCTTACAGACAGTAGTGGGATTGAACCCAGGTCACTGGCTCTGTAATAGCATTATGCTAAATGTTCTGCTACCACGCCACCCTTTATGATGAAATGTCTATGTACAGCGTCTTCTTTTCTTGCGAGAGCAACATGATACTAGAATTTAAAATGGGTAAGGGAGTGAAGAGTGCTGGTGTCCAATGATCACCAAGACAGGCTGGACTGAGCCTTCCTAGAAACTAGATGTTGCCTCTGGACTATGTGCTCTGCATCACTGCTACAGGCCGTCTTAAAATTATTCTTCAACTGGACTGCCATTCCCGGCATATATTTGTAAAATTGTCCTGTTGAAAGTATTCCTGGGCTGAGTCCCTTGGAAATGTGTGGAAATATGCAGTGCCAATACTCTTAAGTGCTGACAATGAAAGAATTTGTGAGTTATGTGGGGAAAACACTTCACACCACGGAGCAGTTGGTGCCCATTTCTCTTTGACACTGCTCTACAACTTGTCAGAAAATCTGGTGTCAGATCATTGTGAAGCCCAGAACCTCACATTCCACGCATTTTATTTCAACTAAGGTCTTGGATCCTTTAGCAACCAGAAGAGTAGAATCATCCAACATATGCAATTTCCAAACTATATTCATCTTTTTGTCATAGTTAAGTCTTGTTTTGTGATTCATAAGGGAAGAACAAGCTGATATTCTAAATAAATTCTGTATGTGTAAAACTTAATTTTAAGCACAAATAGCCAGATACTGATATCCCCCATCACGTATGAAAACCAAAATGCTAACATACCTTAATTGTCTCGTTTCTGTTCACAGTGCTAATAAACATTAGGAATCCAATAATGTTTTCTTTAAATGCAGGGAATTATTCCTAATGGTTTTATGTGTTTGACTGCATAACGGGCCAGTAATCCATTTTAAACATTATCTCTCTGCAGACTCATGATATTAATGTGGACTATGTTCAGAAAGCAATTCAAATATAAATTGGTTTACAAGTTAGGCTAAACTTCAATTATAAAATGTAGCAACTTAGCATCTCATTCTTTTCCTCCGACTGAATAGAGTATCAAGGACAGTATGCCTAGATGGAAGACAGCATGCTATTCCAGGAACTCTGGTTTAGAAAAAATTTGATTAATCTGGAAAGGTGATATGCTTCCAGTCCCGTCTTTTAATTTTCTATCCCTTTCCCACTCAGGAACTGCCTTTGGCCTTCTTTGCTCTTCCACTGAAGCTCAGTAAAAGCTGAAGGAATAGCACCTCATTTTTGGTTGGGTATGTTGCAACACTAAGGATTTAGTATTAAGTTCAACAATTTACAATGGCACCTTTTCTGCTTGTGTTAGAATTGGCTGGTTCTAATATAAGATCATCCATGTTTGACATTAACTCAATTTTCTTCCCCTCTACAGATGTTGCTTGAACAGTTGAGTGTTTCCAATATTCTCTTTTGTTTCCAATTTCTACAACATCAGGTTCAGGAACAGTTTTGGCCCTTCAAACATCATGCTCCTGAACTAGCGTGGTCACACTCACCTCAACACCGAACTGATTTCATAACCTACAGATTTATCTTCAAGGACTTTGCAACTTATGTTCTCAACATTTATTCATTTTTTTATTTGCACAGTTTGTCTTCTTTTGCACATTGGTTGCTTGTCTGTCTTTATGTATAGTTTTTATTCATTTTTTTATGTATTCATTTTACAGCGTGGAATTGGCCCTTCCGGTCCAATGACCCGCACCACCCAGCAACCCACATATTTAACACTAGCCTAATCACAGGACAATTTACAATGACCAATTAACTGGAATGACTTTGGACTGTGGGAGAAACCTGGTGGAAACCCATAGACTCTCACAGAGAGAATGTACAAGTCCTTTACAGACTGTCAGAATTGAATTCCTAAATGCACCGATCTGTAATAGCATTGTAACAACATACATCAAAGTTGCTGGTGAACGCAGCAGGCCAAGCAGCATCTATAGGAAGAGGCGCAGTCGACGTTTCAGGCCGAGACCCTTCGTCAGGACTAACTGAAGGAAGAGTGAGTAAGGGATTTGAAAGTTGGAGGGGGAGGGGGAGATGCAAAATGATAGGAGAAGACAGGAGGGGGAGGGATGGAGCCGAGAGCTGGACAGGTGATAGGCAAAAGGGGATACGAGAGGATCATGGGACAGGAGGTCGGGGAAGAAAGACGGGGGGGGGGGGAACCCGGAGGATGGGCAAGGGGTATATTCAGAGGGACAGAGGGAGAAAAAGGAGAGTGAGAGAAAGAATGTGTGCATAAAAATGAGTAACAGATGGGGTACGAGGGGGAGGTGGGGCCTTAGCGGAAGTTAGAGAAGTCGATGTTCATGCCATCAGGTTGGAGGCTACCCATACGGAATATAAGGTGTTGTTCCTCCAACCTGAGTGTGGCTTCATCTTTACAGTAGAGGAGGCCGTGGATAGACATGTCAGAATGGGAATGGGATGTGGAATTAAAATGTGTGGCCACTGGGAGATCCTGCTTTCTCTGGCGGACAGAGCGTAGATGTTCAGCAAACCGGTCTCCCAGTCTGCGTCGGGTCTCACCAATATATAAAAGGCAGGCCCCACCTCCCCCTCGTACCCCATCTGTTACTCACTTTTATGCACACATTCTTTCTCTCACTCTCCTTTTTCTCCCTCTGTCCCTCTGAATATACCTCTTGCCCATCCTCTGGGTCACCCCCCCCCCCCGTCTTTCTTCCCGGACCTCCTGTCCCATGATCCTCTCGTATCCCCTTTTGCCTATCACCTGTCCAGCTCTCGGCTCCATCCCTCCCCCTCCTGTCTTCTCCTATCATTTTGCATCTCCCCCTCCCTCTCCAGCTTTCAAATCCCTTACTCACTCTTCCTTCAGTTAGTCCTGACGAAGGGTCTCGGCCTGAAACGTCGACTGCACCTCTTCCTATAGATGCTGCTTGGCCTGATGCGTTCACCAGCAACTTTGATGTATGTTGCTTGAATTTCCAGCATCTGCAGAATTCCTGTTGTAATAGCATTGTGCTAGCCACTATGCCACCATAGTGTGATTCTATTGTGTTTCTTTGTATCAGGACCCCAAGGACCATTGGGGACCTGAGTAACCCCAACCACAATCTGTTCCAGCTGCTACCATCTGGGAAACAGTACCGCAGCATAAAAGCCAGGACTAACTGGCTTCAGGGCAGCTTCTTCCACCAGACTGACAAATTCACGCTGACACAATTGTACTTCTAAGCTATATTGACTGTTCTGTTGTATATCTTACTGCATATCCTATTTATTACAAGTTATTATAATTTGCACATTGCACACTCAGACGGAGACGTAACGTAAAGATTTTTACTCCTCATGTATGTGAAGGATGCAAGAAAAACTAGAGTCAATTCAATTCAATACTGTGAATGCCCACAAGAAAATAAATGCCAGGGTAGTATATGATAATACTTTGATAATTCATTTAATTTGAACTTTGAACAAATGCTATGTTCTGCATCTCACATTCAGCATGTTCTTTCTGTTTCCCTCTCATTTATCTATTAACTAGATGACAGCAAGAACATGGTGTCTGCTGGGAAATCTTGGCCTATACCCATAAATATCCCATTTGTTCACTCTAACTCTCCCCTTCTTTGCAAATTAAACCCACTTGGTTTTACCTTTCTAGTATCGATTGACCAGAAATGTTTATTTGCTTCTCCAGATGCTGCCTGCTGAGTATTTTAAATATTTTCTGATTTCATTATAAGGACAGAATACCTGGCTAAGGGAATGAATCTAACAGAATGGGATAATATTCATATCAGGTAAGCATGTCTAACCTCTCAGAACAGAAAGGCGTATCTTTTTTTAAAATGTGTAACTGATAACTAAGCAGAATTGAGTAAGGATATTTAGAATCCTATGAATGGCAGGGTGCGTTAAGTCAAAAGATAATTAACGTCAAAAGATAATTAAAACTTAACCAATAGTTGTGAATATTGGGAAAGGAATTAATATTGAAAGAGCCCTGCACCAGTTAGATGTCTCAGTTATGGAAAATATCCTGTGGGTGGCTTGAACAACAGGAAAAGGTATGTCATTTTAACAGATTAATCTAGACATGCAGTAATCATAAAAACACTTCTGTAGAAGCCATTGTAAAATAAACTAAAGAAAGCCTGAGATAAATATCTAAATCATATTCTTCTTCAAAAGTAGGATATAAAATTATCATCAAACCTAGGAAGAGGTGACCAGCTATTTAAAGGAATATTTGGTGGAACATTATAGACAGCAATGTTGACATCTTGCTAGACTCTAAAGATATCCATGGATTATTAAGAGGCATGCTCATGACAGAAAAGATTCCTTTATCCTTGTATAGTAGTAATGAATTAGAAACTTCAAGGGGAGAAACACAGAAGTTGATTCTTCTGAGTGACTTCATTGCATTGGAATTCATGCCATTTACTAACTAAGCCAAGAAGGAAACTATTAATTTTAACTTGAAATATATTTCATGGTGGAAAACCTTTTGATTCTATTAAAATAGACATTTTTTGCATGCAAGGCACTTCCATTACAAGTGTTCTTCACCAGTAATCAATCCCAGAAAAAAAAGATGTTTTTTTCCCCAGCCACATGAAGTGGAGAATGTACACAGTTTCCTTCTTTGTGTTAATGTTTGTGTTTCCATGGTTTTTATTTCATGTCCGTCTCTCAGTTCTTTCATAAACTACCTAATTGGGAGATGATTGTTAGGCTGTTCCCTCCTTTTACTTGGCAATCCATATTGATAGATGATGGAACGTTGAAAGCAAAGGAGACTGGAAAAAACATTGCAGAAAGGCTTGATCAGGCTGCAGTTATAAGAATAACATAAAAGGAGAAGAGGGAGCTAGAGGGAGGTGGGTTTAAGGAGGCAACTTCAGATAGTTTGCTTTAACTTTTGAAGGCAAGACCATAAAAAGGAATTGGAACACTAAGGAGGACATTGTTAAAGAGCAGAGTTCTGCACAGGTTGCAGTGGTTAAAAAATTAAAGGAGAGAGGCTCTGAATGGATTTATTTATCTGAAAGAAAAATTGTCTATTATAAACACACAGGCCCGAAGCCTCTAGGAAGCAAATTCAGGTGTGATGAAGATGTATAAAATAAAGTATATACATTATGAAGTTTAAGTTCAAGTTTATTGTTATCTGACTGTACATATATACAACCAAATGAAATAATTTTCCTCTGGAGCATGGTGCACACATAATCCATATATCACACACAGCACATAAAATAAAAATTACCACAAAAAAATTGATAAAATACAATTGAAAATGCATGTGAAGTGCACAGCACAGCACAGGTGAACAGTAAACAGTAACAGCTCCCTGTCCTAGTGACGAGATGTCAGTCTCACAGGCTGGGGGAAGAAGCTGATACTCAGTCTGGCAGTCCTAGCGCTAATGCTTCTGTACTTTCTTCCTGACAGTAGTGGGTCAAAGAGATTGAGGGATGAGTGGTAGGGATCCTTAAAAAATGTCACAAATGGGGGGTGGGGGAGGATGATTCTAATGATCTTCTTGGCAGTGTTTACTATTCTCTTTAGAGTCTTGCAGCCCAGTGCCTTGAAGCTTCCATACCAAAACAATGCAGCAAGATAGGACACTCTCGATGGTCCTCCTGTAGAAAGTTGTTAGAATGGGGGTGAGGAACCTTGCACGCCTCAGTCTCCTCAGAAAGTATAGATGCTGCTGTGCTTTTTTCACAATGAGGAGGTGTTGTTGTCCAGGTTAGACTGTCCAATATGTGCACACCAATGAACTTTGGGCTCTTCACTCTCTCCACAGCAGAGCCATTGGTATGCAATGGAGAAAGTGCCTTCTTGAAGTCCACAATAATTTATTTTGTCTTGACTCTGTCGAGACTCAGGTTGTTATTCTCACACAATTTGAGAAGCCTCTCCACCTCCTCTCTGTATGTTGATTTATCATTGTTGCTTTTGAGGCCAGCCACTGTTGTATCATTAACAGTGAGTTGGATCTGGCAATGCAGTAGTGAGTCAATAGCGTGAACAAGAGTGAACTGAGCACACAGCTCTGGGGGCAGCAGTGCTCAGCATGATGGAACTTGAGATGTTGCTGCCAACTCTAACTGACTAAGGTCTTTCCACCAAGAAGTCCAATATCCAAGTTACTGAGAGAGGTGTGGAGTTCCAGCGAAGACAGTTTACCCATTAGCCTTAGAGGGACAACCATGCTAAAACACTGAGATGAAGTCAATGAATATGTGATGTTGCTTTCTAGATGGGACAGGATAGGGTGGAGGACTGAGGCCACAGCATCATCAGTGAACTATTTTGAACAGTCGAAAGGTCCAACGCAGCTGCAAGATGGGATTTTATTTGATCCACTACCAGCCACTCAATGCACTTCATAATTGTTGAGGTTGGTGCCATTGGCCAGTGATCGTTAAAACCAGTTTCTAGTACCCTCTTGGGAACTGGAATCATGGTGGCTGCATTGAAGCCTGCAGAGACAGTGGACTGACACAAGGAGATTTTAAAATTAAGACCTTTGTTAGCTGGGCTGCACGATCCTTCATCACCTGACCAGGTATATTGTCTAGCCTCGCAGGTTGAATGGATTTACCTTTACTGTACATGATACTCCAAGTGTGGCCTCACCAACAACTTAGGTAACAGCAACATAAAGTCCCTACTCCTGACTAATGAAGACCAGCATGCTAAATGCCTTCTTCACCACCCTGTCTACTTAAGTGGTCCCTTTCAGAGAACGGTGTACTTGAATTCCCAGGTCCCTCTGTACCACACCTGAAAATGCCCTGCCGTTCAATTGTACTGTACTGTGAATGTCCAAAATGCACCACTTCACACTAATCTTAACTGCAACTGGATCCCCTCCATTCAAGTAACTGGAACCTGGAAATCTTGACGGCGCCTAAGAAGATGATGACAACGAATGACGCTAACAGTGGTGCCATCCTGAAGATGGTTCGCAGAGCTACTCCTTTCACATCTTCTTTTGATTTCAAACGTGGTTCTACTGTAGTTGGAGCCTGTGATCATCTGTTCAGTGCCTGTAACCTACACTCTGGCGGCATGTGCTCGGGTTGATCGAGTGATCCGGCGTTTTGCTGTCTCTGAGAGGCTGCAAGCGAAGTGTGTGGCACAGAGGGAGGAAGCCTGGAGACGGAGTGCAAGCCCATGATCGGCTCCATCTCTTGCCGATTAAAGTGCTGAGGAAGATTGAAATAATCGAAGTGGGTGTGGCGGCTGATTGGGTATCCAGCGTTGTCTATCAGCCTCTCACTTGCTGCTGCCAGAGGAAGGTGTCTGCGTGTGATGGTCTCTCTCTCTCTCCCTCTTGAAGGTCCTTGCAGTCAAATGATCTCTTTCTCCTTTGATGTTGTCAGGAGATGGTGCTGGAGCAAGGTTTAGTTGATGCAGTTTTTGGATTGGACTCTAATTCACATTATGTTTCCAGTTTTTCTGGTCGCTCATATATTTGTTGCTATTTCTGGGTGAATTTGAATTGGGGTGGCTGCGGACAACAAACACTGAGCTGAACTGAAATATCCCTTTTGATTTTGTGTTTTATGTTCGGTGTTTTGCGCTTGTGTTTTTTTTTTGTTGCTATTAGAGCAATTTGTTTTTTTTGTGCATGATGGGAGGGGAGCGTTGATGCTTTCCTTTGAACAGGTTCCATGGCTCTTGTTGCTTTGCGGCCATCCGTGGGGAAGATGAATCTCAGGGTTGTATGCTGCATACATACTTTGATAATAAAGGTACTGTACTTCAAATCCTTTGAGATACTTCAGACAGTTCACATTGGCAGCAATACCTCTAACTCCATTACACTGAACACTGGTGCCCCCATCCCCTACCCCCAGGGCTGTGTGGTCAGCCTGCTGCTGATCACACTGCTGTACTGCTAGATCCGGCTCTAACCACATCATTAAGTTCGCTGATGACACAACAGTGGTTGGACTCATCAGCAACAAAGATGAGTCTGCATACAGAGAGGAGGTAGAGCGGCTTGTGGACTGGTGACCAGAGAGATAACTGCGGACTTCAGTAAAGTGCAGGCTGACCACTCCCAGCTGCATATCAACAACTACTCCGTGGTGAGAGCCAGGAGCACCAAGCTTCTTGGAGAGATGACCTCACTGGTTTCTCAACACCATATCTTTAGTCAAGAAAGCACAGCAGCGCCTCCACTCCCCAAAGGGATTGAGGCGAGCAGGGCTCCCCACACCCATTCTAACCACATTCTGCTGAAGCGCCATTCAGAGTGTCTTGACCAGCTGTGTCATGGTCTGATATGGAATTTGCAAGGCACCTGACCACAAAACCCTGCAGCAGGTTGTGAGGACTGCGGAGAGAAACATCAGGGTCTCCCTCCCTCCCTCCCTCCCTCCCCCCACTATCCAGGACGTGCACCTGAAGCGCTGCATTCCCACAGCCTTCAGCATTGCCAGAGATCCCTCCTGGCTGTCCTACAATCTCTTTGACCTCCTACCATCAGGCAGAAGATGAAGCAGTATAAGAACATGGACTTTTAGCTGGGTAACAGTTTCTCCTGCCAGGATGTGAGTCCTGCTACCACCTGGTACACATCATTTATGACAGAAGCAGTATACTGTTGTATATTCAACTATATGTCATGTATGCTTTTGATGTCAACTTGTACATCTACAAAATACTTTTTAAAATATACACTATATACTGTATATAAATTCCTCATCTCCCCCCAAGTCATCAAGACCTCTTTGTAACCTGCTTCACTATCAACAAGTCCCCTTAATTTAGTATCCAGCAAACTTGCTAATCATATTCATATGCAAATCATTTACTTAAAAAATGAATGACAGAGCCTTCAACACTACCCCTAGAGCACACCACTAGCCTCAGGCCTCCACAGGGGAATTGGCCTTCAACCATCACCCTCTGCTTCCTATCATTGAGCCAATTCTGAATGCACCTTACAAGCTTTCCCTGAATCCCATTGACCTAGCCTCTCAGATCAGCCTGCCATATGGGATGTTGTCAAATGTTTTACTAGTGTTCATATAGATACAATCCACTGCCCTATTTTCATCTATCCCCTTAGTTACCTCTTCAAAAAACTCCAAAAGATTTGTCAGCCATGACCTCCCATGCAAAAAACTATGCCAACTATTCCTGATCTGGCATGACAACTATCCAAGTTATGGTAGATCTTCTCCCTCAGAACCTTCTCAGTAACTTCCCTGCAACTGAAGCCAGGCTCACTGCCCTGTAATTTCCTGGGTTTTTGTCCCTACCCTCCTTGAACAATGGAACAAGATTAGCTACACTTCTGAAACTTTACAATGAAGCAAATATCTTTTACAAGAGTCTCATGATTTCTTCCCTGGCCTCCCATAATGTCCAAGACCTCACTTCTTATTACATGCATTTCTTTGCTATCCATGCTATTCTCCCTGGTAAACACTAAGGAGAAATAGACATCAAAAATCTTAGTCATCTCTTGGGTCTCCACACATAAGCAGCCCTGGTGATCTTAAACAGGACTTAGTTTCTCCTTAGTCACCTTTTTACTGCATGTCTACCCTTCAACCTAACGGGGACATACTGCCCCTATACTCTTGATCTGACCCTTTTTGAAAAGCCTCCACTTGCCAACAGTTCCTTTGCTTTTAAACAGAGTTGTCCAGTCAACTCCAGCTAGATCCTGCCTAATACCCTCAATGATGGCCCTGCTCCAGTTTAGAACCTTAACCTATGGACTTGTTCTATCTTTTTCCATAACTATTTTAAGACTAATAGAATAGTGGTCACTATTGGCCAACTGCCTCTTGTTAATTTGCCCTCCTCATTCCCTTAGGTGAAGTCTACTATTGTTCCTTTCCAAGAATGTTCCTCTAAACATTGTGTCTTGGTTGCACTGCAAAATTCTGACCCAGTCGATACCAGGAAATTGTTCATCTCCTCAAAGCACAACCCTACTATTCTCACAACGACCTGCAATCCTGCAATCCCTTGAAAAGTGTTTCTCAAGCTCCCGCTATTGGTAGGTCTATAATCTAGCCCTACTAAGATGATCACCCCCTTCTTACTTTCAAGTTCTACCTAAATGGTTCGATAGATAATCCTAGAATATCTTCTCTAAACATTATTGTCATGACTAAATTATTTCTCCGAACATTGAGCTATTAGTGTTGCTCTTCTCTCAGTCGCATTCCTGTTATGGTCCCTTGAGGCAATCTATGCCCTCAGTTCATCCGCCTTACCAATTGGCTATGTGTATTGAAATTGATGCAGTTTGAAGCAGTGGTCCTATCTGTCCTTTTACTGTAAACATTAGCTATCTTTGAAGCTAGTTTTACATTTTTTGTTTGCTGCATGTACCCCTGTATTCTCACTGACTTTGGTATCTCATGAGTCCCATGTCACTGCCACTCTAATTTAAACCCCCCCATTGGCTATAAAACCTGTTTCACTGCCAGGATATTCATTAACCTTCTGGTTCAAGTGCAACTGATCCCTCTTGTGTAAGTCACCACTCCCCCATAAGAGATCCCAACGATCTAGGAACGTGAATCTCTGTCCCTTGCACCAGCTCTTCAACCTCACATTTACCTGGATTATTTTTCTGTTCCTGGACCCTGTAGCACTGGCACCAGGAGTAATCTGGATATCACTACCCTCAATGTCCTCCATTTTTATTTCTTACCTCACTCCCTATACTCATTCGGCAAGACCTCATCCCTTGTTTTACCCAAGTCATTTCGACCAACATGTACAGTACAACAACCTCTGGTTATTTTCTCTCCCCTCAAGAATTTTCCATGTCTGTCTGTCTAAGCAGGCCATGCCTTTCAAAATGTGCATAGATAAATCATATCCATCAGTATCTATCCCATTAGCTTCCTTACCAATGACATAAGGCTCACTAGCCTATAATTTTCTGGATCATCCCCATTTCAATTCTTGAAGAAAGACACAAAAGAGTCACCTAGGAAAGTTGGGTATAGAGGGTTGGATAAGGATTTCTGCAGAGATTAGAACAGAATGTTGGAAATTTACAGCAGAGAAGGAAACCTATTATCACTGGGCAGGCTGAAGATAAACTATACTCTGTCCAGGTCCACTTTTCAGTTATAAGTATGGAACCATCTACAGAAGTGGAAACAAGTAGGATTTGTGATAGGCAACATATCGGACCAATTCAAGAGTGAGCCATTGGTCAAGGTAGTAAATACTTTGCTTCAGCAGAGGAAGTTGTTGGGGGTGAATTGGAGTGAATCAATAATGGGGTGAAAATATTGGTTAAAGTGATAGTAGTGACTTTGAACTTGCAATGCTTAGCTGAAGGAGATGATTGGAATCTAAAAACACAAACAATATCTGATTGGCTGGAACAATGCAGGACTGCTGAACTCATTCGTTTGAACAGAGAGGAGGGACTGTGAGAGGGAAAGGATAATTTTGTTTCTTTTATTAATAAATAAGTTTTCTGTACAGTTTTTATTTGTTAAGTCTTTTACATATTTTCAAATATTTTAGTCATTTATTTTTAAATATTTACGGAAGATACTAAGATTAGCTAAATTGATCTTTAACAGTACTTGAATACAGGGACATTCAGAAACAGTAAATGACATTACTAGGTTTCACAGCTGGCAAGCTTGGGATAAGGTTTGGCCAGCTTTGCAAAGTCACCAATGAATGATCCACTATAAGCTAAAAATCCATAAACGATAATTTCCAGAATTACGTGCTGTCCATAATTTAATCTGAAGTGAATTTGAATAAGAGTCATTCATGTGAATCTTATAATCTCAACCAACACCAAGAACTTTACAGATATTTTTTGTATAACAAAAATTATGTACATGGATGAGACAGTCTTCCACAGATATCATGAGATAATGAGCAGTTAATTTGTAGTGGCGATGTTTATTCTGGAATAAATGCAATTAAAAAATATATAGATTAACTCCCCTGTTCATTAAAGATCTTCTATATCCATTTAAACAACTACATAGAATATGGCTTAATGTTTCATCGACCATGGTTATTTTTAACTTGTGCTCTATTGATTCTAAGAACAGCTGTGTGGTGAAAAAGGCACAACAGCACCTCTTGCACCTCAGATGTTTGAGGAAGTTTGGTATGGGCCCCTAGATCCTAAGAACTTTCTACAGGGACACAATTGAGAGCATCCTGACTGGCTGCATCACTGCCTGGTATGGGAACTGTACCTCCCTTAATCGCAGGACTCTGCAGAGAGTGGTGCGGACAGCCCAGCGCATCTGTAGTTGTGAACTTCCCATGATTCAGGACATTTACAAGGACAGGTGTGTAAAAAGGGCCCAAAGGATCATTGAGGACCCAAGTCACTCCAACCACGGTTTATTCCAGCTGCTACTATCTGGGAAATGGTACTGCAGCATAAAAGCCAGGACTAACGGACTCTGGAACAGCTTCTTCCACCAGGCCATCAGACTGTTGAACTCATGCTGATTTGAGTGTACTCTATATTACATTGACTGTTCTATTTATTATAAATTTCTATGACTGCACATAGCACATTTAGATGGAGACTTAACATAAAGAATTTTACTCCTCATGTATGTGAAGAATGTAAGAAACAAAGTCAACTCAATTCAATTCATTTTGGATATACAAGATCTCCATAAAATGCTAGCCAAAACAGTTGGTGCATCACAGAATGTTGGTGGGGAGGATTGTCAGTGCACTGTGGTTGATAGCAAATACGTTTGTAATCCAAAGTAGGGGAAACTATCCACTGTGTTAGCAAGTCCCAGGAGGAGAGAAGTCCAAATGAGAAATAAAACTTCTCAATATAACTGAATGTGGTTTGCATTTTAGTTAACAGATTAGCGTCCTTTACAAATAAGCACTGATGTAAACAGGGAGACGGAGAATTTCCACACGTATTTATGTCATGTAAATTAGAACTATGATCAGGGAGAGGGAAGGGTATAGTGCCAAATCTCGAAATGCAACTTTGTGAACTGGATCCATTCAAGAATGGCAGCCTGTGTTAACGACATGAAGGACTATTAGTTATTTTTTCCAAATTAAAATCAATAAAATAAAAATCTATACTGTGCAGTAATGATTTTCTAACAGATTTGTTATACTGGCAATTTTACTTCCTCTTTATTTCATTAACACATCTGTGCTTTTAATCAATGTTGAATATTGCCTCATCATCAGTGTTTGAAGTTTGATGTGTAACTGAGAACAATGCACTATTTTGGGATTTTTAGTCTTGTTAAAGTCTGTTTTATAGTTAAGCTGTGGAAAACTGACTGCTCTTCTCACAATTACATGACATTTGAGTGTGCATGTGCCCATTGTACATATGCACATAAGTGCTTTAATCATGATTTCAAATTATTTCAGTCTGCAGTTTTTGTTGAAGATTAAAGCAAGGACATTTTGATCTATTTACGAGGTTTATCAGCATGAATAGTATTGATGCATAATGGATTATCTGAGATGACAAATTAAATGCTCAGATATCAACCTTCCAAATCTGTTAAGGCAGAATAGGATAATTCAGAAATAATAAAAATAAGACCATAAGACATAGGAGCAGAATTAGGCCATTGGCCCTTCGAGTCTGCTTCACCATTCAATCATGGCTGATCCTTTTCTCCCCTCCTCAGCCCTGCTCTCTGGCCTTCCCTACATAACCTTTGATGTCATGTCCAATCAAGAATTTAACAATCTCTGCCTTAAATACACCCAATGCCTAGCCTCCACAGTTGCTTGTGGTAACGTATTCCAAAAATTCATCGCCCTCTAACTAAAGAAATTCCTTCGCCTCTCTGTTTTAAATTGACGCCCTTCTACCCTAAGGCTGTGCCCTCTTGTCCTAGACTCCCCCACCATGGGAAACATCCTTTCCACATCGATTCTGTGTAGGCCTTTCAACATTCAAAAGGTTTCAATGAGATTCCCCTCTTCCAGTGAGTACAGAACCAGAGCCGTCAAATATTCCTTGTTTGATAACCCTTTCATTCCCCGAATAATCCTTGTGAATTTCCTCTGAACCTTCTCCAATGCCAGCACATCTGTTCTTAGATGAGGAGCCTAACATTGTTCACAATACTTAAGGTGAGGCCTCACCGGTGCCCTATAAAGCCTCAGCATCACATTCCTGCTCTTGTATTCCGGACCTCTTGAAATGAATGCTAATATTGCATTTGCCTTCCTCACAACTGACCCAACCTGAAAGTTAATCTTTAGGGTTTTCTGCACAAGGACTCCAAAGTCCCTTTGTATCTCAGATTTCTGGATTTTCTCCCCATTTAGAAAATAGTCTGCATGTTTATTTCTTCTGCCGAAGTGCAAGAGCATGCATTTTCCAACACTGTATTTAATTTGCCACTTTCTTGCCCATTCTCCTAATCTATCTAAGTCCTTCTGCAGCCTACCTGTTTCCTCAGCACTACCTGCCCCTCCACCAATCTTAGTATCATCTGCAAACTTGGCAACAATGCTGTCTATTCCATCATCAAAATCATTGATATACAACATAAAAATAAGTGGTCCCAACACCAAACCCTGCGGACCCCAGAAAATAATCCTTTTATTCCTATTTGTTGCCTCCTAACCATGCAAGTAACTTTCCTGTAATACCATAGGTTCTTATCTTGGTAAGAGCTTCGTGTAGGGCACCTTGTCAAAGGCCTTCTGAAAGCCAAAATATACAACATCAATTGCATCCTCTTTATCCTACTTGTAATCTCCTCAAAGGATTCCAACAGGCTCATCAGGCAAGACTTTCCCTTAAGAAAACCATGCTGCCTTCGTCCTATCTTGTCCTGTGTCACCAGAACTCCATAAACTCATCCTTAACAATCGACTGCAACATCTTGCAAGAAGTAGCAGACCGCACGACCCAATTTACATCGGTGGTGCGCAAGTGGAACAGATTAAAAGCTTTAAGTTCCTCCGGGTCAATATCACAAATGACCTGACTTGGAACAAACCAAGCAGAGTTCACTGCCAAGAAGGCCCACCAGTGCCTTTACTTCCCGAGAAAACTAAAGAAATTTGGCCTGTCCCCTAAAACCCTCACTAATTTTTATAGATGCACCGTAGAAAGCATTCTTCTAGGGTGCATCACAACCTGGTATGGAAGTTGTCCTGTCCAAGACTGGAAGAAGATGCAGAAGATCGTGAACACGGCCCAGCACATCACACAAACCAATCTTCCATCCTTGGACTCACTTCACACTGCACGCTGTCAGAGCAGTGCTGCCAGGATAATCAAGGACATGACCCACGCAGCCAACACACTTTTCGTCCCTTTTCTCTCCGGGAGAAGGCTCGGGAGCTTGAAGACTCATATGGCCAGATTTGGGATCAGCTTCTTTCCAACTGTGATAAGACTGCTGAACAGATCCTGACCCGGATCTGGGCCATACCCTCCAAATATCCGGACCTGCCTCTCAGTTTTTTTTTGCACTACTTTACTTTCCATTTTCTATTTATGATTTATAATTTACATTTTTAATATTTACTATTGATTTGTACTCCAGGGAGCAGGAGGCGCAGAATCAAAAATCGCTGTGATGATTGTACGTTCTAGTATCAATTGTTTGGCGACAATAAAGTATAAAGTATAAAAGGCCGAGTTCACTCAACCTATTTTCATAAGGCATGCTCCCCATTCCAGGCAACATCCTTGTAAATCTCCCCTGCACCCTTTCTATGGTTTCCACATCCTTCCTGTAGTGAGGCGACCAGAACTGAGCACAGTACTCCAAGTGGGGTCTGACCAGGGTCCTATATAGCTGCAACATTACTTCTCGGCTCCAAAATTCGATTGATGAAGACCAATACATCATACGCCTTCTTAACCACAGAGTCAACCTGTACAGCCGCTTTGAGTGCCCTATGGACCCGGACCCAAAGATCCCTCTGATCCCACTGCCAAGAGTCTTACTATTAATACTATATTCTGCCATCATATTTGACCTATCAAAATGAACCATTTCACACTTATCTGGGTTGAACTTCATCTGCCACTTCTCAGCCCAGTTTTGCATCCTATCAATGTCCCGCTGTAACCTCTGACAGCCCTCCACACTATCCACAACACCCCCAACCTTTGTGTCATCAGCAAACTTACTAACCCATACCTCCACTTCCTCAACCAGGTCATTTATAAAAATCACGAAGAGTAAGGGTCCCAGAACAGATCCCTGAGGCACACGACTGGTCACCGACCTCCATGGAGAATATGACTGATCTACAACCACTCTTTGTCTTCTGTGATCAAGCCAGTTCTGGATTCACAAAGCAATGTCTCCTTGGATCCCATGCCTCCTTACTTTCTCAATAAGCCTTGCATGGGGAACCTTATCAAATGCCTTGCTGAAAGCCATATACACTACATCTACTGCTCTTCTCTCATCAGTGTGTTTAGTCACATCCTCAAAAAATTCAATCAGGCTCGTAAGACACGACCTGCCCTTGACAAAGCCATGCTGATGATTCCTAATCATATTATACCTCTCCAAATGTTCATAAATCCTGCCTCTCTGGATCTTCTCCATCAACTTACCAACCACTGAAGTAAGATTCACTGGTCTATAATTTCCCGGATTATCTTTACTCTCTTTCTTGAATAAGGGAACAGCATCCACAGCCCTCCAATCCTCCAGAACCTCTCCCCTCCCCGCTGATGATGCAAAGATCATTGCCAGTGGCTCAGCAATCTCCTCCCTCACCTCCCACAGTAGCCTGGGGTACATCTCATCTGGTCCCGGCAACTTATCCAACTTGATGCTTTCCAAAAGCTCCAGCACATCCTCTTTCTTAATATTTACATGTTGCAGTCTGCTTTTTTAAGTCTGCTGCAAGTCATCACTACAATCATCAAGATCCTTTTCCATCATGAATACTGAAGTAAAATATTTATTAAGTACCTCTGCTATTTCCTCCAGTTCCATACACACTTCCCCACTGTCACACTTGATAGGTCCTATTCTTTCACACCTTATCCTCCTGCTCTTCACGTACTTGTAGAATGCCTTGGGGTTTTCCTTAATCCTGCCCGCCAAGGCCTTTTCATGGCCCCTTTTGGCTCTCCTAATTTCCTTCGTAAGCTCCTTCCTGTTAGCCTTATAATCTTCTAGATCTCTAACATTACCTATCTCTCTGAAACTTTTGTAAGCTTTTCTTTTCTTCTTGACTAGATTTACTACAGCCTTTGTACACCATGGTTCCTGTACCCTACCATAGCTTCCCTGTCTCATTAGAACGTACCTATTCAGAACCCCACACAAATACGCCCTGAACATTTGCCAGATTTCTTCTGTACCTTTCCCTGAGAACATCTGTTCCCAATTTAAGCTTCCATGTTCCTGCCTGATAGATCATAATTCCCCTTACTCCAATTAAACGCTTTTCCAACTTGTCTGTTCCTATCTCTCTCCAATGGTCCTGTAAAGGAGATAGAATTATGATCACTATCTCCAAAATGTTCTTCCACTGAGAGATCTGACACCTGACCAGGTTCATTTCCAAATACCAAATCAAGTACCGTCTCTCCTCTTGTAGGCTTATCTACATATTGTGTCAAGAAACCTTCCTGAGCACACCTAACAAACTCCACCCCATATAAACCCCTTGCTCTAGGGAGAAGCCAATCGATATTTGGGAAATTAAAATCTCTTACCACGACAACTCTGTTATTATTACACCTTTCCAGCATCTGTTTCCTTATCTGCTCCTCGATATCCCTGTTACTGTTGGGCAGCCTATAAAAAACACCCAGTAAAGTTATTGACCCCTTCCTGTTCCTAACCTCCACCCACAGAGACTCCATTGACCATCCCTCCATGACGTCCACCTTTTCTGCAGCCGTGACACTCTGTCTGATCATCAGTGCCACACCCCCAGCTCTTTTGCCTCCCTCCCTGTCCTTTCTGAAACATCTAAAACCCAGCACTTGAAGTAACGATTCCTGTCCCTGAGCCATCCAAGTCTCTGTAATGGCCACCACATCAAAGCTCCAAGTACTGATCCACGCTCTAAGATCATCCACTTTGTTCACGATACTCCTTGCATTAAAATAGACACATCTCAAACTGTCGGTCTGAGGGCGTCCCTTTTCTATCAGCTGCCTATCCTCCCTCACACACTTTCTCCAAGCTTTCTCTATTTGTGAGCCAACCACCTCTTCCCCACTCTCTTCAGTTCGGTTCCCACCTCTCAACAATTCTAGTTTAAATTCTCCCCAGTAACCTTAGCAAACCTCCCCGCAAGGATATTGGTCCTCCTGGGATTCAAGTGCAACCCGTCCTTTTTGTACAGGTCACACCTGCTCCAAAGGGGGTCCCAACGATCCAGAAATCTGAATCCCTGCCCCCTGCTCCAATCCCTCAGCCATGCATTTATCCTCCACCTTGCTGTCACGTGGCACAGGCAGTAATCCCAAGATTACTACCTTTGCGGTCCTGCTTCTCAACTTCCTTCCTAACTCCCTGTAGCCTCTAACTTCTGTTAATGCCACACCTCCCTTCGTACCCCATCCCTTATTTATTTATCTATCTATCTATCTATCTATCTATTTATTTATTTATTTATTTAGTGAGGGGATCCAGGAGCGCCCCTATTAACTGTTTGGAGAGAGACATTTATCATTGATGGTTTATTTGGAAAGGAGAAAGAGACAGAGTTATTTACCACCGATATGTTGCTTTTGGAAAAGAGAGAGAGAGAGACGAAGATTAACGGTTAGACTGTTGCTTTAAGGCATTGGAAGTAACTTTGGATTTTTACTGACTTTGGAGTTGGAGACAGCACCGAGCAGCTCGAAGGTTGCTATGGTGACCAAAGGTGGTGGACACTCGATGTTATGATTTTCAGCAGCTTGTTGATGTTACTTCCAAGGACTTGTTGCCTGCTTGTGCACTCCTTTACAGACAAAGGAAGGAGGAACCCTTTGAATGACAGGTGATGCTTAGCCTGGTGAAATAAATGGGAGGTCAGATGATACAGACCAAGGACACATGATCTGGACACTGAATGAGCATTGTTGTGCCCACAGCAAAAGTGGGTTTTGGAGGATCGATCAGGCGGATCGATCCAAATTGCTATTCCAGTTTGAGGAGAAGGGGTTGACTAGAGGGGAGTTGTCTATGTGTCCACCCTTGCCTGGGTGATAGCTCCATCACAGAAGACCAGTCTCCCTGGTTAAAGTCACAGTCGGTGACTTGTAAAGGATTTCAGAGGACGACGAGAAGATCGACGGTATCAGCTCACCTGAAGACTCAACTTACTCTCTCTCTCTCCATCACTGCTCAACTCAATACCATGAACTGAACTGAACTGAATTTTACTCAACATCGTAAGACTGTATCTTTTTACCCCTAGACTTAAAGAAGCTTGGTTTTTTCATACATATATATATTCCACACTTACTTTTATATATAATCATTGCTAACCTGTTTGATTTATTTACATTGATATTACTGTATTGCGTAGTACTAATAAGTATTAGTAGCTTATAGCAACGCGAGACTCCAAAGTGTTTTACATCTCTGCTGGTTCTTTATCCCTGTCACGGCGTGCGAGGCAATTTATTTATTTATTTATTTATTTATTTATTTATTCCCCCCCCCCCTTTTTTTTTCCTCTCTCTCTTTTTTCTCCCTCTGTCCCTCTTACTATAACTCCTTGCCCATCCTCTGGGCTTTCCCCTCACACTTTCTTTCTCCCTCGGCCTCCCATCCCATGATCCTCTCCCTTCTCCAGCCTTGTATCCCTTTTGCCAATCAACTTTCCAGCTCTTGGCTCCATCCCTCCCCCTCCTGTCTTCTCCTATCATTTTGGATCTCCCCCTCCCCCTCCCACTTTCAAATCTCTTACTATCTCTTCTTTCAGTTAGTCCTGACGAAGGGTCTCGGCCCGAAACGTCGACTGTACCTCTTCCTATAGATGCTGCCTGGCTTGCTGCGTTCACCAGTATTTTTTGTGTGTGTTGCATGAATTTCCAGCATCTGCAGATTCCCTCGTGTTTGCCCTGTAGTCTGTTTTCAGGACCTTCTCCCTTTTCCTACCTATGTCATTGGTACCAGTATGTACCACGCCCTCTGGCTGTTCTCCCTCCCACTGCAGGATATCGTGGACGCGATCTGAAACATCCTGGACCCTGGCACCTGGGAGGCAAACTACTATCCGATTTTCTTTCCTGCGTCCACAGAATCACCTGTCTGACCCCCTAACTATAGAGTCCCCTATCACTACTGCCTTTCTCTTCCTTTCCCTACCCTTCTGAGCCACAGGGTCAGACTCTGTGCCAGAGGCACAGCCACTGTTGCTTCCTCCAGGTAGGCTGTCCCCATCAACAGTACTCAAACAGGAGTACTTATTGTTCAGGGGGACAGCCACAGGGGTACTCTCTAGTACCTGACTCTTCCCCTTCCCTCTCCTGACTGTTACCCACTTGTCTGTCTCCCGTGGCCCCGGTGTGACCACCTGCCTATAACTCCTTTCTATCACCTCCTTGCTCTCCCTGACCAGACGGAGGTCATTGAGCTGCAACTCCAGTTCCCTAACGTGGCCCTTTAGGAGTTGCAGCTCGACACACTGGCTGCAGATATTTAAGCTTGGGAATTTTCTTGAGAAGCTGTCGTAATTTTGGAGAATGCACTGATAACGTTACTTTTGTAAACTCTATTAACTGCTGTACTTCCAGCTCAATGACAGTGTTAAACTGGTAACATATACTGGGCAGTAATGCATTTTTCAATGGATCAGAATAATAATGCAAAAACTATTGCTTTTATATTTGTTCTTGGGTTTTGCAAGAAATTATCAAAAGAGTATTTATCTCCATGTCTTTGTTGCTTTGAGTATACAGTATGCTATAGACCTGAGGGTCATAGAAACATAAAGCAGTGTAGATAAGAAGATGGCCTTCAGCTCTGGCTCCAAAAAAGAGCAATGTAATCTGTGTCATTTCTGTATTTCCTCCATTTATAAACTAAAAATATGTTGTGCTTTATGATGTGTTTTGCAAACTTTTTCCACCACTTTCAAAACAATTCCTACAAATGTGCTCAGTTTAGCACAAATGGTATGTGTGTGAAGTTGGAAACTGAAGTACATATGGAAATGTTCTGCAGGATGCACATAGAGTACAAACTCCACACATACCTACAGCACTAGAGATCAGGACTGAACCTGTGTTAGCTGGAGCCGTGAAATTGCAGCTCAATTCATTGTGCCACTGTGCCATTTACCACAGCTTTGAGAAAGTCCTTCTTCAGTATTTCAGACGTCCTTTCAACATCCTCCATTATACCTTCATTTTGTCTTTTAATCAGCTCATAAACTCTTCTGTTGTTTTTTTTATAGTTTTAATATATTATGGAAGAGAGAGTCCAACTAACACAGAGGTATCAGAATATTAATGAAAATTTTCCTTTTCCAAACTGATAAGATGTCCCAACAGTTATCATGTGTACATATTTCAGCATCTCCAACCAACAATTGTCTCTCACCAACCTAGTACAACTGCTAGCCAATTGATCTCAGAAGTTAGTCCTTTACTAAGGTGCTTTATACTTTGTGCTCATGCATTAACTTACTGCGAATTTCAGCTGTGGCATACTTTGGGATCATGGATTCCGTGGTCAATTCTGGATGAAGAATACAGCCATGTGTGTAGGCATCCATTGGGAGTGAATCAAGCAGGTCTTTAAAGTGTTGCATTCTGGAATATGTAAGGCTTCCTACTTCTGGAATTAATCTCGTGTATTTTTCTAAAAGTGAAATAACACAAATCAGGCATCGCCAAAAATGATTTCTGGCTATTCTATTTAATTTGGATTATGCAATTACTAAAACCTGCAACTATGTAATTACATTGACCATTTCAATCAAGTAACTTCATTAAATAAAATGCAATTCACAGCAGTTTAAAAGTGCACCCACACAAAATAAAGGTCACTTTGATAAGTAACATCGAAAGATTTTACATAATTAACACCCACATATTAAAGTAAAACCAACACTCTCCAAAACTCCTTGCAGTTTCTAGACTTTAGAATTTAATCCATAATTATATGATGTTTCTAAAGTCTGAATTAAATTTAGCCATTATTAACTGACATTAACAAAGCACTGTAGTTAAACAATCATTATTTTTCATTTCTTGGTTAATCATATTATATAATCAATTATATATGTATAATTAGAATGTATAGCAGTACTAAATAACACAATAATAGATCTGTATATATCTGCAACATGTATTGAACTGTTCATTATGTGTGGTAAAAAATAATGCATTCACTACTACTGACTCAATAAATTACCTCCCTGTCTCTATTTACCTACACTTAAATAAAACTATTTCTTACCTTGTACTGATCAATAAATATAAAAATATGATATTGATTATAATTATTTAGAACCAGTCAACAAATCAAAATCTGCAACAGGAGGAACTATTAATGCAGAAAAATGTGTTTACAATGTTGCTTCCTAATACTTTCAAACTTGAGTTATTATAATCAATATCATATTTTATAGTTTGTATAGATGTTATAGTGCACTTTTTCTATTGACTTATTAAATTAGAATTAGAATTAGTTTATTATTGTCACATGCACCGATATGCTGTGAAAAGCTTGTCGTGAACACTGTTCGTACAGATCAGATTATTACACAGTTCGTTGAGGTTTAATAAGGTAAAACAATAACAATGCAGATACAGGGAAAGTACAGTGCAGGTAAACAATAAGATGCAAGCTCATAATGAGATAGATTGTGAGGTCTAGAGACCATTTAATAGTCATAATAGCAGACTGGAGGCTGTCTTTGAGCCTGGTTGCATGTGCTTTCAAGCTTTTGTATCTTCTGCTGAATAGAAGAGGGGAGAAGAGAAAATGTTCAAGGTGGGCGGGAGTCTTTGATTATGCTGGCTACTTTACTGAGGCAGTGAGAAGTATAGACATTCAGAGAGGGGAGGCTGGTTTCCACGTTGTGTTGAACTGTGTCCTCAGCTCTGCAGATTTTGCAGTCCATGCCACACCAAGCCAAAATGCATCTAGATAAGATGCTTTTTATGGTGCTTCAACAAAAATTGATAAGAGATGATGGGGACATTCCACACATAACCTTTCCATCTCCTTCCTGTACTTCAACTCATTGTTATTTGAGATATGCCCCACTACAGCGGTATCATCTGTAAACTTGTAAATGGAATTGGAGTAAAGTCTGGCCACACAGTCATGAGTTTCCAGGGAGTAGAGTAGGTAGCTGAAAACACAGCCTTGTGGAGCACCAGTGTTTAGAATAATTGTTGTGAAGATGTTGCTACCTATCATTACGGTTTGCAGTCTGTTGGTCAGGAATTCAACAATCCAGTTAGAGAGAGAGGTGTTGACTCTCAGGGTCCAGAGTTTGTTGACAAGTTTGCTTGGAATTACTGTATTAAAGACAGAATTGTAGTCAATAAACAATAGTCTCACATACGTGTTATTACTGTTCAGAAGTTCCAGAGATGACTGTAGAGTCTGGAAGGTAGTGTCTGCCTGTGTGAAGTGTTTTTTAGTGTAAGTTTCTCTGTGTAGTGTTGGCGTTTGATGCTTGACAATGCAAAGTATGCAGTTCTGAATTTTTTACGGTCTGGAGTAAATGCAGGAAACTAACCAATGGTTGTGAATAAAACTATCCATGAACAGGTACTATATCCCGATGAGATTTGTAAATAGGTGCCTTTTATATGGGGTCAGTGGAGTTCAGTAATAATGATCTATCTTATTTATTTTGAGATGCGGTGTGGAACAGACCCTTCTGGCCCGACAAGCTGCTCTGCCCAGCAGCCCACCAATTTAATTGTAGCTTAATCACAGGATAATTTACAATAACCAATTAACCTACTAACTGGTACGTCTTTAGACTGTGGGAGGAAACCAGAGTTCCCGAAGGAAATCCACGCATATAACGGTGAGGATATACAAACTCCTTACAGACGGCATCGGAATTGAACTCCAAACCCAAATGCCCTGAGCTGTAATAGTGTTGCATGAACCGCTACGTTACCATGGCGCTTAGAAGCTAAGTGAGCAGCCAACCAGAATAAAGAATTCTGACACAGCTCAATGTAAAAAGTAAAGATGATGAAATTAATTTAGCTTTTAAAACAATTTGTAGAGGGCAAAGTAAAGATTGGGGTATACTCACAGAATAAAGATATGAGCTGATATATAATAAACATTACAAAAATTATCAGTTTTGCAAATGTTGCTCAAAAGAAATAACATTACATACATAAAAATTAGATTTCTTTCCAGGGTGTGAGAAACTGTTCAGCAGTAGCTTTGTCTAAGTATATCATTGAAATAGAAGTTATTTTTCTTCAAAAAGTCTCAGCTTTTATTCAGGGACCTTTGTAAGAATTGAATTAATGGAGAAAAATGTTGAAGTTTATGTTCACTTGCTAACGCTGAGCTAATTGCTTCTGCAATGGCCAAAAAAATTTTGCTGAGGAATATAATATTGTTGATAACGGTTTCTAGATTTCCACATTTAATTTGAATTTGTAAACAACAAAAATTGTTCACATTTTTACTGAGTAATGATAGCAAGCACTAGGTGTCTCACCATCATTATACATACAAAATCCGGGCTGTTATTTTGACTCTCTTGCCAACTATAGTTGCTAGGCTAATATCTTCAAAATGAACTTCTTTCATTTCAATGTGAGGATGATTTTCAAGAAAATGTTATGTGCAGAATTGAAAAGAAAATATGGTCTCACTACAAACTTGCATTTGTAAGCATTTTCCTCATTGAATCAATGTTATATAAATCTTCTTGAACTGCATTTTTCTGACTTTAACAGATTCCCAGGATGCTATGATAAACAGCCTTGTAAATATGTTTAGTCAGAATAACAAAGTTGTTAAGAATGATAAATATTTACAAGAATTCAAACTTTTGGTTTAATTAATCAGCTAAAATTAAGTCATCATCTGCATTAGTGTGCATGGAAGTCTCAGAAGTTGCTCGTCAAAAATTATTTCCCCACCTCACCCCCAAGTTTTCTTCAATCAGATCAAAATATAAACCCAGATTTAACAACATTTAACACAACTTGCAATTGCACATTTACACAGAGGATAAACGTAAACACTCTCAATGTAACAGGGTAACAGTCTTGGGGTTCCAATAACTATAACCTGTTGTGAAATGTTGTAATATTATCGCACTTATTCAATTTTGTGATGTTGATAAAATAAACTGGGCAACTATTAAATCCAATCATCCATTAAGCTGTAAAACTGATACAAACCATTTTTTTCATTGTATCTGTAAGTAAACTTCAAAGGAGGGACAGAGCTTGGGAATTCATCTGTATTCTTCAGTTGTTAGATAAATATTAAGTTAAGTAATGACAGAGAAACATTACAAAAATAGGATAAAGTTACATCATTTGCTTTAAGAATATAGGGATTAGCAGCAGGAGTGGGGCATTCAGACCCTCACAAGTGCTCTACCATTCAATCTTTTGAATGCTAATCTTTTGCACCAGTGACTTTAGCCTGCAGGAACCCTACAGGTTACGGTCTCTTGAAATCCACACTTAGACAATTCCGGTTATTATATCTGGCAGTCAGCATATTCTCAAAGGTCTAAAAATACTGGGGCAGTGTTAGATGTTGATATGAATTTAGCTTGCAGTTCTGAGTTCAATCACAGTCCACACTGAAGTTGCAAGGGTTCTATGTGAACTGTTCTGGAGAGTCTCGATCTATAACCAAGTGGGCAAGTGTCCACAAAACCCAACTGACCCCAGACTGCATTCATCTGGCAGGAAGTGAATTTCCATTTACACATTGGGGTTGATGCCAAATAGATCATATTACTGTTTTCACAAAGTTGGAAACATAATTAAGAATATTTACTTTTGTCCAGGCACATGAAACCCATTGGCTTCACCGGTTTAAGAATTTGCCCTTTTTCGTTTTATTTGATGCTGAATCACATTGGATCTAAATGGAAATAAGGGAAGATTGGTTTTGCTTCACTGGATGCTGAATTTGCTCCTTTCCTTTTTACTTAATACTGAATTGTATTGGATAGAACTGCAAATAAGGGAAGATTGGTTATGTTATCACTTTCCTTCAGTCAGCACAGTGAAATATACATATATAGAAAAGAAATAAAAGTAATTGGTGCAGGAGTGAAATAAACGCATCTGCAGTATTGTTCAATAAGTGCATTAGACAAACTAAAAAGACTATATTGACTTTTAATATAATTTATTGTTTTAATTCTTCATTTTCCAGGATATGGACTTTGCTGGCAAGACCAATGTCACTTGTCCATCCCTAATTATTCCAGAGAAGGCAGTTCTTCTGGCAAAGATACGTTTACAACACTGTTGGGTAGGGAGCTCCAGGATTTAGACCTAGGTAATGACGGACAATGATCTAAATCAGGACATTGTGTACCTTGGAGTGGAACCTGCAGATGGTGGTGTTTCCCTGCACCTGCTGCCCTTGCTCTTCTTGGTGACAGAGGTCATGAGAATGGTGGCATAGCTTGGGCAAGTACCTGCAGTGTATTTTGTAGATGGAACACATTGTTGTCACTGTGTGATGCTGTGGAAGGAAAATTAATATTTAAGGTGATTATTGGAATACCAGCAAAACAGCTTTGTTCTGGATGATGTCCAGCTTTATACGATAAGACATAGCAGCAGAATTAGACCATTCAGCCCATCAAGTCTGCTCTGCTATCTCATCATGTCTGATTGATTTCCCTCTCAATCCCATTCTCCTGACTTTTCCCCGTAACTTTCACATCCTGACTAATGAAAAACATATCAACTTCCGCCTTAAATACACCAAATGCCCTGGTCTCTACAGCTGCCTCTAGCAACAAATTCCACAGGTCCACCACTGTCTAGTGAAATAAATTGCTTCTCATCCCCATTCTAAATGGATGTCTTTCTATTATGAGGTTGTGCCCTCTGGTCCTAGACTCCCCCACCATAGGATACATCCACTCCATCTAGGCCTTTCAACATTCAAAAGGTTTCAATGAAATCCTCCCCCCCACCTCATCCTTTTAAATTCCAGTGAGTACAGGCCCAGTGCCATCAAACATTCTTCATATAATAACCCTTTCAACCTTGTGAACCTCCTCTGGACCCTCTCCAATGCTAGCACATCTTTTCTTAGATAAGATCCAAAACTGCTCACAATACTCGAAGAGCAATCTGTCCAATGTCTTATAAAGATTTGACATTACTCCCTTGCTCTTATATTCTAGTCCTCTCAAAATGAATAATAACACTGCATTTGCCTTCCTTACCATCAATTGAACTTTTAAGTTAATATTTAGGGAATTTTGCAGAAGGACTTCCAAGTCCCTTTGCACCTCAGATTTTTGGACTTTTTCCATGTTTAGAGAATAGTTTGCACATTTATTTATTCTACCAAAGTGCAGGACCATGCATTTTTCAACATTGTACAGTATGTCATTTGCCACTTTCTTCCCCCTTCTCCTAATCTGTCTAAGTCCTTCTGCGGACTTCCTGTTTCACCAACTCTACCTGCCCCTCCACCAATCTTTGTATCATCTGCAAACTTGGCAACAAAGCTATCTACTACATCATCAAAATCATTGATATGCAGCATAAAAAGAAGCGGTCCCCTGACATCGACCCCTGTGGACACCACTAGTCACTGGCAGCCAACCAGAAAAGGATCATTTTATTCCCACTCATTGCTTCCTACCAATCAGCCAATGCTCTAGCCATGCCAGTAACTTTCCTGTAATGCCATGGGCTCTGAATTTGGTAAGCAGCCTCATGTGTAGTGCCTTGTCAAAAGCCTCATTTTCTAGCAGTCCTATATCCATTCTTATCTCTCTTATTTTTTTATATACTTGAAAAAGCTTTTTCTATCCACCTTGATACTGTTTGCTAGCTTGCTTTCATATTTCATCTTTTCCCTGCTAATGATTCTTTTAGTTGTTTTCTGTAGATTTTTAAAAGCTTACCAATCCTCTATCTTCTTGCTGATTTTTGCTTTGTTGTATGCCCTCTCTTTTGCTTTTACATTAGCTTTGACGTCCTTTGTCAGCCATTGTTGTACTATGTTGCCACTTGAGTATTTTGTTTTTGGAATACGTCTATCCTGCACCTTCCTCATTTTTCCCAGAAACTCACGCCATTGCCGTTCTGCCATCGTCCCTGCCAGTATCTCCTTCCAAATTACTTTGGCCAACTCCTCCCTCATACCACTGTAATTTCCTTTCCTCCACTGAAATACTGCTACATCAGACTTTACTTTCTCCCTATCAAATATTAAGTTGAACTCAGTCACATTGTGATCACTGCCTTCCAAGGGCTCCTTTACCTTAAGCACCCTAATTGCCTCTGGTTCATTACATAACACTCAATCCAGTATAACTGATCCCCTCGTAGGCTCAACTACAATCTGCTCTAAAAAGCCATCTTGTAGGCATTTTACAAATTCTCTCTCTTAGGATCAAGCACCAACATGATTTTCCCAGTCTAGCTGCACATTGAGATTCCCCACAACTGTTGTAACACTGGGATTTTGACATGGCTTTTCTATCTCTCATTGTAATTTGTTGCCCACATCCTGGCTACTGTTTGGAGGATTGTACATAACTCCCATAAGGGTCTTTTACCCATGCAGTTTTTTTAACTCTATCCACAAGGATTCTACATCTTCTGACCTTATGTCACCTCTTTCTAAAGATTTGATTTTATTATTTACCAACAAAGCCACGCCACCCCCTCTCCTATCTGCCTGCCCTTTTTATACAGTGTGTATCCTTGGATGTAAAGCTCTCAACTATAATCTTCTTTCATTCATGACTCAGTGATGCTCATAACATCATACGTGCCAATCTCTAATTGCACTATAAGATAAGCTACCTTATTCCGTGTAATGTGTGCATTTAAATATAAGAACATAAGAATGTAAGAAATAAGAGCAGGAGTAGGCCATCTGGCCTGTCGAGCCTGCTCTGCCATTCAATAAGATCATGGCTGATCTGGCCATGGACTCATCTCCAACCACCTGCCTATTCCCCATAATCCTTAATTCTCCTACTATGCAAAAATCTTTCCAACATCTTAAATATATTTACTGAGGCAGCCTCCACTGGTTCATTAGGTGGGAAATTCCACAGACAGATTCACCGCACTTTGGGAAAAGCAGTTCCTCCTCATCTCCATCCTAAATTTACTCTCTCGAATCTTGAAGCTATGTCCCCTAGCTCTAGTCTCACCTACCAGCAGAAACAAATTTCCTGCCTCTATCTTATCTCTCCCTTTCATAATTTTATGTTTCTATAAGATCTCCGCTCATTCTTCTGAATTACAGCAAGTTTAGTCCCTGACGACTCAATCTCTCCTCATAATCTAACCCCCTCATCTCTGGAATGAACCTGCTGAACCTCCTCTGCACAGCCTCCAAAGCCAGTACATCCTTTTCAAGTACGGAGACCACAACTGCATGCAGTACTTCAGTTGGTGCCTCACCAGTACCCTGTATAGTTGCAACATAACCTCCCTGTTCTTAAATTCAATCCCTCTAGCAATGAAGGCCAACCTTCCACTTGCCTTCCTGATAGCCTGCTGTACCTGCAAACCAATCTTTTGCAATTCATGTACAAGCACTCCCAAGTCCTTCTGCACAGCCTCATGCTGCAATCTTTAACTATTTAAATAAGAATCTGACTTTCCATTTTCCTTCATGTAGAACACCTTCAGTCCTGTATCTGTCACTCTTTACAATTCTGTCCCCTTTTATACGCAATTCATCGCATTGACTTTAAATTTGCACTATCATCTGCCTGTCCTTCCTGACTATCTCACTACACACTGCCTCTGCTTGTAAAGCAACTGCCATATCCTTATCTCCCAGTGGCCACACATTTTAATTCCACATCTCATTCCCATTCTGACATGTCTATCCTCGGCCTCCTCTACTGTAAAGATGAAACCACACTCAGGTTGGAGGAACAACACCTTATATTCCGTCTGGGTAGCCTTCAACCTGATGGCATGAACATCGACTTCTCTAACTTCCGCTAATGCCCCACCTCCCCCTCGTACCCCATCTGTTACTTATTTTTATACACACATTCTTTCTCTCACTCTCATTTTTCTCCCTCTGTCCCTCTGAATATACCCCTTGCCCATCCTCTGGGTCCCCCCCTGCCTTGTCTTTCTTCCCGGACCTCCTGTCCCATGATCCTCTCGTATCCCTTTTGCCTATCACCTGTCCAGCTCTTGGCTCTATCCCTCCCCCTCCTGTCTTCTCCTATCATTTTGGATCTCCCCCTCCCCCTCCAACTTTCAAATCCCTTACTCACTCTTCCTTCAGTTAGTCCTGACGAAGGGTCTCGGCCTGAAACGTCGACTGCACCTCTTCCTAGAGATGCTGCCTGGCCTGCTGCGTTCACCAGCATCTTTTATGTGTGTTGCCATATCCTTAGCCCTATCGCTCTGCTTCCTGTCCCTCTGCTGAATTAGTTTAAACCTTCCCTAACAGCTCTAGCAAACCTGCCCGCAAGGATATTGGTCCTCCTCTGGTTCAGGTGTAACCTGTCTCTTTTGTAGAGAACATACCTTCCCCCAAGTGATCCCAATGATCCGGAAATCTGAAACCCTGCCCCCTGCACCAGTTTCTTAGCCACTCATTCAGCTGCCAAATGATCCTATTCTTACCCTCACTGCCAAGTGGTACAAGCAGCAACCCACACATTGCTACCCTGGAGGTCCTGTTTTTCAGCTTTCTACCTAGTGCCCCAAATTCTCTCTTCAGGACCTCCTTGCTTTTCCTATCTATTTCATTGGTGCCAATATGTACCAAGACTTCTGGCTGCTCATCTTCCCCTTTAGACTCTCATGGACCAGATCCAAGACATCTGTGACCCTGGCACCTGAAAGGCAACATACCATCTGTGTGTATCTATTGCATTCACAGAATCTTGTGCCTACTCTAACTATGGAATCCCCTATCACTACTGCATTCTTCTTCTCCCCACTTCTCTTTTGAGCCACGATGCCAGAGACCCAGTCAAAGAGGAACCCCCTCAAAAGTACCCAAAATGGTATATTTATTATTGAGGGCAACGGCCGCACGGGTCTCTGCACTGGCTGCCCATTTCCCTTCCTTCTTCTAACAGTCACTCAGTTACCTGCCCCCTGTAACCTAGTGGTCACTACCTCCCTATAGCTCCTATCTATCATCTCCTCAGTTTCCCATGTGAGCCAAATTTCATTGTGTAGGAGCTCCATGACCTTTGGCTCAACAACTTCCTGAGAGTTGCTGAGCTGTGTTATTGAGGTAAATGAAGATTATTCTATCATTCTTCTGACTTGAGCGTTACTGAGAGGTAGCAAAGCACTAGATCACTTAATCATCCTGAATAAGCGCCAACAAACTTTAGATCACAGGCTCCAAAGTACCAGAACCACAGTTAAAAGAAAAAGAAGACATAACATAAGTGAAAGACACAGTTTTGTGGATCGTGGGGAGAATGCTGCCTGTGGTGGCGTTGTTTTCCGTTGCCGCCATCTCTCCTGTTTACACAACTGTGCTAAAAAAATTCAAGCAATGATGGATGCCCCAAGACCAAAGGACATGTCACAGGTGCAATCCTTTTTCAGGATTTGTCAATTACTATAACAGGTTTCTGCCAAACCTAACTAGTGTGCTCCATCCCTTGAACTCATTACTATGGATCAGGAAGCAAAGACAATGGGCAAAGCAGTGTGAGGTAGCTTTCCAAAAGACAAAAGAAGTGGTGATGTCAGACACTGCACTCACACATTTTGATCTACCTGGTCCTGTGAAGCTTGCCTATGGTGCCTTACCTTCTGATATAGGTGCAGTCATGGCACATGTTATGAATGATGGAAGTGAACATCCCAGAGCCTTTGCATCACACTCCCTTACCACTGCAGAGAAAAATTATGCACAGATTGACAGAGAGGCCTTCAGTCTGGTATGGGGAGTAAAAGGTTTTAACCAGTACTTGTTTGGGAGAAAGTTTACCCTCATTACTGAGAAATCAAACAATGGTAAACAAGAGAAAGTCTGCAGATGCTGGAAATCCAAGCAACACACACAAAATGCTGAAGGAACTCAGCAGGCCAGGCAGCATCGATGGAAAAGAGTACAGACGTTGTTTCGGGCTGAGACCCTTCAGCAGGCCCTTACTGTGCCTTGACCAAGCATTCAGCCCCCACAACTATTTTTATATATCATTCTCTCATTTTCTAAATTTAAAATATATTGAAGTAGGATTTTTGTGCTAATCTAGAAAAGATTGCGCATCATGTCAAATCAAAAGAAAAATTCCAAAACCTGTCAACAATTTAATAAAATTTAAAAACCAAAATTTTGAGGCTGAAAACTATTCATCCCTTTGTAATTACTACACTAACTTTCCTCATATGCAACACTGTATATTACCTTAATAACTCACCTGATTTGTTGATGTAGAAAATTTGAGGATCACCTGAATAAATACACCCTTCTGTAAGGTCCAACAGCGTGGTAGATTTTCAACAGACCAAACCAAAATAAACTCAAAAGAGCATTCAAGGCATGTCAGGGAAATTATAACAGAGAAGCACAAATCTGGGGAAGGATACAAGACCATCTCAAAGGCACTGAACATACCTTGGAGCTTAGTGCAGTCCTTCATGAAAAAGTGGAAAAACATGAAATCACAGCCACGCTGCCTAGGTTAGGCCGCCCTCTAAGTTTAGTCACTGAGAAGAATGGCACTTGTAAGAGAGGCTACTATGATGCCAACAGTCACTCTGAGTGAGCTGCAGAAGTCAGTGGCTGCAACTGGAGATGAAGTGCATGGCTCCACAACCTCTAAGGCCTTGCACATAAAGGGTATTCTTGGAGAGTGGCAAGGAAGAAGCCGTGACTGAGAAAAAAAGTATATCGTTGCCCGTAAAGACTTTGCAAAACGTCACTTAGAAGACACTGTAAATATGTGGAAGAAAGTCTTGTGATCCGATGAGATTAAAGTGAACCTCTTTCAGCCTCAACACAAAGTGGTACATGTGGCATAAATATAACACTGTATATCAGCCATGTAATGCCATCCCTACGGTAAGGTATGGTGGAGGTAGCATAATGCTGTGGGGATGCTTTTCAGCAGCAGGGACTGGAAATCTGATCGGGATTGATGGGAAGATGAATGCTGCTAAATACAGAGAGATCCTGGAATAAAACCTCTGCCAGAAAGCTTAAACTGGGGAGGAATTCTATCTTTCAGCAAGGCAATGACCCCAAATACACTACCAGAGTAATCATGGAGTGACTTCAAATGAAGAAAATGATGTCCTTAAGTGGCCCAGTCAGAGTCCTGACCTCAGACTGATTAAGGACCTCTGGCAAGACCTCAAGATTGCTGTCCATTGGTGTTCCCCGACTAACCTAGCACAGCTTCAGCAAATTTGCAAGAATGAATGGGCAAATCTTCACACTGTGCAAAGCTAATACAGTAGCTGAGAGAGCTGGTTCAACTAATTACTGAGCAAATTGGATGATTACTTTTGAACTGCTGACATTTCAGTTTTGAATATTTAATTTTTCATGCTTTACAATTTTCCCTGTCTTTTGGGCACCAATGTGAAAAAAGGAGCATGTGATTCACAAATAAATATTCTCAGTAATTTCTTGGTAGTAGTTGATGTAGCTGCAAAGTGGTCAGAAGTGTTCCTAATAATCTCCACTACAGCCTCACACACTGTTGATGTGTTGAGAAGCCTCTTCTCAAGGGCTGGTGATAACAGACCACAGCCTGTTGCAGAACAGCTTCAGTCATTCCTGAAAATGAATGGAATAAGATATATTATATCTGCACAGTTCCACCCTACTACAGACGGCTTGATAGAAAGTCCTGTCCACAGTCTAAAGAATGCACCATGAGCAATGTCAGGAGAACACACTGCACTGATTGGGAAGCTGGCTAATTTCCTCCTTGTACATCGCAATACAACACACACTACACCCTCACCTTTGAGTTTGGTTGTCCTTTGCCCAGTTTGATTCCTTCTACACCTGTTTCTGTTTTAATTAATCAGTTTACTTCATTCAGCTTATTATGTTATTGATCAAAAGCATCAGTTTGTTATCTTAGTTTAATCATGCACTGGGCTATACAACTTCAAAGGAATCAAGTTTTTATTTGAAAAGTGGTCTATTAATTAATAAATTATTTTCTTTAAAGAAATACAAAAAAAACTGTGACATTAAATTTTTTGTAAAACGAATGTTTGAAAATATAAAATTTGCTCTTTTCTACACACACACACACACACACACATATATTATTAAAGAAGACTAAAAAACAATACATATTTGGTGAGATGCATCCTATTTTGAATTGGAAATTACAGCTAAGCAGGGAGAAGTGCTGTGTATTTAAGATTTTGGTAATGTAAATATATTGATTGATTAAGCATCCTTTGTTGTTTACATAATGTGGGTTATATGTAAAAAGACATGAAAGGCATATATCATTACGCCACTGCGTCATTAAGTGTGTGCCTCACTATGAGTAAAAATGAATTACACATTATTCCCTGCTCCGTGTTTTTCTCTTGTTTAGTTTTCTGCTTTGAAGTTACAAAACATAACACAACCTGGAAATAATTATTAAAATTGCACACAGTGAATGGAAAAAAAATCTCAAGTTCCATTTTTGGATAGCTGTGGATACTGGATAAATAAAGTTTAAATTTAAGTATAATTGTTCAGTTCAAAAAAGTTCAAAGTAAATGTACTATCAAAGTACATATATGTCACTATGTATGAAACTAAGATTCATTTTTCTTGTGGGCATTCACAGTAAATAGAAGAAACTCAACAGTGTGTTGCTTGAATTTCCAGCATCTGCAGAATTCCTGTTGTTAGGATCAAAGAAAGACCACACCTAAGAGGATGGACAAATAACCAGTGTGCAAAAGACAACAAAATGTGAAAATACAGAAATTTTAAAATGAAATAATAATACTCATAAATAAATGAACAATAAATATTGAGAACATGATATGAAGAGTCATTGAAAATTAATCCATAGGTTGTGGAAACAGTTCAGTGATGTGCGAATGATGTTGAGTGAAGATATCTCCTCTAGTTTAAGAGCCAGATGGTTGAGGGATAATAACTGTTGCTGAACTTGGTGGTGTGGATCCTGGGGTTCTTGTACGTTCTTCCTGATGGCAGCAGTGTGAAGCAAGCATGGCCAGGATGGTGGAGAAATCCTTGATGTTGGATGCTGCTTTCCTGTGACAGCGCTCCATGTAGTTGTGCTCTATAATGGAGGGAACTTTACCCATGATGGAGGGGACTTTACCTGTGATGGACTGGGCTGTATCCATTACTTTTGTAGGCATTTCTGTTCAAAGGCATTGGTTTTGCCATATCAGACTGTGATACAACCAGTCAATATACTCTCCACTGCACATCTATAGAAGTTTGTCGAATCTTTGCAAATTCCTAGGGAAGTATAGGGGCTGCTGTGCATTCTTGATAGTGACACATACATACTGTACCCAGGACATATACTGTGAAACTGAAAGTTGTTGTCCCCCTCCAACTCTGATTCTCCCCCCCCCCCAGTGAGGACTGGCTCATAGACCTCCAGTATCCTCCTCATAAAGTCAATAATCAGATCCTTGGTCTTACTGACTCGAATGAAGGTTGTTATGGTACCATTCAGCTAGATTTTCAATCTTCCTGCTATATGCTGATTTGTCACCACCTTTGCTTCAACCAACAATGGCGGTGTTGTCAGCAGATTTAAATATGGCATTGGAGCTGTGCTTAGCCACACAGTCATAATTATAAAGCAGGCTGAGCAGGAGGCTAAGCACACAGCCTTATGGTGCATATGTGCGGATGGAGTTTGTGCAGGAGATATTGTTACGGACCTGAACTGACTGGGGTCTGCAAGTGAGAAAATTGAGGATCCAGTTGATGCCTAGTCCTTTGATTAGTTTAGAGGAGATGATAGGATTGAATGCCGAGCTGTAGTCAATGAAGAGCATCCTGATGTATGCATCCTCGCTGCCTAAATGCTGACAATAAAATGGCATCTACTGTTGACCTGTTGAGACAGTAGGCAAATTTGAATGCATCCAAGTTGGTTCTCAGGCAGGAGTTGAAAGGTTTTATCATCAATCTCTCAAAACACTTCATCACAGTGGATATAAGTGCTGCTGGACGATAGTCATTGAGACACCAGTACAATTACAGCAGAGGTTAAGGATATCAGTGAACACACTAGCCAGATGATCAGCACGGACCCTGTTTGGTCCGACTACTTTCTCTGGGTTTACCCTTTTGAAGGATGCTCTCCCGTCGGCCTCTGGGTCTTCAGGGGCTGTGGGAGTTAAATGAAGGTGCCTCTATGTTTTGACGGTCAAAGTGAGCATAAAAAGCACTGAGCTCATCTAGGATTGAAATTTTGTTATCACTTCTGTCATCTGGTTTAAATTTGTAGGAGGCATTCATTGTGGTGAAGTATCCTTCTTTGATTTAAGTTTGGTCTGGAATTGCCACTTTGCAGGTGAGATGGTTTTCTGGAGATCATACTGGACCTCTTGTATTTTACTTGGTCACTAGACCTAAATATTACTGGTCTGGCCCTCAGCAGTTTGCAGACCTCATGGTTCACGCAGGGCTTCTAGTTGGGGAGGACTCTGGATGACTTTCTGGGGACATGCTACTCAGTTACGACTGTTTTTATAAAGTCTATGACAACCATGATGTAGTTATCCAAATTCTCTGATGAGTCCTTGAATATGGCCCAGTCCACTGAATCGAAGCAATCCTGTGGCTGCTTCTCTGTCTCCTGCAACCACCTCTTTGTTGTCCTTACCTCTGGAGCCTTGCTCTTTAGCCTCTGCCTATATGCAGTAGGAGAGGGCAGCCAAGTGATCAGATTTCCCGAAATGCAGACTAGGCATGGAATTGTAAGTGTTCCTCGTTGCCGTATAGCAGTGGTTGAGTGCGTTGGGATCTCTGATACCACAAGTGATATGTAGATGATAATTGGGCAGAGATTTCCTCAAGCAAGCCTGATTGAATTCCACAACAATGAGTTGAAAGGCATTGAGGTAGGCTGTTTCTTGTTAGCTGATGGTGGCGCTCAATACCTCAACTGCCTGCTTAACATTGGCCATTGGTAGTATATAAACCACAGTCAGGGTCATGGAGGAGAACTCCCTTGGCAAGTAGGATGGTCAGCACTTAACCGTTAGAGTTCCAGGTCAGGGGAACAAGAGTGCAAAAAGATCACTATGTCCAAGCACCATAAAAGGGTTATCATGAAAGATAAACCCCCACAGTTTTTTCCTTCTCTGAACCAGCAGTCTGTTCTACCCTGCGTATCAAGAATCCTTTGGGTATTACTGACGTAACCAGCATGTATGTAGTAAGCCATTTCTCTAAGAAACACAGTGTACAGCAATTCCTCAATTCCTTCCAATGCAGCAAACCTGCCCTTAGGGCGAGATTCAAGTCCTCAGTCTTGTTCTCCAGCGATTGTAGACTTGCTAATAAAATACAGGGCAGAGGAAGTTTCATACCCCTTTGTTTTAGTCTGGCTTGCAGTTCTCCCCTCCTCCCTCTCTTTTAGCCATGGCAATGTACATTTGTCCACTTAAAGATGCTGTATCTGCATGTTTGAGAATTAAGTCTGCTGAGTGCTTCAGAAGATCATAAAATCACTAGTTTGTTAAGATGGTTTAAAAGTACACTGCTTTAAGGGAAATGATAGGCTGTAGGTTGCTATGAGATTAGAGCAGAAGAAATAAATTTAGAAGTTTTGTAAACTGCCTGTAATGCATCATGTGTTTCACCTATGTGAATATGCATCACCATACACATTACTACAGCCAAACAAAACAGCGTTCCTCTGGGACCAAGGTGTGAAACACAGAACCAACAGTCACACACAGCATACAGCACACATAACGATGTTAGCAGTTCCTCAAATTGTGGAGTGCAGTTGCAGGTAAAGGCAATACAGCCTGTGACCCACTGAGTGAACACTGGAGAGCAGAAACAACGGGAGGGGCCAGCCTCTAACCAACAGGAGGGGCCAGCCTCTAACCCAGCGCAGTATCCAGCGAAACACAAGCAACTCTGGCGTCTCCTTCCTCGGCAACCATAACAGACAACCCTGAAGCATGAACAAGGCCACACAATTCCCCTGCTGTTGTTCTCGCCAATGAACCATTGAATTGGACTCACAGTCTTCTACAATACCAATGTCCAATATTGTTTGCAATCACAACAAAAATTTCTCACATCATCCTTTCACTGCTACTGGTGCCCTCTTCTCTGGGTGGCTGAAGCAGGCTGCAGTATGATGCAGAACAAGTCCAGCTCCATCACTATCCAATAAGTTGGTACTGGGGTAAATCTGCAGTACTTGGTGTTCTTAATATCTCGCAGTGTCTTGCAAGCATGGAGAAGACGTAAAGGATGAACGGTTGCACTTTGGTTGGGCCCAGAGAGGCCACTGCGTCCGAGTGTGCTGGCACCTTACCAGGACTAAGATGCATTGCTCCTATGGTGAGTACAGGGTTTGTCTGGTATAGAACCAATAAGAAAATAGAGGCGAAAAGTTGAATCAGCGAACAACCAAAATGCGGAACCAAGAGATGTGTTCACGGTCAAAGTCAGAGACAAAGACTGGGGATTTGGTATCAGTGAGTCAAGTCCAGGAACTGTGAGGTCAAGGATTATCATGTTTGAGTCTCAAGATTAGGGGAAGTCAGACGAATGAAGTCAGTTATAAAGGAGAGGAAGCGAGGAATTCACATCAAAGTTGCTGGTGAACGCAACAGGCCAGGCAGCATATCCAGGAAGGGGTACAGTCGACGTTTCGGGCCGAGACCCTTCGTCAGGACTAACTGAAAGAAGAGCTAGTAAGAGATTTGGAAGTGGGAGGGGGAGGGGGAGATCCAAAATGATAGGAGAAGACAGGAGGGGGAAGGATGGAGCCAAGAGCTGGACAGTTAATTGGCAAAAGGGATATGAGAGGATCATAGGACAGGAGGCCCAGGGAGAAGGAAAAGGGGAAGTGGGGGGGAACCCAGAGGATGGGCAAGGGGTATAGTGAGAGGGACAGAGGGAGAAAAAGGAGAGAGAGAAAAAGAATGATGCCTGCCCTGCTGCGTTCACCAGCAACTTTGATGTATGTTGCTTGAATTTCCAGCATCTGCAGAATTCCTGTGGAAACGAGGAATTAGTGGTTATCATGAATTTATGTTGTCTTATAACAAGTGGAAACAATCTATAACCCTTTCTTTTTTTAAAAGCAATCCCTTTAATAATGTTTATCAGGCTATCTTCAAACCCTTTCTCACTAAAAGTAGGAAAATTCACCTTATGCTTCACTCTTTACAAAATATTAATCCTTATTAACATGAGACAAAATGGAGAATTTTCTATTAGTCTCTTTTATTCTTCCAATATTTAGAATTCTGATGCCAAAAAACACTTTTTTCAGACAAGTTTAAAAAATCGTAACAAGTATCAACCATCAGCAATGTAGATGAAATTATTCCCTGAAAGTGGTTCTCCTTTAAAAACTCACTTATTTGGACTGCCACTATCTGATGTAATTTGATGCTTCACTTAGAGTTTCCTTCTTTAACTACTGATTTTCATGTTTCTCAGATTTCAGACGCCAGTGAAAAAAATCCTTTCCTGATCTTCAGGAGGATAAGTCAGCCTGTGGTCTTGCCTTACCAAGGAGAAATGGTGACAATTAAGTTCTGCAAGCATTGCAGTTTCAAAGGTGGTTCAATGCCATTGTTTTAATATTCATTGTATATTTAAATTTTATGATATGATCACTCATCTCATTAGATCATGTTATAAAATATATTGAAAGATGGCATATTTAAATGTATTAGTAACAGATCTCCTAATATGATTAGGATGAACACTAGTAGCTTTGAAATTTGTAAGTGTTTTGTAAAATTGAACTTGATATATGATATGATACTGGGCTTAAGCATATTTATCTCTAGACAGCAGTTTGGTAGCAAACGCATGGTGATGCTCCCCTCATGGGTTAGATTGTTGCTGACTTGTACACCTGCTTACTGAAATGGGGAAGGCAAGTTCAAGCTGGGCCTTGGAAGTCAGACCTTCAGTCTCCTACTCTCCTCAGTGGTGGGTAAAATCACAATGCACAAACACACTGAGTTGAGAAGTCTGGATGCAATTTATCACTGGACCCCTAATTTTATGCCAGACGTGGTTAAAAAGGTTTGAATAATTAACTTACTTATTTGTATTGATCTTTTTTATAAAAATTCTATTAGTTTGAGTTTTTTGAGCAAGTGTATTGCTTACTTACAAGAATTGCATTTTCCTCAGTTAAACCTACTCTTTTGAAATATCTGTTACAATTAAAATTGTTTTCAGCTTGCTAATTTGTCTGGCCTCGAGAAGCGCAGTTCGTTTGTATTGACATCACTTCCTTTACATAAGCAGTTTTTTATATCATTTCCTGTGCAGGTTAATTTGAATCGCTTGGTGGAAGACATCCACCTCCATACTCTCATCATTTCCCTTGAAATAGCAATATCTGTGAGTCTTAAGTTTTGGTTAATATGGTAAACATTGACTACATATATTTAGAAGAAAGTATTATTCCTTTGAAGCTGAGGTTGCCACAGCAGAAGCAAAGTATATGACAGTTGACTTGAGACACTGGTGAGTCAATAATCAGAATCAGTCATGCTTTGCCATTATGACAGCCAATGCATCTTACTAAAGAATATGTCCAACACATTTTGGCTAGAAAAAAAGACAGTGCTCCAGCTCTGCAAGCAGAAGCTGTCCACACCATGATCCCAACATTCCTTTCACATGGTCCGGGTATTGGCAGTCAAGGTCTACGGCAGCAAAGACACAAAACACTCCCCCTCTGCAATTCCACCAAAGCAAAAATCTCAGTCAAGAGTTGTTATTGATGCCAATCCCATCTGCACAGATATGGACAGACTGTACATCCATCCATCCCAGGATACATATTTGGGAAACCATTCTCCCCATTCCTCTCATTCAGGAGTCAGATGTGCATTAGATTTGGGTCATCGAGATCTAGTCACAGCAGGACTGAAAGTATTTGACAATCAGGCAGACAATTACCCAGTCTGCCAGTTATCTGTCCTAGAAGTCACATTTTCACAAAGATGTGGAAGAACTAATTCTCAAACCTAGTGAAGAGCTAGGTCTTCTCTGTAAGTGTCTTATTTGGGAGTCGCTGCCACATGCAAAAAGGATTAGGTCAGTTCAAATTAATAATCCAGCTAATGGTTTGCAAATGCCGTGGCTCTCCAGAGGAATTGAAGAATCTCCCTTTAGTCGACCTGATTATTTTCCAATGCTCTCACACCAAAAACTACAGAAGCCACTGGAGGTTCCAGATCAGTTGTCAGAACTGCAAGCCACAAAAAAATGATGGTTACTACTAGGACTAAATTTCTTGGACACAACAAGGGGAATAAACTCTATTGTGGAAAAACTACCAAACAATACACAAGAACAGTGGATAACTGAAGGGTTCGTATAAAAGGAAGCATCGTATCAACAATCCACCATTTTCTTTCTTGTGGAATTCATCTGCCCCCACACGGAAATGTGAAATGAGTTCATTCAAAGAGAGGTCATCGACAAAAGCATGGAAAACCAGAGCCCCTATCACGATCAACAAAACTGAAGTAGAAGACTCTCTCATGAACCCTGATAGGCAGTGTCCTGTCCATAAGAGATGTCACCCCTTGAGGAAATGCAGAAAATTCAGGGAAAGACTGCTCACAGAACGAAGAGACTTCCTAAAAGAGCATTCAATGTGTCTGAAGTGCTTCAACAATACACCATTAAAAGACTGTAAAGCTGTCCTACACTGTACTGAGTGCAACAGTGACCAGCACTTCATTCAGGACCAGCACCCTGGTTATTACTGGTTCCAGTAGACTCACAGCAGAGCATGGGGGGTGCAGTTGAGCCTTCATCAGATGTAGCTACTTCCTCATGCACAGATGTATGTGGGAGAAAGGCTTCCAATCCAAATCCTGCTCTAAACTATGTCAAGGCAACGTCTACCCAAAAGGAATGTCCTGGGCAAAAAAATAAAAGCATAAGCATATGACATTAGATGGTCAGATCAATATGCCCTTGGCAAAATTAACATTCTTTGACATATTCAGTATTCAAGGTTCTGTTACTGGAAGAAGAGCCAGCGGGTTTGTTGTAGAGTCAATAGGAGGGGAGGACTGCTTACCCTTGCCAACCCTCATAGATTGCAACTATATTCCCAACAACAGGGATGAAATTCCACCTCCTGAAACGGCATGCGGTCATGCACAATCTTAAGGATATACATAGTTGACAAGGTCTGCCCACCTGATTCTTCTGCTGAGATTTTCCTTTTCCTTGGCAGAGGCACAATTTGTGCACATAAAGTATGTGAGCAGCACAATGGCTGGCACAATGCACCATATGCCTGAGTTTGGTCATAGTTAGTGAAGTCTGTCTCTATAGTGCTTATCAGTCCTCTGTCAGCATATTTAAGATTAATGTCATGGAGAATGGGTGTCCAAGTCATTTCAAACTTAGAATCTATATGAAAGAGAAGATTGTAGGCAAGCAAACCAAACCGCCTGACATACTTACCTCTGCTCAACCAGATTCCGGCAAGCTGGTCTTCTGTCACTTAGAAGATGATTATAAGCTAGGACCTTCCATCAAAGGTGAAGTCTTCCTTCAAATCATGAACAAAGAATTTAACAAAATGTGTCAAACAGTTGGGCAGCTCCCCTTCCTTTCCACTGTCCATCACAACTCCTACTAATCAACAGAGAGCAGGCCCTCAATTGACTCATGTCCCTCAGTTGCACATTGAGAAGTAAAGCAGAAATGAAAGATCATTGTGCAGGTTTCATGGAGAGACTCTGCATTAACAATCATGCTGAGTTAGTGCCTCTACCAGATCCCAACAAGGAAAACTGGTATCTGTCCAACTTAGGTGTTTACCACCCCCAGAAAACAGCATGAATATGAAGTGTGCTGTTCAAATGCATATCACAGAACAAAGTGCCCTTGCAAGGTTCAGACTTCAATAACAGTCTGCTTTGGGTCCTCATACACTTCAGAACTGAGTCCGTTTCAGTGACGGAGGACAGCAAACAAATGTTCCATGGCTTCATTGTTTGGGACTACTTCTTGTGGTTTCATGACTGCCATCTGGACAATGAAATCCTGGAGTACCACATGAGAGTTCCTGAACTTGGTAACTGCCCTCCCCAGCTGTGGCAATCTATGTCTTAAGAGGACAGCTATTAAGGGAGAGAAGGTATGTGGAATGATGTATGGATGTACATTGAAAGGGAATTCTATGTTGATGATGGTCTTAAATCATGTTCTAGTGCAGACAAAAACAGTGAATATGTTGAAAGCAGCAAAGACATGTTACCACAGTCTAATCTCAGACTACATAAGGTCAAATCCAACAGTGCTGAGGTCATATAATGTTTCCCATCTGAAGATATGGCTAAATGTCTACAGGACTTTGATTTTGGACAGCTCTTCCTTCCTATGCAGCACAGTCTGAGCCTTGGATGGGACCTTGTTACTGACACCCTTACTTTCCACGTCACTGATCGCGAAAGACTCTTTGCATGTTGTGGCGTGCTATTGATTATCGATAGCCTACTTGACCCTCTTGGATTTGCTGCTCCAGTCAGCATCCAGACACACTTCTTGTTAAGAGAGTTGACCTCAGACACTTGTGGATGAGATGTCCCACTCTCTAAAAAGACACACAAGCATTGTAGCAGTGCTGTTCTTCCCTTCAGGATCTTTACTATTTGAAGATTCTAAGAACCTACACAACAATACCGCTATCTACAGTTCAAAAGAAAGAGTTCTGCATCTTCTATGATGTGTCACTGAAGCTGTTGCTGCTGTTGCATACCTGAAGGTCACAAACGCTGCTGGATATGGTGGAGTTGGTTTCATCCTGGACAAAGCAAAGCTTGCTCCCAAACCAAATCATAGCATAGGAAGACTTGAACAGTGCTGCTGTTCTAGCAGTTAAGATGACATGATGATAACAAAGAGCTGCACACAGAACTAGATGATACCAAGTTTTTTACCGACAACACGGTTGTGCTCTGTTATACATTTAATGAAACAAAGAGATTCTATGCTTATTTACATAATAGGATCTAGCATATCAGGCAATCAACCGAGAAACACCAACGTAACTATTTTCCTACTGATCTCAACCTGTCTGATCATGCCGTAAGAGGGTCTCCAAGCTAATTGGAGGATGGATAAAGAAGTCATGATTCACTTCAGAGCTAACTTACCAAATTGTCATTCTGGGTGAGAACCATGTAACCACTCTGCTCATTAGACATGGCCATGAGTAAGTATGTCATCAAGGCTGGTGCTTTTAAGTGAGAATAGTTGAAGACTGTGTAGTAAGACTGCTTTCAAAATCAGGCTCCGAAACTATCCTTCTTTTGCCAAAGAATCAATTAAATGAGAATTTGATTTTTAGTTTTAGTAGTTTAGCTTGACATCCTCTGGATGCCAGAGAGGGGAGTACTCTAGCTTCTAGAGGTGCAGTTTGTTTTGTCTGAATATCACTTCCTGTATGTAAGCGTTTTTTATATCATTTAAAGTGCGGATTAATTTGGATTCAATTTAAAGCACACAGTGTAAAGACATCTATTTTCATCCTTTCTTTATTTGCCCTTGAAACAGCAGTATCTGTGAGCCTTAAGTTTATGTTAATATTGCTAAACAATTAGTAGATATATTTTAAAGGAAGTATTATGTTTATTGTTTATTATTATTGAGATATTGTTGCATCACGTGTTTACTCTTGTTTACATGGTATAGTTATGGAGTACAGCGTGTGCGTATTATCTTGGTTAACACCGATTGTGAGAATAATTGGCAGTGTTGGTGTATTCCTGCATGCAACAATTCTGTATTGAATTTAATATGTATTTTACTTAACTTTCTCCAGTTTCACACATAAGATCTCATTAAAAACCCTGAAGAAAGCTTCTGTCTTGGGTGATTTTTGAGAAGTTGTTTAACTCTGCAGTAGATTAATATCAAAAGCCATCATAGCAACATAAAGGCAGAATCCAGAATCCACGGCCTGAGTTCTAGTTGCTGTTTACTGTCTCATTAAGACTTTCCAGATTGCTATGGTATTCAAGCCTCCAATTTAATTGATTTTACAGCATCAAAAAAAGTGTGGCTGGGGGGGACCTGAGATGTCTGGATTGGAGACAAAGAAGAGAAAATCTGCAGATGCTGGAAATGCAGGCAACACACTCAAAATGACCTACTCCTCACCCTTTTTTTTCCAGTCCTGCTGAAGGGTGACAACCCAAAATGGTCGACTGTACTTTTTTCCCATAGATACAGCTGGCCTGCTGAGTTCCTCCTGCATTTTATGTGTGTTGCAGGACTGGAGGTAAGGGTTAGGGAATGCAAATAAGTGTTGATGGTGGGCTGAATCATATCCAGATTTGGCTTTTAACCAAATCCACTGCTAAATCTGCCTTTATAGATATTTTGTCAATAAACCGTAGGAACAAATTCCCAAGCTTCCTGTTTGATGGAACTCTTATTGGTTGACTATTAGAAATTGATACATTATAATTTATGATTTTGATTTGGTTGGTTGAAAGGGAGTATTTGGGACCCAAACTAGTACTCTAATAGATATGAAAGCTGAAGTAAATATTGAAGTTAGATCAAGCAAGTGCAAAAGGTAAGGGCAGAACTGGGAGTGTGGTATGTCTGATAGGCCAAGCTATACTTACTGTAATCCAGGATATGCTCTGCATTCATCTACGTTGCCTCACAAGTCAAATAATTAAACTCAGAGCAATGGATTCGTGCAGAGGATTGTGAAATTATAGCTATTACTGAAATATGATGGAGGGATGGGCAAGACTGGTAGCTCAATTTTCCAATGTATCAGTTCTTCCAGTTTGTCCGAGTTGGGGGTGAGAGAAGAAGACCATCATGGCAGAATTTAGAAAGGATATCCCTGGGGAACATCCAGTAAGGTCATATGGGAAAACTTCAAAATAAGAAAGAGTTGATCACATTGACAGGATTATAATAAAAGCCCTCCAATAGTCACCAGGAATTAGAGAAGCAAATTTCTAGGGAAATTACAGGTGAGTATGGGAATAATAGAGTTTTGATAGTAAGTGATTTTCACTTCCCTAATATTGACTGACACTGCCATAGTACTAAAGGAGTAGGTAAAGCAGAATTTGTTAAGTTTGTCCAGGAAATTTTTCTGAAGCAATTATGTAGATGGCACTATTAGAGAAAGGACAACATTTTACCTCCTCTTAGGGAATAAGGCTGGACAAGTGGTTGATGTGTCAGTAGGGGAGTACTTTGGGAACTGTGATCATAATTCCATTAGTTTTAGGACAGTAATGAAAAAAATATGACTGGACCTCAAGTTGAAGTCTTACATTGGGGAAAGACTAATTTTGATGATAATTCAGATAGGAATTCGCAAAAGTTGACTGGGAAAGATCACTTGCAGGCGAAGGTATGTCTGGCAAGTGGGAGGTTTTCTAACATGAAATAGGAAGAGTTTAGGGCCAGCAAGATTTGCAAACATTTGTTGTTAAGAGATATTAAGAGTCTGGTCAGCAAAAAGGAGGCAGCTGAATCAAGCTAGTCCCTTGAGGATTATAAGAAGTTAAGTTAAAAAAGGGGTCATGAGATATACCTGGTAGATAAACTAGGTAAGCCCTAAGATATTCTTTAAGTATATTAAGAGCAAAAAATAGCCTGCTGAGTTCCTCCAGCATTTTGTGTGTGTTGAGTGAAAGTACAGACCCCTTTACGAATCAGTGTGGTAAAGTATAAGAAGAACCATAGGAAATAGTCAAAGTCTTAAATGAATACTTCTCTATATTTACTGTGGAAAAGGATATGGAAGCTAGTAGGTTTAAAGAAGAGCTCCTGGAGTAGTATATCAGCGCTACAAATGAGGAGGTATTGGAGGTGTTCAAACGCATAAAGTTGGATAAACCCTTGGGTATCACCCACCTGACTAGGTGTATCCTTTGTTATTAAGGGAAATACAGAGTGGTTTTCAGGGGCCTTTGTTAGCCATAAGAGAGGTGTTGGCCTGCAATATCCCCATATTTAGCCTTGGCATGGTAGACATCCACCAGTGAGTTGTACGTGAATCAATGCATTTCTGATATCAGTCAGTGCCTGTACCCTGCACCACAGAGGTGCTGATTTCAGTCCTAGTCCACTGCTCTACTCCAGACTGAGTCCAAGTGTGGAGATCAGTCACAGTGAGTAAAAGCGTTACTGTAGATACAAACAACAGGAATTCTGCAGATGCTGGAAATTCAAGCAACATACATCAAAGTTGCTGGTGAACGCAGCAGGCCAGGCAGCATCTATAGGAAGAGGTGCAGTCGACGTTTCAGGCCGAGACCCTTCGTCAGGACTAACTGAAGGAAGAGTGAGTAAGGGATTTGAAAGCTGGAGGGGGAGGGGGAGATGCAAAATGATAGGAGAAGACAGGAGGGGGAGGGATGGAGCCGAGAGCTGGACAGGTGATAGGTAGAAGGGGATACGAGAGGATCATGGGACAGGAGGTCCGGGAAGAAAGACGGGGGGGGTGACCCAGAGGATGGGCAAGAGGTATATTCAGAGGGACAGAGGGAGAAAAAGGAGAGTGAGAGAAAGAATGAGTGCATTAAAAAGAGTAACAGATGGGGTACGAGGGGGAGGTGGGGCCTAGCGGAAGTTAGAGAAGTCAATGTTCATGCCATCAGGTTGGAGGCTACCCAGACGGAATATAAGGTGTTGTTCCTCCAACCTGAGTGTGGCTTCATCTTTACAGTAGAGGAGGCCGTGGATAGACATGTCAGAATGGGAATGGGATGTGGAATTAAAATGTGTGGCCACTGGGAGATCCTGCTTTCTCTGGCGGACAGAGCGTAGATGTTCAGCAAAGTGGTCTCCCAGTCTGCGTCGGGTCTCACCAATATATAAAAGGCCACATCGGGAGCACCGGACGCAGTATATCACCCCAGTCGACTCACAGGTGAAGTGATGCCTCACCTGGAAGGACTGTTTGGGGCCCTGAATGGTGGTAAGGGAGGAAGTGTAAGGGCATGTGTAGCACTTGTTCCGCTTACACGGATAAGTGCCAGGAGGGAGATCAGTGGGGAGGGATGGGGGGGACGAATGGACAAGGGAGTTGTGTAGGGAGCGATCCCTGCGGAATGCAGAGAGAGGCGGGGAGGGAAAGATATGCTTAGTGGTGGGATCCCGTTGGAGGTGGCGGAAGTTACGGAGAATAATATGTTGGACCCGGAGGCTGGTGGGGTGGTAGGTGAGGACCAGGGGAACCATATTCCTAGTGGGGTGGTGGGAGGATGGAATGAGAGCAGATGTACGTGAAATGGGGGAGATGCGTTTAAGAGCAGAGTTGATAGTGGAGGAAGGGAAGCCCCTTTCTTTAAAAAATGAAGACATCTCCCTCGTCCTAGAATGAAAAGCCTCATCCTGAGAGCAGATGCGGCGGAGACGGAGGAATTGCGAGAAGGGGATGGCGTTTTTTCAAGAGACAGGGTGAGAAGAGGAATAGTCCAGATAGTTGTGAGAGTCAGTAGGCTTATAGTAGACATCAGTGGATAAGCTGTCTCCAGAGACAGAGACAGAAAGATCTAGAAAGGGGAGGGAGGTGTCAGAAATGGACCAGGTAAACTTGAGGGCAGGGTGAAAGTTGGAGGCAAAGTTAATAAAGTTAACGAGTTCTGCATGCGTGCAGGAAGCAGCGCCAATGCAGTCGTCGATGTAGCGAAGGAAAAGTGGGGGACAGATACCAGAATAGGCACTGTAGATACAACTTGTAAACACAAGAGATTCTGCAGATGCTGGATATACAGAGCAACACACACAAAATGATGGAGGAACTCAGCAGGTCAGGCAGCGTAAATATTCATTTTAGATAACATCAGATGGAGGCACACAAATTACTTGTACCAAATAGTACACTCCTTCTCACCTACTTTCTGGAAACAAGCACTTTTTCAGGAAACACTTAATGTACATTTGATCAAATTGATCGCAACGCTATTCTCTCTTCATATCATCCCTAATTTTGTTTTCAGGGAAAACGGAATCAACATTTATTAACAATCTGAGTTCAAAGATTCCTGTTGACTTTGTCAAGTATGAATTAAAATGTAACTTGTGATATCACTGGCCAATTATTCACACATGACTGACTATATTTAATAAAAACTTCTAGCAAAAGGCAAACTACCTAATTTCCTGCAAATGTATTGTATATACAGTATAAGTGCTTTACAAATGCAGGGGGATGATTTCCTACATGTCTTAACCACGTAACAGAGCAAGAAGTTAGTTGACACCAGTAATTTTGAAACCTCTGTGGTACAATGCGCTGGCAGGGGAAGCTAAGGATAGGCTGACCAACAAAGAACACTTGGCTGTCAGCTCTTCACTGGGCCATCAGCTAATGGTAAGGATATTTCAGACCAATGCCAATGTTGTTACTGTATCCCTTCCCGTTCCTTCTCCAAACTGTATTTATTACATGTATTATTAGTAGAATAAAAATGATATTTTGTGTTCTACCTTTTAAATGCTCTCATGTAATGAGGAGTAATGAAAATTTACCTCCCACAAAGGTCTTCTCCAGATAATCAATAATTTGGTTGTAGTCACTAATGATATTGTCCCCATGGATTATCACCGGCACTTCTTCACCTAAATTCAGCCGCATAAACCATGGTTCTTTATGTTCAGTTAATGGTAAACTGACGTCACGTTCATCACACAGCACGCCTTTCTCTGCAATCAGTAAACGAACCTGAAACGAAGAGGCAGTTTTCAGATGGCTTGTTAATTATAGAAAACAAATGAAAATCAATACCGAACTAATGGTGAAGAGAGGGGATGTATATTTAGATTTGATAGCACGTATTTACTGAAGATTTTAGAGACTTCCCAAAAACCTGTCTCATACATCCCATTATTTCTACTAGTGGTTTCAGTGATTCTTTTTAACCACAGTCCAGCTACTGTTGCAGCTTCAGTCCCTGGGTCCTTTCCATGGCATTGGTTTGAATAAAAATAACTTGCATTAGTAATGAATTCTGATTTTGATTCATATTTCATGCTGTGATAAATAATACGTTGTGCAAATATTGCACAGGGCTAATTTCTACAGGAAGCATCTTGGATAGTCTGAATACATTAATTTGCATGGCTAACATGTGTATCATAAGAAGGTTATTAATGGCACAGTGGGCTTTATTTTTGAGACAAATAGCAAATTTGTGATTGTAAAGACCAAGTAAAGATTAGCTGTTTCATAGAAACATAGAAACATAGAAAATAGGTGCAGGAGTAGGCCATTCGGCCCTTCGAGCCTGCACCGCCATTTATTATGATCATGGCTGATCATCCAACTCAGAACCCAGCCTTCCCTCCATACCCCCTGACCCCTGTAGCCACAAGGGCCATATCTAACTTCCTTTTAAACATAGCTAATGAACTGGCCTCAACAGTTTGCTGTGGCAGAGAATTCCACAGATTCACCACTCTCTGTGTGAAGAAGTTTTTCCTAACCTCGGTCCTAAAAGGCTTCCCCTCTATCCTCAAACTGTGACCCCTCGTTCTAGACCTTCCCAACATCGGGAACAATCTTCCCGCATCTAGCCTGTCCAATCCCTTTAGGATCTTATACGTTTCAATCAGATCCCCCCTCAATCTTCTAAATTCCAACGAGTACAAGCCCAGTTCATCCAGTCTTTCTTCATATGAAAGACCTGCCATCCGAGGAATCAATCTGGTGAACCTTCTTTGTACTCCCTCTATGGCAAAGATGTCTTTCCTCAGATTAGGGGACCAAAACTGCACACAATACTCCAGGTGTGGTCTCACCAAGGCCTTGTACAACTGCAGTAGTACCTCCCTGCTCCTGTACTCGAATCCTCTCGCTATAAATGCCAGCATACCGTTCGCCTTTTTCACCGCCTGCTGTACCTGCATGCCCACTTTCAATGACTGGTGTATAATGACACCCAGGTCTCGTTGCACCTCCCCTTTTCCTAATCGGCCACCATTCAGATAATAATCTGTTTTCCTATTTTTGCCACCAAAGTGGATAACTTCACATTTATCCACATTAAATTGCATCTGCCATGAGTTTGCCCACTCACCCAACCTATCCAAGTCACCCTGCATCCTCTTAGCATCCTCCTCACTGCTAACACTGCCACCCAGCTTCGTGTCATCCGCAAACTTGGAGATGCTGCATTTAATTCCCTCATCCAAGTCATTAATATATATTGTAAACAACTGGGGTCCCAGCACTGAGCCTTGCGGTACCCCACTAGTCACCGCCTGCCATTCTGAAAAGGTCCCGTTTATTCCCACTCTTTGCTTCCTGTCTGCTAACCAATTCTCCACCCACACCAATACCTTACCCCCAATACCGTGTGCTTTAAGTTTGCACACTAATCTCCTGTGTGGGACCTTGTCAAAAGCCTTTTGAAAATCCAAATATACCACATCCACTGGTTCTCCCCTATCCACTCTACTAGTTACATCCTCAAAAAATTCTATGAGATTCGTCAGACATGATTTTCCTTTCACAAATCCATGCTGACTTTGTCCGATCATTTCACCGCTTTCCAAATGTGCTGTTATCACATCCTTGATAACTGACTCCAGCAGTTTCCCCACCACCGACGTTAGGCTAACCGGCCTATAATTCCCCGGTTTCTCTCTCCCTCCTTTTTTAAAAAGTGGAGTTACATTAGCCACCCTCCAATCCTCAGGAACTAGTCCAGAATCTAACGAGTTTTGAAAAATTATCACTAATGCATCCACTATTTCTTGGGCCACTTCCTTAAGCACTCTGGGATGCAGACCATCTGGCCCTGGGGATTTATCTGCCTTCAATCCCTTCAATTTACCTAACACCACTTCCCTACTAACATGTATTTCGCTCAGTTCCTCCATCTCACTGGACCCTCTGTCCCTTACTATTTCTGGAAGATTATTTATGTCCTCCTTAGTGAAGACAGAACCAAAGTAATTATTCAATTGGTCTGCCATGTCCTTGCTCCCCATAATCAATTTCACTGCACTTTGCAAATAATGAGATTGTTACTAAAATTAACCAGTGTATTAATGCAATGAGAATGTTACTACATCCTCCCAATATCTTTTGGCATAGTATAATTAACTTGATCATTTATACCGTGGCCATTCTGGCTCCTTGTTCCAGGTAAGGAAACTTACCAGTCAGGTTGTACCTTCAGCAATCCCATTAGAGATCACTTTACCTACTTCAGGTATTCAGAAAACTATTCACATGTGGATGCATTGTGTCACATGACATCCAGTCCAGTAACAGAGTCAGAGAAAGCTCACTTCAAGTGGAATATTGGAACAATCATATAATGTTTTTGTCAACATGACAACTCACATATTTTGTTGTTATTACCATTGGATCATTTGTGGATTCAGTTCTGTGCCATGAAAAGCAAGTTCAAATAGGTTGAGATTCTCCAAATGGTCATGTCTTCATGCAGCAAACAATATTTTTCTAAAGGTTGGGCATGAATTTCTGTTTTTCTACATATTATATCCTTTATAGGGGAGTTGTGATGATGAAAATAATAATAATAATAATAACATCGGTTCTTGAAATCTGAAATAGTCAGAGAAAAGCTCAAAATACTTGAGAGGTAAAGTAGCATCAGTGAAAAAAAGAAACTGTGTTAATGTTTTATCAGAACTGGGAACAAGGAAACAAGTAGATTTGAAGTTGCAGAAAGAGGGGGAGGTAATGGATAGAATAAAGTGAATATCTCTGCTAGACTGAAGATGGAGTTTCCCTGTGGATAAGATTGAGCTGGTCAATTGGTTAATAGTTTATTGAGGGAAATCGGTGAATAAAAGGACATAAAGGCTATGGAATGAGAATAGTTGGAGGTAATACTCTGATTCAGGTTCAGTTTCAGTTTAATTTATCACATGTATATCGAAGACGGAGGCGGAGCGGAGTGATGATGTCGCTAAACGGTGACTCCTTCGCTTGCATCTTTGGAAACAGTGCTATTTCCATCCTTAATATCTTTATTTTTCCATTTCAGGGTTCTTTTGAAGACCCTGACCTGGAGTTACACGCTGACTACGGTTCTTTGCAGGGAATGGGACCCGCTCTCAGGGTTTCATAACCAGCCATTGTTGTTCAGCACGCCAAGGGCTCAGCCTAAGAGTCCAGCTCGGCTTTGGAGGCCTCGGGGCTCTGGAGATGGGTGGATCGAAGGTCGGTGTCATGGCAGGAGACTTGTGTATCGTCAGGCGAGCCAGAATATCTACGGCTATGTGCCCAGATCTTTGGGCTCAAAAAAAACCAATGTAACGGCCTTTTAACATCGTAAACCAATGAGTTGTTTGTTATGTCTCCCTGCTCGCTGTGAAAATGGAGACATCTCATTCTCCCTTATTAGGGAGAGAGAGGTCCTGTGGTATGTCAAATACCAGGTGAAATGCGAAGACTTTGGGGTAACTGCAAGTCTGTGTCTTTGCTGTTGCTTTGTTCACACTTGAGTGCTCGGTGGCGGGTTGATGGTGGGGGGAGGGGGATTGTTGCTTGCTGCTGATTACGCACGGGAGGGGGGGAAGCTGGGGGGATCTTTGGGGTTCTATCATTTAACTATTGTTCATTCTTTGAGTCACTCTTCTGTTTTCATGGATGGTTGCGAAGAAAGAGCATTTTAGGATGTATATTGTATACATTTCTCTGATATTAAATGTACCTTTGAAACCTTTGAAACATACAGTGAACAACCAAAGTTCTCAAGGATGTGCTGGGGGCAGGCAACAAGTGTTGCCACACATTCATGACTTTGAATGATGTTCAGAGTAGAACAGATGATGATTAGAGTTATTCTGATTACGAGAGGAGGGATAACTGATTCTGAGAAGTGTGTTGTGCTGAGTAGTTTGTTACTCAGGGATACGCCTCTTAGAGTTGAACTGCACTTCACTCAGAGATAGGGACCTTTCTGCCCACTGTCAGTTAAAAGTTTTCACAGGACCAGTGGCCATAAATAGAATGACTTTTGAGAAATGGTGGTAGGCAGCCTTGTGACACTGATTTTCTTCTTCCAAACTGACTGATCACAGGCCCTTCATCCAATTCTATTTAAACCAGAAATAGAACTGTAAAAATGTATTTCTCATTTGAAACCTTGCGTGCTCCCAATGCTTCCTTTCTTGGGAATTAAGTTTCAGCTATACATTCCAAAAATACTTCACCAGCTAACAAGCACTTTAGGATGTTTTTGGATTGTGAAGGATGCTACATAAGAACAATTTTATTCTGATGTTGCAATTTCAAAACATGGCATTGATTCAAAACTTCAAATATTTAATGTAAGTGTAGTCTTAATGCTCTGTCTCATTTCTGTATCACAAAAATATAGGCATTCATTAGGATGAAGAACTGAGAGAAACATTAAAGAGATAATATAGCATTCTGTTATTGTTTTACCTTTTACTGCCTTGATATAACATGTCATGGTCTGTATGAATAAGATGGCACTGGTGATGCCCAACCACTACTTATCGGCGGCAAAAAAAACAAAAGAAAGGAAACTACTATATACCTTATTAATAACACATTATTAATAATGATCAATGCTAACAATGGAGAGGTGAGCAAATGATGGCAAAGCAAATGAAGACGCAGGCAAGGCATGGTCATGGGAGGTGGCGTCAATACAGAGTCGTGGCATCCCCAAGAGCGAGGAAAGTTCCGATGTTTGATCGATTTTAGTGCCGCCGAATTGAAAAGTTTGGTTACGGGCTGTATCTTGGGGAAGCAGGGTTCATGCCCCAGAATGATCGGAGAGTGAGGGACGACCTGATCTTTGAATGATTTAAGCACAGGGCCAGATCAAAAAAGTTAGGGTGTTGAGACTGGAGCTGAGGTGGTGAGGGCCGGTTCTGCTCTCTCTGCAATGGTCACTCGGCTCTGCGCTGAACTGAAACTGCAGTGCAGTGGTGTTTGGCCTTGTCCTTCATAAAACCCCGGTTCTGATGCAATTTGCTTACTTTTATTGTTTGGCCAATTTGTTTTTTTTTTCTCTCTCTCTCTGCATATTAGGTGTTTGACGGTCTTTTTTTAATAGCTTCTTTTGGAATTCTTGGTTTTGTGGCTGCCTGTAAGGAAGTGAGTCTCAAGGTTGTATAATGTATACATACTTTGATAGTAAATGTACTTTGAACTTCGAATAATGGAATAATTGCTTTAGACAGAGGGTAGTGAATTTGTGGAATTCATTGCTACAGATGGCTGGTGGCCAAGTAATTCGGTATATTTAAAGCAGAGGTTGATAGGTTCTTGATTAGTAAGGCTGTCAATGATAACAGGGAGAAGGCAAGAGAGGTTGAGAAGGAAAATAAATCTGGTATGATCAAATACTGGAGCAGATTCAATGGGCTGAATGCTCCTGTATCTTATGGTCTTAACGGACACTATGCAAGATAAGCTTTTCAGTGTAGCTCGGTACATGGGACAATAATAAACCAATTCCTAAAACAAAAAATAATAACTCTATGGGTCTTCCCCAAGTTATAGACTTATGAATCATGGATATCTGGTACACACAAAAGAATGTTTGGGATGGATTTGCCAGCTGCTGGTGGGATTGTATGCATCATCTGCCAGATGGAATTGAGACATTTTTGGGTGCCTTCTCTCACCACTGATCCAGACCAATCTTGCACTTGGCTCAACCAAGTAGAGCTGGGAGTACTGAGCAGACTGACTCACTCACTGAGTCAGTGAGGCTGGCTGGCAGCTGATCTTCCCACGCCTGCTCACTCTCCTGTCACAGCTGTCTGCATGACCCCTTCTCACAAACTGTTTGCTGCTTTTGTTCACTTCAGTGTATGGTTTGAGTTATGAACAATTTTCAGGAAATAGAACTCTGATATACCCTGGGGACTGTCTGTAGAGTGGGTAACTAGGCAGAAAGATTAATAAAGCTCTCAGCAAAGTCTATTGCATTATCAAATCTTGCATAAACTAACCGCTGACTTGTAAATTTTATACTGACCTCCAAAAGTAATATAATATTTCGTTAGGCATTTTTGGAGTAAGCAGATCAATTGCACAAGTTTGAGTTCAGTTTTTAATCTCAAGAATCATGCAATTAAGGTTATTTGACCCATCAACCTGGTATTTCCACAGACAGCCTAGAATATGTACAATCGGAGGAGGAAGGTCCAAGAATATCCCCTAAAACAACTTCCTGTTTAAGATGGTGTTACCGAACGCATGTGACAGCTCAGTGATAGTTCAACAGGCAAGAAATTTGACTAAAAACATTACTAATAATACCTTTTCTGAAGTAAATTGTGGTAAATTATCACAGAAAAAAGGGGAATGAAGGCACAATGAATTCAAGGGATCAATGTGCTGGTACATTGCAGAATCGACACAAACGGACTGAGCCATTTGGAGAGGAAAAGTTAATCCAGATGTATTCCAATGCCCATACAACTGGCCCGGGTGCAAGGTTGGATCACTCAAGGTGCAGAGCTGATTTGGAGAAATGAGGAGTGGCTTTCGGCTGCGCGGTGAAATCTGGGCCTGAAACAAGTCGCTGGGCGGCATGTCTAGGCCCAGTATGTTTCACTGTGCTGGTGCCAAATACAACATACTGTTTGGACAATTTCAATGTTAGCCCAGTTAGACTGGAAAGACGTCGCTCACTCTCCCGTGATGTTCATCCCTCTCTCCATAGCACTGAGGCTAAGAAGACTGCCGCAGCTACTGTGCTCTGTGCCTGCTAATATGATAGCTGATACCAAGGCTTTGGGCCTTCTCCGGGCTGCTCCAGAGTTTGGATCTAAGGACATATTTTGGTTTGGAATATTGTTGGACACCTCTACTGTTTGCATGATTTGTGTTTTTTTTTTCACTTTCTCTGCACATTGGGTGTTGCTCTGTATTTTTTTAAATTCAGTTCTTGTAGAGTTCTTGCCTTGTGGCTGCCTGTAAGCAAACAAATCTCAAGGTTGTATAATTTACGCATTCTTTGATAATAAATGTACTTTGATCTTGACGTTGATCTTTGAACGCTAGTGATGGAAATCCCAGTGATGACAGCCTGTGTGCTCAAGCATTCACAACCATGTTCAGAAGTACCAAGTAGATGATCCAGCTTGACTTCCTCCTGAGGAGCCCACTTTCACAGAATCCCAGTCTCCAGCCAGTTTGGTTCATTTCGTGTGATTTCGAGAAACAGATGAGAGCTCTGTAACAGCAGTGACTATGGGAGTGAACAACATGCCACTTGTAATACTGAAAACCGGTGCTCCAGAGCAAGCACCATCTCCCTTTCAGCACAAATAAAACACTGGTGTTTACTTGCAACAGTAGAGTCCACAAAATACAGAACATAACCAATTCTGCTAATTATTACCCAAATCATCTGCAAGATGAAGAATGTTGCCATCAACAGTGCTTTCACCACAGGAGTTCCACAGAGAGTGTTTCAAGTCCAACTATCTTCAGCTGCTTCATCAATATGTTGTTCCCTATATCATAAGGTTAAAAGTGAGGTGTTTGCTGATGATCAAACTATGTTCATATCCATTGTCAATTTCTTAGCAAATGATACACCCAAGTCTGAAAGCACAGAACCTAGTCAAAATTAGGTGTGTGACAATAAGTGGCAAGTAACATTCACACCACAGAAGAACCAGGCAATAACCATCTCCAATATGAGTCAAATGACCTACCCTGACAATCAATGGAATAACCATCGCTGAGTGCCTCACCATTGATATCCAGGAAAGTCAAAAAGTCAGTCAAAATAGAGTTCATTGTCATATGCAGAAGTACATGTATGCACGGGTGCAGTGAAAAACTTAGTTGCACCTAGTGTCACATCAGCTGCATTCTCACGAGAAACAGAAATTAAGCATAAATCATACAACTTGCTTACAAGAAGATCACTATTGGCCTGAAACTCAACCAAGCAGGCACATCAATGCCAATTCTATAAGAGCAGATTAAAGGCTGGGTATGCTGTGGTGATTGCTGCACCTCTGGACAATTTAAAACATTTTCACCATCTTGTGCAGGGGTTTCCAACCTGGGGTCCATGAACCCCTTGCTTAACGGTATTGGTCCATGGAATAAAAAAGATTGGGAACCCCTGATCTAGTACAAGTCATGAGCATGATGGAATACTTGCCTGATGAGTAGAGCAACAACAACTTAAGAAGCACAACAGCACTCAAGCAAAGCTCCCAACTTAACATGTAGCCAATCCATCGTCTTAAACTTTCATTCATTTCATGACTGGCACATTGTGGCTGAAGTACGTATCATCTAAAATGCACTGTAATTACTCACCTAGGCTAATCCAAGCTAATAATCTCTACTACAAAGGACAAAGAGAACAGATACACAGGAACACCAACATCTGCCGATTGCTCTCCCAACTGCACACCATTCACACTTGGAAATATATTGCTGGCCTTGATACAATGGTCAGATCACAAAAATGATTAAAACAATAAAAAATCTTATCGGGGATTTCATCCATCTTATCCTCTTAAATGAAAATTGTTCAAAAGACAGAATATCCATCATTCCACACTTGTACCAATGAACACAGGCTGGTTTCCATGAGCATCACCTTTCACTCTCTAAATACTACAAGACCATGAAAAAGCACCAGTTAGGCCAGTTTCTTCCCAGAATATTATCTAGTTCATTTATATGAAACATGATGGATAAAAGCTGTAATATTAATCAATGACCTAAAACTCAACCACTTACAATGAAGGCGTTAAACAAGGGTGAGTTATTGCCCCACTCTTTTTCTCAATCTTTCTTGTCACAGCATTTTTTTAACAAAATAAACTTTATTCATAATAAAAGATTTACAAGAATAAACCATGCAATGCCTTTTCATTCTTTCATTCACGGTCAATGCATTAGCTAGAGCTTTATTACAATCTTTAAAACCAATAGGACTGTTGCCACTTATGTGGCTCCCTGAGCTGGTACACTACTGCAATATTTGAGGGGCTTCCTCATTCAAAAAAGCCCCTCCATGTCCAGTAGTGGAATAATCTTATGCTGAGGTCCTCCCCCACTGAACCCTTGCGGTGACTGCAGCAAACATTAGTGCGTCCCTCAGCGTGTACTCCTGCAGCCTGGGATGTGCCAGTCTGCAGCATTCCTCTATGGACATCTTAATTTAACAGTAGACCAACAAGTTTCAGGCAGACCAAAGGGAGTCTTTCACGGAGCCGTTGATCTGCCAACAGCACTTGACGTCCATCTCTCTGTGTGTCTCTGGAAATAGCCCCTAGTTCAGAGAGAGTCTTCTTTCATGCAGTTACTCTGAATTAACCATGACACAGGGCCTTTGCTGCTTTCTCCGCACCTTTTATCCTTCCTGATGGCTTTGGCAGAGTTCAATACAGCACACAGACAAGGCAGGGAAGAGTGACTGTATCTCACCTCCAACAATCTTTCTAGAAGTGTAGAGCAAACCTTCAAAACTAATGTGAAACTGTTCAACTTAGAATCAATACACTTTAAAAGGTTACCTGAAACCTGATAACACTTGTATTTATGCATGCTGATTGGCCATGCCCCAAACTATTGTCAATGCCTTCACTACAGCACACAGGAGGGAGGGCCTAACTCTTAATATCCACAAGATAAAGCTGATCCACCCACCAAATTATCTCTGATAATAAGGACTTAGCATAAGAGCCTGGAAAACATGGACCACTTCCAATATCTTGGAAGGCCCTTCAAAGTTCAAATCCAATTTATTAGCTAAGTACATATATGCCACCATATACAACCCTTTTAAGAGACTACTAGACAGGTATATGGAGGAATTTAAGGTTGGGGGTTATATGAAAGGCAGGGTTTAAGGGTTGGCACAACATCGTGGGCTGAAGGGCTTGTACTGTGCTGTACTATTCTATGCTTATGTTAACCCTGAGATTAATTTTCTTGTGGGCATACACAGTAAATCCATAATAGAATAATAACCATAAAAAACAATGAAAGACCACACCAACTAAGATGTTCAACCAGTGTCCAAAAGACAACGAACTGTGCATATACTAGAAGACAAAAAATATATAAATAAGCAAGAACCTGAAATGAAGAGTCTTTGAAAGTGAATCCATTGATTGTGGGAACATTTTAGTGAGCGGGCAAGTGAAGTTATCCCATTTGGTTCAAGTGCCTGGTGGTTGAGGAATAATAACTGTTCCTGAACCTGGTGGTGTGTGTCTTGAGGCTCCTGTATCTTCTTACTGATGGCAGCAGCAAGAAGAGAGGATGACCAGGGTGGTCGGTGTCCCTGATGATGGTTGCTGCTTTCCTGTGACAACACTCTGTGAAGATGTGCTCGGTGATTGGGAGGGCTTTAGCAGTGATGGACTGGGCCATATCCGTTCCTTTCTATTCAAGGGCTTTTTATTCAAGGGCATTTGTGTTTCCATACCAGTCTGTGATGGAGCCAGTCAATATACTGTACACACACATCAATAGAAATTTGTTTAAAGGTCATGCCAAATCTTCACAAACTCCTGAGGAAGTAGAAGTGCTGCTGTTCTTTCTTTGTAATTGCACTTACATGCTGGGCCTAGGACAAGTCATTTGAAATGATATGGAGGAATTTAAAGTTGCTGACCCTCTCCACCTGTGATCCTAAATGAGGACTGACTCATGGACCTCTGATTTTCTCCTCCTGAAATCAATAATCAACTCCTTAGTCTTGCTGACTTTGAGTGAGAGGTTGTTGTTGTGGCACCACTCAGCCAGATTTTCAATATCTCTCCGATATGCTGATTCATCACTACCTTTGATTCAGACTACAATAGTGGTGTCTTCAGCAAATTTGAATGTGGCATTGGAACTGTGCTTAGGTACACAGTTGTAAGTGTAAAGCGAGTAAAGCAGGGGACCAAATATACAGCCTTGTGGTGCACCTGTGCCAATGGAGATTGTGGAGGAGAAGTTGTTGCCAATCTGAACTGATTGGAGTCTGCAAGTGAGGAAATCAAGGATCCAATTGCACAAGGAAGTATTAAGGTCAAGGTCTTGAAGCTTATTGATTAGTCTTGAGGGGATGATGGTATTGAATGCAGAATTGTAGTCTCATCCATAGCTGCTCCAACATGCACAGTCCTGAGTTGGCATCGCCTGATGGAGTCCTTGAAGCACGCAAGCCTCCACATGACTTCAATGTCATGATCCAGGTTGTGGAGGACTTCATAAGAGGTGATAGCATTTAAGGTCTGCCATAATTGTTGAGCATCAGCTCAGAACTACCACTTTGTCCATGAGATGGCTTTCTGGAGATCGTACCTGGACCTCTTGTAACTCTCTTGGTCACCACACCAGACCTGAATGCCTCTGATCTGGTCCTCAGTAGTTTGCAGATCTCGTGGTTCATCCAGGGCTTTGGGTTGGGGAAGACTCTGAATGATTTTGTGGAGACACACTCATCTACAACTGTTTTTATAAAATTTATATGTACCTTAGCAACTGTTTATATGCATTTCTCAGTGAAGATGAAATTCATTGCACCAGCACAGCCTTCGGCTGACTGAGGAAAAGGGCATTTGAAAATCACGGCCTCAGACCTGGCACCAAAGTCAAGATCTACTGGGCACCTAAGAAGGCAGCAGTGATCAGAGTCCTCTATTCAAAAGGCAGCTGTTTTGAATTAACCGTGACACAGACCCTCTGCTTCTTTCTCCACACATTCTTTGCAAACCTACAGTCTGCCAACAGGCATGTCAGACCCACATGGCCTGCCCCAAAAGTGACATATCTGATTGCTAATCTGCTATCATTGTTCAGTAGCTCATATGCTTTAAACACTAACATCACCATTGCTGCACTGAGTGAGAATTCAAAAGCAGGAGGTGACCAGTTTAAAGAACAAAGCAATGAGTATACCATATTCTGGAGGGGAAATTCGGGCGAGGAATCCAATCAAGCATGAGCCCATTTGCTATCTCAGTGATTCTACCGCAGAATTAGTGAATACCTTATAATCCATTGACACACTCTAACATGGAACCAACATGATACTATCATCAGTGCACACAAAACAACCTTGGAAGCTACAGACGAATCCAAGGAAAGCTTCTACATTAACCTTCAAAACAAAGTGAGAGAACTATTTCTCCTCCGTAACTTCAACAGGGTCCTTCTTGAAGTAACCACACTATTTTGCCATGGTGGTTAGCAGGAATTGTAATGGGAACACCAGGATCAAAGTCCCACTTAAATTATTATCCCTGTCTAAACCAAGGACTACAAAGATGTTCACATTACCCATGTCATTGACTGTTGCCTGTTGGATGAATCAGAAACTGATCTGTAATGAAGAGGCTCTTGATTTCTCTTTCAAATGAAACCAGGAGGAGATTAACCATAAATATAAGGCATTCCTGGATTGGCTTCATCATTTCCTGTCAGAATCATCTTACGTATAGACACTCCTGTGCCTAGCATTACTTCATGAACATACAATCAATCTATGTACAGGTATATAAGCTATCTTATGTATTTATTTTTATTGCATTTTTTTATTTTTGTGTTCTTTATCTATTGAGTTTTTGTGCTGCATTGTATATGGAGTAACAATTATTTCATTCTCTTTTACACTTGAGTATTGGAAATGACATTAACCAATCTTGAAGCTTGAATTAGAAGCTCAATCTTTATGCATAAGAAAAGAAGCACTCTACAGGCACTGGAAGGCAGTCCAACAGAAACCCTGTGACCTAATGAACAGATGTTAGATGGAAAGAGTTGCACAAAGTTCTGCACTGATAGCCATGATATGTCTGGGTTCTTCAGTGCTGTAATACCATCTATGGACCAGACACCAAAGGTCCTATCCTATTGAGGGTGAAGAACAGAGGTCTACTCATAAGGAACCCCGAGGCCATTGATGCCAGCTGACAGGAACACTTCAAAAGTGTCTTCAACCACACTTTAGGAACACACTAAATTTCATTCTGTAGCAACCTAATTGGACCAATCTTGTTGCTACCCCTGACCAACAGGAAATTGAGAATGCTACATCCAAACTCAGGAATAACAACGCTTCAGAAGTGTCATTATCTCTGCTGAAATTCTGAACCTTAACATAAAATACTCCAGGCACAAATCCATAATCACATTGTTCCGTTCAGGGGTGAGAAAACATACAGAAAAATTCAGAGCTGGCATAATTGAAACTACCTTCAAGAAAGCAAATATCTGAACGCAGCAGGGTCTCTCTGCTAATTAAATACAGGGAAAGTGATTTCAACTGCCTCCTCACAAAGCTGTTCCCTAAAGGATAATGAGCATTCTGTGGCTCTAGAAACACAAACAATGTGATCTTCACTGAGCAGAATTTGAAGGAAATGCATGGAGTAAGCACCGTCTATTACACATGGCCATCTTCAACCTTACGAAAGCCATTAACTCCATCGATCTGTGCAGAGGAATTCATTTTCATCTTATGTTTGCCTCATGATGGCCTGCAAGTTATGATACCAACCATCAGGTGTGATATTCAGAACTTTAAAATAATGTATTAGGAGCCCATCAGTGTCCTGCATAAGCAGTGGAAAAAGTGACCACTGCACAAACTACATATCTGCCCTATCAGCCACCTTCTGCTGTACGTGTGGAAAGTCTGTGCTTCCTATTTTGGCCTTGTTACTCATCTCAGAACCCACAAAAAAAAGAGTGGAAGTAAGTCGTTCTTGATCCCAAGGAGTGGAAAAGGAGGAAATAATCAGACCAATGGATTCCATAGTGCTACACATATAGATAGATGAGCCCTCCAGGTAAACACTAACTACAATAATGTTCAAAACTAGCATTCATGTTTGGATTAGGAATATGCTAAAACAGTACAGGCCACTTGGATTCAGCAGTTACTCAATACAAAAGAACAGTATAGTGCAATGGGACCACAGTTAACAGTAACTATTTTGCAGACGTTTAGTGTAAAGCCCATTCTCAAATATACTTCAATGATATGTTGGAAATTGGCCTCTGAGAATGTACAAACATGAGTGCTACCTGCACACTGAAGCTTGATGGTGGTGGTTGGAGTGGCCTTGCTTCTAATGTGGAGGTGACGAGCCCCAATAGCTTCCCATTAGTTCCGGAGATTAACTTCACTTCAACAGGAAGCTTGTCAAAGAGGCAATGCAATATTGAAGTAATAAAGGTTGAAAAAAGGATTGGAACAGTAACATAGCTGGCATTTGAACAACTCAATAGTATACCCATTGACAAGAACCATGGCTTGAATTCCATCAGAAGATAGATGTTGAAAGGTATTTCAGAAGACAGCTAAACTGGAAAAGTAATCTCCTATTTTTCTTCTGTTGACAAAGTATTTTACCAGAGTAAAACATGCTCCACATATACAGCATGGTTCTTGGAGGAATCATGCAATGAAAATCATCCAATTGTCTCTTTCAAATGATGGAACCAAGATCATGACCATGGCATTGATTTCTGTCCATAATGAAATGATTAATTAAAAGCCTTGTCATGACATTATTTATGGCATGAAACAATTAAATACCTATATAGATACTACAATCATATTTGTCCCCTCTGAGTCAACATTGTGGCATCCCTAAGGTCCCTGGATATGGGTAATGAAGCTGTAATTTTGTGTACAAAGGTTTCTCTCTGAGGTTCCTTTTGTGTATGCTTATTCTGGTTGAGAGTGGTGAATCTCTGGAATTCCCAGACCAGCTTATTGGAAACACTTAACAGTGGAGGTAGATCTGCTTTTTGAAAGATTGGGGGACTGAGGGCTACTGGGATCTGGCAGATTGAGGTCTAGGGTAGATCAGCCATGAGAGTAATCAATATGGAGGAGATGTGTAGGATTGTGGAGCCTATTCCTGCTCCTATTTTCTTTTGTGTTCTTTTGCTTTGAGTTCTGAGACTTCAGCAGAGACTCTTCAGCTTTCTTAAAACTTTTATATGGCCGGAACATCCAAGGCTATAGAAGAGGAGCCAGAGAGGGGGAGAGTTTATCAAGGACAATTGCCAGAAAGGGCATCTTGATGAACTCTGCAATTGAATCTTTCCAATGATGCAATAGTCCTTGATTCCATGGCACAGAACAACATTCAGCCCAGTGTCACTACCAATCCAGACAGGCATGAGGTTGAAGAGATTCTAGGTCAACTGAAAACATCCAGACTTTTTTAACATAGCTTCTTTGCACCAGCATATTTCAAACTTCCAGGTTAATAAGTGTTCATAGCACTGATAAATTACAAAAAAAAAGAAAAATAGAATGGAAATTGAGGTCTCAGTAAAAAAAGTTATTATCTTTACACATGGTTTAGGAAAATTGCTTGTATAGTTTTTGATTAGAAAATATAGCAAATATATGACTGATAAAATGTTAAAATATCTATCTTACTTCAAGGAAACTACCTTATCCTTCAAATTCCAAAGTAATTTTAAGTTACATGCAGACAACTGGAGAGATGGGTTAAGGAGGATCAATCTCAGAGGGTCTATCCTGGACCCAATACATTGATATAATCATGGAGAAGGCATGTCAGAGGCTGTACTTCATTAGGAGTTTGAAAAGATTTGGTATGTTAGCAAAGAACCTTTCAAAGTATCTTTATATGCACAGTGTTCAGAGAGCATCAGCACATGGTATGGAGGCGCCAATGAACAGGGTCAAAAGAGCCTGCAGAGGATTGTAGACTCAACTTGCTCCAGCATGGACACAACACTACACAAGAGCATCTTCAAAAGCCAGTACTTCAAGAAGGTGGCGTCATTATTAAGACCCTTGCCATCTACAATATGTTCTCTTCTAATTACTACCATCAGGCCAGAGCTACAGGCACTTGAGTACTTGCACTCAACATTTTAGGAACAGCTTCTTCCCCTCCACCACCAGATTACCTCACTATTCCTCTTTCACATGCTTATTTATTTATCATAACTTAAAGAGATGTTTATATCTTACAGTGCACCGCTGCTGCAAAGCAACACATCTGATGACACACTGTATGTCAGTACCAATAAACTAGATTCTAATTCCTAGGTACAGATATGCAAGAGATTTTATATTGGTTTCATACACCTGATATTAAACAGCTAGGTCTTTAATGTTAAAGGAACCACAGAAAATGAAGACCACAATGGTGAAGATTAATGGTATGGATGTGATAGAAGAAATTGTCAATTGGTAGAGTGTCGAGTCCTTTAAGCAAAGAAGATAAGCCCCCTTGTTAATGAATAGTTCACTGCAGTATGTATCAGAAATACTAAAAACTCAGGGCAAGGCTTGCATGTAACATTTCCAGGCAAACATCAATACAGCAGAATCAAATGTTAATGTGTATGCAGGGGAATTGCATATTGGTGAAATGATGTATCAATTGATAGCTCAAGGGTCCATTGTAAGACAGAATTCATACAATGAGTTAAATGACTTCAAAAGCCCGAAAAGCTGATCATATGCAATATCTGAATGTGACATTGGATCCAGTTTCAGTCACATAAAGATGGCAAAATTGCTTATATATTATTGCCATGTTTCCTAATAAAAATATTTTCCTGTTACACTGAAAGGGAAAGAAGAACCCCTCGAAAACTTACACCGGTGCTACTGGTCAGGAACTATGCTTGATTGGAAAATTTTAAACATATATGAACAATGTCACGCGCAGACTTGTTTTACTTCCTGCAATTCTGCTAATGCTGGGGTACGGATGGAATTCTTCCGCGCATCGCAATGATCAGGTCAAACATCTTAAAGGACGATTATTTCTTGATGTATTAAAAAAAAGCCGAGAGCAAGTCGGAAATCTTTAGACGTGTCTTGGAGAGCAGATGTGGACACGGCAGGGGTCAACATTTTATACAAAACAGTGGAATGACATTCAGAATCAACCTGCACCGGAAGGTCTAATGTCGCTTGATGAAATCTAATTACAATGTCTTACTGCTTTATAATCTGAGTCGTACGGAAGTGTTTACATTGCCGTGTTGTTCTCACGGTTTTACCATATGCTGCTTCCCCTAGCACGACCACCCGAATGCCACACACGATCATCTGAGGAATTACTAAACCTTTGTCTGCATTATGCAACAATGCGATTGTGTACAGGTGCTCCGATGACGGAAGGAGCTCTTTACATTATTCCATGTTTTTTTTTTAATTTTTCGAGGCATGTTTGGGTATTGTTGCTGCTTTCCTACAAATAAAATTCCTCAGGTAAAACGAAGCATATCTCAGCGCTCAGTTTCATTATCTTCAATAACAAAAACCTTTCACACTACGTCCTATGAAACATCAGCACATTGTAATGAAAGCAACGAGGCGAATTCCGCAGATTGTAAGAACACGCTATAGGAAATGTTCAGAAAAAAATGTAACACGTTCTTTTCGTAAATGAAAACAAAGTAAGTGTATTAAATGAAGAGTGTCAAAACATAAATCTCTATAAAGTATTCCAGCTCTGTTATGCACTTTGTTACCGACCCCGAATTACAGTGTTTACCTTCTGTGAGCTGAAAGACTGGGTCCAGTGATACAAGACGATACCGTCACCGTCTTTTTCGTTTTTATCAGAGAGAAACCCCGCCTGTTCTTGAGCCGGAGTGCTGCTTTGTTCGCCCTCGCTGATTTTCCCATCGTTTTCAGTTGCTGAGATTGGCCACCAGCTACAGTTCGAAGCAGGAGAATTCTGAGACGCCATGACAGAAGGAAAAAGGGCGAGAAGCGAGGTGGGGAAGCATCAGCACCAGAGCCAGAAACAGGAAGAGACCCAACAACCTCCAACCTGTCACTGCATTTGAAATGTATAGTGTCTGGACGTGCGCGTATTTGTAAACTAATGCGTGTATGCTTCTGTTTAATTTAAAATTAAGATAATCTAAGATTGTACATGAACGTTGATAATTGTAGAATATTTGCTACGATTAGGATAGACTGCCTGAATACAACATTTTACAATCGAACATCCAATAGCTGAGTGCGGTTCAGTAGATTTCCATTAAATTATGTGCATATTGTGGGTAGCTTGCAGATGAAAGCTTATCACTGATTCTTAAGTAATCCAAGAGGTGCACCCAGTCGGTATGAATTAAGAGAAGAGCTATCCAGACTAATGTCACTTTCCTCTTTTAATCAATCACCTTGTAAACTACAGCACATTAGCTGCTCTTTCAGATGCTTTTTAAATGTCTTGTCGTTTTCTGTACCTACTTACTCTCATATAGAGAATTCCAAGCTCCCTAAGTGGCAATATTTAATTTAATCCCTCTCCCAATCCTGCTACTTATTGTTTCTATGCATTGACCTCAACAATAAGGGGAATAGATCCTTCTCATTCAGATAATTTATCATAATTTTATACTTCTCAATGAAATTTCTATCTGCCACTTCTGTTCTAAAGAAAACAGCCTGAACTATAGCACATTGCCTTGTGGTGTCCCGAGCTGTGCTGAGTATTCCCAGCCTAACCAGTGTTATCATAAATCTCCTCTACTTCTGTGGGATCATAGTGTTGAATGTCAAACTGAAATCCAAAAACAACATTGTGACATAAGAGTCCTTGTTTTCTCGTTGTGTCAGGGCCAGTTACATGCTTTGGCACCCGTCATAGAGTAGTTTTGTTAGTTAGCATATTGGTAAGAGCCCAGTGTGGCAGTTTTTAATGTTTCACTTCATGATGATTGGTGTCAGTGCCACTGGTGGTAATCGGATAGTTCTGAAGGTGTAGAGTTCATTGGCACAGGGATGGTGGTGGCTGATTTGAAGTATGTGGGGACAGCAGCCCAGATGAGTGATGCATTGAAGACATCCGTGAAGACATCAGTGAGCTAGTGTGCACACTCCCTGAGTGCTCACCCTGGGATACTGTCTGGCCTGGCAGCATAATGGGATTTGACTCTCTGTAGAGTCCTTCTCATGGTGTCATTGATACGCACTCCAGTCCCCATTCACTTTTATCCCCCATCAAGTAGGACTTAAAGCTCTCTGCTTCTTTCTCAGTAAAAAGAACCAACCAGCTCCCCTCCATCACCCTGCCTCCTCTGTCTGGCAGAAATATTCATCACCCTCAACAATTTCTATTACAACTCCTCCCACTTTCTCCAGACTTGACGGGTAGCCTTGGGCACCCAGATGGGCCCCAGCTCTGCCTGCCTTTTCGTTAGCGATGTAGAACAGACCATGTTCCAAGTCTTCCTCCGCTACATTGATGACTGCATTGGTCGCTTCATGCATTCATGCTGAGCTCATCAATTTCAACAACTTTGCCTCCTACATCCACCCTGCCCTTAAATTCACTCAGTCCATTTCTGACACCTCCCTCCCCTTTCTTGGTTTCTCTGTCTCCCTCTCTGGAGACAAACTGCTGACTGACATTTTTTATAAACCTACCAAATTCCACGACAATCTTGACTATACCTCTTCCCAACCTGTCTCCTGAAAAATGCGATTTCTTTTTCTCAGTTTCTCTGCCTCTGCCGTATCTGTTCCTAGGATGCAGATTTCCTTTCCAGAACATTAGAGATGTCCTCCTTCTTCAAAGTATGGGGTTTCCCTTCCTCCACCATTGGTGCTTCCCTCACCTGCATCGCATTCATTTCCCGAACATCTGTGCTCACCGCATCTTCCCGCCACCTTAACAGTGATAGAGTTCCTCTTGTCCTTACCTACCACCCAATGAGCCTCAGCATCCAACACATCGTTTGCCACAACATCCATCATCTCTAAAGGGAAGCTACCACCAAACTCATCTTTACCAACCCCTACTCTCTGCTATCCCTAAGAATCGCTCCCTCCATGATTCCCTTGTCCATTTGTCTCTCCCCGGCACTCATCCTTGCAAGCAGCCAAAGTACTACACCTGTTTTGTAACTTCCAAATATGAAACTAATTCAGAGAAAGACACGGAAATCCAAGAAAGCAGGTCTAACTTCAGGTTTAGTTTCAATGTTTTGCTTTGTAACTTCAAAATATTAAACTAATTCAAAGGAAGACACAGAAGTCCGAGACTGTGGGTTTAACTTTGTGTTTCCTTTAAGCAAGGCACAGATGCATCATGTGGTAGCATGATGACGTATCCAAATCACATATTGATATATATAACTCGTAATTAATTATTTAAGTGAACATAAATGCTTAATCATTCTATATATAAGATTACTCAAATATTACTTAAATATTAAATACACACTCTACCCTGCTTACCTATAAACTTCAACTCAACAGAGAATGCATCTGAACAATATACACTGCATATTATATAATACAACTATAAAATACATACATCCACAGCAAAGTAAATTTTAAATTGTCCCATTCAGGCCAAAAGATTTAATCACTGTGGGGGATTTTCTACTCTTGTGGGATAATATTTTTCCGGACAAGGGGGATCACTCTGCTTGCCAGGTGAGACTTGTGGTTGTGAAACAATCTCAGGTATTGGAATCTCTTGCATTGTAGTTATAGGAATTGACTCTGAGATCGCAGGATACCTTAGAACTACCTAGGCTTTACCCATAGCCCTCTATTTTTCTAAGCTCCATGTAGCCATCCAGGAATCTCTTAAAAGACCCTACCGTTTCCGCCTCCACGACCGCTGCTGGCAGCCCATTCCACACACTCACCACTCTCTGCGTATAAAACTTACCCCTGACATCTCCTCTGTACCTACTTCCAAGCACCTTAGAACTATGCCCTCTCATGTTAGCCATTTCGACCCTGGGGAAAAGTCTCTGACTATCTACCCGACCAATGCCTCTCATTATCTTGTACACCTCTATCAGGTCATCTTTCATCCTCCACCGCCCTAAGGAGAAAAGGCCGAGTTCACTCAATCTATTTCGAGAAAGCATCCTCCCCAATCCAGGCAACATCTTTGTAAATCTCCTCTGCATCCTTTCTATGGTTTCCACATCCTTCCTGTAGTGAGGCGACTAGAATTGAGCACAATACTCTAACTGGGGTCTGACCAGGGTCTTATATAGTTGCAACATTACCTCTCGGCTCTTAAACTCAAGCCCATGATTGATGAAGGATAATGCACAGTATGCTTTCTTAACTACAGAACAATGAATTCTTAACAACATTTGATGAATTCTCTGTTTATGTATCTGCATTGATTTCTTTCTTTTTGTTCTTCCGTTCATCTATCTGAGCTTTGGTCTTTGCACCTACTTTCACAAGTAGCTTTTTGTCTCCCACTTGAAGTTCATAAAATAACCTTAATGCATGCAGAATAGATTCTGGTTCTTTATACTCACAAAAGCGAAATGCTTGTAACTTCCCTGAAGCTCCTTGAACTCTCTTTCAGCTTAAAACCAAACCACATTTTGCAAGGAACTGTCTGATTACCCAAATCTGGGCCGTACCCTCCAAATATCCGGACCTGCCTCTCCGTTTTTTTGCACTACCTTACTTTCCATTTTTCTATTTTCTATTTATGATTTATAATTTAAATTTTTAATATTTACTATCGATTTGTAATCCAGCGAGTGGGAAGTGCAGAATCAAATATCACTGTGATGATTGTACGTTCTAGTATCAATTGTTTGGCGACAATGAAGTATAAAGTATAAAGTATATCAGAAGCTTTCTCAGGTATATTGCCTACAAAAACTATTAAAGTAGGACCATTGCTTTTGTGACTTTCATGATTCTTTTGAGCAGCATAGTGCTTCCTTGGTCCAATATGCTTTCCAACCAGAGACACAGAGGTTGGCACCGACAACTGTTTGTCCTCTGTTGGGGACAGTTCATGGTGTATGGCAGGGAGACATCATCCAGTACCAATTCACTTTCAGTTGACTTTATTGCAGGGAATGTGGCATGTGTGGGCACATGGCCAAGTGGTTAAGGCATTGGACTAGCGACTCGAAGGTCGTGAGTTCGAGCCCCAGCTGAGGCAACGTGTTGTGTCCTTGAGCAAGGCACTTAATCACACATTGCTCTGTGACGACACCGGTGCCAAGCTGTATGGGTCCTAATGCCCTTCCCTTGGACAACATTAGTGATGTGGAGAGGGGAGACTTGCAGCATGGGCAACTGCTGGTCTTCCATAAAACCTCACCCAGGCCTGCGCCCTGGAGAGTGAAGACCTTCCAGGCGCAGATCCATGGTCTCGCAAGACTAATGGATGGCATACAAATCTTTGATGGACTTCCAATCAAGGTGTAGTTGTCTCTGTCAACCACATCCCCCCCAGTGCTGGCCCTCCTGTTTTTACCACATGCAAGCTCAATGTGACTTGCTGGTTGTTGTATTTCATTGTCACATATGTCATTCTCACCAGAGTTATTTTTTCTCCAGTATAAATTCTTAGTTGGATATCTGCAGGCTTCAGTTTAGCATCTTTGAAATGCCATTTAAACTCATTTTGTGAAATAACTGAAATAGCTGATCCAGTGTTCAATTCAATCTTAATTCATGTGCTGGTGTAAGCCATATTGCTTGTTCATTGTTAGTTTTCACTTGTAAATCTTAAGGCTAATCAGTCCTGCGTCACTCGCACCATTATCAGATATTTCATCAACGGTTCTTTTTGAAACTGCAACTTTTTTTTTTAGCTTTTTCCCTTCCCTGTGCAATCCATTTATTTTTCCTGCCCGGCATACTCTTTGCATGTGTCCTACTTTGTTGCATTCTCTGCAACTTTCACCCTTAGACCTGTATTGACCTGGTGTATGTGAGCCCCTGCCACAATGGTGATACAATTTTTATTGTTTAGAAATTGCAATTTTGTTCATGCTCACTTTCATTCCTGACTGCAACTCAATTGCGCAGTTTTCTGCAGTTTTCATTGAAGCAGCGATTTCATCTGCACTTTTAAGTGTAGTTGTACTTCAGTTAGGAGCCGTTTTTGAATGCTTTCTTGTAAGATTCCACAAACTAAATGATCTCTCTCGGGGCATCATTAAGCCCATTACCAATCGGACAATGCTCAGACAACTTCTTCCATTCAGTCACAAATGCTGAGATGGACTCCCTTCAGACTGGAAAGCAGACTTCAAGGAATCAGTGACCTGTGCTGACATCATCTTGCCATTGCTTGCGATATATAAGTATATGCAAAGACCAAAGCCCAGCAGGATGAATGGAAGTCCAAAAAGAACGAGATCAAAAGGAAGAGATGGGAGTCTGAAATGTGAGTCTAACTTCGTGTTTACTTTAATAGTGACGTAACACATATTGCGTGGTAGTATGATGACGTATGTGATTCATGTATTTATACATATAACTCGAAATGAATTATTTAAAGGAAAAATACTTAATCAACCAATACATATACAAGACTACTCAGGTATTATTTAAATATTCAATACACATCCCCTGTCCATTCAGCTCCTCCCTCACCTCCATTCAGGGCTTCAAACAATCCGTCCAGGCGAGGCGCGCCACCTGGGATCATATACTGCATCTGGTGCTCCCAGTGTGTCTGCTCTACATTGGTGAGACCTGTCATAAATCTGGGGACCACTTTGTCAAGCACCTCTGTTTCAGCTGCTAAAAATGGAACTTTACAGTGGTCCAACATTTTAATTCCAATCTCCAGTCCTGTTCCAATATGTCGGTCCATGGCCTCCTCTAGTGCCAGGACGAGGCTACCTCAGGGTGAAGTAACAAAACTTGGCATTCTGTCTCGGTAGCCTCCAACTTGATGGCATGAATATTGACTTCTCCTCCCAGTAAAAAAAATTCCCTCCCCCTCCCCTTTTCCTCTATTCCCCACTCTGGCCTCTTACCTCTTCTCATCTGCCTATTATCTCCCCTGTGCTCTTCCACCTGCCCTTTCTCCTGTGGTCCACTCTCCTCTCCTATCAGGTTCTTTCATCTCCAGCCTTTTAGTGTTGGATATAGTGGTGACATTAGAATAATCTTTCAGAAATCATTAGACTTTGGCACGGTGCCAGAGGTCTGGAAAATTGATAACGTTACCCCACTCTTTAAGAAAGGAGGAAGGCAGCAGAAAGGAAGTTATAGACCAGTCAGCCTGACCTCAGTGGTCGGAAAGATGTTGGAGTCAATTGTAAAGGATGAGGTGATAGAGTACTTGGTGACACAGGACAAGATAGTACAAAGTCAGCATGGTTTCCTTCAGGGAAAATCCTGCCTGACGAATCTGTTGGAATTCTTTGAGGAGATTACAGTAGGATAGATAAAGGCGATGTAGTGGATGTTGTATATTTGGACTTTCAGATAGAAACCATAGAAACATTACAGCACAGAAACAGGCCTTTTGGCCCTTCTTGGCTGTGCCAAACCATTTTTCTGCCTAGTCCCACTGACCAGCACCTGGACCATATCCCTCCATACACCTCTCATCCATGTACCTGTCCAAGTTTTTCTTAAATGTTAAAAGTGAGCCCACATTTACCACTTTATCTGGCAGCACATTCCACACTCCCACCACTCTCTGTATGAAGAAGTCCCTCCACAATGTTCCCTTTAAACTTTTCCCCCTTCACCCTTAACCCATGTCCTCTGGTTTTTTTCTTCACTAGCCTCAGTGGAAAAAGCCTGCTTGCATTCACTCTCTCTATACCCATCATAATTTTATATGCTTCTATCAAATCAATGCTGCAGGGAATAAAGTCCTAACCTATTCAACCTTTCTCTGTAACTCAGTTTCTCAAGTCCCGGCAACATCCTTGTAAACCTACTTTGCACTCTTTCAACCTTATTTATATCCTTCCTGTAATTAGGTGACCAAATCTGCACGCAATACTCCAAATTCGGCCTCACCAATGTCTTATACACCCTCACCATAGCATTCCAACTCCTATACTCAATACTTTGATTTATAAAGGCCAATATACCAAAAGCTCTCTTTACGACCCTAGCTACCTGTGACACCTCTTACAGGGAATTTTGTATCTGTATTCCCAGATTCCTCTATTCTACTGCACTCCTCAGTGCCCTACCATTTACCTTGTATGTTCTACCTTGGTTTGTCCTTCCAAAGCGCGATTGCTCACACTTATCTGTATTAAACTCCATCTGCCATTTTTCAGCCCGTTTTTTTCAGCTGGTCCAAATCCCTCTGCAAGCTTTGAAAACCTTCCTCACTGTCCACTACTCCTCCAATCTTTGTATCATCAGCAAATTTGCTGATCCAATTTACCGCACTATCATCCAGATTGTTGATATAGATGACAAATAACAATGGACCCTTTGACAAGGTGCTGCACATGAGGCTGTTTAGCAAGTTAAGAGCCACAGTATTACAGGAAAGTTACTGACATGGTTAAGGCTTTGGCTGATTGGTAGGAGGCAGCGAGTGGCAATAAAAGGATCCTTTTCTGGTCGGCTGCCACTGACTAGTGGTGTTCCGCAGGGGTCAGTGTTAGGACCACTTCTTGAAAGATTTCCAAGGTTTCAAAGGTACATTTAATGTCAGAGAAATGTATACAATATACATCCTGAAATGCATTTTCTTTGCAACCATCCACGAAAACAGAGGAGTACCCTAAAGAATGAACGACAGTTAAATGCTAGAACCCAAAAGACCACCCAGCTCCCCCCCCCCACATGTAAGCAGCAGCAAAGCAATGATCCCCCTCCCCCACCAGCAAAATAAAAAGCATCGGCACTCATAACCTGTCCATTCAGCTCCTCCCTTACCTCCATAAGGGAGAAAGAGTGAGAGGGGAGACATAACAAATAACTCGCTGATTTAAGATGTTAAAAGTCCAGTGCGTCACCTTTACCGAGCTCTGTGCTCAAAGGTCTCGGGTCTCTGGGCACACAGCCAGAGATCTTCCATCTCCCATGACACACGGATTTCCTGACGGGATACTGGCTTTCAGTCCGGCCGTCTCCACGGCCACGAGATCCCAGAACTCCGAGGGCAACTGATCTCTTAGGCTGATCATTGGCACATCAAATAACGGCCAGTCGTGAAACCCCGAGAGCGGGACCCATTCCCACAAAGAACCAAAGTCAGCATGTAACGCTAGGTCAGGGTCTTCAAATGAACCCTGAAAGGGAAAAATAAAGATATTAAAGATGGAAATAGAGCTGTTTCCGAAGATGCAAGCGAAGGAGTCGCCGTTAGGCGACATAGTCTCCTCCTAAGCTCCTCCTCTTCTTTTTATACTGTATATAAATGATTTAGATGATGGAATAGTTGGCCTTGTTGCCAAGTTTGCAGCTGATACAAAGATTGGTGGAGGGGCGGGTAGTGTTGAGGAAACAGGTAGGATGCAGAAGGACTTTGATTAGGGGAATGGGCAATACAATGGCAAATGAAATACCATGTTGGAAAATGCATGGTCATGCACTTTAGTAGTTGAAATAAATAGAAACATAGAAACATGGAAACAGTCAACATGGATTTGTGCATGGAAGGTCATGTCTGACAAATCTTATTGAATTTTTTGAAGAGGTTACTAGGAAAATTGACGAGGGTAAAACGGTGGATGTAATCTATGTGGACTTCAGTAAGGCCTTTGACAAGGTTCCACACAGAAGGTTAGTTAGGAAGGTTTAGTCGTTAGGTATTAATATTGAAGTAGTAAAATGGATTCAACAGTGGCTAGATGGGAGATGCCAGTGCGTAGTGGTAGATAACTGTTTGTCAGGTTGGAGGCTGGTGACTAGTGGTGAGCCTCAGGGATCTGTACTAGGTCCAATGTTGTTTGTCATATACATTAATGATCTGGATGATGGGGTGGTAAATTGGATTAGTAAGTATGCAGATGATACTATGATAGGTGGCGTTGTGGATAATGATGTAGGTTTTCAAAGCTTGCAGAGAAATTTGGACCAGTTAGAAGAATGAGAAGAGTGTGCTGAAAGATGGCAGATGGAGTTTAATGCTGATAAGTGTGAGGTGCTACATTTTGGTAGGACTAATCAAAATAGGACATACATGGTAAATGGTAGGGCATTGAGGAACGCAGTAGAACAGAGGGATCTTGGAATAATGGTGCATAGTTCCCTAAAGGTGGAATCTCATGTGGATAGGGTGGTGGAGAAAGCTTTTGGTATGCGGGCCTTTATAAATCAGAGCACTGAGTATAGGAGTTAGGATGTGATGTTAAAATTGTACAAGGCATTAGTGAGGCCAAATTTGGAGTATCGTGTACAGTTCTGGTCACTGAATTATAGGGAAGATGTCAAAAAAATAGAGAGAGTACAGAGGAGATTTACTAGAATGTTACCTGGGTTTCAGCTCCTAAGTTACAGAGAAAGGTTGAACAAGTTAGATCTTTATTCATTGGACCGTAGAAGGTTGAGGGGGGACTTGATAGAGGTATTTAAAATTTTGAAGGGGATAGATAGAGTTGACGTGGATAAGCTTTTTCCATTGAGAACAGGGGAAATTCAAACAAGAGGACATGAGTTGAGAGTTAGGGGGCAAAAGTTTAGGGGTAACACGAGGGGGAACTTCTTTACTCAGAGTGTGGTAGCTGTGTGGAACGAGCTTCCAGTAGAAGTTGTAGAGGCAGGTTCGATTTTGTCATTTAAAAAAAAATTGGATAGGTATATGGACAGGAATGGAATGGAGGGTTATGGGCTGAGTGCAGGTAGATTGGACTAGGTGAGAGTAAGCATTCAGCACGGACTAGAAGGGCCGAAATGGCCTGTTTCCGTGCTGTAATTGTTATATGGTTATATAGAAAACCTACAGCACAATACAGGCCCTTTTGCCCACAATGTTGTGCCAAGCATGTGCTTACTTTAAAAATTACCTAGTGCTACCCATAACCCTTTATTTTTCTAAGCTCCATGTACCCATCCAAGAGTCTCTTAAAAGACCCCATTGTATTCGCCTCAACCACCGTTGTTGGCAGCCTACTCCACATGCTCACCACTCTCTGCATAAAAAACCTGACATCTCGTCTGTACCTTCCTCCAAGCACCTTAAAACTGTGACCTTTCATGTTAGCCATTTCAGCCCTGGGAAAAAGCCTCTGACTATCCACACGATCATTGCCTCTCATTATCTTATACACCTCTGTCAGGTCACCTCTTATGCTCCATTGCTCCAAGTTCACTCAACCTATTTTCATAACGCATGCTCCCCAATCCAGGTAACATCCATGTAAATCTCCTCTGCACTCTTTCTATAATTTCCACATCCTTCCTGTAGTGAGGTGACCAGAACTGAGCACAGTACTCCAAGTGGGGTCTGACCAGGGTGCTATATAGCTGTAACATTACCTCTCGGCTCTTGAACTCAATGCCATGGTTGATGAGGGCCAATACACCATATGCCTTCTTAACCATACAGTCAACATGCGCAGCAGCTTTGAGTGTCCTATGGGCTCAGACCCCAAGATCCCTCTGATCTTCCACACCACCAAGAGTCTAACCATTAATGCTATATTATGCGATCATATTTGACCTATTAAAATGAGCCACCTCACACTTATCAGGGTTGAACTCCATCTGCCATTTCTCAGCCCAGTTTTGCATGAATTGATGTCCCGCTGTAACCTCTGACAGCTCTCCACGCTATCCACAACACACCCAACCTTTGTGTCATCAGCAAATTTACTAACCCATCCCTCCACTTCCTCATACAGGTCATTTATAAAAATAACGAAGAGAAGGAGTCCCAGAACAGATCCCTGAGGCACACTACTGGTCACTGACCTCCATGCAGAATATGACTCGTCTACAACCATTCTTTGCCTTCCGTGGGCAAGCCGTTTCTGGATCTACAAAGCAAGGTCCCCTTGGATCCCATGCCTCCTTACTTTTGCAATCAGCCTTGTATGGGGTACCTTATCAAATGCCTTGCTGAAATCCATATACACTACACCTACTGCTCTACCTTCATCAATGTGTTTAGTCACATCCTCAAAAAATTCAATCAGACTCGTAAGGCACGACTTGCCTTTGACAAAGCCATGCTGCCTATTCCTAATCATATTATACCTCCCCAAATGTTCATAATCTTGCCTCTCAGGATCTTCTCCATCAACTTACCAACCACTAAAGTAAGACTCACGGGTCTATAATTTTCTGGGCTACCTCTACCCTCTTTCTGGAATAAGGGAACAACATCTGCAAACCTCCAATCCTCCAGAACCTCTACCGTCCCCAATAGTGATGCAAAGATCATTGCCAGAGGCTTAGCAATCTCCTCCCTCACCTCCCACTGTAGCCTGAAGTATATCTCATCCGGTCCTGGTGACTTATCCAATTTGATGCTTTCCAACATCCTCTTTCTCAATATCTATATGCTTAAGCTTTTCAGTCCACTGTAAGTCATTCTTACAATTGCCAACGTCCTTTTTCATAATGAATACTGAATTAAAGTTTTCATTAAGTACCTCCTCTACCTCCTCCACTTCCATACACACTTTTTCACTGTCACACTTGATTGGTCCTATTCTCTCACGTCTTATCCCCTTGCTCTTCACGTACCTGTAGAATGCCTTGGGAGTTTTCCTTAATACTGCTTGACAAGGCCATCTCATGGCCCCTTCTGGCTCTTCCAATTTCATTCTTAAGTTCCTTCCTGCTAGCCTTATAATTTTCTAGATCTCTATCATTCATCTTCATCATCATCAGGTGCCATGCCCAGTTTGAGCTTTGACTGCCGTGGCCCACACACTCCTGTTTCAGGTCAAGTGGATCAATTCATTGGTATTCATTTGCAGTTCTCTGGCTGCTGTCTCCATCATCATTTGTCTATGCCTTCCCCTTGCTTTTTTCCCTTCAATCTTTCCCATAATTACCGTGCATTCTAACTCCTCTTTCCTAATCACATATCCAATGAAGTTACATTGCCTTTTCATAATCTCATACATTACTTCTCTTTTTGTGCTTGCTCTGTTCATGACATCCTCATTAGATATTCATTTTGTCCATGATATTCTTTGCATCCTCCTCAAAAACCACATCTCTGCTGCTTCAATTCATTTCCTTATGTTGCTAGATATTGTCCAACATTCTGAGCCATATAACATAACTGGATAAACGTAACATTTCAGTACTCTGAGGCGGGTTGTCATGCCTAGTTTAGTGTTGGTCAGTATATTCTTCACTCTTGTAAAGGTGTCTTTTGCCATCCCTATTCTTCTTTAGATGTCCATGTCGCACCTGCCATCTGGTGTCACCCAGCTTCCTAAGTAGCATACTTATTTTATGTCTTCCCCATTTATTTTCAGCCTGCAGATAGGATTCTCCTTCTTTTTGGATATCACCATACTTTCTGTCTTTTTGTAATTGATAGATAGACCCATTTTTGCACTTTCTTTAACAACTGTATCAATTAAGTTTTGTAGTTCTTCCTCCGTACTTGCAATTAACACAGTGTCATCCGCATATCTGAAATTATTGATGTTTTCACTGACAACTTTGATTCCCAAGATGTCTCTTATTTTTTTGTAATATTGTTTCACTGTACACATTAAATAAATCGGGGGAGAAAACATACCCTTGTCTAATGCCTCTCTTGATTTTCATAAACTGACTCACTTCTCCATCTATTCTCGTAGCGGCAGTTTGTTCCCAGTACAGATTTCTGATTAGGCGGAGGTCTTTCGAATTCCGATCGAGAGTTTCCTGTGATATTTCAAATAACTTATTGTGCCTTACTTTATCAAATGCTTTTGTGTAGTTGGTAACATAAACAAACAAATCTTTGCATTTGAATAGTTCATTCTGATAGTATCCTTAACATCCATATCGCATTTCTTATAGCTTTGTCTTTCACAAAACCACATTGCTCTTTACCTATTTCAGCTTGTATCTTACTGTTAACTCTTGTCATCAAAAATCTTAGAAGTATCTTAGTGATATGACTCATTAAACTTAAGGTCCTATGTAATTCACATTCTATTGCTCCACGTTTCTTAGGAAGAGTGATAAATACTGATTTTTTCATCTCTTCTGGTATTATTCCAGTCTCATAAATGTCATTGATTAATTCAGTAAGTTTTTCAATTCCATAATCTTCAAGGGTGATAATTTGTTCTACTACTAATTCATCAGGACCTGCTGCCTTTCCTTTCTTCATCTTATTCATAGCATTATGAAGTTCAGATTTTGAAATACTTGGACCTTCAATGTTCTTCTTAATATCTGGTTTTTCGCCTTGATCATCTTCAAACAATTCCTGAATATACTCAGTCCATCTGTTCATAATCTCATCTTTTTCCATGATAATGGTACCATCCTTTGCTTTCAAACATCCACCTGAAGAACAGAAGTGCTTTTTACCAGTAATATTCTTGATTTGTTGATGTAACCTTTTTGGATCAGTAATAGGGATTCTGACTAGTTGCTCGCATTCCTGGTTTAACCATTCTTCTTTTGCTTTTTGACATAGGCTTAAAACTTTTTTATCTAAGGACTTATATTCTATAGGATCTGCTTTCTTCAGTCTCCTTTCTTCCATTAGATTTTTGGTTTCATTTGTCATCCATTTATTCTTTGTGTTTTTTTCTTTTTTAGTAATCACTGACTTTGCTGATTCTACCAAGGCAACTTTCAGAGAGTTAAACTTCATTTTTACATGATTGCTATCATATTCAATGGATTCTACTTCTAGACTTTGAAATCTACTCCTTACTTCAATTGTAAATTTTTGTCTCAAGTTTCCTTCTTTAATTAATTGCAAGTAGTTAAGGGATTGTTCAGGTTTTTGCTTCTTTAGTTTTTTAAGTTTTACTTTTACATGACATATTACTGGATTATGGTCTATTACAGTCTGCACCTGGATATGTTTTGCATTGAATCACTGAGTTTCTAAATCTTTGGTTTATAGTAATAAAGTCAATTTGATTTCTGGACTTTTCCAGGTCCACAGCGGCTTGGGTGGTTTTTAAAGTAGGTATTCATAATGACCTGATTACAGGCAGTCCCTGAGTTATGAACATCCGACCTACGAACAACTCGCCCTTACGAACGGCCTGCCATAAAGCCTATTATATTAAAAATTCGTCGGCATCCGCCATTTTAAGTTGGATCACGTTGCCATTAACACTGTGTTGAGTGTGTAACTTTGTATTTGGCTTAAAATTTTCTTAGCAAGATTCACCCTGACCCCCACTTTTCCAGTCAGCACCGCCCCCACTTGTCCCATTTAATCCGTCTCAGTGCGGGTGGACTTTAGGACCCGGGGGAGCTCAGGTCAGGACCTGCCGCCTGTGGCTGCTGCTGAATCCGCAGTGTTTCTGTTCCATTGATGGAAAACAATCACGATTGAAAATAAAGTGCAAATAATAAAGCGATCGGAAAGAGTTGAAACGCCATTGGTCATTGGAAAAGCATTAGGCTACAGTCGGTCAACCCTCGGAACAATTTTAAAGGATAAAGGATAAAGTGAGAATAATGGAGCATGTGAAAATCCCTGCCCCGATGAAAGCCACAATTATTACTAAGTGATGCAGTGGTTTAATTATTGAATACATACATTTCTTAAGTGTTTAAAATGCATAGAAATATAAAATATATACTATATACTAAGACAAACGTTTGACTAACTGACGCTAAATAATACTGGATATACCTATTCTGACTTAAGTACAAATCTGACTTAAAGACAGACTCAGGAATGGAACTCGCTCGTAATCTGGGGGCTGCCTGTGTTTATCTTGCACCATTCTACCCGTTCCTTGCCTCCTTCGTTTCTTTCCCCAGTCCAAATTTTCCTATGGTATTTCCATCAGTACCTTGTCCTACTTTAGCATTTAGATCTCCCATGACAATAACCATATCTTGAGATTTGCATCCATTCTTTGCTTGTTTAAGCTCTTCATAGAATTTATCTATATCCTCATTTGTTCCATCTGTTGTTGGTGCATATACCTGTATAATTGCTAAGTCAAATGGTTGTCCGCTGAATCTAACAAGGAACGCTCTTTCTGATATTGCCCTATGTCCTAAAACACTTTTTGCCATGTTTTCATCCATAAGAATCCTACTCCATTAGTATGGGATGTTCCACAAGAATAAATTAGTGTTTTATTTCTATTCTGACATGTTCCAGCACCTGTCCAATGAACCTCGCTAATTCCCATGATGTTAATTTTTAGTCCTTCCATTTCATTTATCACATTGTCTCTATCATTACCTTGTCTTTTGAACCTTTCACAGGCTTTTCTTTTTTTCTTGACTAGGTTTTTAAAAGCCTTTGTACACCATGGTTCCTGTACCCTACAATCCTTTCCCTGTCTCATTGGAACATACCTATGCAGAACGCCATGCAAATATCCCCTCAATGTTTGCCACGTTTCTGCCATACATTTCCCAGAGAACATCTGCTCTGAATTTATGCTTCCAAGTTCCTGTCTGATAGTTTCATATTTTTCCTTACACATTTTCCTGACTTGTCTGTTCCTATCCCTCTCCAATGCTATAGTAAAGGAGATAGAATTGTGATCACTATATCCCAAATGCTCTCCCATTGAGAGACCTGACACCTGACCAGGTTCATTTTCCAATACCAGATCAAGTACAGCCTCTCCTCTTGTGGGCTTATCTACATATTGTGTCAGAAAACCTTCTCGAACACACCTAACAAACTCCACCCCATCTGAACCCCTTGCTCTAGCAAGATGCCAATCAATATTGGGGAAATTGAAATCTCCCAACATGACAACCCTGTAATTATTGCACCGTTCCAGAATCTGTCTCCCTATCTGCTTTTTGATGTCTCTGTTACTATTGAGTGGTATATAACAACATCCAGTAGAGTTATTGACCCCTTCCCGTTTCTAACTTCCACCCACAGAGACTCAGTAGACAATCCCTCCATGACTTGCTCCTTTTCTGCAGCCATGACACTATCTCTGATCAGCAGTGCCATGCCCCCATCTCTTTTGTCTCCCTCCCTGTCCTTTCTGAAACATCTAAAGCCTGGCACTCTAAGTAGCCATTCCTGCCCCTGAGCCATCCAAGTCTCTGTAATGACCTTAACATCATAGCTCCATATACTGATCCACACTCTAAGCTAATCCACTTTGTTCATGATACTCCTTGCATTAAAATAGACACATCTCAAACCATCATTCTGAGTGCATCCCTTCTCTATCACCTGCTTACCCTCCCTCTCACACTGCCTACAAGCTCTCTCTATTTGTGAGCCCAACCCCCGGCAATTCTAGTTTAATTTCTCCCCAATAGCGTTAGCAAACCTCCCCACCAGGATATTGGAACCCTCAGATTCAAGTACAATCCATCCATGACCCATCTGGTTGTGCCTGCCCCAAAATTGGTCCCAATGATCCAGAAATCTGAATCGCTGCCTCCTGCTCCAATCCCTCATCCACGCATTTGTACTCAACCTCACTCTATTCCTATACTCACTGTCACATGCCACAGGCAGTAATCCCCAGCTTATTACCCATGTGGTCCTGCTTCTCAGCTTCTTTCCTAACTCCCTGAAGTCTGTTTACAGGATCTCCTTCCTTTTCCTACCTATGTTGTTGGTACCAATATGTATCACGACCTCTGGCTGTTCACCTTCCCACTTCAGGATATTGTGGACCCGATCAGAAACATCCTGGTCCCTGGCATCTGGGAGGCAAGCTACCATCTGTGTTTCTTTCCTGCATTGACAGAATCGCTTGTCCAACCCCCTAACTATAGAGTCCCCTATCATTGCTGCCTTCCTCTTTCATTCCCTGCACTTCTGAGCCACAAGACCAGATTCTGTCCCAGAGGCATGGCCACTGTTGCTCCCCCCAGATAGGTCCCCCGCCCAACAGTACACAAACAGGAGTACTTATTGTTCAGGGGGACAGCCATAGGGGTACTCTCTACTATCTGACTCTTGCCCTTCGCTTTCCTCACTGTTACCCATTTATCTGTCTCCCAAGGCCCTGGTGTGACTGCTTGCCTGTTGCTCCTTTCTATAACCTCCTCACTTTCCCTGACCAGGCGAAGGTCATCGAGCTGCATCTCCAGTTCCCTAACCCGATCCCTAAGGAGCTGCAGCTCAACACACCTGGCACAGATGTGGCCACCCAGGAGGCTGGAAGTCTCACGGACATCCCACATCCGACTCCAGTACAGAACACCAGCCTCACAGACGTACTTCCTATTCCTATTCTTCACAAGAAATTTACCTCGCCTCGACCCATTATCGCTGAAGACCCATTGAGCCAAAGACCTCCCACTCTCACTCCCTTTACTCTGACATTTGCTCTATAAAGCTGTCTTCTTTTTAAATTCTTCCTGCTGGTCTAACTCACTGACGTCCATGTACCTGCGCAGTCGTGTCTCGATCAAACTGCTGAAGAAAAAATGATCTCCTTTTAAATTCCTTAGTCCATTATTATTTGATATTGCCCTCAAACCTTTAGCAATTGCCATCCGAGACTCGCCTAACATTTTTGGTATTACCCTTGGAAATGAAATACATAAATTATCATTATATGCAGATGATTTGTTATTATATATCTCTAATCCCGGAAAATCGATTCCTGTTATTTTATCTTTGTTGGCTCAATTTAGTAACTTTTCTGGTTATAAATTGAATCTTAACAAAAGTGAACTATTTCCCCTAAATAAGCATGTTCCTACTTATGGATGTTCACCATTTAAGTTGGTTACTGATTCTTTTACATATTTACGGGTTAAAATCACGAAAAAGCATAAAGGTTTATTTAAAGCTAATTTTTTACCTTTAATTAATCAGATTAATTTTTTGTTTACTAAATGGTCACCAATGTCTCTGTCATTGATCGGTCGGATCAATGCTATCAAGATGATTATTTTGCCTAAATTTTTATATGCATTTAAAATGGTACCAATTTTTATTCCAAAATCCTTTTTTGATAATATTGATTCCAAAATTTCCTCATATATATGGCAGAACAAAAATTTTAGGTTAGGTAAAGGACATTTACAGAAATCTAAAAAGGTCGGGGGGGGGGGGTAGCTCTCCCAAATCTTAGATTTTACTATTGGGCAATTAACATTCGATATTTAAAATTTTGGTTATGGGACTTGGACTTCAAGTCCACATTGGGTAAATCTTGAATGTAATTCTTTACAAGCGTTTTCATTGGGTTCTATTTTAGGGACTTCACTTCCCTTTACTCTTTCTAAATTGTATAAAGAAATAGATAACCCAATAGTTAAACATACTTTACGTATATGGTTTCAATTTCAAAATTTTTGGGTTGAACCAATTTATTTTAGCAAGTCCTATTACATCTAATTTCTTTTTTCAACCCTCCACTATGGATCAAGCATATTTAGATTGGAAAATGAAAGGTATAGTATGATTTTGTGATTTATTTTCGGATAATTGTTTTATGTCCTTTGAACAATTATTTAATAAATATAATTTGCCTAGATCTCACTTTTTTAGATATTTACAGGTTAGAAATTTTTAAAATACTGTTTCTTCTAAATTTCCAAATTTATATTCAATGGATATTTTGGAAACAATTTTAGATTTAAATCCTTTTCAGAAAGGTGTTATAGCAACTATTTATAATACAATTATGAATATATGTCCTGGTGTATCTAATAAAATTAAGGCTGTTTGGAAAAGAGAATTTAAGATCATTGTATTGATTGAAAAATGGGAAAAAATTCTTCAATTAGTTAATTCATCCTCTATACGTGCTAAACATGTGTTGATACAGTTTGATCTCGTGTACAGGGCTCATATGTCTAAAGATAAATTATCTCCTTATTACTCTTATATAAATCCTATATGTGATAGATGTCACTCCGAGATAGCTTCTTTAACTCATATGTTTTGGTCATGTCCTTTGTTGAAAAAATATTGGAAAGATATTTTTGATATTATCTCAACTGTTTTGAATTTTGACTTACAACCTCACTCAATTACTGCCATTTTTGGGTTACCAATGATAGAATCAAGTTATTTAACTTCATCAGCTTCTCAGATGATTGCATTTCTTACATTAATGGCTAGAAGATCCATTTTGCTAAATTGGAAAGAGATTAATCCTCCTACCACATCTCATTGGTTCTCTCAAACTATGTTGTGTTTAAATTTGGAAAAAATTAGAAGTGTTGTTTATGATCCCTCTATTTATTCAACATTTTCATATGATGAAATTTGATCTTTTCCAAACTTATTCTATTTCTTTGTAATATTTGTTGAGAGGAATGGAGTCATCGACACTAAAGCTTTTTTTAATGATGTTACATAACAGCCCATGTCTTTTTTAGTTTAGTTGATTAATACTGTTTAGGTTAGTTTTTTTGGAGGGTTATAGTTTCATTTTTTTACCTTTTTCATATTTTTTTTAGATATTTCTCTTTGTTTTATATTGTTCATCTGTATCCTGTATGACTGGGAGTTTTAACATTTAAGTGTCAACTGGGTTTATATTTAACTATGTCAATTATAACAATGTATTCCCAATAACTTTGTATCATTATTATGTTATTTTTATTATTATGAAACTAATAAAAAGATTGAAAAATAAAAAGAAAATTCTTCCAGCCGGTCTAACTCATTGACGTCCATGCGCCTGATCAGTCGTGCCTGATCAAATGTGCAGACTATTTTCCAAACGGGGAGAAAATCCAGGAATCTGAGATGTAGAAGGACTTGGGAGTCCTTGTGCAGAACACCCTGAAGGTTAACTTGCAGGTTGATTCGGTGCTGAAGGAGGCAAATGCAATGTTAGCATTCATTTCAAGAAATCTAGAATATAAGAGCAAGGATCTGATGCTGAGGCTTTATAAGGCACTGTTGAGGCCTCACCTTGAGTATTGTGAACAGTTTTGGGCCCCTCATCTTTTAAAATATCTGCTGGCGTTGAAGAGGGTCCAGAGGAGGTTCACAATGATGATTCCAGGAATGAAAAGGTTATCAGACAAGGAACGTTCGATGGCTCTGGGTCTGCACTCACTGGAATTCAGAAGGATGGATGGGGATCTCTTTGAAACCTTTTGAATGTTGAAAAGCCTAGACAGAGTAGATGTGGAAAGGATGTTTCCCATGATGGGACAGTCTAGGGCAAGAGGGCACAGCCTCAGGATAGAGTCGTACCCTTTCAAAACGGAGATGCAGAGAAACTTCTTTAGCCAAAGGGTGATGAATTTGTGGAATTTGTTGCCACATGCAGCTGTGGAGGCCAGGTTGTTGGGTGTATTTAAGGCAGAGATTGATAGGTTCTTGATTGGACATGGCTTCAAAGCTTACAGGGAGAAGGCCGGGAATTGGGGTTGAAGAGGAGATAAAAAAAGGATCAGCCATGATTGAATGGTGGAGCAGACGCAATGGGCCAAAAGGCCTAATTCTGCTCCTATGTCTTATGGTCTTTTACTTTTCTCACCCATGTAGTGGCATCTATCACCTTCTAGCTATCCTTTTCTCCTCCCCAAACTGTTTTACTTTTACCTCTTCCTTTCCAGTCCTGAAGAAGCGTCTTGGTCCGAAACATCAACTGTTTGTTCATTTCCATAGATCCTGCCTGACCTGTTGAGTTCCTCAGCATTTTGAATATGTTGCTTTGGATTTCCAGCATCTGTAGAGTTTCTCGTGTTTTTGATATGCACTTGTCAGTTTGCCCTTAAGATTAAGGACAAAGGACATACGGGAATGACATGCAGTAAAAGTACATCACTGCTTCATGTAACGTAATGCTAGAAACATTTGCATTGTTACAGTGGTAGCCTAGTTGACTGCCTGATTCTAGCTTGGTCTCCCTACACATGTATTTAAGGGTCCTTAACTTGCACCTGCACATATTCACAAATACCAAATGAAAGAAGTTCAGACTTTCCTGCTGTGATTTCATAGATGAAACTTGTAATCAGAGAATTGATTAAACCTCCTGAAATGAAATCATGCATTAGGGTAAGAAAAATGCTTGTTTGTAAAAATAATGAAAGAATGTTGATAGCTGCTCTGTCGTACTCTTTAACTAGTTATTAAAATGAAAGTCAACATGTATAAATGAATACTGAAACTATTTAGAAAATGAAAGATGTAAACTATACAAAAATAAATAACTTTTGAATTGAATTGAATTGAATTGAATTGAATTGACTTTATTACTGGTCCACAATCCCTTATCCAAAATCCTTGGGGCCAGTTGCATTTTGGAATTCAGAATTTTTCGGATTTCATAACCACCCCCCACCCATACCAAAAAACATGTACACTCAAGTCCCTTATTTAACCTGTCTGAGTGCGGTGGGCTTTAGGACCCGGCAGTGCACCAAACCTATGCACATCCTCCTGTATACTTTAAATCATTTCAAGATTACTTATAATACCTAATACAATGTAAATGTTATGTAAATAGTTGTTATACTGTATTGTTTAGGGAATAATGACAAGAAAAAATTATTTCCAACAAAACATTCAATAAAACATAAAAATACACGGCTTCAAACAAACCGAATCAAACACATGGTAAATGACTTATTGGAATAAATGTAGAATGTCACTGTCACTATAAAACTTCAGTAACTTGTCTTTCTGTTTATTTAAATCATATACAGTGGTAGTTCCAATGCTATTTTCTTCGGTAAGACGCCGCACAGACATACCACGAACAAGCTTCTGCAACAACTCCACTTTCTGCGTTATGGATAATAATAGATGCTTCCTTCTCTTTTTCTCATTGTTACCTATCGGGGTATCTACAGCTCTTTTTGACATTTTCACAGTGAAATTAAACACAAAGTCAACAGTGAACACAAAATATCAGCAAACAGCAAATGCACACCAGTACAAGCGCTGAGCCACAACTGACGTCTGGTGGCCTCTGCTAGTGTTGCCACGTCACACCTGAGTGACATCAGCTGTTGGCGAAAAGAAGTTCGGTTTTCGGAGCTTTTTGGATTTCAGAATTTCGGAAAAAGGAATGTGCACCTGTACTTACATCCTTCATATACATGAGGAGTAAAAATCTTTATGTTATGTTTCTGTCTAAATGTGCAATGTGCAATTTATAGTCATTTATAATAAATAGTATGCACAAGAGGATAGTCAATGTAACATAGAAATACTGTTGTGTCAGCATGAATTAATTAGTCTGTTGGCCTGGTGGAAGAAACTGTCCCGAAGCCTGTTGGTCCTGGCTTTTATGCTGCAGTACTGTTTCCCGGATGGTAGCAGCTGGAACAATTTGTGCTTAAGGTGAGTCGGTTCCCCAATGATCCGTCGAGCCTTGTTTACACACGTGTCTTTGTAAATATCCTGAATAGTGGGAAGTTCACATCTACAGATGCGTTGGGCTGTCTGCATTACTCTTTGCAGAGGCCTGCAATTGATAGAAGTACAGTTCCCATAGCAGGCAGTGATGCAGCCAGTCAGGATGCTCTCAGTTGTACCCTTGTAGAAAGTTCCTAGGATTTGGGGGCCCATACTAAACTTCTTCAACCATCTGAGGTGAAAGAGGCACTGTTGTGCCTTTTTCACCACACAGCCAGTGTGTACAGACCATGTGAGATCCTTGGGGACGTTTATGCCGATATCAAGTGATATAAAGTGATATACATAAGTACCTTCCTTTCCTTTGTAGATGATGATATCAAATGAGCAGTTCTCCAGTTCCCTGGACAGAAGACAGAGGCAAGGAAAATGTTAGCTAGCACTTTTCCTATTCCCTTCCTTGTTTCTCTTATCAGCTAGAGATACATTTTATCCAAGTCTGGATATAGCTTTTTGTTTAAATATACCAATTTTAAAAATATTCCCACATTTTAACATATTTCCATAATACAGAATTTCTAATATTTCGTACATTACTTCAATTACAAGATCTGTACTGTATCCCTCTTTTATGATGTAGAATATTAATTTGGAAGCAAACCCATGTTTACTTCTGCTCATGAATATTTTTTCACTCTCTGCTACAATCCTATATTAAATAACTAAACTTAATTATTTAATTATGCGCATGCTAGCTGAATATTTTTATTGCCTTTAGCATTAAATATTAACAACAAGGGAGTACTAAAGCAAATAACTTTATTTGTATCTCAGGCATATTTTCTGTTTGTCACTTAATCATGACAAACTTAACATTTGTAAAATATCTCTGGGTTTTGCTTGCCAGAATTTTTTCATGTCCTCCCTTTAATTTCCTCTTCCTTTTTTTTCAACTTTCTCTTCTACAATACTTTAAGCTTTCTGCACAATGGAAACTTCAGTATTTGGCTTCCATTTTATGCAATTTTCTCTTCTTTATGCTCCTACATATATTTATATCTGCATTTGCACAGATTTTTATTGTTTATAGTTCCTGATGTTTACAGCTTAAAGTTACTGTTCTATAGATTTGCTAAGAATGTCCGTAGAAAAAGAATCTCAGGTTTGTATTTGGTGACATGTATATATTCTGATGATAAATTTTATTTTGAACTTTGAACCTATGGAGTCAGGGCTTTGGATGCTACTCTGTTTCTTCATAGGGGTCTTACTTTTTCTTTAAACAAACTTTTATTTCCGAGCGTTCAAAATGGTTGATGATGTTCCACTGAAAGACAAATGAAGCATACTATCTGTGGTAGTGTGGATTCCCCTGACAATAATTTTAATTGTACTTTTTAAAAAAAAGTATTCATGTTCCAACATGATATTTTGCTTTATGATTCTAGATACGAATGCATGCAGTAGAAAAGAACATCTGGTCAGGATGCATTACAGTATGGAATCTTACAACCTACAGAATGATCAGCATGGTACAAATTTTACTAAAGTAAAAAAATAGAACTTAAGGAAAGGACTAAATCTGTATATCAAGTGAGTTTGTAACTACTTTATTTAGCACGTATTAAGGCAAACCAATCCCTGGTGTGACCCCCAATCTTTACAATATTAGGCAATAATTAATGGGCCAGTGATAAAACTTCATAATTAATTTCAGTCTATTGGATCGTGGATAAGGAAAAAGGGTCATGGTTTCCATTCTAACACTGTATGTAATGTCTCCTATTCTAAGTATCAGATGGACATAAATGTTACACATATTTGTAATGATTTGATCTGCATAAACAGCATGCAAGACAAGCTTTACACTGTATCTTGGCATATGTGACAATAATAATTCAATACCAATACCAATGTGTTCCGCATGGATATCGCACAAAATCTTCAAATCTGTCACTCTCTCGACAGAGTCAGCCTGATGCTGTCTACTAAATATTCTAGTGGTTTTTTCTTTTGCATTTCAAAGTTCAAAATTCAAGGTAAACTGATTATCAGAGTATGTATATGTCAACATATACTACCTTGAGATTCATTTTGTGTCTGGCATTCACAGTAGAACGAAGAACTACAACAGTCAATGAAAAACTACACACAAAAACTGGCAAACAACCAATGTGCAGAAGAGAAACTGCAAATAAAAATTAATCAATAAATAAGTAAATAAAACACACTAAGAACATGAGTGGCAGATTCTTTGAAAGTTAGTCTATAGGTCCATGCTTGTTCAGGAGCCTGATGCTTGAAGGGTAATAAATGTTCCTGAAGCTAGTGATGTGGGACCTAAGGCCTCTGTACCTTCTTCCCACTAGTAGCAGCAAGATAAGAGCTTTGTCTGGGTTGTGGGGATCCTTGATGATGGATGCTGCTTTACTGTGGCTTCAATCCATGTAAATGTGTTTCATGGTGGGGAGAACTTTTCCTGTGATGAACTGGGCTGTATCCACTACATTTTGTAGGCTTTTCCATTCTTGGGCATTGGTGTTTCCGTACCAGACAATCATGCAACCATTCAGAATACCTTCCACTGTGCAGCTATAGAAGCTTGTCAAAGTTTTAGATATTATGCCGAATCTTCACAGATTTCTAAGAAAGTAGAAGAACTACAATATCTTCTTTGTGATGATATATATATGCTGGTCTCTGGACAAAATCTCTGATAAGTTAATTCCAGGGAATTTAAATTTACTGACCCTCTCCACCTCTGATCCCCTAATGAGGACTGGCTCCTGGAGCTCCAGTTTCTTCCCACTGCTGTCATTATTTAGCTCTATGGTCTTGCTGACATTGAGTGAGAGGTCGTTATTGTGGCACCATTCAACCAGATTCTCAATCTCCTTCCCATATGCTGATTCACCGTCACCTTTGATGCGGCTAACAATAGCAGTGTCATTTAAATAAGGCGTTGGAGCTGTACTTAGCCACACAGCCATAGGTATAAACCGATTAGAGTAGGGGCTAAGGATGCAGCTTGTGGTGCATCTGTGCTGTTTGTGATTGTGGATGAGATGTCATTGCCTATCCTTACTGACTGGGCTCTGCAGTTGAGTAATTCAAGGGCTGGTTAGGTAGATATTGAGGTCTAGGAATAGAATGAGGTGGTGGATAAATGTGTAGCTGATGTATTGGAGCAGGGATTCAGATTTCTGGATACTGTAATTGGACCCCTTCTGGGGCAGGTGTAACCTGTACAAAAGGGATCCGTTGCACTTGAATCCAAGGGTGACCAGTATCCTTGTGGACAGTTTTGCTTGAGCTGTTGGGAGTGGTTTAAACTAATATGGCAGGGGGATGGGAACCAGTATGATAGAGCTGAGGATGAGCAGGCAGGTTTACAAGTTAATGATGGGTGTAATGGAATAAGGTGGACGAACCTGTGGTGCAATTAGAGATGATGTTGTGGACATCACTGAGTCGTTGCTGAAAGAAGGCCGTAGTTGGAAGCTTAACATCAACAGATATATTTTGTATCAAAAGGACAGGCAGGAAGGCATAGGTGTGGACAGGCAGGAAGGCATAATTTTGTTGGTAAGAGATGAAATTACATCTTTAGAAAGAGGTGATAGAGGGTCAGAGAATGTTGAATCTTTGTGCTGGAGTTAAGAAACTGCAAGGGTAAAAAACACATTATAGGAATGATATATAGGTCTCCAAATAGTAGCCAAGATGTGGGGTTGAGATTGCCAATGAAAAAGGCATGTAATAAGGTAATGTCACAATTGTAATGGGGTCATCAATATGCAAGGGGATAGGGAAAATTGGGTTGGTGTCAGATCACAAGAGAGGGAATGTGTTGAATGCCTACGAGATGGCTTTTTAGAGCAGCTTGTGGTTAAGCCTACTCGGGGAAAGGCTATTTAAGATTGGGAGTTGTGCAATAACCCAGATCTTATTAGGGAGCTTAACGTAAAGGAACCCTTAGAAGGCAGTGATCATAATATGATTGAATTCATTCTGCAATTTGAGAGAGAGAAGCATAAGTCACATGTATCAGTATTGCAATGGAATAAAGGGAATTACGGAGGCATGAGGGAGGAGTTTGCCCAGGTGGATTGGAGGAGGATACTGGTGGGGATGATGGCAGACCAGTGATGGCTGAAGTTTCTGGGAATAGTTCACAAGGCACAGGATAGGTATGTCCCACAGAAGAAGTTCTCTAATGGCAATGGGAGGCAACCGTGGCTGACAAAGGAAGTTAAGGACTGCATAAATGGTAGCAAAAGTGAGTGGAAAGTTGGGAAACCTTTAAAATCCAATGAAAGGCAACTAAAAGAGTTATAGGAAAGGAAAAGATGAAATATGAGGGAAACTAGCTAATAATATAAAGCAGAATACTAGAAGTTTTTTTTCAGTTGTATAAAGAGTAAAAGGGAAGTGAACATTGATATTGGACCACTGGAAAATGATGCTGGTGAGGTAGTAATGGGAGACAAAGAAATGGCAGATAAACTTAATGAGTACTTTGCATCAGCCTTGACTGTGGAAGACACTAGCAGTGTGCCAGAGGTCCATAAGTGTCAGAGAGCAGGTGTGAGTACCATTGCTATTACAAAGGAAGAAGTGCTAGGCAAACTCAAAGGACTTTCAGTAGTAATTCACCTGGACTAGATGGACTACATTCCAAATTCCTGAGAGAAATTCCTGAAGAGATACTGAATGCATTGGTCATGATCTTTCAAGAATCTCTTGATTCTGGCATGGTCCCAGAGGACTGAAAGATTGCAAATGTCATTCCACTCTTTAAGAAGGAAGGAAGGCAAAAGAAAGGAAATTATAGGCCGTTTAGCCTAACCTCAGTGGTTGGGAAACTGTTGGAGTCTATTATTAAGGATGAGGTTTCGGGGTACCTAGAGACTAATGATAAAAAAAAAGTCAAAGTCAGCATGGTTTCTGCAAAGGGAAATTTGCCTGACAAGTCTGTTAGAGTTCTTCAAGGAAAGGTAACCTTCAGGTGCAGCCGGCGGCATTAGTCTGAGGAAAACAGTCTCTAGTCCTGCCAAATGTGCGAAATCTGAGGTGCAAAACCTTTGGTTTGTGTAGATGCTGTGTGATCTGTTCTCCCATTACAAATCAGTAACACGAAATAACAGAAAGTACACCATACGCAATTAAACGATTTAGCTTTATAATTTTTAATTTGACCAAAGGGTTAGTAAGGTAAAACAAAAAGAAAATGGCTCATTTTAATGAAACAGTCAAATGTGCACGTTGGGGCTCACGGTTTCCCTTCCATCAGTCCTCCATCAATTTCCCCGGGCTTCATCGACTCCCAGCCCCACTCCAAATCCACTCCATCCTGCTGTCTACAACCTCTCTTTTCCGGTGTCTTCACTCCTCATCTCTTGCCAAACAAAAGACCCAGATCACCTCATTCTCAGGCACACAACATGAAAAAAAACACTCCCTTCATTGGGTGGTGCGTATTCTAAAGCCCCTGTTATCTCTAGCCATAACCCAAACACTGCTGCTACAGACAAAAACACTACATTTGCAGTGAAACCTTTCCCAGGGCATAAGAAGCAGGGTGAACAAAAGAGCGGCAGTGGATGTCATTTACTTGGATTTTCAGAAGGCATTTGATAAGGTGCCACACAGAAGGCTGCTTAACAAGATAAGACCCTAGGGCTTTACAGGAAAGATACTGGCATGGATAGAGGAATGGATGACAGGCAGGAGGCAGTGAGTGGGAATAAAGCAGGCCTTTTCTGGTTAGCTGCCGGTGACTAGTGGTGTTCCTTGGGGGTTAATATTGAAAATGCTACTTTTCACATTGTTTGTCAATGATTCAGATAATGCAATTGATGGCTTTGTGGCAAAGTTTGCAGATGAGAGGAAGATAGGTGGAGGGGTAGACAGTGCTGAGGAAACAATGTGATTGCAGCAGGACTTAGACAAATTGGAAGAATGGGCAAAAAGTGGCAGATAGAATACAGTGTTGGGAAATGTGTGATAATGCATTTTGGTAAAAGGAATAATAGTGCAGACTACTTTCTAAATGGGGAGAAGTTTCAAACATCAGAGATGCAGAGGGACTTGGGAGTCCTCATGCAAGACTCCCAGAAGGTCAATTTACAGGTTGAGTCTGTGGTAAACAGGGCAAATGCAATGTTGGCATTTATTTCAAGGGGAATAAAATATAAATGCAAGAAGAAAATGCTGAGGCTTTATAAAGTACGAGTCAAACCACACTTGGGGTATTGTCAACAGTTTTGGGCTCCATGTCTCAGAAAGGTTATGTTGTCATTGGTGTGAGACCAGAGGAAGTTCATGAGGATGATTCTGGGAATGAAGGGGTTAACATTTGAGGAGTTTGGCAGTTTCGGGCCTATAGTCACTGGAATTTAGAAGAATGTCAGGGGGATCACATTGAAAACTACCGAATGCTGAAAGAATTAGATAGGATGGATGTGGAGAGGATGTTTCCTATGGTAGGGGTAGCCAGAACTAGAGGGCACCACCTCAAAATTGTTGGATGATCTTTTAGAACAGAAGTAAGGAGGAATTTCTTTAGCCAGAGAATAGTGAATCCATGGAGTGCTCTGCTACAGACTGCGCTGGAGACCAAGTCCTTGGGTATATTTACAGTGAAAGTTGATAGTTTCCTGATTGGTCAGGGCATCAAAGGATATGGTGAGAAGGCAGGTTTATGGGGCTGAGTGGGATCCAGCATCAGCCATGATGGAATGGTGGAGCAGACGATGTGTTGAATGGCTTAATTCTATTCCAGTGTCCTATGATTGTATGGTCTTCTGCAGATAAGACCATAAGACATTGGAGCAGAATTAGGCCATCTGGCCCATTGAGTCTGCTCCACCATTTAATCATGGCGGATAGGAAGAGTACAGCGAGATGATCAGATTTCCCGAAATTTGGTCTGACGATAGAACGGTAGGCATTCTTGATGGTAACATAGTAGTGATTGAATGTGTTGGATCCTCTCATGCTGCAGGTGATGTTCTGATGGTAAGTGGGCAGTGATTTCTTCAATCTAGCCTTATTGAAGTCCCCAGAAAAGATGTAAAAGGTTTTCCAGCAGTCAGATTTCCAGCATCTTTCCAGAAGTCAGATTTTTACACCTGTAATATTTTATTTTTAGACCCAAATATGGAAGAATAGCTTGAACTGCTTTGAGCAAGTTTTGTTTGGTATGTTTCTAATATCTGCAACTGTAATACTCCTGATCTCATTTATTTATATTTTGAGTCAGATACAGTACAACTGTAAAGTGGACTGTCCAACGTCAGTCTGCAATTCTTGAGTTACTTTGGGGAAGATTGGTATGATAAACTTTCATTTATAAACATAGACCAGGACATATGATGAGTTGTAAAGGAGCAACTATTGGATTATCTGACCATTAGATACTTGTTATGACTTTCTGATTTATTATCTTCAAAGTACAAAAAAGGGATTTTGCAATATGGTCAATCTAATATTTTAATTATATGAAATTCATGTTGAAATTTCTGGCAGAGGTGTTTACTTCCTCTTAAGTTATCTCTATTCTTCCTGACAGATCTAATTTTGCTTGCCTGTTATTATGTCTAGACTACAGTTAATTTCGATTTTTATTTCTTTCTCCATTGAGTAAACAATCTATTAAACGATGATTGCTCCTCTATCAACAACTTCTCAAACTTCTAACGTTTATTTCAATACCTTCACAGACCTTGGAAAGTGTGACAAACAAAACACATTTTTTCTCTAACCTTCCTCGCAGTCTTCCTTAATACGCCATTTCTTTGGATATCTGAACAGTCTCTGATCAATTTTGGTGTCAAAAATAGCTTTTAATTTTACTAAGTGAAAGATTTTTCATGTTCATTTCAAAATGAACTTAATCATGGTAAGTAATTACTGTTTTTCTCACAAGGATTATTTTGGTACCTTTGTACAATTATATCAAGGACCATAATAAACAATTTTAAATTACTTAATTTTGCTGCAGCTGCTAATAAATTAATAAAATCCTTGCTGCCATATCCAATCTTAAGTAATGGTAACAAGAGAATGATAAATTCAATTTTAATGATCTGTGCATCATTTGAGATTCTTTTATTTTTCATCAGAGAAAATAATCTTTACTTCTGATTAACTTAGATGTTCCAATCTCTAACCAGAAATAAGACTCAGGTCGTGAATATGAGAAAGTAAACTGTTCTGACTCCCCTATTAATGATTCCCATCTTTCTCTGAAATAACTTCTCTTGAAGTGAAATGGAACAAGAATCATTTTAGATTTTATTTATACCTGTTATGGTCCCTCATTATCAAATAATTTATAGATACCCGCAACTAGGGCAAAGAGAACAAAACTGTTTTGTTGGACAATGTACTGACTTCACTAAGAGAATATTGTTCTTTCTTTTTCTTTTTAAAACTTTTTATTGAATAAGTATACAAAAAGGTAAACCATATAAACATTAATACAATGTTAAAATATAATAAAATTCCAGAAGGTAGCAATACCAAAAAAAATACTACAAACAATGTAATTTAAACATAAGAAACCAAGATAACATAATAGTATACTAAATTTTATATATATCAATGGAAAAAAAAAAGAAAAAAACCCCCCCAAAAAAAACCCACCGTGCAACTAACTAAAAGCAAAGCAAAGCAATGGGCTAACTTGAAACCAAACAGAGTTAAACTTAAAATCACGTCCTCAATCCCGACCTCCATTAAAAACAGTGAAAAAAAAACAAGAAGGGTATATATTACATTAAATGAAAATATCGAATAAAAGGTCCCCAAATCTGTTCAAATTTAAATGAAGAATCATAAAGGTTACTTCTAATTTTCTCCAGATTCAAACATAAAATCGTCTGAGAGAACCAAAAAAAGGTAGTTGGAGCATTAAGCTCTTTCCAATGTTGTAAAATACATCTTTTCGCCATTAAAGTAAGAAATGCGATCATTCTACGGGCTGAAGGGGAAAGATTACTAGAAATTTTGGGTAGCCCAAAGATAGCAGTGATAGGGTGAGGAGAGATATCTATATTTAATACCTTAGAAATAATATTAAAAATATCTCTCCAAAAAGTTTCCAAAGTAGGACAAGACCAGAACATATGAGTTAAAGAGGCTATCTGCCCCGAACATCTATCACAAAAAGGATTAATATGCGAGTAAAAACGCGCTAACTTATCTTTGGACATATGTGCTCTATGAACCACTTTAAATTGAATTAGGGAATGTTTAGCACAAATAGAGGAAGTATTAACTAATTGTAAAATCTGCCCCCAATCATCCACAGAAATGGTAAGCCCCAATTCCTGTTCCCAATCTACCCTAATCTTATCAAATGGAGCTTTCCTAAGTTTCATAATAATATTATAAATCATAGCCGATGCACCTTTCTGACATGGATTGAGGTTAATTATCGAATCTAAAATATATGTAGGAGGAAGCATTGGAAAGGAAGAAAGTATAGTACTTAGGAAATTTCTAACTTGTAAATATCTAAAAAAATGTATTCTTGATAAATTATATTTATTAGATAATTGTTCAAAAGATATAAGGGAACCATCTAAAAATAAATCCAAAAACCGTAAAATACCCTTAGTCTTCCAGGTTTGAAAAGCGCGATCCGTAAAAGAGGGAGGAAAAAATATGTTACCTAAAATAGGAATCGCTAACCTGAATTGATTAAGATCAAAAAATTTTCTGAATTGAAACCAAATGCGCAAAGCATATTTAACTATCGGGTTAAAAACCTGCTTAAGGCGTTTCGAATCAAAAGGGAGAGAGGAACCTAAAATAGAGCCAAGTGTATAACCCTGAACAGATTGTAGTTCCAATGCTACCCATTTAGGAATAGATAGTATATCCTGATCAAGTAACCAAAATTTCATATGTCGAATATTAATAGCCCAATAATAGAATCTAAAGTTAGGTAATGCTAACCCTCCATCTCTCTTAGCTTTCTGTAAATGTATTTTACCCAGTCTCGGATTCTTATTCTGCCAAATAAATGAAGAAATTTTAGAGTCAACTTTATCAAAGAAAGATTTTGGAACAAAAATTGGTAATGCCTGAAACACATATAAAAATTATGGCAAAAAAAACATCTTAACTGCATTAATACGACCAATCAAAGTTAAATATAAGGGAAACCATTTAGATGAAAGTTGAGTGATATGGTCTATTAATGGTAAAAAGTTAATCTTAAATAAATCTTTATATTTACAAGTAATTTTAATCCCAAGATAAGAAAAATAATTATCAATCAATTTAAATGGAAATTTATAATATAAGGGAAGATGTTTATTAATCGGAAAGAGTTCACTCTTACTAAGATTTAATTTATAACCTGAAAAAAAACCAAATTGTGCTAATAACTCTAAAACAGCAGGAATGGATTTCTCAGGATTAGAAATATATAACAGTAAATCATCAGCATAGAGTGATAATTTATGGGACTTTAATCCCCGAGTTATCCCAGTAATATTTGAAGATTCTCGAATGGCAA